>NC_052629.1:103381923-103990553 GCF_016161935.1 Mauremys reevesii | reverse complement strand
CAATTTTTTTTTCCAGGCTGAACAAGGATTTTCAAATTGCAGACTGCTGCCAAACACTGAACAAATCACAGCATTAGAGATGCTGTTGGCATAACAGCTTTTCCCCATGAATTGAATCAGCAGATAGTCTCTTTCGAGAAATTAACCCCTTCATGCCATGTGTTGGCACATCTCTTTGACATCTGTTTGACGCACTGAGAAGTCTTGCCTTCTGGCGCCCAATGATTGATATTAGTTATTTTAACCCAGGGGAAAGAAAGCTGAAGATGGGAGCTAGAAAGCCAGGCCCAAAGCGAACATTTTAAATAAAATACAGAATAACTTTAGTGCCTGGTTTGCAACAAATTGGGCATGGAGGTGCAATTACATGCACAAAGTGGGTAGGCATGCAGATACATAACCAATATCGCATCTCACCAACCATTTGTACATGCAATTACCTGATGCATTCTTGTAATCTGGATAATTACACATACAGGTTGGGCATGCAGTTGCTTACATGTTTTCCACGCAGTTGCATGCTTACATTATTTTAAAATCTTACAGTTTAGATATTCTGAGATGCACTGTGAATAATGCTCTTAAACATGTTACAAATATTTCAAGGAGGCAAGAATTACAGTATTTCATTTATCCTAGGCGATAAACTATTTATTTATTGTAGGGACCATATCTTGTTTTAAGGTTTTTGAAACGTCATTCATATCTATAGGCTACATGTCAGCACTTACTCAGGGCTTTTCATCTATAGATCTCATAGCTCTTTACAAAGGTGGGTCAGTATCACTTTCCTCATTTTACAGCTGGAGAAACTTGGACTTCACCAGGTGGGTTTCGCAGTTTTAAGCGTTCTTAAATCTGTTTCTGTGAAGATTGACAGAGCCAGAAGGGTACCGAGAAGTCACCTACTACAAGACAGGCCCAACAAAGAAAGTAACAGAACGCCACTAGTCGTCACTTACAGCCCCCAACTAAAACCTCTCCAGCGCATCATCAAGGATCTACAACCTATCCTGAAGGACGATCCCTCACTCACAGACCTTGGGAGACAGGCCAGTCCTCGCTTACCGACAGTCCCCCAACCTGAAGCAAATACTCACCAGCAACTACACGCCACACAACAAAAACACCAACCCAGGAACCAAACCCTGCTACAAATCCTGATGCCAACTCTGTCCAAATATCTATTCAAGGGACACCATCATAGGACCTAACCACATCAGCCACAGCTTGTTCACCTGCACATCTACCAATGTGATATATGCCATCATGTGCCAGCAATGCCCCTCTGCCATGTACATTGGCCAAACCGGACAGTCTCTATGCAAAAGAATAAATGGACACAAACCTGACATCAGGAATCATAACATTCAAAAACCAGTAGGAGAACACTTCAGTCTCTCTGGTCACTCAATAACAGACCTCAAAGTGGCAATTCTTCAACAAAAAAACCTTCAAAAACAGACTCCAATGTGAAGCTGCAGAACTGGAATTAATTTGCAAACTGGATACCATCAGATTAGGCCTGAATAAAGACTGGGAGTGGTTGGGTCATCACAAAACCTAAACTTAATTTCCCCAATACTAATTTATCCCTACTGTTACTCACACCTTCTTGTCAACTGTCTATAATGGGCCACTCTCTTACCACTTCAAAAGTTTTTTCCTCCCTTGGTATCCTGTTAATTGATTTATCTCGTTAGACTGACCTCACACTTGGAAAAGCAACCCCCATCCTTTAATGTATTTATACCTACTCCTGTATTTTTCACTTCATACATCTGATGAAGTGGGTTCTAGCCCACAAAAACTTATGCTTAGATAAATTTGTTAGTCTCTAAGGTGCCACAAGGACTCCTCGTTTTTTTTTGTTTTGTTTTTTTTATAAGTCAAAGAGAATCTTTCCATTCACTGCAATAGACTTTTGATAAGGTTCTACTTGTGCAACTGAGAGGACTGGTAATGAGTTATGAAGCTTTTCAACCTCAGAATCATTAGACTGGGGCTGGCCCTGGTTGGGACTGACCAAAAAGTGTTGTCATCTGATCATAGAGGGAAGGGATAGCTCAGTGGTTTGAACATTGGCCTGCTAAACTCAGGCTTCAGAGTTCAATACTGGAGGGGGCCATTTGGGGATTGGTCCTGCTTTGAGCAGGGGGTTGGATTAGATGATCTGTTGAGGTCCCTTCCAACCCTAATAATCTTGGATGGATGAGAGGTGGCCTTTGTGAAATGAGTTGGTGAGTTCTCATTCCTGTACTTTACAAACAGGTTTCCACTTCCCAAAATAGGCAGCCTCACAGCTGATCTGGTGGGAGATTTCATAATGGGGGGCAGCATAAACCTTCAAATGAGATTTATCACATCCAGCCACTGCCTGAGTGAGGTCAAATGTTTTTATTTCGCAATTTCACTTTCTTGTTCTATAGAACAGGGAGGTACAACCAGCCTAGAAAGACTGTGGCTGTGACGCTGGAAACTTGCAGGTGGTTAGAAAGTGTGCCAGATGCTAACCAGATGCTCTGTTCAGTGTCACTAATGGGCTCACAAATGAAGATGCCCTCACTGTCGAAAGCTTTCAAAGATGACGATTAGACTTTTAAAAAAATTTCAGGAATCCCAAATCATCAAACAGACTTTTAAAATAAACGTAACCTGGTTTCTCGAAGCTGCCTGTGCACCTCCGTCAACTGAAATAAAGGAATTTCTCTTCATTTTTAAAGAAGTGGTCCCATATATGTTTGTTTATTTTCTTAAATAACAGAATAGACATTATAATCTCTGGATCAAATCCTGGCCCTACTCAAGTCAATGGCAAAGCTCCCTTTGACTTCTGTGGGTCAGGATTTCACCTTCTAAGAAAGCAACAATCCCTACTTAGGTGAATCAAATATAAACCACCCCAAACCCTACATTATAAACACTATAACAATTTCCTTTGTAAATACTTATCAAGTTTAAACTCAAATATGGATATCACTGCTTCTTTGATATCTACTGGTGACCTGTGGGGCTTCCTAAAGGATTATGTGGATCAGTGCCCACCATCCATTCTGGCCCTGAAAGTACAAACTCTCTGCATAACCCCCAAGTAGGAATCTCGTAACTAAAACCCCACCGAGCCTGATTCAGCCACCCTCACTCATGCACATTACGTTGCAAGCAGCCCATCTTTCAGTGAGGCTACTTATGGTATAAACCACTCCTCAGTGGGCTTGATTGTGAACATGGGTGCATACCTTATCTGGGGATTATAGGAGCATAGGGAGGCTTTTTATTCTCATGTGTGCCACAGATCCTGTGTAAGGGGGAGAGATTTGTCCCTCTCCCATACATGTGAGCAGGCAGAGACAAGGAGAGTGCAGAACCCTGACTCCTTCCATCTCCCCTCTGTGCCCAGCTCATCTGACACAGTGGGGGAAGTAATCTGCACCAGTAAAAGGGCTGGGACAGATTCCTTCCTCCTGGAGCAACAGGTACAAGCATAGATCAGATTGTGATTCTCAGAGCCGCAATCTAGTTCCTGCCCTGCTCCTCAGCAGTGCAACTAAAGGCTGTCCCCTACTCAAACTGGATTGTATGGTGACACTCCAACGTGAGAGGGTGGGATAGCTCAGTGGTTTGAGCACTGGCCTGCTAAACCCCGGGTTGTGAGCTCAATCCTTGAGGGGGCCACTTAGGGATCTGGGGCAAAAAATTGGTCCTGCTAGTGAAGGTAGGGGGCTGGACTCAATGACCTTTCAAGGTCCCTTCCAGTTCTAGGAGATTGGTATATCTCCAATTATTACCTGATGTAGTTGGGTGGCAGAAATAGGCCCTCTGAAAATTAAGGGGGACAATGTATTTGTTTTTAAGAGCATTGGGGAAAATAAATTTTGTTATCCTGGGTAAGGCTATTGTTCCAGTGAGTCCAGTATCCTCGAAACTCAATGATTTGGAGGAAAGCAAAAAAACCCTCTTCCAGAATGCACCTGCTGACTGTGCAAAGGTGGGCAGGGCAGAAAAATTCCTTCCTGAGGTTACCTGGCTATCAGTTTCCATCTTCCCAATATTATTAATGATCAGAAACAGTCCTCCACAGACTGGTAATTGACTCTAACTGAATGCAGCAGTGAGTACCATAAGTTGAACATACGCTACGTGAGGCTGTTTCTTTTTATTTCTTCTAAATTTACAAGCCATTAACTTTATCAGGTGACATCCCTGTCATCTGGTCTCAGGTTTTGGGACAAGATAAGATGGAGGGAGAGGGTAAGAAAGAATTGTCCATCTCAGCTGTAAGTGAAACATTCAAATAGATGGGCCAATCTCTGCTTTTGTTCATAATGTATAAGACCAGGGTAGCTCTACTGACTTCATACTACCTGAACTTTACAATTCGCTAAAAGAGCAGAATTTGCCTCAAGGCACTTGCTGCTAAAAATGTCTATAGCGTATGTACATTGTTTACTAGTGAGATCCTTAGTATTTGGGCCTGGATTTTTAGAGCGGTGTGTACAAAAATCCACACTCATAATTGGAGAGTGGCAAACGCTTAGGGCCAGAATCATGCTTGGTACTTGGGGATGGTGCAAAGAGCCTTTCTACCACTTTCATGGTCTGCATAAGAGTCAGGCAGATTTGCAATGCCTGTGATCAGTGAAGTGCAGGTACTGCTCTGTCTCTACTTCCTAGGTGGCCCATGGTGCCCCAAGGGGAGAAGAGAGAAGGCAGGGCCATGAACCTGAGTGGCATTCTGGGATTCAGGAGACACAGGTTCAAGTAATGGCTCTGCCACAGATTTCCCGTGTGACCTTGGGTAAATTATGTACTCTCCCTGTGCCTCAGTTTTCCATCTGCATAATAGCTCTGCCCCACAGTGTGTTGTGAGGATAAATGCATCAAAGACTCTGAGATGCTTAGGTACCATGGTCATGGGGGCCATATTAGTACCTGGGATGGCTGACCTCCACACGCTGGCAGGAGGGAGAGGTGCAAGTGCACAGGCTGTATGCCATGAACAGGTGTAGTGGCAGGCATGGGGCGCTCAGAGAGGGCATGCTGCCAGCCCCTCTGAAGAAGACTGCCTCTTGGTGTCTTTGTGCTGGGCTCTGCCTAGAATGCATCCTCTAACCCAGGGGTAGGCAACCTATGGCAAGCGTGCCAAAGGCGGCATGCGAGCTGATTTTCAGTGGCACTCTCACTGCCCTGGTCCTGGCCACCAGTCCGGGGGGCTCTGCATTTTAATTTAATTTTAAATGAAACTTCTTAAACATTTAAAAAAACTTATTTACTTTACATACAACAATAGTTTAGTTATATATTATAGACTTATAGAAAGAGACCTTCTAAAAACGTTCAAATGTATGACTGGCATGCGAAACCTTAAATCAGAGTGAATAAATGAAGGCTTGGCACAGCACTTCTGAAAGGCTGCCGACCCCTGCTCTAACCTTTCATAGCTGTGATGACAATTTAACCTTTCATAGCTGTGATGACAATCTAAACCATAAGCCCAAGTTCAGCCAAGGAACAATGATTACATTTAATAAAACAAATGGCATTTCTATTTCTTACCAGTCAAAAGTAATTGAGTAATGGAAGGGACAGACATTGTAACAAAATGAATGTCCTGTGTGTTACTAACAGCACCCAGGATTAATAAAAAGAGAAGAATTCACTTTTGATTATAAAATGGAAGAATTTCACTTTTGTTTATTGTCGGTCACATTTTGAGGGGTTGGGGGTCAAAGTGCTGTGCTTGGCCTGCGGATGCTGCTGGGAGATATTTATTTCTTTTAAAATACCTGTCTCCCGTTTTTTAAAATATGAAAATATTTCTATTGGGTTTAGGGTTTGTAGAAGTTTGTTTTAAAAAAAAATACAATTTGAGGCAAATCTGAAACGATAAGTGACCCTTCAAAAGCTCTCATGACAATTAACAGACTTACTATTTTGTAGAAAATCAGTTCTGGGCTGCTATTTACAGAAGAAACAGACTTATTTGACTCAGGACTGGGAGCTCTATAGCTATGTGTCATATTTTGTGAATGAGCAAGTCAATAAAAAATAAAAGTAGTCTCTAAAGCCACTGCAGAACAAAGGGTGCTTGGGTTCATTTATTTTGACAATTGCAGTTCAGGCCCCAGCCTTGCAATCGGATCTGTGTGGGGAAACCATTATGTCTGAGAAGAGAACCAGTCTGAAGTCAACAGAGCTCTGTGGGGTTTGAAACTCCGTCTGCATGGATCCAAATACAGGACTGGGGCCTTCGTTTTCATCAGCTGATAACACTTCATGAGGCTAATGTACTGGAATGTATTTAGCAAAAAACAATCAAGTCTTATCACACCACACACCTGTTAAAAACTTGCTGTGACGTGAGTGAGATTGCTACAATTTTACACAAATTCTAAAGCATGGGGTGTAGCGAGTTAAAGGTTAGTGAGGTTCTGACTCCAACTATGGCTGTTGGTTATTTATCCTGTTTTGGATTCTGAGGAGCAGGTAGGTCAGATTTTTTATTTTTAATTAAAGAAATTTAAAATACACCTCTACCCCAATATAACATGACCCGATATAACACGAATTCGGATATAACGTGGTAAAGCAGAGCTCCAGGGGGAGCGGGGCTGCACACTCTGGTGGATCAAAGCAAGTTTAATATAACGCGGTTTCACTTATAACGCGGTAAGATTTTTGGCTCCTGAGAACAGCGTTATATTGGGGTAGAGGTGTATCTTCCATTTTTCTTTTTCACATGTGATTCCTTCCCTTAGTGTGGTGGTTGTTCAGTTCAGCTGTAGAAAAACCTACAATTTTACCCGTTAGTTCCAGCACAGGGTACAATAACCATAAAAACGTCACTGAGATGAAACAGCAAAGCAGCCCATATAATCAACGGGGAAGCATTTAGCTTTGCTTCATGGAGTAGCACTTCCCTTTCCATTGCTTGTGTCGAATAACAGAGCACTCATGGGACCCTCTAATAATCCTACTCCTCAGTTGGCTGATAAGTGGGGGGCTGATCCAAAAAGTGCTCAGATTTCCCTCAACTCCCACCAGCCACCACAGGATTTGAGGGTACTCAGTGCCCTGCAAGGGATACTCAGCAACACACAGAGAAGGAATTAGCGCAGCCAGTTTTACCCTGCTAAGATGACAAACTGAACATCTGTGTAAAGATACATTTACATGGGAGGAGTCACCCACAATTGCCTCATAAAACACAACCTTTCAAATTAGACACCGGCGACAAGTAAACAATAGGAAAACCAGTTAGTTGATCATGTTAATGAAATGCTGTTGCTATGGAAAAAATTGTCCCGGTAAAGGTGAAAACACATACACTTTTCTTTCTATACCACACTCCAAGCGAGTAAGAAATCAAGTTCAAAATAGCTCCTTGAAAATGGATTTGCCATGATCATGGGTACAACCAATGACTGTTTTTAAGGGGTTCACTTCCTTACACCCCCCAAATATTCAGATAAAATTTGGAAATAAAGTGTCTGTTGCCAGCTACCAGGAATGATCTGCGAATCTGCACAGGGCACATGCCATATTTGCCCTATGACTTTCTTTCCTTTTTAGTCTGAAGCTATAGGTCCTTCTGAATAAACTCTTGCAGCCAAACCTTTAGCTGCTGTAAATGGGTGTAGTAGCTGCATTGGAGTCAGTGCAGGTACCCTGATTCACACCAGCCCTTAGACTGATATTTATGGCAAACCTGACATCTGCACAGTAACCTAGGGAAGCAGACATTAGTGATGTTAAATCATCTGCAGCTCCAGTAACAGAAACATCTGGCTCTTGTATTTCCATCTTCTAATGGGAGCATGCAGATGAATTCCTGAAGCTAGCAGTGAAGTTTTATTTTGGGGCGGGGAGAGAGTTGCTGAAAATGTAATGACAAGGGGCTGGCAACTGTACTTTGCTAATGGTAAAATATGGAACAGTTACAAATTATGGGCCAAAATCTACTCTCTGTGACACTTTGGTGGAGTTATTCTGGATATGCACCAGTGCACATGAATGCATAATTTGGCATTTGCTATGGGAATTGATTTACATCTTGAAGGGGTACCTCCAGAACACAACACTGTGGCATTTGCCCAGCTCTTTGAGCCAACATTGTTGAGGTTCCCTGAACCAACAACTTGTAAATTTAAATGGAACTGCTTCTCCTTTCACTTACATGAGTTTTGTGTGGGTGTATCTGCAATGTCTTCAGTGGTAGGTTTCACCTAATTCATATTGTTGTACATGAGAGGAGAATCATAGCCAGTGTACAGTGGAACCTCAGCATTACGATCACCTCTGGTTGTTCGTAACTATGAACAAAACATTGTGGTTGGTCTTTCAAAAGTTTACAACTGAACATTGACTTAATATAGCTTTGAAACTTTACTATGCAGAAGAAAAATGCTGCTTTCCCTTTATTTTTTTTAGTAGTTTATGTTTAACACAGCACTGTATTGTATTTGCTTTTTTTTTTTTGGTCTCTGTTGCTGCCTGATTGTGTACTTCTGGTTCCAAATGTGTTATGTGTGTTTGACTGATCAGTCCATGACTCTGATGTTTTGAAACTCTGAGGTTCTACTGTATTTACATGCATGGGGTTCCCATATTTGGACTCAGAATCTGATCTCAAGTTTACTGAAGTCAATGTAAGAGAGGTTGAATCCGGCTCAAGTTAGTATTACAATTCAGGGCAGGGGATAAGGCTGCATTATAACAACATTTCACTTAAAAGCCTATTAAATCAACCACTGGTAAAGAAGATTGAGCATCCTTTCCTGCTGTCAAGTGTTCTGTTTTGTAACCTGCAAATCTCCACTTGAGGCTTAGGAGCATGATGAGTGGTGTCATGGCAGTTCCTCCTGGCACACTGCTCAACGAGCAATTCCTGACTGCACACGTGGTATAATAGCATGGAATGGAGCTTCTGCCCTTTTCAGGCTTAGCCCCTGGCTCTCAGAATCATGACCTGCCTGAGTCTGAGCCTCTGAGAACTATGCTGGGATGTATGTACCTATGCACTGTGTCAGGCAGGGATGGAGTTAACTGCCTCCCCAGGGAACGGAGCAGGGCGTTTGCTCCAGCAGGAAAGAGGGGACTCCCATCTGGTTCATCAAAGCAGTTCCGTAAATGAGAAGGAAGTGTCCTAGGGGAAGGAGGGAGCAGGGCTAGAAGACTCCTTGACCAGAAGGCATGAAGACCACAGAAACATGCCTTTGACTGTACTTCTCACTAGAGGCTTTAAATTACAACTGTTTAGTTCCCTTTTATTTTGCTTACCCCTGGCCGGAGCGAGCCTGCCTGTGTCTGACAGTGCTCTCTCACCTTTGGCCCAAGTTCCCCTCTGGCCCACACCTCTCGAATTTCCCTCATTTTATTCCCAAAGTTGCCTATGTTCCATATAAGTTTGGTATCCCCTTACTCTTATGATTGATAGTTATTCATTTCACATATAAAGAATCATGGGGCTGGGGTTGAAGGGAGTTATTTACATGGAAAGATGGAATCCCTTTGAGTGTCTTGCCTGAATAATGTTTTGGTGTTCCTCATTCTGGATCTCTGTCATGCAGTGGGCCCCCTACTGGGGCAATGGCAGGTTGAGAAGTGTGGTCTGGAAGTTAGCCAGCAGCCACCGGCTCTCTGATGAAAGGTATGTGCCTTAAAGAGACAGTGCTTTGTTTCTTCTGTTGTTGTTTCCCCTTTTTAAATAGTATCTGGTATTACGGTCTTTGGCCATCCTTGTGTGACCGCCAACAGCAAGGTGATTATGTCCAGGGAGCAGCTGTTGAGAAAATACATCACCTCACAGAACAACCTAGTGACAGTTCTTCCTCTGTTCATTATTGAGAGTAAATTAACTATGAACACTGGGGCAGGCCAGCCAGATCTGACAGTATGTTTAAATTTGTTCCTGATTTTTTAAAAAAGAACATGTTAATGTTTAATTGACATGTCTAATTGACATGTTCCACTCCCTTAGTTGTATGTGCATTTGTGATAACGCTGCGTGCAACCGTGGTGTGCAATTTTGCATCTTTCTAGACTGAAAAACAGTCTCTGGGACTGGTTCTCCTCTCACTTACATCTGTGTAATTCTGGAGTAACTACACTGAAGTTCATGGAGTTACCCTAGTTTTACACCAGAATGGGAAGAGAATCTGATTCCCTGGGTCTAACAGCTGGACAGGAGACTGAGAGTTGAATCCTCACTTCACTCCCTAAAGTAACAGAGGGGTAAAACATCCTGAGTAAATCTATGCCCATGCTTGTGCCAGCACTGTCAGCTATATGCTGTCTCATTGTCTGTTTTTAGTTCAGTGTAGTCCAACTGGTTCCTGGTATGACACTGTTGTTGCATCTTACTTCACAAGGGATTGAGCCAAAAATAAAACCCACAGTTGCATTTCTCTGTATTAATATGTGGTCTCTTCCAGCATAAGAAACGCTGTAGGTATTTGCTTTCATGACTCATCAAGTATTTTCCTCCTGTTTTACAGTAACCTTCTTCAAAGGGAAGCACTGTAAAATACACTGTGGGGCTCAGTCCTATGTAGGCAGGGAATTTGCATTATATGATCCTGATAGTCATATTCAGATCTTATACACTGCTCATGCTAAAAGACAGATTCACTATTGAGATGACTGTACTCCAGAAGAAGCTGGGTATGCAGGTCTAGAACATGGCCTGCAGATGACCTCCTCTTTAATAGAAGTGCAACATGGAGAGGCTACCCCCATGTCCTCAAAAGATGGACCCAATGCATGCTGGGACCTGTGGGCTCTATGGGTTGAACCACTGTATTAAAGAGGAGGGTGGCTGCCATATGCTCCACTTCATTCAAATAAAAGGCCTTGAAGTCAATGGGAATTGGGCACTAGGTGTGGCCTTGGACTCCCGACAAATTGCCAGTGTGGCCCTGGTTTGGGCCGAGTGAAACATAATGCTAACGTCTGGGCTCTCTTGGCATCCGAGGGCTGTTTGGGACCATCTCTGCTATTTAAAAATAATTCTCTTTGTACTTCAGCAACTTTGTACAAAGTACCAGAAAAGCCCATTCTAAATTGTGCTGGGGGGTCAAACAAACCCAGTTCCCCACTTACCAGAGCTGCTGGAGATAGGCATGACAGGTTTTGTTCTGACAAGAGCTCATCAGCTGTAGGCAACTGGCTTCCAAAATCATCTTTGGTTAATGTAACTTTTTTTTTTTTTCAATTTTGTCAGCTGCTACTACTATGTCCTGAGAAAAGGACGTTCTTACATGTCCGACATCGTCAATTCTCTACTTTTAAAGTTAGACTTTTAAAATTAATATTTAAATACAGTAGAACCACAGCGTTACGAACGCCTCGGGAATGGGGGTTGTTCGTAACTCAGAAATATTTGTAGTGCTGAATAAAATGTTATGGTTCTTTCAAAAGTTTACAACTGAACATTGACTTAATTCAGCTTTGAAACTTTACTATGCAGAAGAAAACCATCTTAATGTAAACAAAACAAGCACAGAAACAGTTTCCTTACCTTGTCAAATCTTTTTTTTAAAACTTTCCCTTAATTTTTTTAGTAGTTTACATTGAACACAGTACTGTACTGTATTTGTCTTTTTATTATTATTATTATTATTATTTTATTTATTATTATTTTATTATTAGTCTCTGCTGCTGCCTGATTGCATACTTCTGGTTCCAAATGAGGTGTGTGGTTGACTGATCAGTTTGTAACTCTGGTGTTCGTAACTCTGAGGTTCTACTGTAATCAAAATCAGTTAAAGCCAAATCCTCACCCTCCCTCCATCCTCATTCACTTGGCTATACCCAGAGCTTCCACACAGGCCAGGGAGGGAGGAATCCAAGAGTCAGCATCTGAAGAACTGCTCCGGGGGTGCACTTGCTCTTGCAGTTGCAAGAACTGCTGGATGGGGATTCTACACTGCGCTTGAACCCCTATTGCATGGGGTGGGGAGGGACTCTGGGTGGAGCTGCTGGTTTTGCCACATGCTAGGCAAGATGTGTCCCTTAGAGCTGTTCGGCCAAGCTCTAGGGGATTTCAGAGCTTTGCTAAGCTTTCACAACGTGAGTTCCCATAACTGAGAGTTGGCAAATGGCAGGGGATTTTAGTCTAGGTTATTACCGAGGGGCCCTTTGTCCCTAGCTCTTCAACCCAGAATTGGCATGATCTATTGTAATATCTAGTCTAGAGCCAGGCAGTAATAATGCTTTCCACGTTTACCTTTTGTCCCATGATTTCTAAGTGCTTTACATATGTTAAATATCACCCAGAATGCCCCCCAGTGAGGCAGGTCAGTATTGTTATCTTAATCTTACAGATGGAGAAAGTGAGGCTGAAGGAAGTTATGCTTGCACTGTGAATCAGCACGGTGGCAGAACTGGAATGAATCCGGGGATGACTACCTATTCTATGCCCTAGCTAGTAGACAACATTGCCGCCCTCTCAAAAGTGCAGCAATGTTTCTGGCTGTCTTTCTTTTACTTACAAGGAGGGGGATGGATGAGATGCAGTGGTGAATATAAGAGAGAGCTCTATGGCTCCCATATAATAAATAACATGGCTGGACATTCAAAATATTATCTAAGAGCTTTTGCAGCTGAGGAAATATTCCAATTACCATTGCTCTGATCAGAAGCTCTTTACGCTGTAGTTCTTATAGGTATAAGAGGTACGATTTACATTTATGGCTTCATAAATCCATCCTGCCGCGATCCCGGGGGCTGGAGTAATAACCCATTAGCAGCCCCTTTGAACCCAAATGATCCTGTGATCATAAAAGATTTATAGACAGGTCAAGCCTGGGTAATTTGAAGAATAAAGATTATTTCTCCCTGCAGGGACTGTACTGCAAAGTCTAACCTGAAGCTCTGAAGACTTTTCCCTTACTGGACTATGCAGACAGCAACTCAAAGTAAGAAAGTAAGGAGAAAATGACCCAGCCATAGACCCTGTCTGACAAAGGAGACTGAGTTCTGTGACTCTGTAGACTTAGAGACCTTCCAGAATCAAATCATTAGTAAAGTTATTAAAAGAAAGATACCAGGGTGTGAAATTAACTTCACCTGTATATAGCTAGACTGTAAACAGATGGAATGCACGGAGATAGCGCGGAAATGCAACCCGAGATCAGGTCTGCAGCCCTTTGATGTCACTTGTGCACCGAGTTAAGACCACTTGATTTGCATAATTGCAGACCTTGTGCCCCCTCCCTTGGCCCACCGCCAACGTTGCCCTCCATGGTGTGCTGTCGAGAATAAAATCACTGGGTACCAGGAATCCTAACAGTTCTGGGCACAAGCTGTCCCCAGCTGGGATCACAAAGACATTTCTCCCCTCCCCACCAGCAATGTCCAAGTAACATTCTGGAGTTCACACAGCCTCCCATGGAAAATCTTATAGTAGCTACTGTCAGAGGGAATACAGGACTGTGCCTCATGGCAATTTAAGTTCCTGCTGCAGAGACGCCAATATTGTTTTTATTCTACTGAGCAGTCTTTGAGTCATAGAAATCAGAGACAGAATAGACCATTAGGGCTCACTAAGCTCACCCATAACCATAGCAAGATTGTTCCTTGCAGAACTGAGCGCTTTGTCCAAACCAACTCTAAACTCCTGCCAAGGCTTCCACCATCCCCCTGTGGGACTATACTGGAGTCTGACTGACATTATTAGGGAACGTTGCTAGCCAGACATTCTCCTTTCCTTTTATTACATGAGCTGTTGCTTCTCACATGCAGGACCACCCTAATCCTTGCTCTTATTAACGCTGACACTTGAGCATTTCCGCCCCCTCCCCCGACCCCAGCCTGTACATATTTAGTCCTTTTAACCTTTCCTTATAGAGCAGTCCTTCCCAGTGCTATGAACAAATAGAAGATTTCTGTTCTCACCAACAATGGTCTTTTAACAGTTGCAAGAACACAATAGCAACCCTGCTGAAAAATCCCAAACATTTGATGCATTTTTAAATCTACAGCTCCAGCTGGTTTCTTCTTTTTAAAGTAAAAGTTTTATCAAGTCTGGAATCTGGTGAGAAAATTAATGGAAACCATAAGCATTAGTGGATTTCTGTCTGAGGGGACTTCCAACTCGCCACCGAAGCCAACCACATACAAAGTAGCAGCAGGGTACTTCCGTTAGGAACATCTAAAGAATCTATATAAGCTACAAGAGCACCATCTTTCCCTTCATTTTGATCTGACTTTACAGATAATTTAGAGCATGCAATTCACCTGGTGGTCCTCTAAGTTTCAAAGCATTGTGAAAGACTAAAAGGTGTCTACACATTCTGTGCATCAGAAAGGGGAGACTTCATGGGAGCTCTGAATATACCTGCACAGATGAGAAGCACTGAGGGACTGGATACTGACATTGTGTTTAAGCGAACCGAGTGGCTAGGAACCTCCCCATTGTGGGGATGGAGGGAGGGGGCAGATTATTTTGTCCTGCCTCCCAACAACAACTGCTTATGTTACACTCATAAGGAGCACTAGCAAGTCCATGTAAAAGGAAAAAAATATTGCAACATGTACTGAAAAGGGATAAGAGATAAGTAAATACAAGATTCTGTTGCTATCTACAAAAATGTAAACACCTTAGTAACTCTATTAGTTGATACCCATCTATAAAAGTGAAATAGTGGTCCTTTTGGGCTCTGGACATGTAACGCAATCAAAGTAAATATAAAACTCACCACAACAGACAAAACAGGATAGGGTCTACAATGAGGGTGGATGGATCACTTTGAACTTTAATAAATTAAAATGCTTTGCACGTGAAAATGAAGCCACCTTCTCTATCCTTCAGTTTCATTTTCTTTGCCTCTTAGCTTCATGGATCCCTAAGGCTATCACATCCTATCTAAAGCGTGTCTCCAAAACAGACAGCAATCTCCCCAATCCACAGAAAACGTAACATCACTAAAACTTTGCTGAATTGCCAAAAAAAACTTCAAAAACAGACTCCAAAGAGAAACTGCTGAACTTGAATTAATATGCAAACTAGATACAATTAACTGTGGCCTAAACAAAGACTGGGAATGGTTGAGTCATTACACCAATTGAATCTATTTCCCTATGTTAAGTTCTCCTCACACCTTCTATGGGCCATCTTAATTATCACTTCAAAAAGTTTTTTCCTCCTGCTAACGATAGCTCATCTCAATTGATTAGACTCTGCCTGTTGGTATGCATACTTCCACCTTTTCATGTTCTCTGTATGTATAAATATCCCCTGTCTGCAGTGTTCCATTCTATGCATCCGAAGAAGTGAGCTGTAGCTCACGAAAGCTCATGCTTTAAATAAATTTGTTAGTCTTTAAGGCGCCACAAGTACTCCTGTTTTTTTTCAACATAAATTTGTTGCTGATGAGTGATTCCTCAGTGTGTCCCCAATAAATCAAAGACCTTCCAGGAAAACCAATGTATACATATTCTCTTTTTTTTTTTTACTATCATCAAAGCATCACAAAAAATAGGTTTCCTCTTTTTAAATTAAACTGAAGGCAACACAGAAAACTTTTCAGTACTTTGAAAATAACTTCATGAAGTGAGAGGGAAGATTGAGAGTACAAATAAGTTCTGCAAGGGTTAAAAACCTTACAAGAATGTTGCAGTTATTAAAAAACAAAACCAACAACTACAAAAAAAAACAACAACCCTCAAACCCAACCACTCTGAATTCAGGAAATTCAGAATTTTAATTAAATTCAGAGGTTAAATTTCAAAGAAACCCAAATGTTATGAACATCTAGAAATGCATAGCCTACCTAATCCTTGGTAGCAAGGTCAGCCAAACAACCTTAACTCTGCCCCATGTTGCGATGCCCTGAGTAAACCCAGAAACTTTGAAATAACATTTTCCATTCATAACAAACAGTTTTATCACACAAAGGACCACAAAAACTTTGAAATAACATTTTCCATTCATAACAAACAGTTTTATCACACAAAGGACCACAAAAACCAGACACTGGAGACAATGGAGAAAATCTTTCTATATTACAAAGGAACTCTTTGTTTTTCCTCTGCCAGATGCTCTCATGCTTTATCGTAGGCTCAACACAAAACAAAGTAATGTTTGATTGACTATTTTGGGAGATGTAATGGAGAATTAAGCATTCTTGTGGCATTAAGTTATCATCAGTTTGGGGAAATTTTCCAATAAGGGACATTTTTTACCATTTAAAGCAGTCTGTTACTGTGTTTGGACACTTCTACTGGAGAGTATGCCCAAATAATATAACCTGACTCAGAACAGTTATTTGCAGTGTTGTTGTGGGCATATTAAAGAGACAGGGTGGGTGAGGTACTATCTTTTATTGGACCAACTTCTGTAGGTAGGGTGACCAGACAGCAAATGTGAAAAATCAGGACGGGGGTGGAGGGTAATAGAAGCCTATATAAGAAAAAGACCCAAAAATCGGGACTGTCCCTATGAAATCGGGACATCTGGTCACCCTATCTGTAGGTGAAAGAGACAAGCTTTCGAGCTACACAAAGCTCTTCTGAAGGAAAAGCTTTGTAATATAGAAAGGTTTTCTACATTGTCTCCAGTATCTGACTTTTGTGGTCCTTTATGTGATAAACCTGTTTGTTATGGATGGAAAATGTTATGGCAAAGTTTCTGGGTTTACTTTTCTGAAGAGCTCGGTGTGGCTTGAAAGCTTGTCTCTTTCACCAACAAAATTTGGTCTCTCTCAGAACAGTTAGTAAGCTAAGTATCTTTACCGGTTGCAAAGTCAATGATGATGCTCTAATTTGGATACTGCTATTCAAAGAAGGTAAGAAAAGAAAATAATGGAATTGTTCTCTGTTAATAAAAGAATATTTGCAGTTCTCTAGCCTAAAAGATATTCAAGGCGACACAGAGTGAATACGCTTCTCTTTATACAGTGCAATAACTCCTGACAGGTACCTTTGCTTTCAAAGCTCCTTTTCCATCTCGAGATGTGGCTTCTCTCCCTATTAAATTTACACTATAAAGTGCTGTGTCTTGTTGCTGTTTCCATTTCCATCCCATTAAATATTATTTTTTAAATCTGCGACTTCAATCTTGTTAAAAGTTTTCTTGTGAGGAGCATAAGGAACTAAAGTAAAAAAGCAACAACAGCCCCACAGTCCAGAGTGCCCAGATCTTTAAAGTTCTGGCATTCAAACAAATCGCTTAGGTGTGCACTAAAATTCTGCATAGCTCCTATGTGGAATAATAACAGAAATCTGGGTGGCTACAGAGGCAGCCTCGCATACAATAGGGAGTCTGCTCAACACACTATATGATCTTTCTCATCAACTTTATGCCACATGAGAAAAAGAAACACTTTCCACCTGGATAACTACATACATAAAGCCTGACTAGCCTCACTTATGCAGGTGTAAATCAAAAGGAAGTCTATTGAAATTAATGGCGTTACAGTGGTGTTAAAATTGTATAAGTGAAAGGAGAAACAGGCCCATACTGTCGGCAAAGATTTTTCTGCCCTGGCCAACTGCCTGTTTGCCTGTTGTTAAAGCCAACCCTGTATGTGGTATTTCATTCACTCTTCATACAATCACAGCTTTGTGAAAATATGACAATTAAATTGACTACCAGACTATCTCTATCCTAAGGAAACGTAGGGCCCATTTTTGCTCTGAGATGCCAGTGCTGAAACTCAAAGAGAGTCTCAAGTGCGTATCTAAAGGGAGAATGTGGATATCGGATCTCGCTGAGGTTTTGCCATTGTTCTTGAAGACCAGATGGGTCTCTATTTCCCAAACTCTGAAGTGGTCAGATTGGTGAGACACCTCAGGCTAAATTCAGAGGTAATGTGTACAGTGATGGAATTTACATGTCACTAAGTGTGTGTCAGAGGGGCGGGGGGACTACAGGCCAAATTATGGTCTTGATTTCAGTCAAGAAAAGCCAAAGATACCTAGCAGTATCTACATTGTGAATTTTTCACAGCCCTGGGTGACAGAGCTAGGACAACCTAAATGTTAGGTGCAGACCAGGCCCAAGTTACATCAGCATAGATTCATACCACTTCTCCTACCACCCACCTCTGAATCTGGCCTCACTGCTCATTGCTGCCGTGATCAATCCCATTTATTTATTTTGCTAATTTCTATAGCAGCTATGGCAGAGGCAGCTGTATGCAATGATAAAAACAAAACAAAGGCTTGAAGGGGCAGGAGAGTGGCAAGCTGTGAGGGCAGATAAAGGCAGGAGGGGGCTGCTGCAGGACAAGGAAGCAAATCGTTTAAAATATTGTTGGGCTGTCCCAGTCCCTGGGGATTGCTAAGAGAGGTCTCTTACCCGTTGTCTGTTTGTGTCCTGAGGGAAGGCCTTCAGGTTCAGTGAGAGTGTGAAAGACACACTGCCATTTCAGCATCAACTTGGGGTGATTCAGGGCAGCAGCTATGGTGACCCCAGGAGGGAGGGGCAATGATCTCCACCACAACCAGAGACAAGGTGCAACAGTGACAATCCCATAAGGTGATAATCAAAATAGTGTAAATGGTGGCTCCATAAGGACAAGGCTGAGGAAACCCAAGGAACCTGTGTGGCCATTTGACAGATAGACAGGCTAGATTAGACAAGGCAGTACTACATGGTGCATTAATCAATCCTTTCCCTTTTATGCTGGTCTATAATTAATTTATTTTCTTTTTTCTTCCTGCTGAACAGTTTTAACTCCATTCACCTTGCTACGGCCCTGATCTGCTATACGTCACATGCTGTTTCTTTTATAATACTCACCATGGTCATGAGCAAATACAAACAAGTTAAGTCCTGTCAGCATCTGGGCTAAGTCATCATAGCGGCCGCAGTGTTCCCCAGCACCATGAGCGATAAATACGAGGGCCCTAAATGGAGCATCAAGGTATAAAGCATTAACTTGGAAATCAGCCTAGAAAGGCACCAGAGCTGTGGGTAAAAACAGCATCATCATTTTATCAACAAGCACCTCAGACATCAACAAATTCAAGCCAGGTAAATGTGGGGCCCAAGTGGCATTTAACTGATGGTACCATGGTGAGGAAGGGAACAGATTTCCATAAAGACCTAGGAGCATGTGAGCAGGGCCGCCCAGAGAATTCAGGGGGCCTGGGGTTTCGGCGGCGGGTCCCAGGGCGGAAGGACCCCCCACCACAGGTCTTTGGGGCACTTCAGCGGTGGGTCCCAGAGCGGAAGGACCTCCCGCCGCCGAAGACCTGGAGCGGAAGAAGCTCCGGGGGCCTGGGCCCCGTGAGAGTTTTCTGGGGCCCCTGGAGCAAGTGAAGGACTCTGCTCCAGAGGGCCCGAAAAACTCTTACGGGGGCCCCTGCTGTGCCCAGGGCCAATTGCCCCACTTGTCCCCCCCTCTGGGCGGCCCTGCATATGAGAAGAAATAACATCAAACGAACCTCTAACAGATGGCTTGATGGTAGCAGGCCTTTGGCTATATGTGAGCCAGCTGTGCACTGGATGGATGTACTGGATGGACGTAGAGCAGGATAGCTCAGTGGTTTGAGCATTGGCCTGCTAAACCCAGGGTTGTGAGCTCAATCCTTGAGGAGGCCACTTAGGAATCTGGGGCAAAAACTAGTCCTGCTAGTGAAGGCAGGGGGCTGGACTCAATGACATTTCAAGGTCCCTTCCAGTTCTAGGAGATTGGTATATCTCCAATTATTACCTATTTTTTATTAGTGTACTTTTCCACCTGGCTCAGCACGAGGCTGCCACAATGGGAAGCTACAGATCAGTAATGTAGGTGGTTCTCTGTAACTCTCCTTTATCAGGCTAATTACATTCTGGACTGGACTTTGCTCCTATGGAAATCAATGGAAGTGTTGCGATTGACTTCAGTGGGATCTAGGTTAGGACGTCTCTCTGTAGTTTCACCCGGATATATTATTATTCACTTTCTGACTTACATTGCTGCACACACTGTTAAATGGTTACTGGATTTCAACAAAAATATGGACACAAACCAGAACCCAGGACCTGAGTCGAAGTTTGGGGAATGCTGGACTTGATCCCAACATCAATGTTTTTACCCATTTTCAATTTCAACCCAGAAACAGCTGCATTACAGAGATGAGTGAAGTGATTCCTAAACAGTTACAGCAACCTTAGGCTCACACGGGCGGCTCCAGGCACCAGCACGCCAACCGCGTGCCTGGGGCGGCAAGCTGGGGGGGCTCTCTGCTGGTCGTCGCGAGGGCGGCAGGCAGGTTGCCTTCGGCGGCACGCCTGCGGAGGGTGCGCTGGTCCTGCAGCTTCAGAGGACCTCCCGCAGGCGTGCCACCGAATCCGCGGGACCGGGGACCTCCCGCAGGCAAGCCGCCGAAGGCAGCCTGCCTGCCATGCTTGGGGCAGCAAAATACCTAGAGCCACCCCTGGGCTCACAGAGTGTAAACCACTCTGGGATCCTGCTGCATGAAAGGCGCTATACAAATGCTCATCACTAAGGACTCACATTTTACAAAATTTCTTACACATTCACAGAAATATCATCAGATAATGAAAATAATGGTTTGAGTTCAGAGAAATTTTCCTGTGTCTTTACTGGACAACATTTACGAAGAATGTTGATTTTGTTGTAAAAATAATTATGGCCTGGCCAAGTGAAACTCCAGAAGTTTGCTCTGATTGATAGGTCTTTTTTCACCCCTATTAAATTTTAGTGTCACAAATCTGAGTTGTTCACTTAAAGGTGCAAGCTGTTGTCAGAACACTTGTAACCACGCAGAGACCAGAGACTGATACTTCTAGTTTTTCAGTATATATAAAAAAATCCCAAGATGAACTAATAATAAATGGTAACAACAATTTACATTTAGTGAAATCTTCACCTCTGTTTTTACAAGGGTTTTTGATACATCTGTAAAAGATGTATTCACACAAAGAAACTGATTTGATCTTAGTTATATTTAAACTTAGAGAAGATGCTAGATGCTGTAGTAATTACTGCCCCATCTCTTTGATTAACACTGATTGCAAAATAATTGCTAATGCTAGGCAACTTGACAGACCATCCATTTGAATTAGACAGGTTTCACGAAGCAAAGTGTAGATTCTCTAACAGCTATATAAGGTTACCCTGACATTTCATTAATGCTAATCAGTAATGACAAGTCCAGGAAATGTAGCATCCCTAGCCCACGGTGTTAAAGAGCACTTGATAGGCCACACTAGGAGTTCCAAAACGACCTGTCATACAATAGTAATGCCTTGAGTTAACATTTCCCTTAGAAAAGGCTAAGAGATCTTAAGCCTTCAGAACATGGGGTGTAGGGCGGGGGAGAATTCTGAAGCAAACTCAAGATGACTAATGCACATGCGTCAGATCCTGCTTGCTTTGCTTGTCTACAAGTCAAACACCAAACCAAAGGGAATAAACCAAAGGGGATAAAAAGGAGAATTTTTTGCCTGTCTATATCAGGCATTTCCAAGGTGTCCCTCACCATGGTCTCCAGGCACAACGTGTAGTTTCTCAGATGACAAGTCATTGAAAATACCAATAACATACTAGGTGACCTTCATGGTATGAAATCCCTTGTGAAGTGAGCAAGCTGGTAAAGTGAGAGCCTTGTAGGAAGACATTAATTGCTACTTTATCTTGCAATTACACTGGAGGCTAAATTTTGCTCTCAGTCATACCCATGCAGCCTCACTGACTTAGAACCAGATCAGCTAAGGTGTTGAGCAGCTTACTGATATACGTGGAAATAGAGGGAGTTCAGTGCTTCACAAAATTAAGGCTATAGGGCCTGATCCTGCAGCCTTTACTCACAAGTAATTCTTAGTCCCAACTGACTGCAATGGGACTAGGATATAGGAGTTCCAGAATTGGATCCTTAAATGTCATGTGGCAGGGACCTTGTCTTTTACTTGCCTGCAAAGCATCATGGATAAAATTCTCAAATGCATCTGAGGGTACAAACACCCATGGCTAGCCTGTGTCAGCTGACTCAGGCTCAGGGGGGTTGTGGCTTTTGGGGCTACAAAACTGTGGTGTAGATGTTCGGATGCGGGATGGAGTCCGGGCTCTGGAATCACCGTGGACTCCCTCCTATCGTAATGCTTGTGAAAAGGAAGAAATACAATACAGCAAATAGGAAACTGTTTTCAATTTTTATCTTAATGTTCCTTTTTTGGTGTCATTTAAAATTAATACAGATACACTGCAGGCTTTAGCACTTTGTAGGACTGCAGTGTTTATGGACCTGGCAAGCAACAACTGCAGGGTTGGCCTCATAGGAAATTGGTCTTAGCATGTACCTTCATCTCCAATTGTTGTCATTCTGCCCGCAAGACCATTTGGAAGTGACATGGCTTGGGTAGAAGCCAGTGCTCACAGCTTGAAATGCTTTTCTGAAGACTGAGTTATGCCTGAACCATGTTAATTTCATAGGCTCCATGAGCTCAGCCAGAGGAATGCTTGTGGCGCTTTGGATGCTTCAAATGACTCTGGGTGTGGGATCTGTAGTTGCTAAACTTTGTGATTAAACATCATTTTGGATTCAGTTCAGCAAGATACCTAAGCTGATGCCAAACTGTAAACATGGAAGTAGTCCCAATGAAATCAATGAGACTACACATGTGCTTAAGTACCTTGATGAATCAGGGCCATTATGAATGGTAGTGGTAAGATTATGCCATTACTCAGAGAAAGCTGGTGCATGTTTGGTAAAGAATTTTTTTAAATGTACCAATTAATGTTTATTTGCCATATTTTTGTAGCCATCCCAGCAAAAGTAGGTCTCAGCTCTCAACGCTTTGAACACTTGTATACTTACCATTATAATTACACATCCTGTAATATGTTATTTCTTACTTTTAGCCAGCAATTTGAATTATGCTGCTCTCAAGTCCAGGACACTATGATCCCTGTGCCAGAGGAGAGCAGTTTGCAGGGAAGGTATTCAGGCCTGGATCAGTGCCAAGAAAACACTGTTCTACTGAGAGACTGGCACTGTTTTAAGGGCTGGTGTCTTGTGATCCCTACCCTTCCCCAAAGCTTAGAAACAAATGTTTCATACCATTAGAAAATTGGGATTCAAGTCCAGTTGGACCATGAGATATACTGTCTTGTACTATTTTATTTATCAAGTTAGAGACTACTACAAGTATGAACTAGACGGGGTGGGGTGGAGGGGGAAAGCAAGTCTGTAAGCAGAATGATGTGATTGTAAGATCTGTTATCTTGTGATCAGACAAGGCTAAAGGCATGTTAGTTGGACTGGCACGCATTCTTTTAGGACCAGAAAATGTCTCCAAGCCCTGAAACTAGACCAGTGATCTGAAGAAAAATTTCACCCCTGTTTATACTATCAGAAAAAAAAACACAAGCCAATACCCCAATTCAGGAAAGTATTCCTACTCAGGACAGTACTTAACCACATGCTTATCTTTAGCAACCTGCCTAAGCCCCATTCAAGTTAGTAGGACTTACTAAGCACATGATTAAAGTTAAGCACATAGTTAAATGCTGTCCTGAATAATGATGGTCTGCAGCATATGCATAAATGCTTTCCTGAATCAGAGCCCATCTGACTTGAGTTTATGGCATGTTAATCCATGCTAGACAAGTCTATCTTTTTTAATATATATATCAGATACATTTTTTACAAACCTATGAAATTACACAAAAAAGCTATGCTAAAAGAACATTATTAAGGGTATGTCTACACTATGGGATTATTCTGATTTTACAGAAACCGTTTTTTTAAAACAGATTGTATACAGTCGAGTGCACGCGGCCACACTAAGCACATTAATTCGGCGGTGTGCGTCCATGTACCGAGGCTAGCGTCGATTTCCGGAGCGTTGCACTGTGGGTAGTTATCCTGTACTATTCCATAGTTCCCGCAGTCTCCCCTGCCCATTGGAATTCTGGGTTGAGATCCCAATGCAAGATGGTGCAAAAACAGTGTCACGGGTGATTCTGGGTAAATGTCGTCACTCAATCCTTCCTCCGTGAAAGCAACAGCAGACAATCATTTTGCGCCCTTTTTCCCCTGGATTGCCCTGGCAGACGCCATAGCATGGCAACCATGGAGCCTGTTTAGCCTTTTGTCACTGTCACCGTATGTGTACTGGATGCTGCTGACAGAGGTGGTACTGCAGTACTACACAGCAGCGTTCATTTGCCTTTGCAAGGTAGCAGAGATGGTTACCATCCCTATTGCACCGTCTGCCATTGTAAATTGGTGATGAGATGATGGTTATCAGTCATTTTGCACCGTTTGCATTTGGAAATTGGCGATGATGGTTATCAATCCTTTTGTACCGTCTGCTGCTATCATGGGTGCTCCTGGCTGGCCTCGCTGAGGTCGGCCGGGGGCGCATGGACAGAAATGGGAATGACTCCCCGGGTCATTCCCTTCTTTATGTTTTGTCTAAAAATAGAGTCAGTCCTGCCTAGAATATGGGGCAAGTGTACTAGAGAACCAGAGAGCACAGCCGCTCCGTGTCAGAGCCCCAGAAATCCCGCAGAAATGATGAGCTGCATGCCATTCTCGGGGGTGCCCCTGCAACAACCCCACCCATTGCTTCCCTTCTCCCCCAACCCTCCTGGGCTACCGTGGCAGTGTCCCCCCATTTGTGTGATGAAGTAATAAAGAATGCAGGAATAAGAAACACTGACTTTTTAGCGAGATAAAATAAGGGGGAGGCAGCCTCCAGCTGCTATGATAGTCCAGGCAGGACATTAAAGGGTGTGGGGGAGAGGAGCGCAGCCTTCCGCTGCTATGATAGTCCAGGGAGTACAGAATCTTTTCTTTAGACATGAAAGAGGGGGGGCTGATGGAGCTCAGCCTCCAGCTGCTATGATAAGGACGGTTACCAAGCCTTTTGTACCATCTGCCGGGAATGACCAGGAGTCATTCCCATTTTTACCCAGGCACACCCGGCCGACCTCACCGAGGCCAGCCAGGAGTACTCACGGGATGATGAGGACGGTTTTCCACCATTTTGTACTGTCTGCCATCAGGAAAGGAAGGGGAGGGGATGCTGCTGTTCAGCACCGCAGCACCGCATCTACCAGCAGCATGCAGTAGACATACGGTGACATTGAAAAAAGACGAGAAATGATTTTTTTTCCCTTTTCTTTCACGGGGGGGGAGGGGGGATAAATTGACGAGATATACCCTGAACCACCCCGGACAATGTTTTTGACCCTTCAGGCATTGGGAGCTCAGCCAAGAATGCAAATGCTTTTCGGAGACTGCAGGGACTGTGGGATAGCTGGAGTCCTGTGTCTCCCTCTCTCCCTCCATGAGCGTCCATTTGATTCTTTGGCTTTCTGTTACGCTTGTCACGCAGCACTGTGCTGAGTCCCTGCTGTGGCCTCTGTCTATCATAGCCTGGAGATTTTTTCAAATGCTTTGTCATTTCGTCTTCTGTAACGGAGCTCTGATACAACAGATTTGTCTCCCCATACAGCGATCAGATCCAGTATCTCCCGTACAGTCCATGCTGGAGCTCTTTTTGGATTTGGGACTGCATCGCCACCCGTGCTGATCAGAGCTCCACGCTGGGCAAGCAGGAAATGAAATTCAAAAGTTCGCGGGGCTTTTTCTGTCAAACTGGCCAGTGCATTTGAGTTCAGATTGCTTTCCAGAGCGGTCACAATGGTGCACTGTGGGATACTGCCCCGAGGCCAATACCGTCGAATTGCGGCCACACTAACCCTAATTCGACATGGCAATACCAATTTCAGCGCTACTCCCCTCGTTGGGGAGGAGTACAGAAATCGGTTTAAAGAGCCCTTATATTGATATAAAGGGCTTCGTTGTGTGGACAGGTGCAGGGTTAATTCGGTTTAACACTGCTAAATTCGGTTTAAACGTGTAGTGTAGACCAGGCCTAAGGCTGCAAAGTCAAACACCCAAGAGTTAGGAAATTCCAGAACTAAGGTTGTCTGGGTAGCCTTAATTTAGTGTCCTGGTGCATTAGCCATTGTGATACAGTCATTCATTCCATGATCACATACTGTTTTTACCAAAGGACCCCTGCCTCATTCAGTGCACGGGATGGACCTGTTCTGGGATACATTAGAATTGTGTAGTGAAGGAAGCTGTTGTCTGTAGGACCCCTGCTTCATTTCTTGAAGAGGTTGGAAGGTATGTCTTATCTGCAAGACTAGGACAGGTGGGTCTAGGCCTGTCAAAGACTAAAGACCTACCCCCTCAACTAAGGGGGAGGAAGAGCTAGGCCCAGGCCACAGTCGAGTATGTGGGACAACAGATGAAAAAACGGGAATAGGAGTGAGGTAAAATCTTGAATATCAAGGATCCTGAGGGAGACACCAAGCAGAGAACCCCTGACAGCATCCACCACTCCTCAAAGTCGTCTAAGGTGTCAGTGGGGACTGCCCAGAGGAACAGTACCTGGAGGTGTGATCATATGAAGCACTAGTTGGAAGGTGTGTAGTGAATACGGCAGGGGACTGCAGGAAGACAAAGGATGGTCTTATGGCTAAGGCAGATGAATGTTGCCCTGGAGAACTAGAGTGTATCCCTGCCTCTGCTATAGATTTCCTATGTGATGCTGGCCAAGTCACTTAAACCAAACTTTCCAGGTGATCACTAATTGTGTGTTCCTCATTTTATTAGTGTCTTACTTTATACCTTGTGGTCTGATTTGCAAGAGTGCTGAGCACTCACAGCTGCAGCTGAATTCAATGAGAACTGTGCTTTGAACATATAAAGTACTACATCCTTAGTACTCTGAAAAAAATCAGATCTTAGGCATCTAAGATTGGGCACACACTATCAGTGGATACTTTTGTCCAAAATCTCTCTGTGCCTGAGCCGCCCCTCTCCCCCTGTATGTAAAATGTGGATAACACCACCCCCTCACTTTGCAGGGATGTTGTGCAAATAAATTAATTAATGTTTGTGAAGCACTCAGGTACTATAGTGATGAGTGCCATTGAAAAGCCCACGAGGAAATTAATAATTCTGTGTTCAGAGCAGGGTTTAAAGAGGGCGCAGTAAATAAGACCTGGGGCCATTCAGTGAACAATGAAGATAAAACAAAATATTAAATAGCTGCTTGTTAAGTGAGCACCATCCATTTTGTGCACAGAAGCCTGTGCAAAAATGGCATGTGATCATGTCTTTAAAGACTATCATAATGCATATGCATAGGAGGCTGAATTAAGATTGCACAAGCATTTCCAATTCTGGAATTTCCTAACTTTTGAGTGCTTGGCTGTGCAACCTTAAACGTTTAAGGCAGCATTTGTGTATATATATTTATCATATGTGGTGCAGTGTCTGAATAGCATCATGCAGCTGCAGACAGGGCAGAAATCATGTTGACACTGACAGGGTGTCATCTTGACATATATGATCCTGCAGCTCTAGAAACAGGACTTTTAGGAATATGGATTGTAAACAAAACTAGTGAAATACTGCAGTGTTATCCCCTGAAATCTTTATTCTAATCTGTGGGACAAATTCTGCTCTCATATCTGTACACTTCTGGAGTCATTCACACCAGATTTACATCAGAGTAAGTAACATTTGATTTTATGTTAACAGGCAATCACTTACTTATTCATAGGTATCTCCATATGCATTTTGCGCAGGCCTGGGTCAGGAAAATGTAGTTCAAGTCTGTATTGCACCTGTAGGAAGTGCAGCATGCAAGGCACAGCCCAGGGGGAAGAAGGGACAAACGTAGCTTTAAATCTTTTTGTCCTTCTGATTCTGGTACTCTGGAGCTCAAAAGGGCCCTTGACATAATTTAGGCAGTCTGAAGGGGCTGCTGTGAATTATGGCTGCCTCTCTGCTGCTGCCCCTGGCTTGTGGTGCAAGCCAGAAGGGCCACAGGAGTGGATGCTACAACCTCCCACTCTCCTGTCCCCTACACTGGAGTTTATGGAGTGCCAACATAGGGCCACACAGCTCCTATGTGGGGTGGGGCAGGGGGATTCTCCTCTGGCTGCTATGCTTTGCCAAAGAAATGTTTTGGGGCCAGAATCCCTCTCATGATGCCCCAGAGCCATTTTTATGAATATATGAAAAACCTACAAACTCCACCCTCAAAGGGCTGCATCTACACTCCCCCTGCCCAAAGCGTCACTTGATTTACTGGACTTTGAGAGCGCATGGAACCCTGCAAGATCAGTCCCCTGGCATTGTCGAAATTTCAGGCCCAATTCTACAGTTGTAACGTTCCACACACATGAGCAGTTTCTCTGACTTTCGTAGGACTACACACGGGTAAGGGTTTGCAGATCTAATATCTTACTGGAGCCCAAGATAGCAACAATTCCTTCATTTACATACTGTTGGGATGACATTTTTACAGCAGACATGACCGCTAGAGTAGAATAATGTTGGTAGGTTATTCAGCGATACCAGAAAGTGTTGTTGTTATAAATCAATAGAGCTGAGACAGAATTGCACAGCACAGATAGATTTCCATACAAAAGGCTCCACCGGAATCCAGCTAGAGCCAGCATGAAACAATACAGAGAAACAGCTTGGAATGTATGATTTATCGGGCCTTTTGAAAATGCAAAACATCAATGTGCATAGCTCACAACTGATCTGCTAAAAAATGCGAAGAGCTGAAGGAAACGGTGGAAGGATTCTCTGGACACTGCAACTGAATGAGTAAAGTGATTCTATGCAGATCTCTGCAATGTAACATTTTAATAGATGTTTTGTTTAAAGGATATTATCTTTTAGGAGACACTGGGTTTAAGTCTGAGGTGAATTGCGTGGTGTTGTAAAGTAAAATTCCCAGGCCTAATCTTCCCTTCTCATCCCATTCCAGAAGGGGTCACAAGGATCCTGTCACAAAGTCTTCCCCAACTCCCCCTTCCACCATTTACCCACCAAGGTGGTGGGATCTGCCGCAGTGGAACAGATTGCAAGGTCCACTGCCCCAAACCTGGCAGACTGATGGGCTCTTTGGAAACACAGACAGGCTAGACAGAATTTTAAAAGACTTTGTGCTTGAGATGCCTCTCACACCAGTTTTATGATATTGTAATTCCATTGATTGCAATGGGGTTAGTCCTTAGTTTCACTGGAATAACTAAAAGAAGAATCAGGGATCCTAAATCTAAATACACAAATGCAGGCTCAGGTCATAAACAATTGAGAAGAGCATGAATATTAACTCTTTGTACCAGTACTACTAACCCATCCCTCCCCATCAGGATCTGGTTATTTATGAACCAGACTAGATTCAGTTTTGGACTGGGTTTTACTCTTTGCTCTGCTACAGACTTGTTGTGTGACCCTGGGCAGGTCAATTCACCTCTTTGTGCCTCAGCCTCCCTCTCCCAGTGTATAAAATGGGGATTGTGTACTTGCCTATCTCCTAGGAGTGCCATAAGGATTAATGCATTGACGTCTGTAAAGCACTCTGAGACCCTCAGACGGAAGATGCTATAGATATCTTGTGATGGGCTGGACTAGGCCTAAAGAGCCCCTGAGGGAGGCCTCAGGGTTCTGCCACACCCATCCCAAAAAGGAACTGTGGGAGAGGTCCTCTGAGCGGCCTAGAGTGGTTGGGAGGAAGCAACCAATCAGAGGGGCTACTAGAATGGCCAATCGGGGGCCAGGAGGGCTATATAAAAGGAGCTGCAGAAGAGCATACCAGTTAGTTGCTGCTTAGAGCTGGAAAAGAAAGAACTATGTACCTGGCTGGAAGAGCAACAGGACCAAAGACAGTCTGCTGGCAGGGACTGGGGGAGCAACGAAGGAGCTCCTCGCTGGCTGCTGGGACTAAGTAGGGACTGAGCCTGGGGAGGGCCACAGGATGATAGTATCTCCAGGGAGGAAGCCCTGGGAATATGGCCCCATACCAGGACTGGGACTACTTAAAGACTGAGCCCAGGGAGGGCTAGAGAGACATCACCAGAGGGGTCTGAGAGGCCCTGGTGGACTGTATACCCCCGAAGGGGTTTGCTCTGGTTCTTATGCAGAGTGTGTGACTCAGCCAGAGGGCTCAGTTGCTGGAAAAAAAACACCTGAGAACCACCAAAATTACCAGAACTGAAAGAATGCAAATGCATCCAACCAGAGGGGGTGCTCGTGAGAGGTGGGTGCTGACCTTGTTACATATGTACCAAGTGTAAAAGATAGGCCCAACCTGCAAAATCCAGCTCTGGATCTGAACTTCCCCAGAGACCTGTCACTAGGACTAAGATGTAGGGGGAAATTTTCAAAAATGCCTAAGGGATTGAGGCACATAAGTCCCACTGACAGGCAATATGACAAGCAACTTTCTATCACATTTATGCCACATTCATTTTCACTTAAAATGAAGTTGTTATGGATGAAAGATATCTGCATGGCCACAATGCCATGGAAAAGGACGAATGTGAGAGCTAGCTAACAGCTGTCACGTGCAATGGGTAAGAGCTAGAGTTGCCAGAAGGTTACTGACCCAACCCCTCCTCCTCCTTCTAAGAGGCTTGTACTCAGCCTTGAAGGGTTTCTGAAAGGCCAGAACTTGCAGTTCAGTGGGTCAGCTTTATGACTGGTTCAGTCTTAAAATCAAAATGCAATGGGTGCCAGCTGAGTAGATGCTCAGGAAGTAGTAAGAATAGTGCAATGAAAGAGGCTGAGTTTTCAGGGCATGAGAGAGCTACTTTTAAAGGGCCAGAAGCCCTATGCCAAGAAATCACTAATATTTAAGGCTATTTTGGTTTTTTGCCAATCGAATTCAATATTGAAACCTGTTGATTTAATAACCAGACAAAAAGCTTTGCTGTTTAAAAGTGTGGCTCTGGTCTGAGAAGTGACTGTAAAAATGACCCTTTCTTACTCAGCCAATCTGCTGGCAGGGCGTATTCAGAGCCATTTCTACTGACTCTCTTGACTAAGTTTTTACTCATTTTTGCTCCTGTTAACCCATAGCCGTGCTGGCTTTGCAGAGCTATGAGTGAGGGAGCTAGACACTACAGCTGCTCAGACATGACCTTCGTGTTGCATACAGTTTTAGAGAGGTAAGGTGTCCCAGAACGCCAGTGCCCCTAGGCACGTGCCTACTGTGCCTAATTGGAAATCCAGCCCTGGACATGCTGTGGCCATTTATTCAGTTCTTACTCAGGCAAGCTGTCCCATTGAGTTCTGAGCAAGTAAGAATTTCAGGTTTTTGTCCCCTGTGAACTTCAAAAGTGTCTATCTTTTTTTATAAAGCAGGATTGCACAATTCCCACCCAGTGACAACGGTTTGAAGTAGAACATATAAATGTAATTCACTATAATACTTGGACCAAACAGTACAGTTTGTAACTAGGCAACTTCTATCATAATGTGCAAAAAGAACTCTTGATTATTTCCTGCATAGGCTCAGTTATCCATCCTCACATTTATCCTTCCAATCCAACTTAGTCTGCAGTCCTCTCTGGCTACAGAAGTCTTCATCTGTTATCTTCAAGCAAGGTGGATAATTTACTTTTTATAAACTATAGATTTCCAGGGTAATACAAATCCCCATGTCTCCAATTTCTCCTGGACTGATTTCAAAGAGGCAATGGGAAAGGTCTTAGAATCCTATATGCTTTGGAGTCCGAACTTGAAGGACTGATTTATTTCTTAAGTGTAAGGCAGTTATGTATTTTTAAAATATCTAGAGGTTAAGCACAGTCATTTCAAATGAGTAATTCTCTCAGCCTATTCCAGAACTGCATGTCAGCCCTGGTCATCTATGAAAAGAATCTTTGCAGTGAAAGGGTATTTTACAAGCTGTGTCAAAAGCAATATTAGGAACTGATCTATTGGGAAATTAGTAATGTCATCAGCAAAGCATGTGCCAAACATCTGGGTATGTTCCAATTAATTGAATACTCCATGTCTGTCACAAACCAGAATTAGGAGGAGAATGTTGAGTGTCAATAGTTAACAGGATTATAAAATGTCACATTTAAGCCAGCGATTACTGGAACATGTGCTTTATGGGTTGAATCATTTTCCATGCTTTGGGTGTATAAAAGCTTGTGTTACTGGCACATTAGACATAACTGTAAATCAGCTGTAGATGGACTGTAAACAAAACTTTACATACTTTTGCCTACAGCAACGTCAATCTAGCTGGGCATTATTTCTTGGTCACAGCCACCTACCTAGCTAAGACTAGCTACCGTAGACTTGTTACCCTTAAACATTTCCACCATTGCTAACACCACTTCAGCTTTACCTGTGGTCACAATGGTGGCAACATTAAGTAAAGAAGGAGTCAGTTGCCACTGGCATTTTAAGCACTGGTCTTGTAGATTGGCCTTCTACAGGGTTAGCTACAGTGCTTAGAACACCAGCAGCTGAATGGTGCACTGCCTCCATTAGAGCTCCACTGGTAGAATGACAGCTAGTGATAGCAATGAGGGGGAAACAGCCCAGTGCAGACAATCCCTGAGTTGCAATTACTTAGGGCACATGCAAGCAAAGCTAAAGGCACTTTGGATGCATTTACTGCAGTATGGCTTTAAATAGAAAGGGAAATCAATACTCATTTACAGTATCTGGCAATCACTGAACCAAAACATACATGCACAGCTACAGCAAAGCAGAAATAACACTTATTGAAATGGCAAGCTGTTATTCTGCTGAGCGAATGCTGTGTCTTATGTGCATTCTTTCATTAGAAACTGAGAATACTGCCCATCTTTGCACATTTAAACTATAACAATGTCAGAAGCAAATAATCAAAATACTATGATTGTTAACTCAACGGCTGCTGGACTCTGCTCCAGCTTCTGTGCTGTGGTGAAAGGAAGCAGCGTTCCTTTTGGACTGCCAGCATACCAAGATGTCATAGTTAGTATACAGGATAGCACTTTGGAGTGTGCCTCATACCAGGTTTGGAAGGGCCAAAGGATTGCCATCTGTCTCCAATGTTGTAGAATTGTCCAATCCATGTCTGGCAAGTGGGACACTTTTCTCAGTCTGAAAATGATTTGGGGCTGGCAAAAATGTTATGCAGTCTTAATGTTGCATTACAATGTGACGCTGCTTTATATGACATCACTACTCTGTGACATGACTCTCCTTCCTGATGTAACAGAGTTTGTATCCCAAAGTGGGATATATTCAGCTGCTGGTGCCTGGTGTATCCCAAAGTGGTGATGCAGACTCCAAAAGGTGGGAAGCAGTAAAAGCAGAAACTGCAGTTTTTAAACAAATAAACATTCCCTACCCACTGCAGCAAGAACCTGAAAATGAAACTGGAGATAAACAAAAGTCAAAAACTCTTTATTGATTTCCATTGCCCTATATGGGAGCATGCAACCAGTAAGCAACTAGCATAAATAATAACAGCTAGCTCCCATATGGTGCTTTTCATCCACAGAACTCATGGTGCTTTACAAAAGAGGCAAGTATGTTATTCCCATTTCACAGCTGGATAAACTGAAGCACAAGAAGTGAAATGCCTTGCCCATGGTCACACAGCAGAGCAGTGGCACAGATGGAAATAAAATCTAGAGGTGAAATCCTGGCCCCACTACAGTCAATGGGAGTGTTGCTATTGGCTTCAATGGCAGCAGGATTTCGCTCCAAGTCACCTGAGTTCCAGACCAATGCCTTGTCCACTGGGCCACAGCGAATGGCGAAATGTATTTTTATAAGTCTTTCTGTTTTGATAATCGATGGAGGTGTTAGTAATGTAGAAAGGGAAATGTTCTTCTTTACAATAGAAGGTATTTTTAAGTTTATGGTGTCCCTTGCTAAAATCCCTTATAGTCAGCCTGAATGATGGTTTAAATGTTGACCTACTGAATTCATAATACAGTTTTTTAATATTGGAAATATTGTAAAATAGCTTTCATGACAGATTAAAAAAAACCAGCTTCACCACTAAGTCAGCTAGATGTTATCTCTAGAGGAGCTTAATTACTTACTGCTTCCTCATCACTTCTCACTCCTTCAGCCCAGGAAATTAAGCCACCACAGATCTGCAGAGTTTGACAGGTGAGTTTGAAACCTCACTGAATTGGCATTGAATAACAAAGGTAAAAACGTTAAAAAAGGCCCATCTGTATAGCTGCAGAGAGCTGACAGACACCGCAAATTAATTCATCTTTCTATTCTCAGATAGGACAGTCTTTTCCACCCACTTAGCCTCAAGCCTGAACAGGGAAGAGGGAGATAATACACAATAGCCTCTTGTTCAGCTCAGGTCAGTGAGTGTCCTGAAGAGAGAATACTAATCTTTCCTCCTTGTAAACGGTGTTTGTTTACTGCACCTTCTTTATCCATCTGGCTGGTACAATCTATACACAATAATAGAGTACACAATTACTGTATTTATTTATTCCTTATGAGTGTCTGAAGTCTTTAAAATTCTGTTGACCTTCTTGTTCTTCTTCCTTTATCTGATCACCATCCGGGCAGCTTATTCCTAGGCTTGGTCTACACTACCAACGTATGTCGGTATAACTACGTTGCTCAGGGCTAGGAATTTCCACACCCCTGAGCAATGCAGTTTTACTGACCTAACGCCTGGTGTAGACATCACGATGGGAGGGCTTCTCCCATCAAAATAGCTAACACCTCTTGGGGAAGTGGATTAACTACACTAACAGGAGAAGCTCTCCCATTGACATAGACAGCATCTTCACTAAGTGCTACAGCTGCACTGCTGCCAATATAGACAGGCCCCTAGTTGAAAGGTAGAGTACACACCTTGAATCACAGGACATCAGGAACAAGACATCTTCAGGGAACGCTGAGTAATATTTTTCCCTTCTTCTCCAGAACCTTTCATCTAAGGACATCAGCTCATGTTACAAATAATTAATTTAACCTTACAATACCACTAAGGCTTATTACGCCTATTTTATAGATGAGAAAATTAAGGTGTGGAGAGATTAAGGGCTCACTCCTGCAAACCATTGATCATGTAAGGTCCTTGCAAAAAATGAACCTCAGATTACTACAATATCAAACACTGTATTAAGACACAGCTGATCACTGTTTTGACTGTGTTGTTTGTATGTTGACTATCTATTGTCTTTTCAGCTTCTGAGGCTTTGTGCCTTCATCATCTTTTTTTATGGTAGTGTCCAGAGACCCCAATCACTATGCTAGGTGTTGTATAAAGACAAGTCCCTGCCTGAAGAGCTAAGCGCCTGGTTCCCCAGACTTACATTACGTAAGGAGTCTCTTTGGTTTCAGTGGGAGTACTCAGGTTGTATGGGTCAATTCAGTGTAGAAAGGTCCTAATAAAATAAATGTTATTTTTGTGAGCACTACAGCAACTTCTTACAACAATAACAACAGTTCCATTGATTTCACTGGGACGCCCTGTGCCAGTAAGGGAGTGCATGATCAGGTGTTAAGTGACTGGGTGGTCGCACAATAAGGCCTGCTCTAGAGCAGTGTTTGTACCATTATAACTATGTCAGTTGGGAGTGTGTGATTTTTTTAAATTTAATTTTATTTTTTTTACTGATACAGTTATCAGTACAAGCCCTAATATGGATGCAGTTATCCTGGTATAAAGGTGCCTTATTACCTTTCCTGTACAGCAGTGGTTCCCAAACTGGGGTTCGTGAACCCTTGGGGGTTTGTGAAATGTTACAGGGAGTTCTAGGGGAAAAAATTCCCTAATGGTGGACAGAGCTGTCCCTAGGGATGCCAGGCAGCACGGGGCCAGCAGCCTGGAGCCCCTGAACTTCCAAGAGCTAAGCAGATCAAAGCAAGCATATCTACCACACTGAGGAGATTTAAACTTCAAGACTTCTTATAAGAAATGCAAAGGGAGGTGGATAGTTTTTGCTGTTTATTAAATTTAATAGGCAGCTAGTATTGTTTTAAAAAATATTAGGAAGAACAAGTTTAAACTTTGTTGTATGTAACATGCGTTGTTTGCCTGGACTGCTCAAGACCTGAATGCTTGTGTAGGAGGAACTCTTTGAGTTGGCTTCTTAAAGACCTTCATGCTGTTTCTTCTGATACTCCTTGATGAAATATAGGAGCCTTGTCTTATAACAGGCTTATTCAAAGTGATACAAGCTATGAAAGTGAGATCTTGGAAGAGTGTTGCCATTTTCATAATGTAATAAAAATACTGTAATTATAATGATAGTGTATAATAAGCATGTCATAAAAACAAATTTTATATTTCCAAGATCACTGCTTTTATCATTTATACTCAGGTAAAGGAGAAAATCCCTGGAAATATTCATTTTTAGGCAGGGGTTCGCGAGACTTGACATTTTAGTGAAAGGGGTTCACAGGTTGTTAAAGTTTGGGAACCACTGATCTAGAGGGAGAGATCTTCCTGAGTAGGCAATGGGTGGAGCGAAACCTGAAAGCACAGGGGGCCACCCACAGCCCTACAGGGAATGCCACAAACTCCCAGGGTATGTGACAGAATGAACCTGATTCAGCTACCCGTCCAGAAGGGCTCCTAGAAAACTGCTATGCAGACAGTTCTGAAGTAAGAAGGTACTGCTGACCTTTTTCCTCTTGAGTTAGCTCCAGGAAAAAGTTATTCTTCGGTGTGTTGGAATATTTATTTTCCTTTTGATCCCCCACTGGAAGGGACATAAGAAGGCCCGCAAAGGGCAGGGCCTCCCTTGCTAAAACTAAGAAAGCAGGGCCTCAATGTAAGCCACTCAGTGTAGCTAACTTGGCATGGCTAGGGTCTCCCACATGTGGGAGAAAAATCTAAGGAGCCTTGTTTACAGAGTCCTCATTTTTACAATGGCAGAGTTTGTTATTAGTCGGGTAACAACCAACTAGGCACCTTTGTTTTGTCCTTTGCTTCTTAAAGGAGGTGGTGACCTGAGTGCTAGAGATGTCCAAACAGGTCACTCTTCTAAGGAGCTTTTACCATCATTCACTTTGGGGAAGGGTTTTGTTTCTACAGATGGGGTGGGAGAACAGAAACGTAACTAAGCTAAAATGTGTGAGGGCCAAATCCATCCCTGGTGTAAGCTGGCTGATGTCAGTGCAGTTACACCTGGGATGAACTCAGCTCACTTTACCAGACATCAATGGTTTTCAGCCTGTGGTCTGCGGACCCCTGGGGTTCTGCAGACTATATCTAAGATTTCCAATGGAATCCGCACCTCCATTTGAAACTGTTATGGGCCCACAAATGAAAAACAGTTGAAAACCACTGTCATACATGATATACAGCACATAGAGGAAGTAACATATTTTTGCTTAAAGATTAACACTGTCAAATCAACACTCAGGGCTTTATATACTATAGTGTTGTGTTGTTGCCTGTATTTCTAAATGTTTCCCTCTTCTATATCTCAATCATTTATGCTTCTCCTTAATGCTAATGCTTTCTTTGCACCGTGGTGAATTACCTTAACTGGAAATGGAACATCCTTGTATGATTTTTTTTTTCTTCTTTCATTTCCAAGGGAAAAAAACAAACCAGCTTCAACTATGAGAGACCCTTTGACAGCCAGAAGGGCTGCTTTTATTCTTGCTGTAGATGTTTCCAACAGCCTTCATTAGTAGGATGATTTTTTTTACCAGTTACCACAAGAATATTCCACATAAACAAATCTGTCTTTGTTTTGCAATGGGACCCAAGAAAAAAGGCAAACAAGCTGCTTCATGAATAGCAGCTATTATTATCCTGCCTGTGTCTTTGGGACACCTGCACCAGTAGGGTCAGTTTCTGAGCCCAGGTGTGCAACACTCTTGAATGCAAAATGAAAGCAATGCCCCACTGTGGATACCTCCTGTAAGAGAGCAGGAGCTGCTTTTAGGAGTGCCCCATGATGAATGTCATAGATAAGGGATTCCAAGCTGGCCCTTAGGCAATTGAAATGAAAGCAGAATTATTTTAGCTATCCAGGTGCCTCCAGCCTGACACATTCTTGGACTCGTGCTCCCCAGCCATGTGAGGATTGATAGGGGAGGATGGATGAGAAGGGAAGAAGGATGGTTGTGTAGTTGATTTGCAGGGGACAGAGTCAGGAGACTTGAGTTCTATTCTGGGTTCTGCCACTGACTTAAGGTTAAACCTTTCTCCCCTCAATCATGCAAACAGTGCATTTCACATTACAGGGATTACTAGTGTGGGAGTAGGGTTTGACTCTGAGGGTATGTCTGCACTGCAAAAAAAAAAAAAAGTGTGTTCTTAACTTGGGCTGAACTAGTAGTGAAGACATGGTTACTGGGGTTCTCAGCTTGAGTTCAAGCTTAAGCGTATAGCAACCTGGGGTTGATCTCAAGCTGCAAAGCCAAATAGCTGTGTCTTTGCTGCTATTTTAACATGGGTTAGCTAACCCAATTTAAGACTACATTTGTTTTTGTTTTTGTGACATGCTTATTACACACTATTATTTATAATTACAGTATTTTTATTATATTATGAAAATGGCAACACTCTTCCAATATCTCACTTTCATAGCTTGTATCACTTTGAATAAGCCTGTTATAAGACAAGGCTCCTATGTTTCATCAAGGAGTATCAGATGAAACAGCATGAAGGTATTTAAGAAGCCAACTCAAAAAGTTCCTCCTACACAAGCATTCAGGTCTTGAGCAGTCCAGGCAAAGAATGCATGTTACAACAAAGCTTAAACTTGTTCTTCCTAATAATTTTTAAAACCATACTAGCTGCCTATTTAATTTTAAAAACAGCAAAGACCATCCACCCCCCTTTGCATTTCTTATCAGAAGTCTTGAAGTTTAAATCTCCTCAGTGTGATAGCTATGCTTGCTTTGATCTGCTTAGCTCTTGGAAGTCCAGGGGCTCCAGGCTGCTGGCCTCGGGGTCCCTAGGGACAGCTCTGTCTGCCATTAGGGAATTTTTTTCTTGAGAACTCCCTGTAACTTTTTGCAAACCCCCAAGTGTTCACAAACCCCAGTTTAGGAACCACTTCCCTAGATGACTGCAATCTCCTTTTGAAAGGCCTGCTCTCTACTGTACATGATTGACAGGGCTGGAAAGACAGGGCTAGCCTCCCTTCCCCATGGCCTTTCTGGTGCCTGCCTCATTAGCATAGTGATGCATCCTGTCACATACCCTCCCCCTCAAAACAACACAGGCGTGTCGCCTTCTGGGGTGTGTTTGCCTTCCTTGTGTAATGTTGCGTCCGTGCTATATTATATTACTATAGCTTTGCCTGGCCGATGAGGCACCTGGAACTGGTATGGTTGTAGAGGTTCCAATGCATGATTCTCTCTCACGTCTGTGTCATTCATTGTGCATGATCTGCAATCGGCAAAAAGAGGTTCCATAATAGGTGATGATGTAAAGCGTCCATGGCCCACTTCAGGCCCAGGGCTTCCTTTTCTGTTACAGAGAAGGTCTTTTCATGTGGTTTTGAATTAAACACAATATGGCTCGTTCCTCGCCCTCAGAGATCTAGGAGAGCATCCCCGCCTCCTGTCCGATGCATCTGTCTGAAGTATAAACTCCTTCGAGAGGTCTGGGTTGAAGAGTGTGGGATCATGACACATTTCTTTCAACATTTTAAAGGTTACATCCCAATTGTCTGACCACTGCACTTTGCGTGGTTTCTTGTCTCTTGTCACGGATGTATGTGGGGCTGCAGTGGTGCCAAAATTAGGGACAAAGCAGCTGGAGTATCCAGCCAACCCTGAAAATTGTCTAACTTGCTTTCTGGGCGTTGGTATCAAGTAGTTGGTCAAAGCCTGCACCCTGTCCACAAGTGTGTGTATATGTCCGCCTCCCACCGTACAGCCCAGGTACATGGTTATTTTATTTCCAGATTTGCTCTTAACCGGCTTGGTGATGAGGCCTGCTTTGGCAATCTACTGCAGTGCCGGAGTAACATGGTGGAGGTCTAGGCTATGTATGACTACGTCGTCCAAATAAGCCGCAGCGTATCGCCCATGTGGAAGGAGCATCTGATCCATTAACCTCTGAAACGTTGCCTCCACCCCATACAGCTCAAATGGCATCATTAGGAAATTGTACAGTGCAAGGGGCAGGGTGAACACAGTGTGAATTTGGAACTAACCAATACATGATTGAAAAGGCTAGTGAGGCAGGGCTATTGCTGCACAAGGAGCTTTCCCTGCACCTTCCTCATCAGGGTGGGGGTTTATACACCCTGTCACATTCTTCCTTTTTTTGCTTTGGTTAGTTGCTTATCTATTCATTTTGTAAGTGCCTGAAAGTTTCATTAAACCGTATTACTTGGCCTTGCTGTGAGCTGTGCTGTTTCTCTGGAAATGCTATAGAAATTCTGGTAATGAACTGCCAAAATCAGCAAGCGATATGTAATGATTTAAGGCTCCATTCAAAATAAAACCTGCTTGGATTTCTACACCACAGGGGCAAGGCCCAAGAGGGAGAGGGATTTATTTTAACATTGGGTTGGTCCTTTGGTGCTGTTGAGCTGGAAAGAATTAAAGGGATTTTACAAAGGATAAAGGCTCTAGAAACATTAAATGCAAAAATAGTTTTGTTGGTTTTTTAAATGTTATTTTTAATAGTAATTTAACTCTTTTCAGCTGTAGAATGGAAGGCACTTCTCAAAGGTGGCTAAGCTTCATGCGTGCCATATAAGCAATTAGATAGCTAGACAGATTATTTCCATTCTACTGACGTGGAAGCTGAGGTCAGGTCTACACTAAAAGGTTAAGTAGACCCAGCTACATCACTCGGGGGTGTGAAAAATGCACGCTCCTGAGTTAGATAGTTAAGCTGACCTAACCCCGGGTGTAGGCAGCACCAAGTCGACAGAAAAATTCTTCCCTCGATTTAGCTTCTGCCTCTCAGGGAGCTGGATTACCTACCGTGACCGAGGAACCCCTCCCATCGCTGTAATGAGTGTCTATGTTGAAACATGACAGTGGTGCAGCTACAGCCGTTTAAGTGTAGACATAGCCTGAGGCATTTGAGAAGTACAAGATCCACATTTTCGGAAGTGTCCTCTAACTTAGGGTGTCTCAAGCTTGGGGTGTCTGACCTGACAAGCACAAGAGCTGGGTTTTTTGGGGGGGGGGTTTTGTATTTTTTTAAAGACGTGCTGAGCACCCTTACCCCCCTCTGAAGTCACTGGGAACTACATGCACTCAGCACTTCTGAAAGCCCAAGTTGTCTCAAATTTGTACACACAAACGTGATGGCATCCAAAACCCGTGGCTCAGTGCTGGGCAAACTGTGGCCCATCAGGGTAATCTGGTTGCAGGCTGCGAGACATTTTGCTGACGTTGCCCATCCACAAGCACAGCCCCTTGCAGCTCCCAGTGGCCGCGGTTGCCCACCACTGCTGTGGATGCTTTTGAAAGTGTCAGCTTATAGGACTAGCTCAAGCCCACACATCTGTGAATGCTGGGAACAGAACATGGGTTTCGTAACTCCTTGCCTTCATTTCTATTCAAACAGCCAGTAGGGAACTTAACATGCTAAGTACTATAGCATGTTCACTGTAAGTACTATTTTTTAACTAAGACCTTGTCTACACTAGCGATGTAAGTCAATCTGAGTTACGCTACTTAAGCTATGTACGTTAGCGCGGCATAGACACTATGTCTACGGGAGACACTCTCCCACTGACATAGCTTCCGCCTCTTGTTGAGATGGATTAATTAAGTCGACTGGAGAGTGCTCTCCCGTTGACTTATTGCATCTTCACCAGACCCTCTAAATCGATCGCAGCAGTGCCGATTTAGCCCATAGTGTAGACAAGGCCTAAGGTAGGATTCCCTTAGTTGCAATGATGTCCTGCATGTAGGCAGAAGTGAACCTGTTCTGGTATTAATGACTAGCTGATACTCCACACACTGCAGAACTGTCCTGAACGTGCTCTGCTACAGTCCAGGTATAGCTTTCAGTGCATTGGTTAGCACCTGATGCAAAAGAGTTAACCACTATCATGCTATACAACAGGGGTCGGCAACCTTTCAGAAGTGATGTCAAGTCTTCATTTATTCACTCTAATTCAAGGTTTTGCGTGCCAGTAATACATTTTAACGTTTTTAGAAGGTCTCTTTCTATACGTCTAGAATATATAACTAAACTATTGTTGTATGTAAAGTAAATAAGGTTTTTAAAATGTTTAAGAAGCTTCATTTAAAATTAAATTAAAATGCAGAGCCCCCCAGACAGGTGGCCAGGACCCGGACATTGTGAATGCCACTGAAAATCCACTTGCGTGCCGCCTTCAGCATGCGTGCCATAGGTTGCCTACCCCTGCTATACAAGATACGCCTATTGCATCGCTAGGATGAATGAGTCAATCTTGTTAACCACACTAGCATGTCCCTACCCTTTTCCCCACATTTCCTGGATGTTAACTTGGCCTCTGAATTACATTTTCAATGCAAAAGCATCATTTACAATAAAACAGGTTCAACAAGTTGAACAACTTACAGGTGTTACCCAAATGCACCTGCCTTGCTGTTTGCAAAGAGAGCTGAGCAGAACAAAACACCAACTCCAAAGCTCCTCCATTGGGAATAACATCCCACCCTAAAGGAGGGAGAGGAAAAGACCACCACCTCCTTTCGCTAGCCCCATTATTATCTTATCTATCCCATACCCATCACTGTGACATCAGACTGCCTTTGCTTCATAGGAGGTAACTACCTCAATCTCTCTTCTCAACAAAACAACAGACCTGGCTGAGACTCTCTCAGAGGGGATGGGGGTTCACTCTCTATATCAGGCCTGCACAACATGCGGCCCACGTGGGCTCACTGTGTGGCCCGAGGGGGTGACTAGGCAAGCAGCGGGTGAGGGAGGGGGGCTGAGGAGGCAGGCAGGCAGTGGCGGGGGTGAGTAGACGAGCCGGGAGGGGGCTGAGGAGGCGAGCGGGCGGGCAGTGGGGGGGGCAGGTGAGCCGGTGGCTGAGGAGGCAAGCAGGCAGGCAGTGGTGGGGGGAGGGGGGAGGGAGGAGGTGAGCCGGCGGCAGGGGAGGGGAGCTGAGGAAGCGCGTGGTGGGTTGGTGGCTGACCTGTTCTACTGATCTGATCTGGCTCCCATCCCCTCTCCAAAGGTTGCAGCTGTCTGGAGGTGCTGCCTTCCATGCCTCCCTCATTCACACCTCATTCATTCAACAGGGCAATTGATTACAAAGTGGGGGGAAGATCTTATTCTTCTTCTAGCAAAAAGACATTTTTCTTTTACCTTAATTATACTATCTTAGGGGCCTGCTATGACATATTACCAAGGTTCAATACCGCTGTTTCGGTGGAGCGGCACTAGGAAAAGAGGGTTTGTTTCCATGGGGCGGGTGGCGTTGAGGGGGGTTGTTTCGGGGCAGCTGGGCGGCCCTGGGGGGGGTGGGGGTGTTTCGGCAGCGCTGGGGGGTTGTTTCCACGGGCCGGGCAGTGCTAGGAGGGGTTGTGTTTCAGTGGGGCTGGGTGGCACTGGGGGTGGGGTTCAGTGGCGCTGGGGCGGGGGTTTGGCGGGGCTGGGGGGGTTTCGGTCCTCAGCTGTTTTCTTTGAAATAAAAAGGCCCTCGCCGCTTTACGAGTTGTGCAGGCCTGCTCTATATCCTTGACCTTTGCGGTTCCCTACGTTCATTTGTAACAAAGATTCCCTATGCACAAATATGGGCAAAGGGGATCTGTGGATGCTCAGTGCCATACAGGACCAGGCCTTATATATTTCTATCCACTAAGCAAGAGATCCTATAAACACCCCATTTTCCTGACAAATCATTTGACACAAAGCTGCAGCCCTTCAGTCTACTGCAGCTGTTATCCACCTTAACATGCCTGTTTCTAGGAGTAAAAGATGGGCACTTTGGAAGAGGTAGTAGCTGTCACCTGGCCTTGTTCTCAGGAGTATTTAGCCATCATTTAGAGCATGGCCCCTGGCAAATGGATTTTATTTTATTTTACCTTTGGCAAATTTCCTGTTTCTTTCCCCTGGGACGGGACCAAGGGTAATACATTCTCTACCAGTGGAACCCAAGTCAATGCTAACCTTTGGACACCTTTAGCTTTCTAAAGCCCTTAGCTGGGGCTACGTCTACACTACCCGCTGTATCGGCGGGTAGCGATCGATTTTTCAGGGATCGATATATCGCGTCTCATCTAGACGCGATATATCGATCCCCGAACGCGCTTCTATCGATTCCGGAACTCCACCGCCGTCGTCGACATGGAGAGCCCCGGACATCGATCCCGCGCCGTGAGGACGGGTAAGTTATCGATATAAGATACTTCGACTTCAGCTACGTTATTCACGTAGCTGAAGTTGCGTATCTTATATCGATTTTTCCCCTTAGTGTAGACCAGCCCTGGGATTTGATCAATGAAAGGTTCTGTTTGAGCATTACAGCAGCACATGTTAATATTAAGGTTCCCAAAGCAAGTCAGCAGTTGAATAACACTACATTTATTGTAGCTAAAATAATAATTGCAATAGTTGCCCTCATCAATATTTGAAACAGAAGACATTCATAACGGGCCTGTAAACCTTCCCTGACATCTCCTGATCTCATTTTCATTGAATGTTTAAAGTTGGATAAAAGTGACTGAGCTTCTGCATATAAAAGAGAAAAGCTCTTGGATACTTTGGAAGAGAGAGATAAATGTATTTTCTGTTGTTCCTTCGATCTAAACATTCCAAGAGCATTCATGACAGTAGGATCTAGGTAGTAAATTGTTATTCAGTTACTTACACACACTCTCTCTCTCATACACACAAAGCCAAGCTCACACACACACACACCCCACACACACTTAAGAGCCACTTGTAAATGAGCAGCACTGATCCTGTTTACTTTGTTGTTACAAAACTAGGGCAACCTCACTCTCAATTAACTGCTTGGTGTGCAGAGCCCTGAAAAGATGAGCTAGTGCGAGGAATTAAACACCAAGTTTTAACTTCCACTTCACCATCCTTTCATTTCTTGATCAAAGACTCATCTGCTCCTCACTAATTTTCTAAGAAATTAAACATGAAAAGAGAATGCAATTCCACAACTGAGTGAAGAACACTGTGGGCAGTTAATGATTAATTAGCATTATAATACGTGACAGGCTGGTTTCACAGAAGAAGCTTGTTTTGCTACTGAATTTGTTCTGTAGAGGAAATCTTTAGGCTGGTGCCAGAACTATCTACAAACCAATGCCAGAAAGTTTCCTCCTGGTTTTTGGAAGACACAGTGGGGTTAGAAATAACTGCTTGAGTTGCTGCCCGGACCAGGTGATTTTAAGCTAAGACAGTTGTGTAATAGCCTGATCCTAAAACTGTTGACATCAATGGGATTGACTTTAATGGGCTTTGCAACAGGCCCCAAAAGTTCACCTGTTTGGTGACAGGTTAACAGTGGCTGTTGCTTCAAGGACAGCAAACTGGGTTTTCCCACATGTGCACTTCAGGAGTACGTGTGTCATCCACATAACTCCTGTCTGGCTTGGTAATGGTTATGGGAGCTGAAGCAGAAGGCTAGGTAACCTCAGCCACATTTCTACTACCCAGCAAGACCCACTGATTGATCCTGAAACAGAAATGTGACAAGGGACTTGGACAGCTGGGGCAGAAAAGTTTAACTTCCCCGTATTCCTTGGGCAGCCATTTCCCACAAACGTCCATCCCTGCAATGCAAATCTGGTTTGATTGCAGAAAAGACAAACAATAGGAGAACAGATGCATTTTCATATGTAGCTATCTGTATAGCTAGTGCTAGCATTCATACACATCAAGCCAGCATCTTGTAACAGTGACTGACAGGTAGAAGTGAGATCATAAATAACTAGAGAAATACACAGGCAATTTTCTACCACACTAGCATATTCATACTTTTAAAAGCACATAACCTAACTCAGAAGCCATTACAGTAAAGGATTATGAATAATAAGAGATTACTTAAATTTCTTAATTTGATTATTTGTCCACATTCCATCACTGAGTTCAGCTTTGAAACCACAGACAATTTAAAGTGGAAGATCCATCCAAGTAATTTTCCAACTATAAATTTAGTAAGAAGTAAATTACATATAGTGTGTAAAAACCTGTCATTGCACTGGGATTTATAGCCCCGCTGTTACAGCTGAATCAGACCTCTACTGTTTGATTTATTAACACTAAAAATAATGACAAACGCTGGGCAATGAAAGCCTGTGTATTTCACACATCTCTGAAAGTTGGTGATATCTGATTAAAAATATCTACTATTGCTGAAATGCATCATATGCATGATATTTCCAAATGTCACCCTGTTCAACTGAGCATGAAATGAAAGTAAGTACAAATCTTGCAAAACATTACTCAAGTAAGTAGTCCTCATTTATGCAAGTAGTAAGGCTTGCTCAGGTGAGTAAGGAGTTATAGGATCTAATCTTCACATTGGAAGCGCTCTGGGGCAGGGATATGCCTTTTTATTGGTTCTGTAAAGCGCCACGAACACCTATGATACTGTATAATCTATAGATAACAATTAAGTTACGCTAATGGAGTCTTATTTATTGAGAACAAATGCATCATTTGAAAGTGCTCACCTTGGAGTTGCGGCTGGTTTCCAATATCTGCAGAAAAGATACTGTCCATCTGCATTGACCATATGAGGGAGGTCCTGATAAGGGATATTCTGAGGGCTCCGTCTTGGGGAATTTTCCTCAGGCATTCTAGAAGACTGACCTATAAGGTGTTGGAAAAAACAGGACATACTTTAAAGAGGAGCAGGAAAGATATTGGCAGAGGGGTTTACTAAGTACACACATTCAAGAAAGTCAATAAGGCAACTGACAGTGATGGAAATGTTTCTCCCACCCTACCAAAGATCCACAAAACTGGGCTCAATCTCATCTGCTTCTTGCAACTGCTCTGAGACTGAAGACTCACATTTTTTTTTTAGAGAAAATGTTCACATTATCAGAGAGGAGGGAGATGACAACCCAACCACACAGCTTCATTACTGCTTTTTTCCCCTTCTCCCATCTGTGTTTATTTTATATCGTTTTGGGAAACGGCTCTTAAAAAGAATATTTAGCTGCAATCAAGTGCAAATTGTAAAGCACCACTATGGATACAAGGAGACAGCTGCATAAAAGATTCATCTCTCTTAACATCTCCAAAGAACGGCGAAGGGTGTGCAGTAATGAGGTGCCTGGTGGCACTGTGTAGTTATTATGCTCCTTTCTGACATCTGAAAAGGAAAACATATAGGAGGATTCGCAGCAAACCTGTTTTCATCCTGTGCAAGGGTTTGCATCCCAGAGAGACGCCGGCATTGCAAGTCAAATACAAGCATATAGAGCCTTTTGCATATCGCCGCTAAAATACATTAACACCCAGCCAAACATTCAGCACCCCCAGCCCCAGATCAATTCCTTTCTGTTGCAAAAAAAAAAAAAAAAAAAAAAAGGCAACAGAGATCTCTTCCCCTTGCAAGCTTCTGTGCTGGCTGCGATCCGCTCCCCCAAGCTCCTCGTTCCAATCTCTCTTTAGGGAAACTCGCCCGTAATTCATCACTTCTTGTTCATTTCATCACTTTTCTTAAACAAATCGCATGTGTGGGCTGAGGTGGTGGTGGTGGGAGGGGAGGTGATGGGGCTGGGAAAGCTGCAGTCCACTTTCCAGAAGCTGCTGCACACACATCAAAGGCACCTTGAGCACAGGCAGCTGTGTGGCACTGGGAGACTTGTACAGAAAGTTACTGTGGCTGCAGGTTGCTTGCAAACTTTACTTCCTTCCTGTCACTTGCTGTGAAGGGACATGGGGGGTGGGGGGGGGTGAGAAAGTGGGGCTCTCCACTCAGCTCCCTGCTGCAGTCATCTCGAGTGAAAAAAACACAACTTTCCCCAGCTGCCTCTCTCTAGTAGCGAGACCGGGCAGAGGAAGAAGAATTCAGACATTTAATTTTCTCAGATGCCAAAGAAAGCAACAACAAAAAAAATCCCCCTGGGTTTCAAATGCATCAAGGAGCCCTGGTTTCAAATGCACCAGCCACCCCTGGTTTCCAATGCAGCCAGGCGTCTTTGCACCCCCCAGCCCCGGGCTCCCGGCACGTGGATGGCGAGGGAGCTGTTTAAAGGGACGTTACCCGTGGCTGAAAAGCGCGGCGTGGTCGCAGCTGCCCGTGGAGTCAGTGGCCCCGGGAGCAGCTCGCTGGCTTGGCTCCGCGCCGGCGCCCCGCTCCATTCACGCATCCGCGGCGGTGCCGCTGCCGAGTTAATCCTCGAGCCGAGCGGTTGTGCCGAGCAAAGCCCGGCTGGCAGGGGCCCAGGAGGGCAGGCGCACTGGGGCCGGCTCCGGGAGGAGGGTGGAGCAGCGGCAGCCTGCTGGGCACGGCGAGGATCCTGGCTCAGGGCAGGTCGCTCTGCCCGGCGCACGTGTGGCCAGGCAGGGACCCGCAGCAGCCAGGCCCCAGGGTCCTAACGGAGTGACCCGGCCCCTGGTCCTTAACTCAGGATCTCCCCGAGGGCGCAAGCTGCGCTCTGAGTCATGTCGTTGATCCAGACGGCAAGGCAGCCAGAGTCTCCTCCAGCCTGGCGTTCAGTCAATAATAAATTAATAATAACTAACCTCATTTCTAGGCGAGCCCGGGGAAACCCCGTGAAAGAGGCAATCCCCACGCACGGTGTAGTGCTCGCCTCCCTCGGCTCAGGTGGCACCTTGGCACAAATGGCCAAGCATCGCTCTAAGGGCTCCCCGTTCAGAATAAGGGCATGGTGGTATCAACTGCCCAGGAGCAAATCCAGTGGGAAGCTTTTCATCGCAATTAGCCAGGTCCTCCCTTTCTGCCAGCTGAGAATCAGGCTCCATAGCTAGAAATGGGTGCTCTAATGCCAGAGCTATGCGCTTGGGATGGACAGGCAGACAGACATTAGATGCAGGGGAAACGAAAGATACACGGTCTGAAGAGAAAGGAGAGAATTAATCTAATGCCCCTTTCTTACATTTCCCCAGCTTTGATCCCACCCCCGGGGTTCTGGTTCTAGTCTGATCCCAAACTAGAAGCAGCCCAGTTTGTTGTGCTGGTTCCGATGTGCAGTTGTTCTTGTGAGATTTCTGCCATTTGGGGCTGAAGGCTCTCAAAACTTTTGGAACCACTCAGTCCAAACCTAAAAGCCTGAATAGTGCCCGGAGTCCAGATCAGTATCCCAACACCACCTGGTTGGCTCCTCTGTAATTATAACCTGCTTTATGGTATATAACAAACGCTTAGGAAAACAGTCAAAACTAATTTCTCTTCAGTGAAAATCATCTCTGGGGTTTAAAGGCAAATGTCCAGGTACTGAATTTAAGAGCTTGATCCTTCAGTTCTAATGCTAGCAAAACTCCCTACTTAGCATTAGAGTACTTTGTGTATTGCCTACCTCAAGAGTGCAGACTCAGGCCTTTTATGCTTCATCATTTAATCTTTAATTTCTGGATACCTATGGATGTGCAAGAGCCTCCTGGCATCTTAAGAAAAAGCAGCTATAACAAGATGTTTTAAAAACTAGGCAACATGCCCAAATAAATCCTAAAGTGGGAACAAAGGCTGAGGAAAGGAAAGAAAAATATAATCAACTACTAATACAGCAATCTCTGAGCCAAAACATATACATATTAAAGAGGAAATCAAAAGCACATTTGTATCTTAAAGGAGTTTGTTCATTACAAACTGCAAAGGCAAAAATGTATAGTTCCAGAAACGCTATTATATGGAAATCCATCCATGGACATTTATAATGAGCAGGATTCAGGATTCCAGGTGAGGCAGGGGCCTTCTCAGAGCCTGGAGAACAGTATGTTCAAATAGCATATGATTTCTTAGCTCAACTACTCTACAAGTGTTGCTGACTGTTCCATTTCAGGGGTGGATGAATCAATCTTATGTATAGAAAACACTTTGTGATCCTTTGGGTTACAAGGTGCATTAAGTGTAAATTATTATTATATATACGGCTACCATCTGATCAGTTGACATTTAGTTCAACAGAACTATGGGCCCAATCCTACATTCTCTGCATGCTCCCAAATTCCCACTACTTCACTGGGAATCCCAGGTGTGCAAGGAATGTAGGATCAGGCCCTCCGGGGGCATTTGGGGATAATTCCCTTTTATAGACACACATTCTGTCTTGTGGTGTAACTGTAGAAATTAAAAGAAGCATCTGACTGTCTGTCTGATATTCCTCATGACTTGTGAGTTCTAAATAAGAAAATTATTCCTGGGAAAATTGCATGGATTGGGACTGAAGGATCCACCTGTTTGAGATCAACACAACATGGAAGGGTCCAGCTCAGCAATTATTGCAGGCTAGTCTCCAGTGAGAAAACAAAGGGAGCTGTGAGAGTGCAGTGATTGCCAGATGGTAACATCGTTTGCTTTCTCTAGTCAAGAGCGAGGCATAATTTGGAAATATATTTTAAGCACAATCAAATTCCTAATAAAAATAGAATTAGGCTCGTTTCTATCTTTACAGTAACTTGATAACAGCTCGGATTTACGAGGTGCATCCAGAAAAGTTGTTTAGTGTAGGTAGGGCCAAATCTTGCTTGCTATCAGGAAGCAAGCAGCCCCATTGACTCCAGTTGTACATATGTGAGTACACAGAGATGGATTTGGCCTAAAATAGGGCAAATGACAGAAAAAGAATCCAGCACTGGAAAGAGAAAAAACATCACATACAAATGAGGGATGGATAATGGAGGGGAGGAGATGGAAGGGCTGCAAGACATTAGGAGGGAGAGAAGGATGATGGAGGAAGGGATGCATGGAGGGCAGGGAAAGTGACACTGGAGCAGAGATGGGCAAAAGTTTCTCTTTGCCATTAGACTTCCAGTCACAGAATGACTTTTTAATGGATTATTTCCTCTTAGCATGCACAGGTAAAGAGATTTTATAAGATCCTTCTGTTCCAGTTGACTATCACATCCTCGTTAATTACAAGAGTAGTCTGATTTGAGAAGTGGATTTAATTGGAGATTTTGCTAAACCATTTGCAATTCTGCTGAATAGGATCATAAAACAGCCAGCTTCACTGATGATGATTGATGAAAATTGGATCTCGGGAAGCAGAATTAGAACATAACTATGACATATCTGGATATGAAAGAATTAACTATAAAGATGAGATATGCCATAGGTTACAATACACAGAGAGCAGATGGAAAGAGCGACAGAAAATGTATGCCAAGAGAGCACACGGGGAAAAAGAAGACGAAGAAGAAAAATTAAATGCAAGAGAAAAGCAAAGAAGACAAAGTAGCAACTGCAATCAATTTGCAATAATTGTTTTAGTTTTGCCACTCTCTTTGGCCAATTCTTTATTCCTCCCTATCCAGAGTTCAGTCACCAGGATTTACTTCTTTTGTGCTTTCTACTTTAGCTTGACTATTGATATTACAAGATAAGAAAGACATGTACAGAGAGAGGCAAGGGGGTTGAGCTGCTTTTCTTTGCCGCTAAAATATTTATCTTAACCCCTTGCCATATTCATTAAAAACATAGGCTTGGTGCCATGCAAACTGGGTTGAGAAAAAATAAATCAATTATAATCTCCCTGTTGGCAGGGGCGGCTCTAGGAATTCTGCCGCCCCAAGCACGGCAGGCAGGCTGCCTTCCGCAGCTTGCCTGCGGGAGGTCTGCTGAAGCCACGGGACCAGTGGACCCTCTGCAGGCAAGCCACCGAGGGCAACAGGCGCCAGCAGAGCGCGCCCCGCGGCTTGCCACCCCAAGCACGCGCTTGGTGTGCTGGGGCCTGGAGTCGCCCCTGCCTGTTGATCAAATTCATGCTTAACGATGGCCTCAAAGACTAGCTCTGCACTGGCCTGCTGTCCTTTGGGCCCATGAACCAATTCAAAGTCCGTTTTACTTTAGAAGGAGGGTTTAGAGCAAAGACCCGAGAACCAGAAAACCTATTTCCAGACTCTTCCATTGACTTGCTGACTGAGTTTAGGCAAGTCACTTTGTCTCTGTTTCTCTGTCTGTGTTCCAATGGGAATAATAATAATACCTAATCTTTAAAGCACTTTAAGACCCTGGGTATGAAAGCAAAGTAATCTCATTACGTGAAAGAAAATGATGAATGTTCATAAGAGTCCTACTTAGTTGCAGCAGAGAAGGGATTCTTTTTGCCAATGGTCTGATCCTGCTCTCATTGAAGCCAGCAACAAAATTCTGGCTTGGTCTACACTTAAAAATTAAATCAACCTAGATATGTTGCTCAGAGCTGTGAAAAATTTTGCACTCTCAGCACTGTGGTTAAGTTGACCTCACTCCTGATGTAGACGCAGCTAGGTTGACGGAAGAATTCTTCTGTCAACCTAGCAGCCTCCTCTTGGAGAGTTAGTTTAACTATATCAATAGAAAACCCCCTTCTGTCGATGTCTACACTACAAGCACTACAGCGGCATTGCCGCTGGTATAGCGTTTGTAATGTAGACATAGCCTCTCACTTCAAACAGGCCTACTTATATGAGTAAGGTGAGCAGGATCTGGCCCTAAGTCTCCCTAAATACACATATTTAAAAAAAAATCTTGTGTTTAAAAATACACAGTTTGAATATGTTTCAATCTTTTTCATTAATGTTTAAAAGGTGACCCCTCCTACTCAGTGTTCTAATTTGAGAGCTGGCTGTTTTAATGAAAGAAACAATAAATGTTAAAACCCACAGAGGAATATTCCTACTGAGAATCAGAGGCATTGCGCATACAGAAAACATGAAGTACACACCCGTCAAAGACAGACAATTCAAAGCTAAAGGCTGAAACTCCACCCCAAAGCCTTGTCTCCCTGACAGAAATTGACCAGCTATTCCAGAATAACTATTCCCATATAATTTCATTATTCTAGAATCATTGTCCTATGTGGACACTCTGTTTCAGAATAAAAAAATGATTTGTGGAAGGAGTACTTATCTTGGAATAGTCACTTTTATTCTGGAATATTGTCCACATGGGGAGATATTCCAGAATAGCGATTGTGGAATACTTATTCTGCCACAACTATGCTGGTCAATTTCTCCATGTAGACAAACCCTAAATATCATGACTGTTACGCTCATAGGCTGCAGGAGATAAATACTGCAGAACTTGGGCACTAGAGGCACAGTAATGGCTTCTTTTTATCCATGGCACATACGGGTATTTTGAAAACTATATTTTAACAACCTTCCTTTGTCATGTGCTTTCTCAGCATTTCCCTTTTTGTGTCGTTACCAATATTTGTTTCTAAATAGAAGCTTCCTGTTATATAATTAGCCTGTTTGTCCTGCATGATTCACTCACATTGTGAGAGTGAATTGCCATGTTACTACTGAAGCACTTGAAGGGAAATCCTGTCCCCGCCATTATTAGATCTGTTCTGGGACGGTATTTCATGTGTTACTGTGGTGTGGTTTCCTATAGCCATATTAGTACATTGATAAGATGTCAGTCCTAACAGTAGAAACAGGAGTTTTTCAGTGCATAGTATGTTATCAAAAGATGCCTTAAAGGAAAAGGTTCTAATCTTTGAACTTTAAAATATATAAAAATAAGCATATGATAACTTGGTAAATTCTCTTGTATCTCTTTGTACAGCCTTGTATTTCAAAAGTGCCCATCTATTCTTTTCTCATTTTACTGATGATGGCTACATAATCCACTTTACAAACCTGGCATAATTGTGTCAGGACTAAATAATATAACAAAAAGACATGGTAATTCTGTGGCGGATGGAGTGGTGCTTTATTTTGGTAGCCAAACTGGAAGCATTGACTGAAGAAGAGGTGCTATTGTGCGGCTTGGTTCTCTTGCTGCTTTGCCAGTTGACAAAGCATCATCCATCATGTTTTGCATTCCAATTTATCCTTGCATGTTTCTCAGCTCATCATAACATAATTATGTTTCAGTTTCTTCTCGTCAGGGGCCGATACTTTCTTTTACTAAGACAACAGCTGCACAGCACAACCTTGATGAATCCCCATAAGGGCAAAAATGTGTCTGCGGTGTTTGTTTCTGCCTTAGCAACCCAAATGTTAAAGCTGCTTCTGCTTCTGCTGCTTCTTCTTCTTTTTTTTTTGGACAAATGATGCTATTGCTTCTCAAATGCACCCAAGCCTGGTGCTTTCATAGCCGTTCTCAAAGTGGCATCCATGTTGTTTTATACTGTAATTTGTACTTGAAATGTTAAGCATCCTTGCTGGGGTGTAATTTTTAAGTGCTGAAAGGCTGATTCTGTGGAATTGCCTTTTATAGGACCATAAACACTGACATGGTATTTTATAGGGTCATAATTACGGATATGGAATTTATTTTATGAATGACTGAAAATCATGGCAATAGAGGCTTCCACCTCCCTCCACTGTGCTTCTGCGATACATGTGAAGTAGGCTTCAGTATTGTATATGGCCTTATTAAAATACTTAGCTCTTACATAGCCAATATCAGTGGATGTCAAAGTGCTTTGAAAAAGAAGATATGTCATTATCTCTGTTTTCTAAAGGGGGAAACTGAGGCCCGGAGCAGTGACGTGACTTCCTAATGTCAGAAGCAAGCTGGGAACAGAATCAAGTCTCCTGGCTACTAGTCCAGTGACTGGTTCACTGTATCACAGTATTCCATGTCCCGGAGTAAATTTCACCCATAGGCACAACAAAATGAGACTCCATCTTTCGGATCATATATACCAGGAATGTTGTGACCCTGTCGCACTCATGGCACTCTTTGGAAGCATAGAGATGTTTGCTACAGTGTCCTGGCCAAAATAGAGTTTGAATGATGTAACAGGGTGATCTGTCCCCTTATAGGTAATGGGGATTAGGGGTCAGCCAATCCCTGTTCCATGGCATGGCCCTGTTTGGGAGTTCTGAGGAGGGCCTAGGAAATGGCAGAGGCAGATACTGGGAGAGAGGAAGCGGTCCTAGGGAAATAATGAGTATTTGGGGGAAAATCCACACTACTGTTCCTTTAAAGGTCCGGGACTAGGAACCTTGTAGTGAAGGATGGGGCAAGGCTCACCTCTCCCATATATGCTGCCTCTTGTCCTCTTCCCTCACAACAAAAAGGCAGTAGAAGGGAAAGGACTGCTTGCCTGCTGATCCATCCCAGCCCAAGGGAGAAAGGACTGAGGGGGTGAGACCTGGTCTCCAAGCCATGGAGGAAGGCTGGAAGACTGCGCCCCACCAGAAATGCCTGGGTGGAAAGGACTTTGTTAGGAAGGTTTTGTTTTGCGTTCTGTTTGTTTGAAAGACTTTGTTGACAGTTCAGGTGGAACTGGATGAAAGTGATTTAAAGGGGCCAGCTGGGAGAAGCTGGCCTAAAGCAGAGCACAGCCCCATGGAGGAGGGATATCACAGACCTACAGAGGGGGACTTTACTGATCCCTTTTCCAGGGAGTGGCAAGACATAGCTCTATGAACGAGGACTGTGGGACCCCCAGAGGGCCAACAAAAACGGTTTGTAAAGACTCAGTAAATTAGTCATCCCCTGTCCTGTCCCCCACAGAAGGGGGGTGTTGTTCTAATCCCTTTGACTTTGGGATTTATTAGGAGAGTGGTTCTCAACCAGGGGTACGTGTACCCCTGGGGGTACACAGAGGTCTTCCTGGGGGTACATCAACTCATCTAGATATTTGCCTAGTTTTACAACAGGCTATGTAAAAAGCCCTAGCGAAGTCAGTACAAAGTAAAATTTCCTACAGACAATGACTTGTTTATACTGCTCTATATACTATATCAGCAGTTCTCAAACTGTGGACGAGTTCGTTTTAATGGGGTTGCGAGGGCAGGTGTTAGACTCGCTGGGACCTAGGGCAGAAAGTCGAAGCCTGAGCCCCACCGTGCAGGGCTGAAGCTGAAGCTTTTAAGTGAAGTGAAGCCTGGGGTACACAAGACGAATCAGACTCCTGAAAGGGGTACAGTAGTCTGGAAAGGTTTAGAACACCTGTATTAGGAAGAACTGAGGATGAGGTGCCTGTAGGGCCACTCCATGCTATGAGGGAGTGCTCTAGGGCAGGGGTTCTCAGACTGGGGGTTGGGACCCTTCAGGGGGTCGCGAGGTTATTACATGGGGGGTTGTGAGCTGTCAGCCTCCACCCCAAACCCTGCTTTGCACCCAGCATTTATAATGGTGTTAAATATATAAAAAAGTGTTTTTTAATTTATAAGGAGGGGTCACACTCAGAGGCTTGTTATTTGAAAGGGGTCACCAGTACAAAAGTTTGAGAACCACTGCTCTAGAGAATGCACCCTGCCACAGCTGCCTCTAATTCTTCCTATAGTTTCACTTTCTGGGCTGATCTTTTGGGGTTTGTTACTGCATGCTGTTAAACAGCTGCTACCTTCCATTCCAGGGGTCGATGCATTTCAGCAGTAATAATAATAGTAATAGTGAAATAACTCCTATAAGCAGAGCCAAATCAGGCAACCATGAGGAACTCTACTCCTGTGAGTAGTTCCATTTATGCATAAATATGTAAATGATCAAGTCCATTGAGTTTCTAATGTGCTCTGAGATCCTTCAGTATGAATGGCATATATACATGCTGTAATAATAATTTTTGTTATTATCCACCACATTAATTCCTGGTATAACTGGATGAAACTCCCTTTGGTGTGGATGGAAGTTGCGCTCACTTATGCCGGGTTAAATATAGCTCTTCTTATATCTAGCCAAAGAACTGTGAGTACAATTACCAGCCATTCTTGTGTGTTTAAAAAAGACAACTTGTTTATGGCCTTGGTCCTTACCACATATTTATGGATCATTAGTATCAGTATAGCTGGATAACTTGCCATATATTATTTCTTACCTATAAAAATGTGTGTAAATTCCAGCAGTGGGAATACAATCAGATGTCTCTGTAGGTTTTCTCGCATTCTTATCTGGTTTCTTTGCTTAATCCACTTACACATACCAATATGTGGCTGTGTAAGATGTGAATTTTCTTTGATTTATGTGCAATAATTACTTCCTAACATCTGCATAACAGATTTTGTAGGAAAAGTAACTCTGCGACGTTAAAAAATAAATGTATGAAATCTTTAACATCTCTATTACTGGGTTTTGTTATCCACAGCTGACTGGATACATTCCCAGCCAGGAAGCTGGTTCAGCAAAACAGCTGCATTAGTGATTTAACTGTGGGCCTTAGATTGCTCCTGTTTATACCAATGTAAATCAGGAGTGATGCTACTGAAGACAAAGGAGTTACACCAGTCTGAAACTGGTGTGAAAGGAAAAGTGAGCATTAGGGTACAGAACAACCAGGGAACATTCAGATATGATGCTTTGATGGTGCAGGATACTGTGTTAGGGCCTGATCCAGCAAACCCTTCCTACCAGATACATTGCTTTCCGGTGAGGTTATTATTATTTAATAATTTTATATTGTGGTAGGGTCTGGAGGCCAACTAGGTCAGGGCCCCATTGTGGTAGGCACTGTACCCTAGTCCCATGGACTTAAGTGAAACTACTTTTGGTAGTAAGCAATGCACTCAGTAGCGAGTATTTGCGATATTGGCCCCAAATTATTCATTCTTATTTATATAGTGTCAAAAATGTTCTGGGTTCGTTATAATTGACTGTGTGATTTGTAGTGCTGGGAAATGTATTCACTGACATTCTTTCAACACTGCCTTAGTACAAGTGATAATTAATCTGGAGCTCTCCTTTGAGAAAGGGAATTTTAACCAAGGACTGTTGAAGTCAAATACGAGCTAGAGCACCTCTCGAGAGCCCAGTACATTCCCAGAATCAGACTGACTTCTACTCAGTTGTAAAACAATATACAGTTGTATTACCAGAAATCTTATCATTCTGCCTTGTAGATGGGCTTTCAAGTAGGACAGATATTAAACCTCTCTAGGCCTCTACTGCCTCCTTTAATGAGCTGATTTGTTAATTATTTGCTAACAACAACAGCTACTGTTACAGAATGTGTGAGCTCAAAGAATGCCACCAATGAATATCTGATCTTAGATGTAATCTCTGATTACTCTTCTAGCAAAGGCACAGGTAGTTTTGTAAGTGATTTGGACTTAGAGTATCTGTGGTGGCTGGAGGGGTGGCACACATCATAAGAGCATAAGAACGGCCATACTGGGTCAGACCAATGGTCCATCTAGCCCAGTATCCTGTCTTCTGACAGTGGCCAATGCCAGGTGCCTCAGAGGGAATGAACAGAACAGGTAATCATCAGGTGCTCCATCCCCTGTCGCCCATCCCTAGCTTCTGGCAAACAGAGGCTAGAGACACCATCCCTGCCCATCCCAGCTAATAGCCACTGATGGACCTATCCTCCATGAACTTATCTAGTTCTTTTTTGAACCCTGTTACAGACTTGGCCTCCATGTGGATTCATACTGGAGTTCCATGGATAGGACCCCTTGTATTCCAAGGCACAATGGACCTAAATTCTGCAACAGATACCCATCAATTCTGGGGCAGAAAACCCTCCATTCTATGGCAATGATAATTAAGGCTATGATTTAGTCATGGGTAATTTTAGTAAAAGTCTAAGCACTATGCCCAGCAGTAAGTGTTTGCAAGATTTAAGACTTTTGAAAATATTCTGAGGATGCCCAGCATGTCTCAGTATAATATGAGGGCACACTTGTGCACATAACCCAAAGTTTTAACACTATCTTCCTGTTTTGGTTTGTTTAATTCCATGTGAAACAATTTTTTTCTTCTCAAAGAGTTTGAGCTGAACAGTCTGTGACCCTATAACAAATCTCAACATGCTTGAGGGCCATCCTGCATCTTCCAAAGAGAATCTTTTTTTAAACCAACTTCTGCTGAAATACTGGAACGTCACCCATTTATGGCCCTTCTTTTTTGATCTTTGAAGGCAGCAGTGACATAATGGCTGGATGAAGTGTACATTACAATTCTGGATGCAGTGCAACACATTTTAAAAGCTTTTTACTTAGAAACTAAATAAATTTGTTAGTCTCTAAGGTGCCACAAGGACTCCTCATTGTTTTTGCTGATTAAGACTAATATGGCTACCACTCTGAAACCTGCTATATATATATTCGGAAGTGTTTTTTATTATTACTAGAAGCATATGTATAAAAACATGGTTTTTGTGTTTTTGAAATCAGTAATTCATTTGGTTTTGTTGGTTATGTCTTACTTGAATAATTAGTATGATAATACACTTTTATACAGGGCCTGTGTACTCTGCAGAAAACTGGAAATTCTGTGGCCCCTTCAGTTAACGTCAGCTTCTACTGATTTTAAATATGAATATGAATAATGAATTCATTGCAGTATCCCTTGTGCTATTCATTTTTATGATATTTAAATGAATTTTACATTGCCTCAGATTTTCAGTCTGCTGTACATTTTTGTGTGGACAATACACAGTTGTATGTTTGAACAAAGCCAGAGATTTTGGCAGCAACTTGGAGTTTTTGGCACCTGGGAACATATGGCACTGAGGATGTAGTTGGGACTTTCACAATGGTGAGTGGCTGCATTTCTTCTCTTCCTCCTAGTGGACAAGGGTGGAAGGGATTTGAAATTTTGGAGATGGTATGTGCCCTCCTAATTCCCCACCACAGCATCTCTTGACACAAACATTGCCCCAGTTCCCCCCTGTTCTAGTATCAACAACTATGGTTAAGCAGAATTAGCTAGCTATCGCTGCCGAAGTGATCAACAGTGAAACAGTTAACAATATTGACAATTAAGTCATCATTAAGTTTCAGAGTTAACACAACACTATAGTTAAGGAAATTCACACATCACAGAACTATTGTTTCAAGCCAGTCTGTTTGCAGACTCAGGAAGATGAGACAGCAATTTGGTTCATGTTTGGTAGTTTTCCTTCAAAACAACAAAATTTTGAAATGTATTGTTTAAAATGAAATCTTACAGTCTATTGCTCAAATCTGCAGCAGGATGTGGATTTTGTGGCAGTGCTGTAGCTACAGAACTTCAGAATATGGGAGACCCTTTTTAGCATCTTCCACATAAGGATCTCACAGCACTTTGAGTACTAATTAATCCCTGTGATGTAGGAAAGTATAATTATCCCCATTTTACAATGAGGAGGAGAGGCCTAGAGATGTGAGAGGCTTGCCCAAGGTCACAGAGAAAGCTGAGGCAGAGCCTGGATCAGAACCCAGGGCCAAATTCTCCCCCAGTATAACTTCACTGGCGTCAACTGAATTACACCCAGGACAAATTGGCCCCAAGTCTCCTAACTGTACCTTATCCATACAACCACTCTTTGTTCCTTTATAACTTGTGGTCATAATCCTCTGTTTCATCACAACCAACTCCAGAGCAACCAACCGAAGGCGGGGCTGGGGGAAGCTTCTGGTACTCCTCTTCCAAGAGTGTACCAGGGGCCATTTAGGGTATGTCTCCAGAGCAAAGGAAAACCCATGGCTAGCCTGTGCCAGCCGATTCAGGCTCGCGGGGCTAATGCTGCAGGGCTGGTTCATTGCTGTGTAGATTTCTGAGCTTGAGTCTGGGGTCTAGGATCCTGGAGTTGAAGCCTGCGGCCCGAGCCCTGCGAGCCTGAATTGGCTGGCATGGGCCAGCTGCGGGTTTTTCTTTGCAGTGTAGACATACAAGTGGCTGCTAATTAGTCAATACTCTCTTGGAGTTATAATGCCTCCAGCTCCTGCTGTTTCAGACTGTGCACCTCCTCTCCCCACTTTCAATATAGTTCTGCTTGTGGTATCCTTAATTTGGCCCCATATGTCTAATACAATTGCAGCTATATTATTCTTTCATATAGTAAAAGCACTAAAAATGATGTACAGAAATGTACTTCTGCAAAACTCATTAACCTTACCCTGTAAACTTCTTTGCATTTCCTTTCCCACCTCAGCTGATATAAAGAGCTGTTCTGTCCTGTCTCATCAGCCTCTTCCCGCTATCTGATTAGTTCACTGACATCACAGTTCTTTGTGCTATTCCAAGTCATTTCCAGAGAAAGAACCATGATGCTGAGATGCTGGATTGTGGCATCCCTGCATGAAACAGGCTGAGGGACGAGGAAGAGGAAAAGTTTTCTTTATGTACAAAAGGTTTTGTCCTGCGCTCCTCACTCAGGCTATACATTTGCGGAAGTCAATGGAGGTTTTGCCTATAAGCCTCAGCCAGCACATATTACTCAGTAATAACCACTTATCCGCAGTGCTCAGAAAGGAAACCCCAGAAGAACTACTATACATGACAGTTACATGGGTTGTTTTTGTTTTTTTAAAGCCACCTCAGTGTGATGGAGGCTCCTTTTCATGTAAAAGAACCTACAAATGAAACAACATCAAGCCCTAAAGTGCAAAACTGCAATTTGCATACTTCGGGGCAGCTGCTGTGTCTGTCCTTATTACCACCACTGGGGTGCTAATTTAGCCACAACTTTCTCATTTATTTAAATGAAAAAGCAGCGGGTGGCTGGCATGCCACATTAGCTGCAAGGCAACCCGGGAATCAAGTTGACAGAGCTGGAAAGAGATTTCAATTCAGATGGACTTAGGGGTCTTACTCCCTGGACTGGTAGACACTGGCAGGTTCAGAATTGCCCTTGGTCTACAGTATAGGTCAACACTTATCTTAGAAAAAATCAGTATTTGTATTTTGACTGAAATGGAGAACAGATAACAGCATTGAACTGGAATTCTCCATTCAAGTACCATAATCTTTCTCTCTAAAATAGATCTTCACCGAAATAGTCTTGTCTCTACAGTAATATAAATAATTAATACTACTTATCTGTTTTTGTACAGCATCTAGCGTAATGGGGTGTCAGTCTACGATTAGGCTCTTGGTGATACAAGCAGATAATAATACGCTTCCTGACTCATTCCTCCTGCTACCCTCTAGTGTTCTGACATTGTAAGTGTATTGCATTGACCTGCTCCTTCTCCGTTCAGCTGGCATCTGGTACAACAGTCAGCTACTCTGCTTGTGCACACCTGCCCTGGTTCAATAACATACTTAAACATGTGCTTTACTATAAGAATGTGAGCAGTCCATTGTCTTCAATGGGATTACTCACCTGCTTAAAGTTAGGCACCTTGCTGAACTGGGGCCATAGTGCTGTAGATGATTTCCCAGGGGAAGCAGTAGCATGCCCCAGGTCCTAGAGCAAGAGTTCTCAAACTGGGGGTCGGGACCCCTCAGGGGGGTCACAAGGTTATTACATGGGGGGTCGCAAGCTGTCAGCCTCCAGCCCAAACCCCACTTTTCCTCCAGCACTTATAATGGTGTTCAATATATAAAAATGTGTTTTTAATTTATAAGGTCGCACTCAGAGGCTTGCTGTGTGAAAGGGGTCATCAGTACAAACATTTGAGAACCACTGTCCTAGAGAAAAGGACTGAACTCTAGAAGAGAGAAAATATTCAGTCACCCTGGGCCACATGTGGAGAGAGTCTGGGCAGGCCCTTCAGTGTGTATGCTGCACCACTTTAGACTCCATCTAGACTTCCTTAGGCCTTCTAGACCCATGTTCACTAACATGGAACCCAGATGTAGTCCACCCCAACCCACAGATATGGAGCCCCAAGGAACTCCTGTGTAGAGTCTTCTGTGGGATCTCTAGAGAGGAGTGGACAGGCCAGGGAGCCATTCACAGAGGTGGAGGGAAGCCTAGGGCCTTATAATTTTAGGCTAGAACTTTGTGAACTCGTTTAATGAAACACCTGTGTGAAATTATGAACTTGTCAGCTCAGCACAGGCAGGGACAAAACCACTGAGCAATGACAGGATTGATACTGAGTGAAGACAAGATTAAACTAGCATGTAGGTCTGAATGTTTGAATGGTGGCAGTAAAAGAAAGTGATCAGATGGTCATGACCCTAGATTGGAAAGGAAATTAAACTATGCTGTATTTTCTGAAGCAGGTATAAAACGGTGACGAAAACCCCCCTACAAAAACCAATTAAAAGTCACAGTTGCTTGTGTATCTACCTGTCGTTAACCATGACACAGAGAAAAACTATATGTATGAAAGACTTGCATATATAGCAAATAAGCTACACTCAAAACAGGCTTTTATTCATGGACGAACTGTAACTATATTGCATTCAATCCTGCTCTCTTTACTCAGAAAAATGTACTCCCTGGAAGTCAATGTATGTTTTTCTTGAAAAAGGAGGGCAGGATCTGGTCCATACAACTTGGTATTCACTAATGAGCAATGATCAGAAAGAAAATCCTCTGTTCATGCCAGTTACATGGAAGTTAGTATGTACTGCATGGACAGTGCCATGCAAAACGCCACACCAAAGCCCCAAACCCAACCAGGATTTCTACTCCTTTATAATATTTACCTGTACGTCTGCCTTTTTATGTATGTATCAGTCTTTGTATATATCAGTATCAAATAATACACTAACCTCTGCACCTCCCTGTAAAGGCATTTATATTTTAAAAAATGTTAAAAGAATCACTTATTTGTCCTATTATCACAAGTGTTTTTTCCTTTTGCTGTTATTACTAATTTGCTGAAGTTAAGTAAAAACGTTAGTCCTCACCCACTCCTTAGTCAGTCATAGTATACTTATAATCACCATGACAACAGATAATGATCTCATAAAGGAAGGATTATGACTCAATTGTATGAAGAAGAGGAAGACAGGGTAGGTTTACACTGAAGAAGAGCTTTAATTTAAGCAGAAACATTTTAGGCCTGATTCACCACTGTGTTACTCCAGTTTTACACCGGTAAAACACCACTGATTTCAGTGGAGTTACACTGGCATAAAACTAAAGTATTATAGTGATGAGTCAGGCTCCTTGATTAATTTCAATTAATTGCAACAGAAATATTCAGAATTACATTAATGACAAAAATAAATTTGTTTGAAAAGCCTCGTTTTTATGAAACAGGCTCATTATCCAAATTAGCTCAAGAAATGCACCCAGAAGTGAAACATTATTATTATTATGTCAGCAATATGATTTCAAATAAATATAATTTATTACATAAGCAGTCTATGTTAACCACCAGATACTATAAATTGTTCCATTTAATAGGGGAACAAGACAATTTGGGGGATATGGTTCACTTTTATCACAGCTGTGGCTTTTCATCCCCAGTCTAATGTTCCTTCTTGGCTTCTAAAAAATATGGTGTCAGACTGGATATTTTTATTTCTAAGATAAAGCTGAAGTTTTAACAAGAACAATCTAATAATTTATACAACCATATATCCATGCAATGTGGTCAACAGAAAAGAGGAGCAGGCATACAATTTTATCAGCTTAATTTTTTCTTAGTTCAACTAGAAAATTCTATGGCAATTTTTTATATATGTATTTTTTGATGGGACAATCATCTTAAAAGCAAACAAAATCAGCTGTAGCAGCTCAGTGCGCCTGAGTGTTCTTCCTGGTGCTTTTGAAAAACCTATGATAACAAACCACTGAATGCAAGTAGCGGAATAAAAAATCTTGATAAAGAAACGTATTTCAGTTTCAATTTTCCAAGCTATTACAATTAATCAACACTGTGTTTAAAAAATGAAAAAGAGGGGAAAAAAGATTTTCAGTACCATGAGACCTGCTTTAATATCCCTTTCAAGTAAAACTGTAGGCATAAAATTAATCTCTTGCGTGACCTTAATTCTAAGATATATCTTTTCTGTCCTTGCTTCAAAATATATTAAGATTTAAATGATTGATCGAGGGCCTTTAGAGTCTCCTCTAATTTACACTGTTTTACATTGGTGGAACTATATTGGCTCATATCCTCAGCTAGTGTAAATCAGTGTACTGTGGCTTCATTGGCCTGGCCTCTTGACATCAGGGGATTTACTTCTGATTTACACCAATGTGAGAGGAGAATCAGACCCTCACGTCTTCATATCTAAATCTCTAACCTAAAATGCCTTTCCCTTTTTTTTCTGCTCAGAGCTGAAAGTTAAGGTCTCAAAGTTCAACTTTGTTTAGGAAACACCCTTTAGTTTTAAAAATTAATGCTTCCCTTTTAAAAGGGCCCAATGTCACTTACTGAGCTACCTCAGTTTTAAGTGACCTGGTAAGAACAGACGAGAGGGACAAATGGCAGGTGGGAGGAGAAAAAGTGCCTGTTGGATGCTGCAAAGCCATTGTCCCTGATTCTGAGCTGTGTCCAAGCAGAATGTAATGCAGCTTAGGGAGTGGTTGTGGACCAAATGATGATGTTCACCACCTTTCTGGCTCCCTGAATTCTGGGGCAGATGGAGACTAGTTTGACCCCTGGCCTAAATTAGAGCTACCTAAAGGACCATTACAGAAGCCAAGAATAAGTGGAACAGAAAGGTGTTTTAGCCCAATGCCCATGACAAGCCCTCTATGTCAGGGATTGTAAGTGGGTGGTGTAAAACTATCATGTGGCCTCTGTGCCTTCCAGGGATTTTCCTGAACTGGGGAATATCCAAGGTAGTTGGAATGGCACAAAGCAGGAAGAATGGAATTGTGGGTGCAGAGTCAGGGTCAATAGGCCTGAAGGAGTTCATACCTCTTTAATGTAGGAACTGCAAAAGGCACCATAGAAATAAGAGAATATTCTGTACTGACAACACAGTAAAGGCCAAATCCCACCATCCATACTCAACAGGAGTTGTGCACATATATCTGAAGAAAAAGTTTGGCTCTTAGAATTATGGCTGGAACTCTACCCTTAATCCGTCACTATGGTAGGTCAAACCCTAGTCGAAATGTGCTTGGCACAGTGGCATCCCATACAGAATCCTACCCTATCAGAGCAAGAGTAGAACCATTTTCTGCTGAAGCCCCAGTCCACGTTTCCTTTTATGTGGGAGTGGAGAAAGGCTGATGGATCTGTTTAGGACGGATCTATAAACTTAACTTTCGCCAGTGAGAAGGTGCAGTGGCAGCTGTCTGGTCACACAAGGATCCCAATGTTTTCTTAATAGCTATATGTGGCTGATGACAAATCAGTTAGTGGAAGGAAGAGGGGTAGTGGGAGACGCCGGTGCCAGTCCAAGGCCTTTCATTTAGTCCTAATGTACTCTGCATGTGGAACCGTATCAAATGCCTTACTGAAATCAAGGTAAATTAGAAAAAGCTTTGCAGGGGGAGGGATAGCTCAGTGGTTTGAGCATTGGCCTGCTAAACCCAGTATTGTAAGTTCAATCCTTGAGGGGGCCACTTAGGGATCTGGGGCAAAATCAGGTCCTGCTAGTGAAGGCAGGGGGCTGGATTCAATGACCTTTCAGGGTCCCTTCCAGTTCTATGAGATAGATATTATTATTAAAACGGCTCCCTCTCACAGCCAGGAACCCAGCCAAGCCTAATAATAACGTTGGCTCCCTCTCTGTCCACATGAGGCTCTCAGATAAGCAGCAGCCATATGAGGTATCTCTTTCGCTCCCATTTGCCCCCCTCATCTCTCTCTCACACAGTCTCCCAGACATATGCAGATCCAGAGGCGTCGGGGACAATAGGGAGAAAGGTAAATATATCCACTCCCATCTCTAGGCACAAGAGAGAAGGGGATTTGCTGCTGAGGCTCACAAGCAGTGAGCAAGTCCCACTGTGGATTGTTGGGGGGGGTGTTATTGTCATGGGCAGAGTTGGAGAGGCCCTGAAGATCTTAGAGGCCACGTAGGGATGTCAAAACTGAGGCCCATTGGCAGTTACATGGGGCAGATAAATTGGAGCCCTTTGCACCTGTTGGGCACCCCCTGGAGGTGCTGAAACAGAGGCCCTCTCACTTCCATATAGGGCTCTCTATAGATTTCAAAATGGGCATATGGGACTCATTCCCAGGGATATCAATATGGGAACCCCTGAGAACAAAACCAGGGGTCTATTTGTAGTTATATGGGGTTTGCAGTAGATGTGAAAACAGAGACTCTCTGCAGATGTAGAAACTTGGGGGTCCCAGTGCTTCACACACCAATATAGGGACCTTGGCACTCTCTGCAAATCTGAAAAATACATGCACTTTCAGCAAGGGCTCTTGGAGAACCAGTTGCTCTGCTGTCTAAGGATTTGCATGTGCCTAGGTTTGACCTGGACTGTGGAGTTCTGAATTTGTAGTGTAGATGTGTCATTGTGGGGCTGTTCGAGATTTACTGCCATGTTGTTGCCCTGGGTTGCTGGGTTGTTATGGGTTTGAGGTGCGGGGGAGGAGGCATATAGCCCTACAATGATATTTGCCTGCTACTGACTGAAACTAAAACTAGGGAAAGTTATAGGAAAGGATAGATTCACATAAATTGCACAGTAACTAGTGAAATGCTGATGTCAAGAGGTCAGGGGTCTACAACCAGCAAGCTATTTGAATCGCACTGCTGATTGACAGGAGATGTTAACTCTTAGAACACTAGCATTTGCTAACCAGATGACTGCTCTGGTAAGTAAAGTTTTTCAAGTAATTATTGTCAATTATATTTCACAAGTTTTGCCAATTTAAAAAATGAAAGTGGAAATTGGTTTATACAAATTATTAAATTACACGTATTGTAATCGCAAAATAGTCCAAACAATTTATAAAAGCAAAAACATGAATAATATTTCAAGCTTTCCAGTATTTTCTGGTATATCAAACATGTTTATACAAACAAAAAGAGAAACTTGAGAGCTTTGGCAGATGGATTTAGCTAACAGAGGAAATTTTAGAAAAATGGCCTTGTTTTCTGAATACATAATTTTCAGTGTAAAATACTTGTGCATGCACTTTTTGTGCACTATCACTTCTCTGTGCAAATGATATTTTTATATACGCAAAACCCATCTGCAAAGTGCAATGCAAACTGAACAAAAATGGGTTTTGTGTGTATAACTTATATCGCTTTCATGTACCACTGATTAGTGCACAAAAACTGCCCACACAGGAATTTGCTTGTGCTAATTTTTATGTGCACAAAGTGTCTGATCTAATGCCCAATACAGTCAATGGGAGTCTCTTCATTGATTTCCCAGGGTTTTGGAGCATGCTCAAATTAAAGTCAGGCTAAGGCATAATTGTCATTTAATTCCTAGCTCTTTGATATTTATGAATCTGTAACATTTTAAAGAAAAAAACATTCCTCGTACACCTCTACCTCGACATAACATGACCCGATATAACATGAATTCGGACATAATGCGGTAAAGCAGTGCTCCAGGGGGGCAGGGCTGTGCACTCCGGTGGATCAAAGCAAGTTTGATATAACGCGGTTTCACCTATAACGCGGTAAGATTTTTTGGCTCCTGAGGACAGCGTTATATCGAGGTAGAGGTGTATTTGCTGAGAATGAATCAGTATTAATCTAACTCCACTTCAGGGCTAGGGTGACCAGACAGCAAGTGTGAAAAATTGGGATGGGGGTAGGGGGTAATAGGAGCCTATATAAGAAAAAGATCCAAAAATCGGGACTGTCCCTATAAAATCAGGACATCTGATCACCCTATTCAGGGTTCTGGGCTGGCAATAAATGCAGCTCTCAATGTCAAAACTTTTCAGGATCACACACCACACAACCCCTTTGAAAAGCAATCAAAGCATCTCCAAATGTCCAGTGATCAAAGACACAGCCAGCAGTTTGTGTAGCATTGTAAAATGCTGAAAAACCCATTTTTAGGTGTTGTGTTGTTTCTTCACACCCAAAGAGCAAAACGCTATGTTAAGTCTGAATTAGTTTTACTTTAGTTTAAGAGAGCAACAAAACCAGGAAGAAGAAAAGTAAGTGTCCATGAGGGCAGGGCCAGCTCCAGGGTTTTTGCCGCCCCAAGCAGCAAAAAAAAAAAAAAAAAAAAAAAAAAAAAAGCCGCGATCGTGATCTGTGGCATTACCGCCGCTTCAGTCTTTGGCGGCAATTTGGCAGCTGGTCCTTTGCTCCGAGGGGGAGTGAAGGACCCACCACTGAATTGCTGCCGAAGAGCCGGACGTGTCGCCCCTCACCGTTAGCCGCCCCAAGCACCTGCTTGCTGAGCTGGTGCCTGGAACCAGTCCTGCATGAGGGAGCAGTGTGCGCGTGTGTGTGTGTGTGTCCTCTGTAGCAATCTGACCTGAACGTAACACAAAATGGCTGCCAGTCTCTGCTGACAGCAGTTAGCATTTTAAAAGTACAGTACACACAAACAGGGTCATAACAGGTACAGAGCTATATACATCACAGTAGGGAACACAAGGTCATGTACGCTGTTTGTCAGTAATGATCCTGGGGTTGTTTAAATGAAAGCTGTCAAGCACACCATGTGCACACTGAAGATCACTGGGGAGCCTATCAAGAGCATGTCCAGCAACAAGCTTTCTAGCAGAAGCCAGCCCATGTGTGGGGTGCATAAGAACTCACATTGCCTACAACTGGGTGAAAATAAATATGTACTAAAGGGTTTCGAAAGAAGAAATGAGCAAAATACACTCACACTGTATGTTATATGGGCCAATCTGATCCCAAAGACAGAATTCTACTTGCAATGTCTACAACCTCAGAAAAGTTTAAAGACTCATCACCCCCATCCATTCCAGCTCAAAGCAACTCAGTGCAAATCACCTAGAACAATGAAGAGACATACTAGTTATAGGTCTGATCCAGCTCCCATTTAAATCAATGGGAGCCATTCCTTTGACTTCACTGGGACTTGGATCAGGCCCTATGGGCATAATTTTCAAAATGCCTGCGTGACTTAGGAGCCTATGTCACAGTGAAAGCTAAATCACTTTTGAAAATGGAACTTGGGCTCCTAAGTCATTTAGATGGAGGTTTTATAGAAAGTAAAGCCCATTACTAACATCTAAAGGCCGTACAGTAATATAATATTGGCAAAGAGTTCTCTGGCACCTTATAGACTAACAAACATATTGGAGCATGAGCTTTCTTGGGTGAATACCCACTTCGTTGGATGCATGTAGTGGAAATTTCCAGAGGCAGGTATAAATATACAAGCAAGAATCAGGCTAGAGATAACGAGGTTAGTTCAATCAGGGAGGATGAGGCCCTCTTCTAGCAGTTGAGGTGTGAACACCAAGGGAGGAGAAACTGCTTCTGTAGTTGGATAGCCTTTGTTTAATCCTGAGCTGATGGTGTCAAATTTGCAGATGAACTGAAGCTCAGCAGTTTCTCTTTGTAGTCTGGTCCTGAAGTTTTTTTGCTGCAGGATGGCTACCTTTAAATCTGCTATTGTGTAGCCAGGGAGATTGAAGTGTTCTCCTACAGGTTTTTGTATATTGCCATTCCTAATATCTAATTTGTGTCCATATAATATTGGGATTCTAAACACCCAGTTTATAATGTTATCACCCTGATATTGATTTACGTCTCTAGTGGCTGCTAGCCAGGGCATAAAAGTATGTGTAATCAACATATTTTCTTCCTAGCTCATCCGAGCATAGAAAACATAAAGAATATGTAGGCAGAGGCCCCAATTCTTGGCTTTGACTGAGCAGTGCTTTGTACAGAACCCAAAGGAAGATGGGACAAAGGAGGCTTTTGTACCACCTTTGTACCCTCCAGATTCTAGGACTGGCCTGAAGGCTGCTCTATCTTACATCTGACTGCCATCTTCCACAAGGGCTTATTCTGGTGGCTGGGAATTGTTGGAGCACAAAGGTAATCCAGCCACACCCTTTTCCCTCAGCCAGGCTGCCTGTGTAGGGGCTTAAAAGGAATGACAGACTCACAGTGCTGACTCTACCCCAACTGAGAAATCTCTCTATACAAGGGAAATTTTGGGGGGATAGGCAGCTCTACCTGGTTTACAGTCCCTCTGCATTGGAGCAGCGCAAAGGGGCTGTAGTGGAACTGAGAATCAAAGACAGAGTACGCTTGCAGTATGACAATTTCATAAAAGCTGGAATTCAAGATTCTGAGATCACAACTGTGTATTTATTTATGTTTTTAACTGTTCATGCAGCACCCTAAAGCCTCGGAGAGGGTAAGCTTTAGTTTTTGCATAACGTTGTATTATTATTATTATTAAGGTGCACTTCACAATGAAGAATATTAAATTAAACTAACAAAACAGGTAAAATAAAAATAAAGGTAGCAGACGAGAATAGGAGGTAAATCAAGAATGTTGCTCTGAAATAAAGTAACATTTGCAATGGAAGATTTGCAACTAGATCCATTTTTCACAACCAAAAAATATGAAATCAGCAAACAAGGCTATAAATATATTTCGGGCGTCTGGTGACCTTACAAAACACTTGAGCATTTTCCTGTAAGTTTTATAATGACATCCAAGCCCTTTGCTTGATATAAATACAGTATCTGGCTGCAATTTACATTTGTGTCCCATTTATCCTTTTCTTAATATAAATGTTCCATCTTTTCCCTTTATAAACCAGAGCAGAAAGCAGAGCAGCCCCATTTTATTATTATCTTTTTAATAACCTTTCCAATAGTGTATGTGAGAGTAGTAATGTCCTTCCAGTTACCTCACCTAAATGAAATGTTAAACTAAAAGCCAGGAAGAGAATGATGGTTTTGTAGCCGAAGCATAGGAGTTAAATTCTGGATCCACTGAAGTCAATGAAAGGATTTTTCACCCCTGGTTTTTTTTCCTGGTTCATCTTCAATCTTACTCAGTAACCTTTCAGTTCTTTGTGCCAAAGTTTCATCATCTGTAGAATGGGGAAAAATCCCTACCTCACAAGGGGAGTTGCAAGATTTCATTCAGTAATGTTTGTGGAAGTGCTTTGAGATCTTTGACTGGAGGAGGCTAAAGAAATGCGCAGTTCTTATGAGGAGAGGTAAATATTATAACTTCAGATCTGAAAAGCGTTAACTGCAGTTAAAGTTGAAGTAATTTTAATCCTTCTTCATAACGAAATATTTAAAAAAAGGCACCTCGTACTTAAAAAATCATTTGCTATTCAACTTTAAGGCCCAATTAATCCTACAAGCCCTATGCAGAACTCCCAGTGAAGTCAGCTACTGGATCAGTGGTGTAATGGGTTCTCAAATATTCAATTTCAATGTAGACAGCAAAAAATGGCTGTACTGTCACCTTTGTCACCTTTCACAAGCATAGGGCCCAGTCCTGAGGTCCTTTCTCATTCTCCACTAAGTCTTTATTCCAGCAAAATTCTCACTTCCTTTCACTGAGTACAAAGTGAGTCATAAACTCAGAATTTGGCCCTCAGAGATACTACAAAGTTATGGTTTGTTTTCCAGATACATTTTTAAAACCTGGTAATAATCCTGATCCATTGCTCAAATTTGTTGTGTTGAGCTCAAGACTTGGAAAATGGAAAGCAGTGACAAAGTCAATTGATATGTCTGGCCTTTACTGTAGGTTCAGTGTAAGAAATCCATATAACTTGCTAAAACTGCATGATGACTAGTTATGCAAACATCTTAACAACTGAAAGCACAATCCTGGGGCTGGTACTGTAACTGCACAGCACTTCCTCACTTGGGAGATAATTATGATTTCTAAACTTTGACACTACAGAGAGATGTGGACTTTGCTGTGAGGAGCCCCTTAGTGGATTTTTTGATAATTTCATACACTTGTTTTTCATATTGATGTCTTTTTTGTTAACGAAAATGAGCCTACAGCCTAGAGTCTTCTTGTTAATGCAACAGGGAACTGCTCACCACAGCTGCAGACTGAGATCCTGCTCCTGCTTGTGTATAATGTTTCTTGTTTGAATAGTCCTATTTAGTGTTTGCAGGATTTGGGAGCAGGTTTATGACCATCTTTATGACAGCTTTCAAACATGGCTATACCATGGCTTTACAGCCTGTCTACAAATCACTTACCCTGTAACATGATTCCTTAACACAGTTCTGTAACAGTACTGGCTCATTATCGCCCTACAAACAAAAAGTGTGTTAAAACACCAATGCCTCTAGACATGACAGATACATGTGCATTGGCACAGATTTACAAGGCCTCATTCTCCCCTCACACCGGTTTTATATCAGTGCATCTCCAAGTCCATAGCTTTTAAACTGAATTGGGGAGGTTGTGAGGTACAAAGAAAAAGATTACAAAACCACCGTGTCCTTCACGTTTTTTCCCTTTGGATAAACATAAAGATACAGTATATAAATAATTAAAATACCATCTGGGGCCACTATAGATGGCACCAAACCTTGTTAAACGATGTCACTGAACTACGTAAAGGCCTTTGGAAAGGCTGTAGCACACAGTTTAGAAACATGGGCCAGATTCTCCCCTCAGATACCCTGGTGCAAATCAGTAGTAAACGGAGTTACACTGGTGTAAGACAATGCAGACTCAGGCCCATTGTTTAGTCCCAGGCCCCTCCCAACACCACTACCAGATCATATTATTTTAAGTTAATAACGATGCGGGGAGGAATGGCCGTGTTTTAACGGGGTTCTCCAACATGGTAAATTTCATAGTGCAGGCAGACGGGACTGTATTTTGAAACACTTGGGAAGAGTGGAGATCCTCAGATGTGATGGTGATGGGTAGGTAGGTAGATAGAACCTAACTCTCTCCCTCCATTCCTCTTTCTTCTTCTTTCCCTCCACTGGTTCTGATGTTCGTCCTCCCCTCTCCCCAGCACACTGTCCTCAGATCTAAGAACAATCCCCCACCCTTATGTATCCCTGTGGGTCTCTCCCTACTTCCTGCAGCCTTTCTCCCGCTCACCTGGGATCCTCCTCCCGTCCCTTGCCATGTGAGCACCAGGCCTAGGGTTGTCTCTCCTCAGTGACATCTTCTCTGCCTGCCCTACTCTTCTCCTCAAACCCACAGAGAAGGCTGCCAGCAGGGGGAGAAGCAGGGTGGTATCTGCTACTGCACCGAGTAGGAGGCCGCCTCATGGCTGTCCCTGCTAGTGGGAGGACAGAAGTGCAGGGATTTTCTCTCAATACCCTTCTGTATGCTGGGAGCTGAGCTGGGAGATGCAGGGGGGGACAAATGGGTAGATGGAGCCACCCAATGTCTGCTGATTGCCCATTACGTCTTTGACCCCAGTTTGAGCAGAGAACCAGGTCTGTTGTGTAAACAGGCCCTTTCTATGGGCTCAGTGGGCTTGAATCTCTACCATCTTGCATTATGTACATTTAGTCTGGTGTAAAATGATAGTGAATCTGAATTCTTCACTCACTTGCTTTGGTGGTCAGGTTTTACACCTGCTTCACAGAAGTGTAAATGACTATACAAGGTGTGACGCAATGAAGACTCAAGCCCACGATTGTTGTTAGCCTTGTGGGCCCATTTCCTGAAGTCCTTACCCAGACAAAACTCCTGCTGAAGTCTTTAAGGAACAGTGAGCACTGAAGTGTGCCAGTGATGGACTAGATGATTTCAAAATGACAAGCCGAACTATAAGGTGACATTCAGCATCTGCGTGGTGGACTGGTTTTCTTTAGGGATGTGGGTTGTGTATGTGTGTGTACTGAAGCTTGAAGACGTGATCCATGGACTCAGGGGCGGCTCTAGGAATTCCGCCGCCCCAAGCAGGGCGGCGCGCCGCGGGGTGCGCTCTGGCGGTCGCCGGTCCCGCGGCTCCAGGGGACCTCTTGCAGACGTGCCTGCGGAGGGTCCGCTGGTCCCGTGGCTCTGGTGGACTTCCCGCAGGCACGCCTGCGGATGCTCCACCGGAGCCGCGGGACCAGCAGACCCTCCGCAGGCATTTCTGCGGGAGGTCCACCGGAGCTGCGGGACCAGCAGACCCTCCGCAGTAATGCTGGTGGGAGGTCCGCCGGAGCTGCCTGCCGCCCTCCCGGCAAAATGCCGCCCCAAGCGCGCGCTTGGCGCGCTGGGGTCTGGAGCCGGCCCTGCATGGACTTTTACAGTCATTGAGAATCTTTCCATTTGCTTTAATAGACTTTGGATCAGGCCCTAAGAGAGGTGACAGCAGGGAGCCACAAAAGAGAAATCTGAAAAGAAGGTTTGGGGTTTCTTTGACTGAAAAGAAAACTGAGGGGAGAAAGGGAAAAATTACTGAACCCCAAAGATCATTTGAGGTGGCCTTTATCTTTGGAGAACACTGACTCACGACATGTTATTCCAGTTATCTGCCAGTGTAAATGCCCTGAAATCAGGCCCTTTGTATTTAATTTTTATATCTGTGACTTGTCAGGAAAAAGGGAGGAAAACTGTGAGCCAAATGGTAGAGATAAAATTATAGTAGTTGAAAGTATATTTTTTCCCTTGGAGTTTTATCACATCTAAAACTAGGCAAGGCAGGCAAAAGACTTTAATTAGGGATCAAACCTGCATTAATTGCAGTCGCAGAACTCCCACTGGGTTGCAGAGTTTGCAAGGCAAATACTGCAACACTGTGTTAGCCTATGACAGCCTGAAAGTGATTCTAAATGGACTATAAACAAGTGAAACTGACCAGCTGATTCTCAAAATCTAGGCTGAGATAAATGTAAAAGGTAATGGTGACAAGTAAATTTTAAATTTCTTTCAATTTGAATAATCTGAGGTGTGAAATCTATTTGTCACATAGGTAAGGTCAATAAAACATATGACTTTTAACCTGACAGCATACGTCAAAATTGGCTCAATTGACGAGTGTCATTGTCAATACCAATAACTGATTTTTAGGCTAAGCAGAAACACAGGGGCAAATTTTCAGTTAGCAGGTAGCTGGATGTCTACACATAATATCAGTAAGAGTTTTGATTGAGTGAGGCCTGGAGGACTTGTCCTTGTAATTTTAGTTCCAGTTGGGACGTAATATTTAATCTCTTGGATCTCTCTAAACAATGCCACAAATACTTGGTGGCATGCATTACGTCATGAGAACATTACTGTAATGCAATTTTTTTATATTAAATGCCAGTGACCAATCAGAATATTAAAAATATGTATCAATTTTAGATGCAAAATGAAAACTATATTTCATTTGTTCAGGCATCAAAAATGAAAGTGAAAATGCTATAGTCATCATCGTGGAATCAAGCTCAGTTTGAAAATGAAACTGTTATACATACTCAAGTATGTATTAATGTTTTGTAACCTGTGTCTAGAAATGCTTACTATCATTAGGATTTAACAGCAAAATTCAATTGTCTGAGGATTTATTCTTATAAGAAAATTATATGCTTTCCTCCCCCCAGAAATATTTTATGATGACGGCATATCACTTTGAGAGCAATCGGACATGCAAATAGACCTTCCAAAAATCAAGCAAGTTCTTGAAGAGATTTAAAAATAGAAAATTTGGAGTTTTATCATGGATCACAAGACCGAAGGGAAAAGGAAGCAGCGACATAGCTTGACTTTACTGGATCAATTAAACAATATGAAAGAATTAACACAAATGATTGATGTGGTCCTTGTAGCAGAAGGTGAGAAGTTCCCCTGCCATAAACTGATATTAGCTGCATTCAGTCCCTATTTCAAAGCCATGTTTACCTGTGGCTTGCTTGAATGCACCCAAAGAGAAGTGGTGCTCTATGACATCTCATCAGAGAGTGTGTCCATAATACTCAACTACATGTACAGTGCAGATTTGAACCTCACTAATTTCAATGTCCAAAGTGTTGCTGTTGCTGCATTTTTTATGCAGATGGAAGATGTTTTCAATGTGTGTCAGAAATACATGATGGACCATATGGATGCTTCCAACTGTGTGGGGATCTACTATTTTGCAAAGCACATTGGGGCAGAAGAATTGTCCGATCAAGCTAGACAATATTTGTATCAGCACTTTGCTGAGGTGAGCTTGCATGAAGAAATATTAGAGATTGAAGCACAGCAATTGCTGAGTCTCATAAGATCAGATGATCTGAATGTATCCCGGGAGGAGAGCATTTTGGACTTGGTCCTCAGATGGGTGAATCATAGCAGAAAATCACGTGTCGAGCACCTGATTGAACTCCTGAAGCAAGTGAGACTGGAACTTGTAAGCCCTTCTTTCCTGGTGGAAGCTCGGAAAAGGAACACGGTGCTTCTGTCTAATTCAGAATGCCATGATATGATTGATGGAGCATTAGAAACTATAAAGAAATCCAACCACCCCTCTCTCAGTCTTCGCTATGGTATGGAGACCACCAGTCTTCTACTTTGCATCGGCAATAATTCTCTGGGGATTCGATCAAGACATGGTAGCTATGCAGATGCCAGTTTTTGTTACGCTCCTGCAACACAAAAGACTTACTTCATTTCCTCCCCGAAGTATGGTGAGGGTTTAGGATGTGTGTGTACCGGTGTTGTCACTGAGAACAACGATATTATTGTGGCAGGGGAGGCCAGTGCTGTCAAAATGTCTAGACAAAAAGCCAAGAACATTGAAATTTATAGGTGTGTATCCTCAAATGGGAGGAAAAAATTAATCATTGTTTTAAAATTAAACTATAAATAATGTTCCTGGAACAGGAAAAGGCCACTAGAGAAAGCATTCTCCCCATATGTTTGTATACAGATTTCAGTTACCCAAAGCAATTTGTTACACAGGGCAATCCGTCTCTCTCCCTGAAACACTGAGGCATTTCCTTCTACATTTAGGGACAAATCCTGACCCCTGATATGATTTTAGCAGAACCACAGTTTCTAACTTTGGATTTTCCTACAGGTACCACAGTAGAGGAAACCGGTTTTGGCAAAGTTTGTGCACTGCTCAGTTTCGTGAACTCTATGCCTTGGGCACTGTTCATAATGACCTGTATGTCATAGGAGGGCAAATGAAACTGAAAAACCAATATCTGGTCACAAACTGTGTTGAGAAGTATTCCATGGAGCAAGATAGCTGGAGAAGCGTGGCGCCTCTTCCGGTGCAACTGGCCTGCCATGCTGTGGTAACAGTAAATAATAAACTCTATGTGATGGGAGGCTGGACACCACAGGTAAAGAAGTTTACTAATTATTTTATTACAAAAGAGCTAGCTAACCTGGCTTATGTGTTGCCTAACTTTGTGGCGCTTCTTACATAGTTAAAATACCTCAGTTATAAGCAAAAAATAAATTGCACTCATTCCTCTCACATCTTTAATGGGAAAATCAAGCAGGCCATGGGGAAATAATGTCCATATCATATGATCTTCAATTTATATGCTACCCGTAATAAAGGCAGTTGTTTCAAAGGGAATTTCTCAGTGAGAAAAAAATAAAAAATGCATCCTGTCTAAACACGATTTCACTCACGTTCCATTTTTACCAAGGGCATGCCCGAGGTGAAACTTCCACCTTGCGCCCTCCCCCGTCCCCGTCCCCGAGCCCCCACCCTGAGGCGCCCTGCCCGTGGCAGCTTCCCACCCCCCACCCTGAGGCACGCCCCCCGCCCCAGCTCACCCCTGCCCCGCCTCCTCCATGAGCACGCCGTCGCTGCTTCACTTCTCCCACCTCCCAGGCTTGCGGCACCTACGCTGATTGGCGCCGCAAGCCTGGGAGGCGGGAGAAGTGAAGCAGCCACGGCGTGCTCAGGGAGGAGGCAGGGCAGGGGTGAGCTGAGGCGGGGAGTTCCCCTGCGTGCCGTCCCCCCGCCCCTTACTTGCTGCAGGTGGCCCTCCTCGCGCTCCCCTCCTCCAGCTCCCTCTGCCTAAATGCCGGCAGCGACCAGGGCGGCTGAAGATCCGGCTGCTGCGGTTGCTGCCGAAGAAAATGCTGCCCCCCAAATCCTAGCGCCCTAGGCGACCGCCTACGTCGCCTACATGGTTGCACCGGCCCTGGGTATGTCTTCGCTACCCACCAAATCGGTGGGCAGCGATCAATCCAGCGGGGATCAATTTATTGCCTCTAATCTAGACGCGATAAATTGACCCCCGAGCGCTCTCCCATCGACTCCTGTACTCCAGCTCAGCGAGAGGCGCAGGCAGAGTCGACGGGGGAGTGGCAACAGTTGACTCACCGCGGTGAAGACACCACGGTAAGTCGATCTAAGTACGTTGACTTCAGCTATGTTAGTCACGTAGCTGAAGTTGCGTAACTTAGGTCGATCCTCCCCCCACCCCAGTGTAGACCAGGGCATAGTCCTGGGGTAAATCCTGAAGTCCTTACTCAGTTTTTAATCCAGCGAAATATTAATTAAAAATAAATCATGGTGATGATTATACTTAGCTCTTCCCTGGCACGTTCACATCCCACTAATTAATAATTGTCTTCTATAACTTTTCTATCAGCAGCAAATAGTTGTGTTTAAGAGATGCAACAAATCCTGCATCTTGGCAAGGTGTTAGACTAGATCAGAGGCTCTCAAGCTTCGTTGCACTGTGACCCCCTTCTGACAGCAAAGATTACTACACGACCTCAGGAGGCAGGACTGAAGCCTCAGCCCACCTGAGCACTGCTACCCCAAGTGGGGGGGGGGGGGCAAAGCTCAAGCCTCACCACCCCATGCAGGAAGGGGGGCAAAGCCGAAGCTCAGGGCTTCAGCCCCAGGCAGGCGGCCTGTAACCTGAGCCCCACCACCACCCAGGGCTGAAACCCTTGGCTCGGCTTTGGCCCCAAGTGGTGGGGCTCGGGCTTTGGCCCTGGGCCCCAGCAAATCTAACACCAGCCCTGGCGACCCCATTAAAACAGGGTCGTGACCCACTTTGGGGTCCTGACCCATAGTTTGAGAACCTGTGGACTAGATGACCCTTGCAGTCCCTTCTATCTCTGTTGGTTCTATGATTCTAAGACATGGACCCATACTGGAATCCAAAATCCAACCCCTATAAACTCTGGTCAATTTCAGGTCCAAATCCATATATAAGCTTCACAGCTCAGCTCCATTTCTTGGGGAAACTTTTCCATATTTTAGTTTTTTTTTTTTTTATATAAAAAGTTAAAACTTTCAGTGGAAAAGCAGATGCTTTTCATCAAAACATTAGTTTGGTCACAAATGCACTTTTCCACCAAAAATGTGTTAGACTTTATGTGGGACATTTGTAATATATGTTGTTGTCTGTAGGATATTAAAAATGTGATCACATCTCATTGGTTTGGGACCACTTTTTAGAAACAGATCTTTAAAAATTTAAGCCTAAAACATGTTCAGAAAACACAATTTGCATCTGTTAAGATATTTTGAGTGTAGAAATCCCTAAGGAGGCAACAGAATGATAAGAGAATAGGTCTGACATGGAAACTGAGCAAAGATACTTTCTCTTTTTAAAAATAATTAAAATACAAGAACATACGTAACATGGAAATAATATAATAATAATAATAACAACAACATGTGAAAAGCTCAAGCTGGGTGGTTTGTAATATAACAAAGATAGGTATTAAGGTAGACACCCCGCTTTTGTCTAGCTTGATAGCTCTCTAAAACTAAGAATTAAAATGCCTGAGAAGCTATTGTCCTGAATATTGAGCCAAGACTGATAAAAATACAAGCACCTGGGAACTGATACTTGCCAACTAGCACTTTCTGTGACAATTCACGAGTACGTATCTATGCATACAGTTGTTTGGGATGAGCAGTTTAGCATTAACTGATAAGGAGTTACATAAGAATCTACCTGCACAGGTCAGAATGCATTAGCCACAGTGGTGAAATAAAGATTTTAAGACCAACGACCCAGTGGTAGGTGTGTTGCTTCAATATTAGAATTCCCCTCTCAGGCACTAAGGGTGTATATCAGGGGAGGGCAAACTACGTCCCATGGGAAACATGTGGCCCACCAGCCGATTTAATCCGGCCCTCAAGCTTCCGCTGGGGAGCAGCGTCTGGGGCTTGCCCTGCTCCTGTGCTCCATCTGGGGAGTGGGGTCGGGGGCTGTTTGGCGTGTGCATGCCACCACGCCGCACGACTCCCACAAACAGCGGCATGTCCCCACTCTGTCTCCTATGTTTAGGGGCAGCCAAGGGGCTCCATGCACTGCCCCCACCCCAAGCGCCATCCCCACAGCTCCCACTGGCAGGAACTGTGGCCAGTAGGAGCTGCAAGGGCGGTACCTGCAGATGGGGCAGCGTGCAGAAGCACCTGGCCACGCCTCTGCGTAGGAGCCGGAGCGGGTGCATGCTGCTGTTTCCGGGAGCTGCTTGAGGTAAGCGCTGCCCAGAGCTTGCACCCCTGAGCCCCTCCTGCACCCCAGCCCCCTGCCCCAGCCCTGATCCCCCTCCTGCCCTCCAAACCCCTCAGTCCCAGCCTGGAGCACCCTCCACTAGAAAAGGAAACCAATGAAGAATGTTCCTAGTTGGGAGAGGCTCCAAAGGGGAGGAGCTCTGAATGCCAAGGCTCAGTGGCCCCTGGCCCCTGTGGAAGGACTTCATCAGGTAGCAACAGAAGCCCTTGATCATAGGAATTATAGGGTGTTCTGAGGATGGGTGGTCATGGTTTGATGTCTGTGGGGATCTTGACCCAGAATGAGAGACCCTTCCACAGCCAATGACAAAATGGCCTGGCTCCAGAAGATGATTCTGGGACAAGAGGGCCTTGCAGGCAAGGGACCTGGACATAAGTGGGGTTGATGGACTAAGGTTAATTCAGCTCCCACCCCCTTCAGCTAGAGATGCTGATGGGGAGGCCTGTTTGTATACTATTCCACCTTTGGGTTACATAAACTAGACCCCTGCAGGGGCCCCGTTCAATACACATGTGTCTTGTTGCCCTTATTGAAAGCCCACTGGGGAAACTGAGGCAGAGATGTAATTGTGATGCTATACTGAGAGGATGCTCCAGGAGTGAGGGTCGCCATCACAGGTAGGTTTGGGAGGAGGCTGATGAGGGCAGTGAGATGGTTGCGGACTCTGGGAGCAGTGGAAGAAAAGTGTAAAGTTGAGGGTTCCGTACGCAAAGAGCAAAGCATGCACGTTCAGTGTAAATTACTTTCATTATCTAGGCTTTTATTCCTTGCCCATGGCCATGATGTCAGAGTGTCTTTATACTAAGGAAAACAACAAGCAAAAAAGAACAAATATAACAACCCCATGAGTAAGCAGAGGATGCGCGTGTGCGCTCTCTCTTATTGAAAGACTTCAGAGCCCTCCCACACAGCAGACTGCTTACATTTAAAGGCGCCATACTCTGAAAACATAATTATAGCGACTGACGTAACACCAAAAGGGAGAGAAAATGGGGAGGAAGACTGGAATGAACAGGGGGAGCAGGAGTTGGTATGGGAGGAGTATAATGGGATCAAAGCTGTAGCTGGAAGGCAGGGGTTTAGTATTAAAGCTATTAAATGGAAAGATTTAGCAATTGTTTAATTTTAATTATTTGTTGATTAAATAAATATATGTTAATTTAGAACAAATATTGTATATAAAGAGGTTCTTAGAGCAGCCTTTAAAATACCCCATCGAAACTCATGGTACAGCATGAGTAACCAAGTAAATAGAAATTCAGTCTTCAGGAGGAAAGGAATGTATTGAAAAAAAGGTTTTGACTTATTCTTAGAGCTTCACAGAGGCCTTGTAAAAGAGCTATGTTCTGTCAGAGCTGTGTCCATAAATGTTTTGTTATTACCCAAATCCTCAGCTTTTTTGCTATAGAATATAAATGCACTGTTATTCATCTGCCTTCTACAGTGTACTTCCAGCCACAAGTCATGGGTGTCGGTAAATCGTAGTGAGTATGAATCACTTCACAGCTATAATTGATGTGTTTATGTTATTTATCTGCTCAGCTGTCTGCTGTGATTAATTGCACGCAGGCGTGTCCAGAGGGCTCCAAATGTTGTATTATTATATGGCTGTCATATTTCATACAGATGGATCTCCCTGACGATGAGCTGGATCGATTAAGTAACAGAATGTTGCAGTATGACCCAGGCCAAGACAAATGGACAGAGTGCACACCAATGAAGTACTCCAAATACCGCTTCAGCACAGCTGTAGTCAACAGTGAGATTTATGTCTTGGGTAAGAGGAAACAGATTTTTAACAGATAGCACAACCACTTTTTATTTTTCCCAGCAATTTGCCTCCGTGAAATGAAAGATTGCACCTTTTGTTTTCAACAGTAGGGCAAAGTACATTGGACTAAATGGATTGAGGTTTTTTTTATTTTTTTCATAATTTCTTGCATTCTTAAATTCAGTTAGGTGAAGTTGAAATGAAACTTTATTGCTCTGGCTTAATATAATTTCTTTAACACTTTCCATCAGAGGATCTCAATATTAATGAATCGAGACTCACAACACAGCCCTTTTGGGTAGGGAAGTCTCATGTATTACTACCATTTTACAGCTGAAGACACTGAAGTACAGAAAGGTGAGGTAACTTGCCTGAGAGATCTGGCAGAGGAGAGACTAGACCCCAGCAATCCCAGTCTCATGCCTTAACCTCAAGACCAGCCTTTTTTATTTTGGGGTCCAGTGCAACTTCCATTAAAGTCAGTGGGACGATTCCCGTCCACTTTGCTACTATCAAACATCTTGGAAAATAAAGATAAACCAGAATGAAGAAAAGGTGATAGTTGAATGCAGAAAAAGAACGAAGGCGTTTCAGGCATAGGGAATGGCATAGGGGGAAAAAGCAGGAAAAATATGTAACTTGGAAGGAGAGTAGACAACAGAAAGGGGAGTGGGTGGGAATGAGAGCAGAATTATAGGCAAGGGTTTGACTGTGGAAGGCCATGAAGATGAGGGTGAGACGCTTGAATGTGACAAGGAATATACGAGGCAGTCAGTAGAGGATTTCCAAGAGGGGAGTGATATGAGGGGAGTATCCTTGGGTAACAGAGGAGGAAAATGGCTTCCACCCTGCCCTTATCTTGGTTTAGAGAGACCCTTGTCTACAGCGGAACTGAGTGTACCCATAGGCATAGCCAGGAATAACCGTCAAAAAGCGGAAAATAGTTATTGCCAAAGGTCACTGGCAGGTGAACTTCAGCATGTTGTCAGATCAAGGTAGTGTTGCCTATGTAGGTTCAAAGGTGCTTTGAGACGATAAAATATAGATGAAGTCCAGTCCTCTGTGGTAGGTACAATAATGAAAGCTTGAAACAGACAATGTAGTACATAAGTAGAGGCAGCAGCAATGTCAATGAAGAAAGAGGCTCTATTCATGTATTTTAGGAACAAGTGTCCTGAGATCAAGACCAAGAATTCTGTGATGATACAAAAAAGGCAGGGAGAGAGAAATGAAGCAGTCTTGGGATACATTTGATTAAATAAATTGGCAGTCTTCTATACAGTGAATGTGATACTATAACACAGAGAAGCTTTCTGAAGAGCTGTGGTTGGTAAAGAAAAACTACATCCAGCGTTCTCAGTCTAAAATGACACATGGCAAGAAATATGTATCACAATGAATAAAAGAATGAAATATATAGTTTTGCTGAAAGTGCCATTTTAGTCTGAAAAGTGGCTGCAAGAATGGTGTTGTGGAGTGCCGTGTTTATAGTCTCGTCCTGCCCTTAACTGGAGATTTGCTTCGTTCACAAGTGAAAAGCTGTATTCTGCTATTTACAATTGTCAGTGCCACAAGCTGAGTCAGGGTTCCGAACGACAAGTTGGGTTCTCTCTTGCTGGCCAGTCAACACCAATAACAAAGATTCTGTATGTGGAACTTTGCTAACAATTCTGTTGATGATTTGTGAGCCAGACGAGAGGCCTGCTCCTTCTCCCATCACTGTGTCAATTCTTCAGGTCTAACAGGAGCAAAAGAAGGTTAAACCATTGGGGCTGACCTTGCATATCTTTACATGCATAGTCCTTCCATTATAAAAGCTCCACTGAAATCAAGGGGATTACTCATGTGAGTAAGGATCTGCAGGATTAGGCCCAGTCATAGGGTTGTTGGTCCTTCAAGAGGATTTGGATTTAGCCTCACCTGTGACAGATCAGCTACCTTCCTCCACCCAGCTGATCATGATCAGCTGGGGATCAGGTGGCTCAATTCACTTATCAGATCCAGATGGTGAAGAGTTGGGTGGGAGAGCTTATTTGTGGAAGAGAGCTACAGGAAGGAGATTGTCTCCTGTGATAGGGCCTGAAGGGAAGAGGTGGTAGGGAAGAAGGAGTCTCCTTGAGCACGCCTAGGAAAAAGCCAACTTCCAAGCAAATGGGCTGGAGGTAGGTTGGGATTAAGGATCCAGTCTGGGGAGAATCAGACTGGGGGAGGGAATCCAGGGATGAAGCCTGAGGATCAGCAGCTTGGTAGGAGCAGGGCCTCTAAGGAAAAAGTCTGGAGGGTCTGCACTCTACAAGAGCGGATGGTAGCCCATGAAGGGCAGAAGGCCCTTTCGTTTTATATTTTCTTTGAACTGGAGACTGCTACTTGACAGAGCCTATTGGCCTGTTTCAGGACAGGGGAACAGATAGTGTCACTACTGCAATAAGTTACAGCAGGTCACAAGAGGGTACCAGGATGCTGTGCTGCTGCAGACCTTTAGTTTTGTTACTAAAATAAGCAAATGGGATTAAAGGCACAGAGGCCAGAATCTGGTCTCTTATATAACAGTGTAAATTGGAAGTAACTCCACTGAAGTGAGCAGAGTTACTTGGAATTAGGGTGACCAGACAGCAAGTGTGAAAAATTGAGATGGGGGTGGGGGGTAATAGGAACCTATATAAAACAAAGCCCCAAATATCGGGACTGTCCCTATAAAATCGGGACATCTGGTCACCCTACTTGGAATTTACATTGGCATTAACTGAGATCAAAGTCTGCTCTAAGGAGCAGATCTCTTGAGAAAGACAGTGCTGTGTTTCCAGTCACACTGCTGACCATATTTGCACTTCAGTTAAAATTGGCATTTTGTAGGCTGGTTCTGACAGTGACCACCTTGCCAACAAGACAGTTTCTTCTAGTGTAAAAAAAAAATCATACAGAGAGAAAACAAGGCAGATTTCTGGACACATTGTGCCTTTAAATACACTGCAGAAACTCTGTTCTATCAACAGAATTACTGCAGACTTACACCAATGCAACTCAGGGCACAATTGCATTTAGAATTCCTAACAGTAACCATCTGAGTGTCCTGTGTAAAAGATTGCAAACCATTTTCCCTCTCCAAGCCTCAAAAGATTTCTAATATTAAAACAGGTTGGTGACTGCCTGGTAGTCACTGGTATTGGTGTTTCATTCTGCTAGTGTCACAAATGGTCTCATCTCTGGCACTAGGCTCCCACATGCCAACTAGAATTAAAACCTTGCACAAAAAATACATGCCATGGTTTATTCATAGTGACAAGTCTGTGTTACTTTGTGAATTCTCAGATAGTTGGACTGCAAAAATGGATAAACTTCTCCTTATAAAGACAATGGTGATGGTGTCCTTGCTAGGCAGACAGACAACTCGTGACAGTAGAAAGAACAAGTTGAAAGCTTTCTTAATCTGGTTGGTGAAGCTCTTGGTCATGCAGATGACATCCATGAGAGAATGAGAGTGGAAACAACTAGGGCTGATGTGGACAGATCAAAGAATAATAACTGTCATGGGGAATGGTTTAAACCCATGGCAAGCTGCTCAAAGGCATGGACTCTCAGGACATTAGATCTGTGGGAGGCTAGAAAAAGACTGACAATGCCAATTTGTTCCAAAAGCCAGATTCTGAAGACTCTCTGAAGGAGTCCCTGTATATGATGTCCCCAGAGATACCAATACTATGCATTATGGCTAGATATGCCATTCCAGAGAAGCTATGCAGACTTGTTAAATCTGCAGCCAATTTGCAGATTATGGTGCAATTTCAGTAGATCTGGCAAAGGGAGGTGTAACTTTTGGTGTTGCTAAGTTTTTGTGGCCTGGGGAGAGAGTTACTCTAGTGCCGGCGAGGTAGTGTTCCTCCCTCTACCCTCTGTGAGGATTCCAGATGATGGGTATGGCTTTAATTCCCACCAGGGCTCTATACAAGCTCTGCTTTTGGGAGCATCTGAAGTGGCATTGAACAAACCTACTGTAGGGAGACTCTGACCATGCTTATCTCCCTCCCAGTGCTACCCTCTTCCCAGGCTGCTCTTACGGTATCTGATGTAAATGTAGTTGTGGCCTTTGTGTTGAAGAACAGTGTCTCCGTGGGTTCCCTGAGAGCTGCATGCATCTCAGAAGGTCCACTGGTTTGTGGAACAAACCTCCCCTCCCACCATTCAATAAGGGGAAAACCCTGCTTCTTAATAGAATGATGAGAAGGAAACTCCATGAAAGAAAGCTCATGGAGATCCCTGCTGCCTGTGTGATTTAAATAAATAAATGGGAGAGAATATAGCCTCTCCTTGAATAAATGCTCAGCTCATAAGAACGGCATTGCAGAAAGGCTAGACTTAACTCATTTCAAACAAAATTTAACACCTGCATCCAAACTAAATAAGATTTTTTTTTGGAAGCAGGGTCCGTGTCTTCCTGTATGTTTGAACAGCACTCAGTACCATGAGGCCCCAAGCAGGACTAGGGCCTCTGGGTGCTACTGCAATACAAATAAATAACTAAAGAAGTTAGTTATGACCAATATGAAGCAAAAGGCATGCATGCCATATTTGCTTTGAGTAAATTGCTGCAACATAATTTTTTATATTCAGGTCCAGATTCTGCTCTCAGTTCCATGGTGTAACTCTGTAGTAACTCTATTGACTTCAGTGGTGTTACTCCAGACTTACACCATTCTAACTGAGATCTGTAGCTGGCTTTCAATCTTTAATGTGTTAATTTCTGAAAAGATCTGTTGGTATAGAACATAGAATACATAGACACTGCCCAAGAGTACTTCTCAATCCAAATGAGAACTGAGCATGCTGACTCTGGAGACTAACTACTCCAGATCCTTTGGTCTGCGAGAACCTGTGTCAGAATACAGAAAGTGCTTTTTTAAAATTCCAAACTAGAAATACACATTGATAACAACATAAGGCCTGATTCTGGTCACATACCAATTTTACACCTATGTAATTCCACTTACTTAAACTGAGTTATTCCTGTGTTACACTGGTATAGGGGATATTAGAAACACTCATACTGTTTGAGGGATTGTATTGTTCATAGAACCTGTACCACTTGTCTCTTATCAGCTGTTCTATGTTAGAATTGGCTGTTGCAACAGATAATGTTCCTGGAGACTCTTATGCTATTTAAATGACATACATAATCCTTCCAAGTAAATGAACAGCCTTTCCTGAGGTTCAGAATCCTTTCTCCTATTCACCACATTCGACTGATCTTAGTTCTTTCTCTCCATATTTTCCCAGGAACATAACTATATTCGTTAGAAAGCTCAAGAAAGAGTGGTATTGTGTTCTTAATGACAGAGCCAATTGAGATACTTCTGGAAGAAAACCAGATGGGAAGGCTCTATTTAAGGTCATGCATTTTAATCTCTTGCTTTAAAAAAAAAAAAAAGAAATCCTTTGCATCTGAGACTGTGAAAACTCATTACGACTGGTGGATAAATTAGAAAAAGACCTGCCAAATGCACCAGCTCATGCTAAAACACTTTCAAAAGAACTACAGTCTTTGAAATATAGGTCAGTGGTAAGCGATATTGCATCAGCATAAGGGCATTAGTTCTGCATTGTTTTTATGTTATATAATCCCTGTTTTTATAAATAAGAAAATATAGAAGGAATTAAATGAAAAATCCTGTTAGTAAGGACTTGGGAATCAAAGAATCTTTGTTTATCCTCCTTACCCTGGAATACCACCTCATTAAAACTGAGTTTTCCCCTGAGCTCTTGCTGAGAGCTTCTCTTTAAAGTTTTAAGCAGTTAAATGAGGTTCAATTAAATTCTGAATGTCTCCCTCATAAAATACTTATTTGAATATGGTACTCAGGGGTCTCTCTGGGAAGGAAGGTTTGTGTAGGAGGAACTGGAAAGAGAAATTTTAACTTTCATGCTTCAGTCTTAACTGTGCCTTTGAATAAATTATGCTGCTTCTAAAGTAAACATGTCTATTCATAAATACATTCTGGATTTCCTCTGAGTAGCAGATAATGGGCCCGATTCTGCCCTTGGTTACCCCTGTTCACATCTGACTGTGGTAAATGAGCTTGCATGGCAGTTGAACCAAGAGCAGAATTTGGCCTGATTCTGGCTATCAGAAGCTCCCCCATGCCATTGAGAGGCTACCAGCATGTTGTAGGGGAAGCTGGAACTGTAATTGTGGTTTGTGTTGGCAACCGTTTGCTTTTCTCATCCCTGCTTCCAGTCAAGCTTTTCCTTCATGTTTTGCTACAAGACGCGTTACGTCATCTGTTTTCTCTGCAATAGTAAAGAATGGCAGGTGGTTTTCAATTCCATCTCTGTAAGAGTCTGTCGGGGCTAGCATTATGGCTCCCTTATTTCTCCCTGAAACCAATTATGCAGCGCTGGTTTACAAGGAGTGAGAGAGCAATGCAAGTCCTAATACTCAGCTTGAGTGCTGTTAAAGAGTAATGAAGGGAAATGTTACATAAGGGTTTAGAGCTATTAAATCCATTGTGGATTCTAGAGATCAATTTAATAGTGAATTATTTTACAGAAAGAGAGGGAGCGAAGGAGCTTAGATTTCACTTGCTTATTGGTGAACCTGCTCTGTTTTTTCATCTTCATTTCTCTTTGATAAAAATTCAAACCAGGACTAAGAATACTTTTCACTGCCTGTGTATTGTGATCAAAGGGTGTGAGAAGGTGGGGAAGTATTACAGTCTCCATCTGACTGAGCTTAGATGATCTGTAATTTCAGCTGCATACATTTTTTTGCACAACCAACTTGGGACCCCTCGGTGCCAAATACCCACCACATTAGTGGGCTTTGTGGGTGCTCAGTTCCACTGAAAATCAAGCCCTATATGTCTCAGGTTGAATATCAGTCAACTAAGGCACCCAAAATTAGTGGCCACTTTTGAAAATGTAGACTTCAGTAGCATGGCTGAGGTAACGTAACCCATGGCTCTTGATGCTGAGATCGGTACTGGACCCCCCGCACGCACACAAAAGAGATGTATTCATGAGTATTTTAAGGCTCTAATCACCATTCCAACTGAGCACCAGCACAGCTGAGTACTACTCATTACTTCCATCCCTCCCTCACCATCTCTATGGAGATACCCACCAAAATCCTGATTACTCAATTTTACCAGGAGTTTGTTTACCCATCTTTTCACACCACTGTTCCCCGTACTGTTTCCTAGGTTTAGTTATTGTGATGGATGTGACTCAAATCCCGTTTAGTCTCACTGTGTAAAAATAAGGGAGGTGGAGGGGAAGAGAGTTGTCCTAAAGTGAAACAATATTCTTTGCCTTCAGCCAGTCAACAACAACGTGTGGGTATATGTAAGGCACAGCACTGTATCTCATTGAAATTCTGAGGCTGTACTGATCACATCACCTATCCTGCATCGTCTTCTTTCATCAAAAGGCTTGTCTTGTAATCCTGATTTCTTAATAAAGACTATGTATTGTATTTATATATTTATTTTGCTAATGGAGCCTCAGGTTAAATTTAAAGTCCATTAGAACTGCTGCTTGCAGAGTGCCCTTGAAAGTGTGTTTGATTGCAGAACCATCCAAGCATGATAGAGAAAGCTCTGAAGCATTAATGGCTTTGGGAACACAAAGGTGGCTTTGCTGACTTATTTTAGTCCCACAGTGGCATCTGAACTGTCTCCTGGGGAAAGAAAATAACATAAAGGGTCTATATGTTGAAACGGTGTGTTTGCAAGGTAGGGACCGTGCTCTGGAATTAAATCCTCTTTTGTGACAGATGTGAAAATGACAGGCAGAGAAATGTTCAAAACTCCCAGGGTGAAATCCACCTCTCCCTGCACAAAGGTCAAGTAATCGGGCTTTGTGCAGAGAAATAAGCTGGGTGGTGGTGGAAAGAGATTGAATTCACCCACTCTGTTAATGGCAAAAGTCCACAGGGAGGTGGGGCGGGGGAAGGGGAAAACAATGCAGACCTTCTAGCTGCTGTTCCAGAATATAGGCTGAAACAGCAGTTGGTGCTCCTTCACACACCATGTACATGAGCTTTGGGTCAGTGGAGCCATTTATTTTTCATGGCACCTCTCCATAGCTTTAGGTAGTTTAAGATATGCACAATTAAAAGGGTAAAAGTCCAGAATAGAGAGGCATGCCCCCATCATATCAATGTCCTGCCAGAATATTTGGCAGGACAGCTGCCTCCCCCAAATCAGCTACCACATCCAATCTCTTCTGTTTTTTCTGGATGCTTCACAATGCTTTTCACACTATCTCCATCTTGTGTGGATTGAGCTTCAGCCAGCTCACCCTCCCTCATCCACTCCCTAGTCTGAGCCAAACACTCAGTCAGTTACTTAACTGCTCCAGCCAGGTCAAATGAGGTATAGAAAGGAATGTCTCCAGCAGCCTGAAGGTACCACAGCAGTCTACATGTCCTGACTAACCCTCCTGATGACTTCGTAAACTCATTGTACAGGACGGGCAATAAGGTAGAACTCTCTGGAATGGAGTGTGAGCAGTTGCAATATACAGTAGATTCTGACAAAGGAAAGTTTCTTCGTTTCCAACCATCTCCAACCATGCCTCCACTCAAGGGCCGATTTGAGTTTCCTTCACTGTGAGGAATTTCTGTGTTGTGGATACAAGTTGAAAGGACAGGCCTGAACTGTCAGCCTCTGCGGAACAAAATCTGCGTCTTCTTTCTTGGAGTATAGACAAGTCATGCCTACTGAGATTCTGGAAGCAGTGCAAGAGCTTTGAGCTGCTACCTGCAAGTGTGTGGCGAAGCAACTCTAGCAGTATCTGGAGTTTGCAAATTCCTTTGCATTATCTGCTAGCTTATTTCAGTGTTTGGCTTTATGCTTCTCTTTTAAGATAATGCTTTCTCCTCTGGGTCTGATTCCTCATTGCTTAGAATACCCTTTTAGAAGCTTGACAATTATATTTTATTCCCATCTGATTTTTGTTTCTTATTTTCTATTTGCCAAGCATTGATTTTTGGCCATGTCTTGAATGAAGCTGAAATTGGATTTCTCTTTAATGGCTTGGTAAGGTCCACATCAAAATTTAGCTATTTCATATCTAGAGGACTTTTCTCATCTGAGTATAACTACTTTTAGACAGGTCAGATTTAAGTTAAACTAGTTGATGGCAGTTTATTTAATTTTTTAATATGCTAGTCTTTAGTTTAGGCTTTAAAAGTGACTTGTGATAGGCCATTAAAGTTTATTTCTTTGAAACATTTTCCTTGTATAATTATTAAAGTCTTCTCTCCCAGGGTTGCCAGCATGAGTTCTTATATTAGTTGGTGAAGTTTTGGATTTTCTGCTAAAGCAGATTACTTGCATGTTACACACATGGTGCTGATTGAATTCTGTTCTGGTTCAATGCAAATTGTCCTTTTCATGCCTTCCAAAATTGCAGTGCCCATGAGTCTTGCATTTTTTATTATAGCTACAAAATTCACAAGATGATTAAAAGAACGGTGGTAATATTCCTTAGAAAGTTCAAGAGGTGGTTCTTCCAGTGAGGCACCTGGGACAATACCATGCTCACAAAAGCTAGGCAACTAATTAGAGTCAGATAAACTTACTGCCATCTCAGTCCACTGCTATTCATAGCTTTAATTTCAACAACAAAGATCTTCTGTCCTTCAGATGAAGGATCCACCTAGCAGCAAATACTTCTGCACCCTACATTGTAGTTCACATTCCACCAGCAGATGCCATAGAAGTAGTGCTTTTGGGAGGCCACTTGATTAAACAGCCTGGCTGTCATATTAAAGGACCAAGAGGTACTTTAAAGGTACCCTTGAGAAACAAAAATATGGTCAGCTAAGGAGGATACAGTGTCCCACCTTTATAGGTTAAGACCAGCATCTTAAACCTTACTAGGAACCATTAAAGAGTCAGTGCCGAGTACTGTGCACCAGTGTAGTATGCTCTTGGTATGAAGCACCATTTAATAAGAGTGCAGAATTCAGCTGTCCAAACTTCCATTGCCAAATAGTCTTAAGGCATAGCTCCATTGAAATGATGCATGTTCGTTTTCATCATCTGAGTCAGATGCCACCAGAAGAAGATTGATTCTCTTTTTTGGTGGTTCGGGTTCTGTAGTTTCCACATCTGAGTGTTGCTCTTTTAAGACTTCTGAAAGCATGTCCCACACCTCCTCCTTCTCAGATTTTGGAAGGCACTTCAGATTCTTAAACCTTGGGTCGAGTGCTGTAGCTCTTTTTAGAAATCTCATATTGGTACCTTCTTTGCATTTTGTCAAATCAGCACTGACAGTGTTCGTAAATCAAACAACATGTGCTGGGTCATCGTCCAAGACTGCTATAACATGAAATATATGGCAGAATGCAGGTAAAACAGAGCAGGGCACATACAATTTTCCCCCAAGGAGTTCAGTCACACATTTAATTAACACACTATTTTTTTAACGAACATCATCAGAATGGAAGGATGTCCTCTGGAATGGTGGCTGAAGCATATGAATGTAGAAGTAGGACTGAGTGGACTTGTAGGCTTTGAAGTTTTACATTGTTTTGTTTTTGAGTGCAGTTATATAACCAAAAAAATCTACATTTGTAAGTTGCACCTTTCACAATAAAGAGATTGCACTACAGTACTTGTATGAGGTGAATTAAAAAATACTATTTCTTTTATCATTTTTACATCTGAGTGTAAATATTTGTAATAAAAAATCATAATACAAAGTGAGCACTGTACACTCTGGATTCTGTGTTTGTAATAGAAATCAATATATCTGAAAATGTAGAAAAACATCCAAACATATTTAATAAATTTAAATTGGTATTCTATTGTTTAACAGTGTGATTAATTGCAATTAATTTTTAAAATCACAGTTAATTTTTTGGAGTTAATGACATGAGTTAACTGTGATTAATTGACAGCCCTAGTTAAAAACAATCCCAGTGAAGAGGCAGATAAAAAACTCTATTTAAGACATTAAGGACTGTAGGCTCCTTTCACTGACTGGCCATTTTAGGGGCAAAGTTTCAATGGCCCCTCCCCAAAACTGCACTAGCAATATTTGCAGTCATACCCTTTTAAATGTAAGTGAGTAATTAAGTGCATAAGCGTCCATTTTGGTCTCATACACTTTTGGGGCCTGAATGGGCCTGTGTATTTGGAGGCCCTTTGGAAATCGGATCTTTAATGTGGAAATTGCATGAATATTGCTGTCATTTTATATTTAAAAGTGAGCACACAGGCACACACAAAAGAGCTGCTTTAGCATGGAGATGCCATCAGTGCTCATTATAGGGTATTGTATCCAGTGGCACAGATGCAGGACCTGCTGGGGTGCATCAGCATATTAATCCTTGAGATCTAAAGGCTGTGAATTCAAAACCCAGAGCTGCTCACTGGAAAATATTTAGAAAGGCAGTGCCTGCCATACAATTTCAGTGTGCAAACACCGCACACTGAAGATGGAGTGAGGGTGGGGAGATATTGGTGCTGGATGTTGCAATATGTTCCAAGAAATGAAAACCAGGAGCAGTTTTTTAATGGCCCAGCCATTCTAAAAACAGAATCCAGACATCCTAATTAAGTCTCAACTGGTAGGGCTTGTTTTAACTCACAAGAAAAATAAGAATTAAAATTCTACTGCTGCTACTGCCCTCACAATGCATTATGTGTTTCCATTTGGAATGTGGTCTGGGAACGGAATTTGAAAGGAATATAAAACCCTACATATTTACCCATTTGTACTATTATGGGACTAGTCTTTCTTGAGTCTCTACGCAGACTGAGACTAAAGAAAACTGGGTTCTAATCTTGAATCTGACACTGACTGGTTATATGACCTTGGACAAATCACTTAATTGATGTGTTTGTTTCCTCACCTATAAAATTGATTTTGTAACACCTGCCTCTCAGAGGTGTTCTGAAGCTTAATCAGTTAGCATATATAAATTATTTACCGCAATTTGAAATCCTCTGGTAGAAGGTGCAAATAACAAAATTTATATGAAAGATCTCTATTGTTAAGTATCTACCTGAAAATTTGCATTGATTTATCTGATACTATGCATTTCACTGAAACACAGTGGTATCCCATAAGGATAATTTTGGGCAAGTTTTGTTTTGACTTACAACTGAATGATCACTATATCCAGAGCCATAAAGCAGTGAATTTTCAAAATCAGATGCATACAGACATTCAAAATCACCATCTCATATGTATATATCAAGTTTTACCAGGCATCTTAATACCCGGGCAGTAGGTCAGACAGATATTAACTGTCTTTAACTGACGTTCCTTGCAAACTGGACAATTCTTTTATCTGCAGCCAGTTTGCCCTTACAAAGGAATGAAATTCTTTTCTACCTTTTGAAAAATCCAAATGCCTCTTGATTAGTGAGAGTGAAGGGCAAACCCACTGACACCAAATTACTTTTGGAAAGTAATTTTTGATCCTTATAACTGAATAATCATATGATCTGGCCACTACAAACAAACAACAAGTAACTACAGTCAAATTCTACTGTGTAATTAAAAAAAAAAGGTAGGTTGAGTACCTTGGCATTTTGCAAAAGTGCCTCTTGTCCTGCCTGCCATATCTAGATGAGAATGGAGCTCCTTTGGGGCAGCAGTGAGCTCTGTAGTAAAGGTGCGGTGGCTTTTAATTTGAAAGCCTCTTATTACCAAGCTTCTGGAGATGAAGAGAGAAAATCTATTTAAAAAACCAAGAGCATGTAAATAAAAAATAACCCCATAAGAACTAGAAAGCAGCCAGTTTCAGTGGCACTCCGGTACTGCAATATTTCTGTCTTGGTGTCCTGTGTATCTGATACATATCTTTCTCCGCAGGAGGAATTGGCTGCTTGGGTCGAGACAGGGGACAGGCACGGCAATGTCTTGATGCAGTGGAGATTTATAACCCTGATGGGGATTTCTGGAGAGATGGGCCTCCGATGCCTTCTCCTTTACTCAGCTTAAGAACCAATTCCACTAATGCAGGCTCGGTGGAAGGGAAGCTGTATCTCTGCGGAGGATTTCATGGAGCAGGTACTGAATACATCTGAAAGGAGTTTGATGTTTCTTCCATAATTTAAGCTTACCATTCCATCACACATACAGTCCCTGAGAGGATGACTGAGTAGCCTAATCATCAGGTTTAAAATACCGAAGCTTCCCAGCCCCACAGAGTTGCATCCTAGCAGAGTTGATTCAGCCATTTGTATTTCTGATTCTTAATGTCAATATAAATTGAGTTCCATGCTGTTTACTTGCTGTCAGACTTTTGGCTGAAACACATAAGGGCCAGATTCTGATCTCTGCTACACCTGTGAAAATCAAACTCCACTGACTTCAGTAGAGTGACTCCAGATTTACACCAGTGTACCTGAGATCAGAGTCTGCCCCTAAGTGTCTATGTTAGGCACACTAAACAGTTTTGGATATTTTTCTAAGAGTAAGGCTTTGTCCTGAGTCAAAATTTCTGTTCAGCATAGCTACCTGGGCTTCATTACCACAGTATTTGAGCACCTCATTCCCCAACCCCCTTCCATCCTATGGCTGGAGAGATATTAATGGGCTCCTTGAATGGTACCTTGAAATGCCTTAACTACTTATGCTAAACAATCTGTTCCACCTTGTATTTAGCTGACATACTCTAAGGGCTTGTCTACATGTAAAGCACTTCAGCAGTGCACTTGTGCCGCTGTAGTGCTTTGGTGAAGATGCTACTACACTGATTGGGAGAGCTTCTCCTGTGGTGTAGTTAATCCACTTCCATGAGAGGCGGTAGTTATGTCAATGGGAGAAGCTTGTATGTTTCCCAGACCTGAAGAAGAGCTTTGTGCAGCTCAAAAGCTTGTTTTCTAATAAGGCCTTTGCACAGCACCCCTGTGAGGTAGGAAAGTGCTGCTATTCCCCTTTTACAAGCAGAGAAATGGGACTTGTCCAATATCATAGAATCGGAAGGGACCTTGAGAGGTCATCTAGTCCAGTCCCCTGCACTCGTGGCAGGACTCAGTATTATTTAGACCATCCCTGACAGATGTTTGTCCACCCTGCTCTTCAAAATCCCCAATGATGGAGATTCCACACCCTCCCTAGGCAATTTATTCCAGTGCTTAACCACTCTGGCAGTTAGGAAGTTTTTCCTAATGTCCAACCTAAACCGCCCTTGCTGCAATTTAAGGCCATTGCTTCTTGTCCTGTCCTCAGAGGTTAAGAACAACAATTTTTCTCCCTCCTCCTTTTAACAACATTTTATGTACTTGAAAACTGTTATCATGTCCTCTCTCAGTCTTCTCTTCTCCAGACTAAACAAACCAAATTTTTTCTATCTTCCCGCATAGGTCATATTTTCTAGACCTTTAATCATTTTTGTTGCTCTTCTCTGGACTTTCTCCAATTTGTCCACATCTTTCCTGAAATGTGGAACCCAGAACTGGACACAATACTCCAGTTGAGGCCTGATCAAAGCGGAATAGAGCGGAAGAATTACTTCTAGTCTCTTGCTCAGAACACTCCTGCTAATACATCCCAGAATGATGTTTGCTTTTTTTGCAACAGCGTTACGCTGTTGACTCATATTTAGCTTGTGGTCCACTATGACCCCCAGAGCCCTTTCTGCAGTACTCCTTCCTAGGCAGTCATTTCCCATTTTGTATGTGTGCAACTGATTGTTCCTTCCTAAATGGAGTACTTTGCATTTGTCCTTACTGAATTTCATCCTATTTACTTTAGACCATTTCTCCAGCTTGTCCAGATCATTTTGAATTTTAATCCTATCCTCCAAGGTATTTGCAACACCTCCCAGCTTGGTATCGTCCGCAAACTTTATAAGAGCAGCAAAGAATCCTGTGGCACCTTATAAGTATACTCTCTACTTTCCCACTCACAATATCACATATTGAGTCTGGGACAGAGCAGGAAACTGAACTCTGGTCTGGTGTATTCCAAGCCAGGATCGTAACTTTTTGGACCATCCTTTTCTGCTAGGTTTACGTCCTTGCACTCCAAATACAGTGTGCTGGCATCTGCCCTCCATATCATAGGTTACTGCACTGTATGTTGAATCTTTGTAAAATGCTTCGGGATGAAAATCACTTATATAAAACTACACTTTTATTATCGATATGCATGCACAACTCCCAGTACGCACACATAAAATCTCCTGAGACAGCACCAGCTGCCCCATTTCTTTTTTTAGGAGAAAGTAGATGGCAGATATTTTCTCCCTCACTGAGTGTCATCTCAGGCTAACTGTCTTCATATGGTATCGCTATGACACATGTATCCTTCACATGGCAATGGCTCCTGTTGCATTGAGTTTCATGTACATTTTACTTGTGCAGTAAACTCTCATGTAAAGCTGCCTGTCTAGTTGAATGATAATGCTGTTTTGTCACATGGGGTTCTAACTCACCTTCTTTCCCATTACCACTGGGAGGGGGAGAGAAGTTGTGTATGAATATTATCTAACAGGCATATTCTTGTGTCATCTTTGAGCCAAGAATTTTGTGACCTCAAAGCACTAGTGGCTATGACACATCATTGTGTTTCCATGGCAAACATTGTGCCATCATATTTTACTAGTTTCTCACAGCAACATTCAGATTCAAAAACAAAAAGCCTAAACCAACTAAGTGCAAATTTCAAAAGACTGATCAGATGCATGGGTAAATGAAGCAATTACATTCAGCATGACTAACCGTTTAGTATGAAACTTTCTGAATAAGGGCACTATGGTAGCTTCAGAGCCATGAAAAACACCCAGTCTGAACACCATCACACTTGGGCTCTGAGTCCTATGTAGAGGGTTCTGGTACTGGGATTGGAAGAAGGAGAGAGAGAGGAGTCAGTGTTTGTGTCTGAAAGTCCCCAGGTGGTCTATCAGGGATGGTCTAGACAGTATTTGGTCCTGCCAGGAGGGCAGGGGACTGGACTCGATGACCTCTCGAGGTTCCTTCCAGTCCTAGAGTCTATGAATCTATGATTTCAGGATGGTGAAGATCTTAGAATCATAGGGTTAGAAGGGACCACAAGGGTCATCTAGTCTAACCCTCTGCCCAGATGCAGGATTCATTGTGGGCAGTGGCTAAAGCATCCAAGGCAGATGACTATCCAGCCTCCTTTTGAAAACCACCAGTGAAGGAGCTTCCACTCCCTCCCTAGGCCGTCTGTTCCTTTGCCCTACGGTTCTGACAGTTAGGAAGTTTTTCCTGAGATTTAATCTAAAGTGAAGTTTTGTGGGTGCATTAGGTGGGAAGTCAGACTAGATGATCATAATGATCCCTTCAGGGTATGGATCTATGGGCCATCAGAAGTTAGGTTTGAGTGAACACTTTTTATTTGGCCCCCTTGCAGTCTTTCTGTTATGTGTTTGTACAATGCCAGCATAAAGGGTCCCTGATTGGGCACTGGTGCAAAATAAATAATTACATAACATTATTTTAATGTAGATGGGCTCTTTATTAGATTGCAAATCCAGCACTTGGAAGTTAGTAAATGTCAGTTTTACAGTTGCCTGTACAACCTTTGTTCTGCCTCTAATACTCTAATGAGGCAGGGTCCCTGCAGAAAAAATAGTATGCAATCATGTCACTAAAAACAGCATCATAATGCATGTGCACAAGGGGGCCAAAATACAGCTGCACAGACAACCGTAAATCTGGCATTTGGTTTTCTTACTTTCAGACACTTGACTTTGCAAATTAAATGATGTTTCTTTACAGGTTTTGTTTTGGTGCAATTTCCTAGTTTTTATTAAAGGAGAAAGGTAAAACCAGACTTTATTATGCACAACTCTAGCAACCACCAATCACACATCATCAAGAGGGTTTGAACTCTAAGTCATCAGCATGATAGCAAAGAAATTGACCACTCATACTACAGGACTAACTGCACTAACTGGCAGCAAAAGGCTATTATTCCAGAGGCAAAAATGGGCAGATGGGGCCATGTGCTGCGTCCAGAGGAGTGGTTGAGGTAAGCCTGGTTATCTCTCTTCCCTCCTATGTCCCTGGAAATTGAGGGAGCTCCTGCCCCATGTGGTGCCACTGAGGCAGGAGGAGGAATGAGCCACTGGTGCTATGTGTTGGGCCGGGCTGGAGGGAGGACTGGGGTTGATGGAGGAAGCCTGGCTGGGCTGTCCTCACCCCCACATAGCTGCTCCAGCAGCTCCCAAGCATTTCCAAAATAGTGTGTGCTGCTGCTGCAGCTGCTTTGGAGCAGCCTGGGCTCAGCACTCTAGAATATTCCTGTTTGGCTGCTATTTTGGCATGCTGGCAACGTTTTCCTCAGGCACACAACGGAGAGAAGGGGTCGGGTAATTTTCAGACATTTATCACTCAGCCAAACCTGAATGGAATTTCACAGGACAAGCTCACGGCACATCTGTAACCTCAGCCGAATTTCAAAGGGCTGCTAACTGCTGTGAGCTGTAGGAGTGTCAGAGCTTCTCAAAAAAGGCCAAAAGCAATTTTTATAATGGAAGTTGTTAGGCAACCTAAATATCAAGGTTGCTACCAGCTCTCCCTATAATAATAAATCAGTCCAACCCACACAGCCCTGATTCATCTTTCCTTGTACTTAAACCTAATCTGGATCTAGTGCAGGGCTCAGATTGCACCTCCTTAGTGAACTGGTATGGTTTGTTTTTGTTTTATGTTTTTGGCTGGCTGCCATTTTGATTTTGCTCCTCTGCCCTTCACACTGCCTAGCTGCCACTCAGTAGCCATCTTACGTTGTTATTGGCACCCCTGGAGAATCAAAGGCCAGAGGCACCACATGCAAACACACACCTGGGCTTAAAAGCACCAGCTGTCAACTACCTGAAGGCCCCAGACTTGATTGAGGAGAAAGTCAATACTGCCCCCTGGCTACTGCTCCCGCCACCAAGTCCCTGGGCTGCCATTGCCTTAAACTGTCATGGTTGGGGGCTCCACTCATTGCCACTTCTCAAGTCTCTCAGCCTGCCTGAGAGAGTACAGCTGGAGTAGCAGTAACAGCAGCCCCAGCAGCACAGGAGAAGCAACTGTAGCGGCAACAATCCAGAGCCCCACAAAGTGGGAGTCAGTGGGCCTGTTGAGCCCGGCTGAGAGTGAGCTGAGCCCAGAAGAGCCATGCCAAACAATGCAGAGCATGCACGAGTGAGCTGAGCCTGAGATGTCTCCAAGACTCACCAAGGGTAAGCTGAGCCATGGTAGGCCTCTGAACCCCAGGAATGGCACAATGGCATTTTGTTTGGATGTTTCCTGTAGGGCAGGGTTTGATTTGTGGGCAGAGCTTTGGAAAGTACCACTTTTTTTTTAGTTTGATCCTTGATCCAGATCTGGGCACCGACTCATCTGTGTTGCCATGTTGAGAGCCGCCATCTTCCCGTAATATTATTTCTGACTATGGCCATTCTAGGTACGTGAAAAACCATTTCTGTTCTGCTGAAATTCCAGTTTCACACCTGCTTTAACTTCACTTGGGAAGCTTAATTCTGTAGCCATTAAAACAAAGGTATACACATTAACTGGCTTGGTTCTCCTAAGAAATGAACTAATATTAAGGAATTATTAATCTATTTGTCTCTGACACTCTGCTCCCCAGGCATCCCAATGTCACAAATGCTATCTGTCATCTGTCAGCAGCCCCGCAGCAAGATGCGCAGAAATGTGGTGTTTTAATTAATTAAAATCTTGTTGACAATTATAGTCTATAGTGCTGCAGACAATGATAAGTGCTGCTCTTAAAGTGAACATTCAGAACAATGCAATCGGCAATAGCCGTCGAGTGTTCTACTAGGTGTTTTGCTGAGCCACTACCATAGCTACGGATTTTAAACCAGCTTTTGTAGATTGCCTGCATAATGGTCTTATTTATACATTTTATATTTCCTTTGCCTTTTTACATAAAATGAAACCCTAACACCTGCACAGGTTGACAGCTATTAGTGTTATGAGCTGGGTGTATGGCATAAGCAGTCACATTAGCATGCTTCACTGAAGGATGTGGCAAGCTCATGTTAAGTTATTCAGCATTACATATTTATAAAATGCCTGCCAGTTGGGTTTCCTATTTCTTTCACTGATTCTGAAGATAAAAACATTCTTGGGTTAAAATCGTGCCGGGGTGTGTGTGTGAGCACGTGCACTGTGTGTTGGAAGTGGGTTATTTACTTTCATTCTAGGTTTGCCAAGGTGCAAATTTGTTGACCTTCACATCATGTTGTCAAGCTTATGTGTTTTCCTAGGCTTTGGGGGGAGGGAGGGCATTGAATTGATCTGAGGAATTGGTAGAAACTGTACTTTTGCTAGGGGGGTTTGTTTATAGATATTGACCCAATTGTATAAAATATTTGTAGGAATAAATTCTTGGCATAAATGCAGATATAATTTTAAAAAAATTAAATACTATTGTTTGCTAAAAGCACATGCCTAGGTTGTCACTCAAAACTACCACCCACATATGTTCTTGGCTGTTTTGCAAAACAAAAGGAAAACTACCTGAATTTAGCTATTAAAGGCCCTATCTCAAATACAGGGTCTGCTGCTATTGGCTCATCACATATAAAATCCCTCTGATCCTCATCAATTAACTCCACTTGATACTGAGCTAGATGTATTTGAAGTGGCAGTTAACCCCTTCTCTACCTCAAATACAGTTCATAGCAGTAATATAGGTTTATACCAATGTTGCTACAATGAATTAAATACGTAGCTAGTGTGTTTGTGCACCAAGGCCTTCTCCTGGATGAAATCCGAGATGCTTAACTGTGTCTCATAGGACCCATCCTGCTAATAAAAACTGGAGATTCTCCTTTAGCTTAAGTAGTAGGGGAGTCTCTGATTTTGGAGCAGGAAGGCCTGAGTTACATCCTTGAAGTTGTTATGAAGTTCCAAGTAGCCACAGTATGCAGCATAGTGACACTCGTGAAATCCTAGCTAACCGTGGAATTATTACTTTTATAAACAGATATTTAAATAGCTAACCCAAATGCATTTAACTGCCTTCTCATCATTTACATGAATTGCACTCTTGAAAACAAATCTATAAATTGGAATAGTGTTTAGTTTATAGCAGGGCAGTGCCATGTTGTAATTGCCATATTCCAGCCGAGCTAATGAGTTTGGATCTCAGCACCATCCTTTCCTGAGAGTGGACTAGCTTAATGGTTATTTATTTTGACTAATCTACCATAAAGTCTGCTCCCTTCAGCCTCATCCATTATATGATTTAGTTGGAGAATAATTGTTGTGCTTGTTTTGGATTATAGTGGTTACAGTACATTACTTGAAGCAAATTAAATTTAGACATATTAAGGAGCCTGGCACAGTAAATACTGTACTTGTGAAGTTTGGGGGATGTGGGATTGGAACAAAACTGTTTCTCAGGCACCCTGCTATGTTCCCAGTTAAATAAAGCAGGAGGGCAAGTTCTTGGCTGATTGCTGCCTGTTTGCAACCCTGCTTGTTTCCCTGATCAGTTAGAATTTACTAGATAACACTGAATATTTCAAGTTCTCCTGTCCACAATGGTTAGTTTTTTTAATATATTTTCCTATTAATAAATGGGATGCAGAATCCCTGTTTTGTTTTGCACAGAACTAGCTCATCATAGGCTGTCAAGCTGCAGGCACTCAACCATCTATCAAGCCTGCATATGGAATCCACACTAAGAAGCTGCCGAATGACCTCTCACCTAATTTTCACACTAACCAGAGTAATATGTAATTCAGCTCTTGGGAAACATATGAGCAAAAGAGAGAGAGAAAGAGAGAGAGCTCTAGCAAGCTCCGTTCCTAGAGATGGCTGCCCACTTATCCAGCATTCATCAGCCTAAAACATGCTACGGTAACCAAGGCTGATGTAGGTCACAAAAGCAATGACGACCTGCACCTGCTTCCTACAGCTTCTGCGTTTGACTCCGTGTCTGATGGGAAGATGTTAGTAATCCAGTCACAGTTCAGATCAAGGCTCCATTTATATCTAGTTTAGAAAGGGTTAATAAATGATTAATAGATGTTTTATTAAATGTTCAACAATTGTTACAGAGTCCAATAGGTTGCTTATAAATATGGCTTATAGCCATGTATAACATCTGCTAATGTACTTATAACTGTCTATAACATATTGTTACCCCCTGGGGCCAAAACGTGGGGTCTGGTAGGTTGTTCCAGCTGGCAGCAGAAGCTGGTGATAGTCAGGATTTATTTGATGTAGCTTTGTTCATGTGTAAAGAATGTACAAAGTCCTGCGTCTCTGAATGCAGAAGGAACCAAGAACAAAAGGAGTACTGTCTCAGCTTACAGCCCAAGCCTAGGGTTGCCCGTTTGGCTGGCCGAAGTCCTGGAAGTTTCATCACATGACATAATCTTTAATTGCATATTAATCTTTAATTCCTGGAGACTCCAGGACAATCCTGAAGGGTTGGCAACCCAACTCAAGCCGCTTTAGACCCAAAAGCTGTCTCTGTAGCTTTATTCAGGGTCACCCTGTGCTGAGAGGCTACTGCTAGGCTTTCATGTGGTTTTTTTGCCTTGCCTTTTGCTCTATTCTTACCTGTTCACCATTTCAGTGTGTGTGCTCTCCACCCACTCACCAGCCCACCTGGTCAGAACGCCTAGTCAAACCCTCCGCTCACCTGCTGCTAATTTCTGAGCAGACTCTGTTAGGCTTTATTTCAGGTGTGACCTTTAAGTGTCTCTTACAACTCTTAAATGTGGGACTTGTTCACACAGCAGTTTGAATGAAGTTTTAATTCAACCCCTAACAATATTTCATACGCTTCATAACGATATACTGCTTGTGTCTACAACGTGCTTATAGCGTTTATTAATCCTTTCTAAACCATTTATAAATGGGATCTTAGCACAGAGAGGGACCAGTAATTCTGCTTCTGTAAGGGCCTGGTCCCTTACTCAAGTGCTACTGAAGTCAACGCACCTAATCTTGCGATGGTTGAAGTTAATGTGAGTTTTGCCATTAACTTCAGTGGGAACAAAATCAGGCCTCGGGAGACTATGCATGAGAGTAAAGAATGCAAGATAAAAGGATAAATAATTAGAAAGGTTCTGGATATTGAAACCCAAACAAAGATGGTTGAAATAGCAGTGGAAATGGGAGGTCCTCCCTCTAGGCCACCACATCCACCTTTTAAAAACAGCATATAATTAGGGAGTGCACTGACTGCTCATGAAAGTGAGACTGTGGGGATAGGAGCATTAGACAGCCAGGTAGGCAGATTGATGAAGGCTTTGTCTGAACGGGGTTCATTCTCTGTACAGATGCACTGAACTGTAAACCCAAGTCACAGTGTGCCTCCCAGTTCTCTCCTAGCTCTGGTGGGTCCGTACCCTGCGCCAAGTCTATGCCTGGCACAATGTGCGCTGGCCAGTGTGTTGAGGGGTGAAGCCCAGGCTTTCCCTGTTCCCTGCACACATGCACAGGTAAGGAGATGTAGTGACTCTGCAAAGGGTGTGCTCTGTGATGTGGGTAGCCACCGTATGCCCCCTTGCTTCCCTGCATGGGCACACAGGATGGTTCACAATCTGGCCCGTAGTTATGGACAGAAATGGGGTTGTGTACGACAGACCTGGAGAAAACATTTTTCTCTTTTGTCCTGTTGCAAGTCAGGATTTCATGTCTCCCATGGTGACAGGCTAACAAAGCATTTAACCCATTGCAGCAAAAGCATGTGCATCCCCCTGCCCCCAGGCTTGTAACATTGTAACAGGTAATTAGGAGCGCAGCTATGAATGGCCATGAATAATGTGTTGTAGTCATGCTATATGCAGAGAACATGATGTGTTTTCTGGTAAAGAGAACCACAGAAATCACAGACGTGTAAAGGACCTTAAAAAGACAGGTGAAAACCCCACTGGGTAAACAAACCAATGCTGGAATCAAAGCATTTCAACAGTGACAAGTCAGAGTTGGAATAACTGTTAAATGCCAGTGGCTGGAGGAGTTGGAGAATAAAAGACCAGAATGAGGGTCTGCCAGACATTTTGGGGATCTGGTGTTGGTAGTTGATCTGTAATGCCTGAATGAATCCTTCAAGAAAAGATAAGAGCAGCCAGTTAACAATTTAGCAGCTAGAATTTTAGTGGCTATTTTGAAGCTGATCCAGGACAAAAAGAGTTAGGGTGCAGTAGAGGGATGTGCGTCAGACGTAGGAAAGCGGTATGACGATGTAGGGGGAAAAGCCAGGACTGAGATCAGCAGGTGCACAGAAAGGAGGTTGGGACAGGAATTCCACAGAAGCCTATTGATGAGAAGCAGACGCATAAATTCTAATTCCAGCTGTGACACTGACATACCGTGTGGCCTTTGTCAAGCCTCTTAATCACTTCATGCATCAGTTTCCTCATCTGTAAAATGGAGGCAATAATATTTACAGCAATGGGCTATTAAGGATTGATTAGATACTGGACCAGATTTGTGCCTGGTGTAATTCCACTGAAGTAAAATTAGTAAGGATTAGTTTGTTCCCTTGTCTCTAAAGTGCTGTTCAAATATTTTCCTCATATGTTCTTATAGCTAAAGCACTGGACTGGAATTCCAGAGTTCCAATTGCCAGCTCTGCTACAGAATTCCTGTGTGATCTTGGGCAAGTCACTTTGTTTTCCTGTGCCTTGGTTTCCCTTTTGTAAAACATAAAATAAGGGCATTGTGAGGGTAGATTCATTAATGACTGGGCAGCTCAAATAATACAGTGATGGGGTCATGCAAATACTTGGCTAGATTCGCAAGAAATCTATACTTTTTTTGAAATTAACTTTGTATTGGAATGTGTGGTGCTTACGCTACAAGAGGGAAAATAAATATCAAAGAGATCAGAAGTAATACCGTACATACCTATGTCCACAAGGGAAAGTTGTTACCCCCAAACCACATATGGAATGCAATTTGAAAGAACAGAAAAGCAAATAAAATATTTATAGCATTGCCTGAAGCAATATTGTAGGTCTCAACATGCAGTGGTCCATCTTGATTCAGGTAGCATGAGAAATCATACAACGAAAAATCAGTCCAGCAATGTTGGATAGTGAAATGCATTTAAAAATATAGCTTTTAATAGAATTGGATGTTTCTGAGCATATGGATGGAGGCGGCCATCTTATTGAAAAGTAACATTCTCTCTGTCAGTTTCATCTTGCTTTAAACACATTCAGAGAAGAACTTTGTTATGTAAAAAATGATAAGCATTTTGTTTACAAACAAAACATTATCGGCCAAAGTGTTAAGCAGGATTTTGAAGATTACGCCTGCAAATTCTGCATGCAGAATACTGTAGTTTGCACATGTGAAATGTGATTTTTGCATTGCCAAATTAAAGCCTCAATTACAAAACAAGGTCTTTATTGCCCAGAAAAGGTGGTTTTATAGGTGCAGTATTAGGCCTGGTCTGTACACAGATTTTGCCCCAGCATAACTATGCTAGTTAGGGGGGTGATTTTTACCAATATAGTTGAATCGATACAATCTCTAGTGTGACAAAGTTATACTGGTATAAAGATGCCTTATACTGGTGTAGCCTATTCCCCTTCCTATATAAGAATAAGCTATACTTTTATAGTGCTATAACTGCATTCTCACTGGGGAGAGGGGGTGTTGCACGGCTTTAATTCTACCAGTATGTTAAAGTGGTATAACGTCTGTCTGTAGACAAGCCCTTAGGGTGTGTATTCAGTCCAGAGTTAATCAGAGCTAGCCTAGCATAGGTGAAGCATCCCTTCTGCAAAGTCCTATCCATTCTAGACCCATGGAACTTCATCCCCACTGGTGCTTTACTAGTCTGTGTGTTTGGCTGGATTTCTAGCAGGATATCCCATTGTTCTTAGTGGAATATTAAACTGGACAACTCTCGGAATCCATTAACAGTGTATGGTAGGATAACTTGTCTTTCCTATGTAGGCTCCTGTGAGGAAAACTTCTAGATGACCTCCTGAGGTCCCTTCCAACCCTAATAGTCTATGATTCTATTATTCTATGATTATGGATCTTACTCAAAAAAGTACCTCTCAGGATTACTTCAATTGGTTCAATCAGTATCTCTAGCAGAATGAAATCTCAGTTTGTGTAACAGTGAAATCTGTTAAGTGACCATCTGAGTCACTAAAAATAAATAATTTGCTTAACGTAGGTGGCTGTCTAATAAAAGTGGAGCAGAACTGTGCTAAATATGTCTGGGATACTGTGGGGTGGTTTCTTAAGAGAAGTTGCCCAATAAGGGTGATCTCTTGAGTGAGTGTAGGTTCTACTGTACACTCATAAAATCACTTTTCAGCAAAATAAGCTACTACAAGAGACTGAAGCTTAGAAATGTTATAATTAAAATAACAGAGAAACTGATGAGACAGTGCTTAAAGCATCACCTGAGTTACCTCTAAGCTAAGGTTTGGGATTCGGGTTAAAGCCTTAATCCAGGCTAGAGACTAGAACTAATGGCCCCAAACTCACACAAGGTGTTCTTGCAAATTTTTGGCCCAAAATAATATTAGACAATAGTGGCAATAACTAATACTTAGCTCTTACATAGCAGTGCAAGTCTAATGCGATCATCTCTTTTTGTGAGATTTCTACCTTGTTGGGCTGAAACCTTTCAAGAATGCATTGGCTGTGCACAGACTGGATCTGGAGCATTGATCCTTTCTGTTTTTAGACCCAACATCTGAAACCAAAATCACAGAACCACATTTGAATTCAGTGATTTGAATTTAAATCCCACCAAATGTCAAAGAGCTTCAGAGATGAAGAACCAATTTTAGCCCATTTCTTGTTAACATATTTTTCTTTGTCTCAGATCACTCTCTTTATGTGAACTTTCTGAACCAAATGGGTGTAGTTTCCTTTTAAGTTAAGCGAGATAAGACTAGAGAAATTATTGCATTCTTTATTCCAACAACATAGACTCGCTTTTATCTCTCAAGAGTTGAGAGTTAACTAACACCCCATGTGCTGGAAAACAGAATTCATAGAGAGTGGAACAAAACTGGTTACAACAGCCTACAAAAAAGGGAAACAAAAGACACTAAAGGTTATGAGTCATGAGGGTCAGGAAAAGACACAGCAAGACTTGTGGGGAGGATTGCTGAATCTTCCTTTGATGTTTTAATTAGGATTTTTTTTAAGTGTTGCAATCCTCCACAGAATGTTTTAGACAGCTCCACTGTTTGATTTTTTCACTCTATTGTCTCATTTTGTCGTGATCCATGCCAAAGAAATTCCTGGCATAATAATTTATGATATAAAGGAGTTGATCTAATAATAAATAACAGGACTGGAGCCTCCAGTGTCACATACTGGGGCTGCTTGTGTCTTCCTGTTTGCTTTGAAAAAACCTTTCTCACTCCTGCTGGGTCATATAGAAACAAGATCTCTTTGCTGGTGCTTGTAGATGTCATTTGTTTACAGTCTCTGTCAATCAAACCTTTCTTCTCCATATTTTAACTGGGTGTTTTAGCAGCTTGTTCTCTTCTTTCATGGATGGATGGTGCTTTCCTACCTATTATTCTTCCTCTTTCCTTGCTGAACTGCGTGAGTTTGATAAGCAAAACATCACGACTGGTTAGCTCCCCCCGGGGCTGTATGAAGAAATGGAACAAGGGCTATTTAGATGGGGACAAAGCCTAAGGAGGTCTTACTCCGGTTATATTCAGGCTTTACTCAAGCAAACTCCCAAAGGGGAATTAAAGCGAAAGTAAGGGCTCGGGATTTAGTCCAGTGAAAATTTCAGCCTACCCCTTGTTCAAACTTGTTTTCCCCTCTTCCGCAATTAATTGTGGGCAAAACTGAGAAAAAATGATGATTTGGGGTTCTGAACTGAGACAGAAGCATCTCTTTGTGTTACCATATGAGAAGCTACGTGATTGGAGCTGTTGAATAATTCCTTTAGGAATGATCACATGACAGAAGGCACACGTAATTGGAGACAGGGTTGGCTTTGGGTGCTCACCACGCCAGTCAATGTGGGGGAGCTACATTAATGTAGATCAGGGGTCGGCAACCTTTCAAAAGTGGTGTGCCAAGTCTTCATTTATTCACTCTAATTTAAGGTTTCGCGTGCCAGTAATACATTTTAACGTTTTTAGAAGGTCTCTCTCTACAAGTCTATAATATGTAACTAAACTATTGTTGTATGTAAAGTAAATAAGGCTTTTAAAATGTTTAAGAAGCTTCATTTAAAATTAAATTAAAAAAGCCCCCCAGACTGGTGGCCAGGACCTGGGCAGTGTGAGTGCCACTGAAAATCAGCTTGCGTGCCGCCTTCGGCACCCATGCCATAGGTTGCCTACCCCTGATGTAGATTTCCCCCCAGTTATCAGGCTGGGGGAAACTTATCCTGAAATTCTTTTTTCCACATGACTGTCCCCCACGTCCTGCAAGCCAGCCTTCCAGGACAGTTGAAGAGCCCTGGATGTATGTTAGGTCTCGTGATATTGAGCCATCGTGATGCAATTGTTTTCACATGTTGCTCCTAAATCATAAGAAGACATGGATGTTATGGATAAGACTGGGGAACCACTAAGACTGTGCTCATGGGAGAGAATGAATGGCCTGTGCTCCCAAGGTTATGAGCTTTGCAGCTCTCAGGAACTTCAATGTTTTCTTTCCTTTTCTTTCCTTTGCTGGTTGATCCATGAAGTAGAATTGCTGTCAGCCTCAAAGAAGGGAAAGGTACAAACACTGTCACATACACTCACTAGAGATAAATGCATGGGTTTTGAGGGCATGTAAAAAAAGGATCAAGAGCAGCCTCTAAAGAAGAGATGCCAATTTGGACACACTGTACAATGAAACATGTCACCAGATTATTAAGTCTCAGAGAAAATATGTTGGGAATTTAATGTTTCTTATCGTGATAGTTCTTCTTCTGGTGGTTGTGAAATGCCTGTGCTTGCGAATCTTTGAGACTCAGCTTTTAGTAAAGCCATCTAGAGAGTCATCAGATGTGGAGGAAGGAGACTGGTAGCAAAACACATTCACATCCTCTTCTCAAAGTAAGAAAAGTTTCGATTAAGGTCACTTGCTGTGAGAACCTAACTTTGAAATGAAAAGGAAAAGTGAGAAAAATGAAAGGCCCTTTTCATTTATAGAAAAGAACTTGGCATTGAGTAACAAAACTGCTGGAAAGTTCAGGTCCTGTGTTAGCAAAGAAAAGGTTTTTCCTTTTTTCAAGAAGTGTAGTGCAGCGTTGCATCTGACAGAAGCAAAATTCTCCCTTGTGTGGTGGCTCTTTTGTTAAGATTTGTCAGCCTCAATAAACAGCGTTTTGTTGTAAGAATGGCTGTGATTTAATATGGTTGCTCTACCCTGATTGTTTATGACAAATTCTTCAAAAAGAGGAAGGATTAATTTATTAATTTTGCAAACTTCTTTGACCCTGTTGACTTTGCCTTTGATATTTTGTTGTTGCTACTATTTTTCAGCTCGCCATGAAATTATCACCAAAACGATCCTAGAGTTGGATACGTGGGGAAACCAGTGGAATGTGGTGGCCGTCAACGTCCTCATGCATGACAGCTACGATGTCTGCCTCGTAGCTAGACTGAACCCCCGAGATCTCATCCCCCCACCCTCTGACCTAGTGGATCAATAGAAATGCAGTTGTTCCTTGTGCTTTCAGATTCTGCTGTAGCTGAAGAGTTCAGACTAGAGAGAGGTGTGCAGCTTGACCTTGGAACTGGCCTGAGGTGAAAACTGGGTTCTACAGAGATGAGTCTGTGACAGGCTCAAGCAAGCAATGCCTTAGACCTGTGATTCTTTCAGCCACTGCTATATACTCAGTATTGGTACTTCAGGCTTTTGTGATTGATCCTATGGGCTTCCCGTCCCAATAAGCCTCTGGAGTTGGCCCAGGCACCCTACCACAGCACTTCATCATTTAGCTGTGTAAGCGCTAATGTGCAACGCAGGTTGGGCGGCTGTGGGCCTTAGCTTCACCATCATAGTTGCAGCCCAAAGCCCATTGCAGGGTAAAGCAGCACAACTGAATGAGAGCCCTAGCAGGTGAAGATAACGTTTCAAGGGAAGATTCTGCCTTCACTTACATTTGGGGCACCCCATTGATTTCAGCTGGGTTAACAAGGGTATTAAGAGACAGTAACCTTGGTCGAAATTGGTACAGTTGTCCAAAAGGGGTAGGTTGAAGCTGACCCAGTGCATGAGCAGTGGTAGTGGGAGAGAAGAGGCAAGGAGCCTTCCTTTCTTTTGCACTCCTGCAGAGCAGCCAAGCATAGTCCTGGTGGGGAGCACAGACTAGAGCGAACAGTAACACTCACTACCTTAAAGAGGTTGGGATGAATGTGGGCCGTGGCCCTGCCTCCAGCCCCTCAACAGCCCGTGGAGGTGAACCAGTTTTTGGGGGAGAACATCCTGCATCTTCTCTCAGGGTTCTGAAGCTCCTGTACCAGTATCAGGAGGAAATCCAGCTCTCAAGGGCTCGTGCTGCTGTGTGACCAGGTGTAGCCAGTGCCTTGAAGGTACAATCTGGCTCAGTTTCTAAGCCCTTCTTAGTTAGAACTTTGAATACAATATTTGAGGGGGGGCGGGAATGAAACACAAAAATAAAAATTAAACCAACTTTATCATCAGCTGACGAGATTTGCTGCCATGCATCCACACAAAGAGAACAAAGATTCCCACGGCAGCTCCTCAGCAGTCTTGCAGTCATTGTTTATATCAGGCTCTTGTTTAAATAGAAATAGCTTTCATGTAGCATGGGGATAAACTCTGCACCAAAAGGGGGATTTTGCTGTTTCCAGAGGGACTAAGAGTAGTTCAGACAGAATGATCACATTGAGCTTCTTGAAGCAGCATTAGGTTCACAGGATTAGATGACAGTAGACTAGAAATGTGCTAAAGTCTCGCCAGGTAGCTGATTTCCAGTTTGAATTAGTAATATCCATTCATGTGTACTCTCGTGCCTGCCTCATTGTGTGTCTGAGTGTCATTTCCTAGGCAGTACAGGCAAGAGGATTGGGAAGCTGAGCAGTTCTGTTGGGCTGAAACGACAATTGAGAGGATGCTGCTTTACTCATAAAATGAGACGATCATTGGAGAACACGGCAATATGTTATAAAGTGTTGAAACGCTCAATAATTAATTTGCAGAAAAAAAGTTGCTGCTTAGGGTCACAAGACCAACAACAAAACTGGCAAGAAGTGATCAGCAAAGACAGACTCAGTCCCCTTCAAGAGTTTGAGGACCGTTACTTGCAGAGCAGGATTCACAGACTGGAATGGTGTGCTACACTCTTCTTGAATCATATATTTGGTTGCAAAAGTTCCAGCAGTTTATAATTCTCCCTGCTGTGACCGGTAGCAGGAGGGATGGAGAAGATGACCCAAATGGCCTTTCTCAGCTCTAATTTCTGTGATTCATGAACTATTCCCTTGAGTATCCAGTGGAACTATCAATCTGTTTTATAAAAACACTCAACAGGAAGTTCACCAAAGTTTGCTGGATATATACAGTACTGCACTGAGGGTCAATTGGGCAGTGGATATTTTGTGTTTTAAAAGGAAAGAAGAAATGAGGCTGTGATCCTTATGACTCAGCTCTTATCTCTCACATGTTCCGTAGGCAGGATATGTTTGACAGTCTAAACTTTCACATTTGTGTCTATCACCTCTGTAACGTTAAATCATTCTTGTTTCTTTCCTAGGTTGACATGAGAAGTGACCCAGTGTAACTTTAGGGCAGTGCTGCTGCCAAGATTGCCTCAGTGCTACAAACTAAAGTGGCCAGTTCTTAGGATCTCTCCTGAAAACTTGGGTTTTTAAATGCTCTTTGCGGTCAGTATCCAGGTGACATTAAAGTTGCCCTTTAATGTGTTGTAAAAAACACTAGAGAGTTTACCCAGTTTCCTAAATCGTAACAAAGGAAATTTTCCTTAACCCTTGCTGTTACTGCAGAAAAATGATATCTGCTGTGTTGAATCATTACAGTTCAGCTATGCAGCTTACTAGCTGACAGGGAGTGATACTCTTGAGTGACAGCTCACTTAGGTGGAAAGTTCTTAGAGACATAGTATCTATCGTCAAGGTTACTTTGAACACTGCATCAACCTCTGTCGGTTTTGTTTCCTTTATTATTTTTCATTTACAGCTTAGTGGGGAAAAAAAGTGTTTGTTTTTGTGACTATTCCTGCTCTGGCTTCTATGTTTCCTGAGGCTTGAAACTTAACTAGATCTACAGGGGATGTGAAATACACTCCATTATAGAGAGCTGCCTCTATAGATCCTAGGGGAATTTTGGAGGGGACATTCAGGTTTGTGGTGGACATAGCTAAAGCCCCTCCATCAAGCTTGCATGCCTGGGATGAAGTGACCTTTCCTCCCCACTCCATATCTATTGTTTTTTGTATAGTTATTGAAAGAACTGGGTGAAAACTGTGCAGTCCATCTAGGTCTGTCTTGCTAGCAGAAGGCGGTATCGATTGATATATTGTGTACCCTGTGTGTGGATCCAGCTGTCAGAGCTGGGGTGGGTTCTGGGGGCCGTTGTCATTTAGGGTGGCCTCCCCTCATTAGAGATACGTCATGAAGTGCAGGAGCTCAGTCAGCCTTGGGCATGCCCTGAGCACTGCTCAGCATTCTAACCAAAGCTAGCATAACTTTTGTCCCTTGTCCTGAACTCATTTTCCTTTCTTCTTGTGGGGCAAGGATTGTTTTGTTTTGGAGTTGTTTTTTCTGCTCTTTGTGGGGGTGGCAGGGAGAGGATGGGAGTTTTCCAAATGTCTCATGGTGGAAAGTCCAATAGAGTTGCTTAGGGACATCTCAGGGTGGAGTTCTGTAAATTCTTACAGTTCTGGAAATTCTGTGGTCAGTCTAAAAGATCTGGAAAGCCCAGGCTCTCTAAACTTTCTAAATCAATAATTAGTACCGTAATAAAAACTTGAGAGGGACAGGAGCAAGCAAGCTTAGTGGTAGATAGTTTTGAGCCAAAATCTTTCTCAGATCTCTTGATTCTTGCAGCCCCACTGCCACCTTCATGAGTTCAGAATTAATTTCATACTCATGGGAAAGTTTGCACATACCCACAATAATTATTTGTTTCATCCATGGCCCATCTCTGGTTAACTGTGGTGGCCAGTTCTTAGGAGCTCTCCTCAACACTCAGGTTTTTAAATGCTCTTTGCTGTCAGAATCAAAATGACAGTAAAGTTGCCCTTTAACGTGTTAACTCAGATTTTTCCCAAGGTTGTGCTTACATCCGTAATGCTAGTATGCAAACAAAGACGTATTGGCAAGATGTGGCATTGTATAAATGGATGCTGTTAAGCAAAAACAGACATGTTAATTTCAGTTTCACTTGAAACTCTGAAATATATCACCTGTTCCCAAATTGGAAGGGACAATTGAGAGGTAATTTAGAGTATTGCAAATAAAGGAGAGGAGAAAAAAATGAAAACTCTATAAAAAGTTACTTGGCACTGTGTCCATTCTGTTTTTTTACAGTTGTCCATGCACAACTGAATGCACAAATATCCATGTTCATCATTTGCACATCTAATCATTGTGTTTCCACATGCACTCATGGTCACTGTGCATGCAAACAATCCACTAGTACAGTGTTTCCCAAAGTGTGGTACACGTACCCCTGGTGGTACGTGAAAGGGTTTCAAGGGGTACACGGCCCATTCACCCCAGCTGGCAAGGGGCCAGCAGTGGGCTGAGTGGGGCCGGCGGACAGAACCCCAGACCCGTGGCAGGCTGAGTGGCTCAGCCCGCTGCTGGCCCGGGGTTCCATCCGCCGGTCCTGCTCAGCCCGCTGCCAGCCGGGGGTCCCGTTCACCTAGGCCGGCAGCAGGCTGAGCTGGGCTGGCGGCCGGGACCCCGGGTGGCAAGGGGCCAGCAGTGGGCTGAGCAGGGCCGGCAGCTGGGACCCCAGACCCACGGCAGGCTGAGTAGCTTAGCCCGCTGCTGGTCTGGGGTTCCGTCCACCGGCTCCTGCCAGCCGGGTCCTGGCCGCCGGCCCCGCTGAGCCTGCTGCCGGCCGGGGGTCCTGTTACACCCAGGCTGGCAGCGGGCTGAGCCAGGTCAGTGGTTGGGACCCCAGCTGGCAGCAGCGTGCCAGTCAAAATCGGCTGGCGTGCCGATGCAAACCACGCATGCGGCGTTACCACGGCTCAGGCAATACACGTGCCTTTGTGGCATGCACAGAAGTCATACTGACGGATAAAAGATAAAAGTGAATAACTACTCCTGGCAAGTACATACTTGGTGTGTATTAATATACAAAATTTCTCTTTTACAATGAATCGCTGGCTAAAAATGGGAAGTTTGAAATGTACAAAAGAAAATTATGAAGGAAATATGAATGTTAGTGATAATTATGCTGAAAAAATGGTGATATGGCTACATCAGACAATTGTGATGACAAAATTAGTGAACCGTCTGAACTATCTGTAAGTTTATTGAACGTATCAGCTGCAAAGAAAACGAAAAAAAGCTCACAAATATTTTGAAGAATATCTTAAACTGGGATTTTTGTTGAATGGCGATGAGGTGGAGCCTGTTCCACTATGTGTGATTTGTTACGAGACTCTCACAAATGAAAGTATGAAACCATTGAACCTAAAATGCCATTTCGATAGCAAACATAAAGAATATGAGGGAAAACCTGTAGAATTCTTCAAAAATAGGTGCAAAGATCTCCAAAAGTCCTAGAAAACAATTCATAATGTGATGGGAGGTGAAAATATGAAAGCTTTGGAAGTTTCATATAGTGTGGTGTACTTAATTGCAAAGTCCGGAGCTGCTGAAGTGATTGGCGAGACATTAGTAAAACCTGCAGCCAAAGTAATGGTGCAAGTGATGGTTGGAGACAAGGTTAGCAAAGCTATAGATCGGGTTCCCCTCTCAAATAACACCGTTCACCGTAGAATCGCAGATATGGCCGAAAATGTAAAGCAGCAATTATTGTCAAGAGTACAAAAGAGTCACTGCTATGCACTGCAAGCGGATGAATCCACGGATGTTGTGAATTTAGCTAATCTTTTGTTGTTTGTCAGATACAAGCTGAATAATGAAGTCCACGATGATATTTTGTTCTGCCAACCTATGCCAACACATACAACAGGAGAAGCTATTTTTCAAGTTATTGATGACTTTATCAAAAACAGTGACTTGGATTGGAGTTGTTGTGTTGGAATAAGCATGGATGGCACCAGAGCCATGATTGGTTCGAAGACAGGAGTTGTTGCATGTATTCAAGCTGTTGCACCACATTGTTGCATTCACAGGGAAGCACTCGCCAGCCAGAACATGCAGACAGATCTAAAGTGAGTACTGGATGACGCTGTGAAAATAATCAGTTTTGTGAAAGGGCACCCTCTGAACGCCCGGCTGTTTTCTCAGCTTTGTGATGAGATGAGCAGTGATTACACACAACTCCTATTTCACACTGAAGTGCGTTGGCGTTCATGTGGAAAAGTTCTGAATCGCCTGTTTGAGCTGTGAGAAGAACTGCAAGGTTTTTTAGATGAAATCTTTAACCTGCGAGACCGTATACACGACTGGAAATGGCTATGCAAACTAGCATATATTGCAGATATCTTTGCTCATTTAAACAACCTCAGTCTATCCTTGCAAGGGAAACTCGTATCCATATTCCATGTTCAAGACAAAGTGAGTGGCATGGTCGCAAAATTGAAACTGTGGCATAAATGTCTTAGTTGTCGTGAACTGGATTCCTTTCCATCTCTTCATGACTTAGTAATAAACTCAACTAACCAACTTGATAGTGATGTGTTGCAAACCATGAAGCAGCATTTGGAAAGCTTGCAGAAAGATCTTTGTAAGTATTTCCGTGAACTGGACGGCACCTTTGAATGGATAAGGAACCCTTTTATCATCAGTGTTCAAACATTGCCAAATAACCTCTCTGCTTCAGAAGAAGAACAGCTCTTGGAGCTGCTTCAGATAGCTTCCTGAAAACAAAATTTGAGCAAAATACACTGACGTCATTTTGGTTGGGGGTTAGCTCTGAATATCCAGCTCTGTCAGACAAAGCTGTCAAGTATCTTCTGCCTTTTCCCACCTCGTATTTGTGCGAGATCGGATTCTCTGCGCTGGTTGGCATCAAAACAAAAAAAATGAAATTCTTATTGACGTGGAGCCCCATCTTCGTCTTAAGATCACAGACATCGAGCCAGATATCCCCGCGATAGTGTCTGGCCAAAAGCCGTTCCATCCCTCGCACTGAAGAGTTTGGTTTGTACGGAAAATTTTTCAATACTGAAATAGTAAGTATTAGAACTAGTGCTTTCTTCACTAACCTAACCAAACCAGCATATTTTAATTTCAGAATGATACGAATTCACCATATATATATGTGTGTGTGTATGTGTGTGTGTGTGTATGTGTATATATATACATGCTGTTCTGTCAGATTGTTGATTTACTTCTATTATTTTAATTATTTCTAGTGCTATTTCTATATGTAACTATTATTTCTATTAAAAGTTTTGTTTCAACTGTATGTAATATAATTTTGTATTTATTTCTAATAAACAGTTAATCCAGAATGAAACGAATTAGGAGTGTGTTATAAAAATATGGCTACCACCCTCCCCCCCAAATTGTCTTCATCGGAGAAGGGGTACGCCGGTAAGACAAATGTCTCAAAAGGGGTATGCAAGTGTTGTAAGTTTGGGAAACACTGCACTAGTAGATATCTAATTGTCCATTTGCACAAACAGTGATTGTGATTGCTTGGAGGACCATAGTTTGCATGTGCAGGGATTAGTGTGTGTGTGCAGTTCTGAAAGTCTGGTGGGCCAGATGTTGCATTATGCTCTTGCCCCTTTGTGTCTCTCAATTAGCTCAAAAGAACTGGATTCTGGCCTTAATTTGCCAGCAGATAACCCCCCGGTGGGTATAAAGTCATCAGACCTAGTTCCTGCACCAGCACCCCCCACATACACTCCAGCATAGGGGGTGGATTGAGGGCATAGTGGAGCCCTACTATGCAAATCCTTCACTGGCATAGGATCTGTGAAGGGTCTACACCAGGGATGTAATTTAGGGCACCTTCTATGATGCTCTAATACACACTGGAGTCAAGTTGGGGTAGATTGGTGCCCACCCCACTTTCCCCATACCTGAGCTCAGATGCATGGGAGGATTGATCCCGGCCCCTTACATTTATGCCCTATTTCATCCAAACAATTTAAAACGTGTAATGGGGCCCTTCAATCAGCTTAGGGGCAATAAAAACATGCTAAAAACTATTTCTTTAAAAAAGGAATTCAAAAAAAGTGTGAACATGTTCACGAAGGTCTATATTTTGTTGGCTTCCTACAAATCTGTAAAACTAGGGTATTCTTTTAAAAATCTGTTTTCCCACTGGTTGAATTTTTAGTTTTCAGGGTCCTCTTCTTTCCCTGTTATGGCATATGAAGCCCTTCTGGCAATTTGATTCATGAACCATCATGCTTTGAATCCATAGGTCAGAATACCAGCTACACTTGCAAGTTTCTGCAGCTGTCCCTAAAAGTTTTGAAGCAGACATAACAGATCATGTACCAGCAGTTTCCAAAAGAAGACATTCCACCCCCAGTTGTGCTCAGCTGGAACTAGGACCTTAGCAATTTACTACCATCTGATACTTGGAGGTTGAAAGTAAAGGATGTATTAAAAACTGGCTGAAATATACACAGGATGTGCTCATAAGTGCACCACCCTTATTTTCCTTGGCAAACATCTCATCTCTGTGTATGTTGTACCATTCCCTCTGAGCGTGTGATGGAATGATTTAATAACCCACCCTATGATTTCAGCCACAGTGTAGTCTGCAATGTGGGTTGTGAATTTATGCTGCATACTGCAAGGAGCAGCAGAGTGTTAGAGGGCTATGACTCCATATAGGCAGGCCTGCCTCGCTATAGGAAGTGTTATTAAATTATATAGCACATACTAATGCATTCTGTAATAGATACACAGTATATCTTCTTTCTAGATTTTTTTTTAATAAGTCCTTTACTGCGGGAGATGTGGTCTTTTCCACCAAGCCACATGGCAGTTCTGCCCAAGTCTCAACTCAGCAAAGTATAAGCATGTGCTTGCCTTTAAGCATGTGAATATTCTCATTGGATTCAATGGGACTGTTCGCATGTTTAACGTCTGACACATGCTGAAGTGCCTCATTGAACAGGGACTAATAACTGGATAGGAAAATCCTCTGTGTTCTAACATCCTCTGCTTTAAATCAACTGAACTGAAAAGATACCTTTTTTTTTCCAGGCCCCAGGCAACTTACTATGGCTAGATGCTTTGACCATGTCTTCCTGCTTCTCCAATCCCTTCAGTGCCTGCCACTCTCCTTCCAGATGAAGCTCAAAGCTTCTCATCCTCATTTTCAAAGTCTTGCACAACTCTGGCCATCCCTATATCTTTCCTCTCATATCTGCCTACATCTCATCCCACGCTCTATGCTCTAGTTTCTCTCTTGATCATTCCATTTGTCTCCTTGGCAAGCTTCCAGCTTGTCTCCTACTTCCACGCTGTCCCTTAGGCTTACTGCAACCTCTCCATTGATGTTTACCCTACCCAGCTTCCTCCTCCTCCAAAAACCTCTTTAAGATCCCTCTGTTCCATGAACCATTCCACTTTAGAGGGTATGTCTACACTGCATTTAAAAACCCACAGCTGGCCTGTGCCAGCTGGCTCGGGCTTGCAGAGCTGTTTAATTGTGGTATAGACATTCAGGCTTGTGCTGCAGCCCGAGCTAAAATCTACACCACAATTAAACACTCCCATAGCTCAAGCACTGTGAGCCGGAGTCAGCTGGCACAGGCTAGCCATGGGTTTTTCATTGCAATGTAGACATACCCAAAGAGTACAGAGGATCCCATACTGAATCCCTGTATTCAAGCACCAACTTTGGGTGAAGTTCAGATCCCAACCAAAATTTTGCAGCTCAGTCTCATAGCTAATAAAGATCACCTCTTTATGTTTGCTGGGCTTTGCAATGTCCTCGGTCTTGTGGCTACAACACAGGCCTCAGAGCCAGGAGACCTGAGTTGTAGTCACTGTTCTGCCACAGTCTCATTGTGTGACCATGGGCAAGTCATTTTACCACTCTGTGCTTTAGTTCCACTATCTGTTAAATGGACATAATGATACTGACACATCTCAGAATGGGTTGGGAGGTTTAATTAGTGTTTGTAATGTTCTGAGATTATTGGAAAAAAGGACTAGATGAGAGAACAGAACCAAGTGCCTAGTATAATATAATAATTATTGGAGATATACCTATCTCCTAGAACTGGAAGGGACCTTGAAAGGTCATCGAGTCCAGCCCCCTACCTTCATTAGCAGGACCAAGTACTGATTTTTGCCCCAGATCCCTAAGTGGCCCCCTCAAGGATTGAATTTACAACCCTGGGTTTAGCAGGCCAATGCTCAAACCACTGAGCTAGTACATTGCTCATGCCACACCAATAATAGTAAACTGTGCAAAGTATTACTATTGTCTCTGATCTTTGAACTTCAGTTGCCACACAAAGAGTCTGAAGCATAGATGATGCTACCTTCCCTTTTCCAGGGTGGGTAATGACCTAAGACGAGATTCTCTCCTGTGACTACAAAGGGCCCAAATCTAACTAGAGAACCCAGTCCATAATGTGTAAAGTCTTAATATAGATACTTATTCTGGACTTTGCCTTTTCCCAGTCACCCTTTGTAAAAGTGCATATGATGTTGCCAGCTTTTCTATGAAGAACATATCCCATTCCGGCCTGCTGGTGCTTCTGGTTCTTCATTACCAGAAGTAAAGCACTGGTGCTAAAATCAGAGGGGTAGCCGTGTTAGTCTGGATCTGTAAAAGCGGCAAAGAGTTCTGTGGCACCTTATAGACTAACAGACGTATTGGAGCATGAGCTTTCATGGGTGAATATCCACTTAGTTGGATCAAGTGGGTATTCACTCACGAAAGCTCATGCTCCAATACGTTTGTTAGTCTATAAGGTGCCACAGAACTCTTTGCCACTGGTGCTAAAATGTTATTCAGCTCCACCATTTCATTTTCTCATTCCTTGGCTTCAGAGTGGGGAAAACTTACCTCACTTCGCATACAGTAATGCAAGAGAAACCATTTCTCACATTGACCCTACACCCGACCCCTTCCTTCAAAAATGCTGCTGAGATCACCACAGTATTTTAAAATTAAAAACAGTGATTCCCAATTAGTCAGGCAAATAAATGTGAACTTTCTAATACAGAAGCAAGTGCAGAGAGAGTTGTCTAGAGGCTAGAGCAGAGGTGTGGGAATTAGAACTCCTGATTTCTATTTCCAGCTCTGTAACTTGGGAAAATCACGTAACCTTGTTGTGTCTTGGTTTATCCATGAATAAAGCACATATAATAACACCTACTTTATGCTCTTTGCTGTTAGGAGGTGTAATTACTTAATGTCTGTAAATCACTTTGAGATCCACAGATCAAAAGCACTATAGAAAGGAAAAGATTTATCATTACTAATACAATTGCCATCCCTCTGGTTTTGTCAACACCGTTCTTCAAAGCTCTCAGAAACCTATTCTTCTTGGGTTAGGAGATATTAGGTATTTGCAGATAATAAGGAGTGTTTTGTGCACCCCCTTAAACAGAAAAGGCAATAAGGATATCAAATCATTTATAAGGAATACTGTACGTTATCTAAGGAAGGGAGGAACGAGGTGTATATGCGTGCTCCTTGGCTGCTAGTAATGTTATAGAGGTGCAGCACTAACCACAGAAATGAAAGAGGTCACTCTTTGGAGCTAAATTTGAGCTGTAATCATTAAGAATAAATAAATTGTGCTTCTTATGAAAGTGTTTCTGATTTAGTAAATGATGTAATTTGATAAAGTGCACAGACAGCCATCAACAATTGGTAATAGGCAGAAAATAGAAGGTGGTTTATAGCGACATAGCAGACGCACTGGGTGACTGATACCTGAGCTGAATTTAGACCATACACCGCACTAGCTTTGATTAGACAAGCAGCTGTTGGAAGTCTCCTGGGATTCCTATAAGGAATATACATCTCCCATTCACCTCACTGGCTGCTTCAAGGCACAGTTGTGCCTAAGAAATCACCTGTAAAAAAAACATTTATTAGAGGGAGCATCAGCACTTTATTAAATGTAAACATAGCGGGATCTATTTGTTGAAATTACTGGAGTTACAATACAGATTAATGAGACCTTATCCATCCTTCTGCCTATGTAGCTAATTTTAGCTGACCCAACAAATAATTTATAAGGCTTAAGCTCTTAAGGGATGGGCAAATTGTGCAGAGATCACCTTTGTTTTTTAATCAGTGGTGAGGTATGTTGACTGTTTGCTGTGGTTTGCATTGATAAAATACACAGCAAGGTTTACGCTGCAGGACAAGATTGATTTTAATTAGGAAACTGGTTTAGTTGCTTTGTTTCACTTGACCTTTTAAATTGAAAGCCTGTGTGAGAGTTAATTGATAATTTCTTAAAGAAGGAAAGCAAGCAAGCAAATAGTGAGTAAACACCAATATAAAAAGAGAGGGGGGGGCTGACTTTTTACTCCCTTGACTGGTGTAAAATAGGTGTGACTTTTTTGAAGTCAATGGAGTTGCACTGGTGTAATAAAAGTGTAAGTGAGAGGAGAATCAGGCCTAATATTCCCCCCAAAATCAAACTCATCTCAGGAAGAGGCTCACAATGCTGGATTCTTCCTTTCTGTAGTGAACTAGAAAAGGAAATAGGAATACATGGCTTGAGGGATTGCTAATAGAATAGTGCGCCTTTCCTTCCGGATCACTTGTTCAAATCTAGTGCTGGTCAGCAGGGTTTGAAAGTCATTTCCAGCTGATGGCTGTGCCGTGGTCCATGTGAAGAGAGTTGGTGGGTCTCAGTTTAGCTCCTAGTGGATAGATATCCACATTACTAAAAAGTATCATCATGGTTGGTTTCCTTGTTGGCATTCTGAGAAGAAAGGTCAAGGTCTAAATGGGCCATGGAGACTCACATTCCACTCTGAGCCTTCCACAGACCTGGTTCCTTCAGGTCAGGGTTGAGCAACATTGACTGGAGGAAACTTTCACTGCTGGTGCTTGTAGTTGTACCTCTTCTATGGATGGAAGGGGTCAACACCCAGGACTGTCAGTTTGGCATCTCTCATGAGCACTAAACTCCCCCTTTTCAAACTTAAGAAGATAAATAGAAAAGGGGTAGGGTGGGGAAAGAAGAACCCTCTCTCATACCTAGCCTTGTCTTTAAACTCACCTTAGCTGTTGTCTGGCTCCACTCACAGTGGAAAAGATCATGTTAAAAACAGTGTAACCAGTTATCGAACTAAGGTCAGCTTAACACCTGTGGAGACGAGAAAGGCAGTATTTCCCCTCAGTCCCAAATGTCACAGCAGACACTTCAGCTGTGTTAAGTTTTGGTATGCTTATTTACTGTGCCTGGATAAAAACTCTCAGAATGATGGGCAAGGTCTGGTGTGTCCTAAGATGTCATTGAGCTGAGGGTCAAATTCTGCTCTCTGTTACACTGAGAATACCACTGAAATCAATATATTTATGATGGTATAACTGACTAGCTAACCAAATCTCTAACAGGTACCCTGGGCTTTTCCTGGTGATTAAAAACAAATCCCATCATAAACCAATGGAAGGAGTTGATCCTGCCAAGTATTTTATATGAAGATTGCTTTCGTATGTGGCTGCCATAGGACCTTTGACTATGAAAAGGTATGCCAGTGATAGAATCCACTGCCCCTGGTACATAATAGCCACGATGAAAATGTCAGTAGAAAGTGGTGTGCTCCCTGAATGGAATGTGGTGACGGTACCGCCCATAAGGCTTTATGGAAATATGCTTAGAATGTGTTTTATGCTACAAATGCCATGTAACATATCTCCGTAAAGGTTATGATCTACTGAATGTATTAATCCTGTTTGTGTGCATGTATCATTTTTGTATTCGAAGTTATGAATGTTATGAATGTTAGCTGTCTACTGGCTTGATTTCTAAATAACCTTAGTAGAGCATTTGGTCAGTTCCTGGAGAAAGGAATGTTGAAATTAAGTACCTAATCAAGAAACACTTAAAGGACAATGGATCTTGGAATGCTCCAATCCACATAAGAAGGCTACTTGAGGACATTCAAGGTAGCATGTAAACAATGGATGCTACCTGTAAAAACTGTGAGTCATGCATGGACATGTGTCTTGCCCAGGTGACTCCTAAACTCCATCTTGGAGCTGGACTTTGCAGAGGAGTGAGGAGGGGGTATCCACCCACAAGAGAAAGTCTATTTAAACCTCTGGGAGACCCCTCCATTTGGTCTTCAGATGACTAAAGAGAGAGCCTCTCCACCCCCCCCCCCCCAGGATGCTTGAAAGAAACTGGAACAAAAGACAGAGTGCAAGGGGTGTGAGTGATTGCTGGACCCAGGCTAAAAGGAGATTAGTCCGTAAAAGGGAGCATTCTGGAACTGGTGAGGCTCTTATCTGTATTCAGTTTGATTAGACATAGATTTGCGCATTTTATTTTATTTTGCTTGGTGACTTACTTTGTTCTGTCACTACTTGGAACCACTTAAATCCTACTTTCTGTATTCAATAAAATCACTTTTTACTTATTAATTAACTCAGAGTGTGTATTAATAGCTGGGGGAGCAAACAACTGTGCATATCTCTCTAGCAGTGTTATAGAGGGCGAACAATTTATGAGTTTACCCTGTATAAGCTTTATCCAGGGTAAAATGAATTTATTTGGGTTTAGACCCCATTGGGAGTTGGGCATCTGAGTGTTAAAGACAGGAACACTTCTGTGAGCTGCTTTCAGGTAAACCTGCAGCTTTGGGGCAAGTAATTCAGACCCTGGATCTTTGTTGGAGCAGACAGGAGTGTCTGGCTCAGCAAGACAGGTGCTGGGGTCCCAAGCTGGCAGGGAAGGCAGGGGTAGAAGTAGTCTTGGCACATTGGGTGGCAGATCCCGGGGGGGTTCTGTGATCCAACCTGTCACAGTGGGGTTGCTGGTTTGTCTTCTGGCTTCCTTGCTAGCTGCTGGGAAGGGCCATGGCAAGCAAGTTTGCAGAGGTCTTTTCTAAATTGTTCATGCTAAACTGGACATCATTCACAAAACATGCAGATTGCATCCTAGATTGCAAGCTGTTTACAAATGTCACCTGTAATTCAGAAGATACAATAACTTGAGCATTCTTAATACACTAATTCTTTTAAGGGGCCTTGAATAGTGAGGCTAGGGGGTCAAATTGTGATCCCACTGAAGTCAATGGCAAATTTCCCATTGACTTCAGTATAACCGAGATTTGAGCCATAGTCATTGTGTGAAACGTTTACATCAGAATGGTGTCCTTCAGACAGCAGGACAAATTCAGGGATCAGTCTAGCGGAGTCTAAGTTGATGTAACCATGTTACACCAATTTAAACACCTCCTACAGTCCTGTACACATACTTCGATTCCCTTAAACATACTGATTTGCGGGATGCACTCCCACTTTCCAAAATGTAAATTACACCCTTGTGTCCTCATACATCACCTCTGAATTCTGCCTGCTGCAGGTAGCTGAGTGTAAAAGAGTCTCACATGCTGAAAGGCAAGAAGAGAAGAATATAGCAAGAAAAGCAACTAACCGGAGGATGTGACTTATACCTTCCAGTTCCTCAGTTACACTGACTTAAATTCCCTTACACTCATGTATGTGTTGGTAATGGAGTGTGAGGCAGCCTGACACATAGCAGCATGCACCTCACTCTGAATTTGGACCTGTAAGTCTCATTCTCTCATGGAGGCAAATAGGCAACGGCAACATGTGCAACAATAATCATTATGCGCAAGAGCCTGGGTTCTTCAGGGATTTGCATATTAATAGCCTAAGTATTTTACCACTTGTTGGCCTGCCCATGTTCTCATACCAGGATACCAAGAAGAACAGGCACAAAGCCATGGTGTTGAAAGCTCCTTCCCACTATTCATATCTGATATATGATATAACCTTCTATGTTAAAGTACTTTTTTAAAAATTGAATGAGAGTCCTCCCATGTAAAGTAATGCAGCTTGGAAGAGTCATCTGGTGCACTAACTAATACCTATTGTGCCAAGAAACTTGATATTTTCGCTGAACAGCTGAATCCCTTAACTGATGGGAGGCAAAAAAGTTCAAGAAAAGCCACAGTACTGAAAATGTACCATGAAAATCTCTCCGCCACTTGATAATGTCTATAAAACTTAGAGTGTTAACTTTTCCGGGGACACAGCAGACTTGTCTCCTGAACGTTTCAAATGGCCAGTGTCCTAGCTCTATTAAGTTCAAAGAGGATTTTTAACATTCTTGTGCCAGTGTGAAACTGTATAGATCAACGTCTAGATTCTGATTTATTTGCTTAGCTGATCTCTTGCAGCAACAGGAAAATAAATCTTTCCAAATATGACTCCAAAGTAAATTGTTGGTTAGACCACCTTCAAATGATGTTTCTGGTTAGGCATCAGAGGGGCATAATTCATCTATACCCACAAGTGGGAAGGATACCACTCTGGGCACTTGATCCAGCTCCAGCTGAAATCAGTAGGATTTGTGCCATTGACTGCAGTGGGAGCATGGTCAGACCTATGTTGTAAGTCCATTGGCACTCATAGGAGCCCACTCTGAGATATGGAAATAAGTAGTCATTAAAAGGTGACTTAAAAAATGGAGCAGACTTGGTGAAAAATTTATACTTAATCTGTATCCACAATATGAGTTTTAAGTAGAAAAGCAAGTGTTAAGATATCTCGTGGGATCTCCATCTGGAATTCATGTCTGTGATGAATCTAGCCAGTTGCTGGAAGTCACTGTTCCACCAAAAATTACCAGAAGAATCATATCGAAGGCAGAGGGACCCAACTTCTTATGGAGTCAGTATAAAAATTCTAATAGCCTAAGTCTCCTAAGCGACTACGAACACCATCTGCTCTACTCAAATTATAGCAGCTTTTGGGGGGATGTCAATTAAACAACTTACAATTAATTTGATGTTAACAGAACCATTCAAAACAAAACTGAAGTCAGGGAATAGTGGAAATATCAATAGCGTCTCAGGGATTACCCACGAGTCAGAATGCAAAAGAACTGTTTATGGGTTAGTAATACAACCTATCCCGTTTTAATAAGGGAAAGGAAAACCCATTAGAAAAACCCTACAGAGACATCTAGCTCCATTACTAAACATCTGCAGTCACCTTCCACATATTGGTGTACGATGAAGATAAGATTTCATGGTCAAAAAATTATCAAATAACTTTTAAGAGTCAGACCGAGACTGGAAATTCAATACAGTTTTTATTGATGAAGCTTTTTGCTCACAAGGGTCCCCTGGGAGATGTAAAAGTTCAAATGAAATATGATAAAAATCAAATCACATTGAAGCTCATTCATTCTGTACCAAATAAAACAGGTCCTGTTTCAGCTTTGGTTTTAAAACCAGAAAGGGAATTTGCTTGATGAATTTCTGCTGCTACGCAGAATTCCAAATCAAAAGAGCACGGTTGCTAAAAGAATGATTTCCAGACAGTTTTGATTTAAATGTTGATATTGTCACGAGACAAGAAGTGCAAGATTGAAGGAACTACTTTGTAAGATGCAAAGATCCTTAGGATAAACGCACACTGAATTGGTGGCTTACTTTAAGGGTCAACAATGTAATTTTACAAATAGAGCCTGCTTGTCAAGTACTGTATGCATACAGAAGTATACATGCAATTGCATGCTTAATTTGCGTGCACAATTATTACAACTGCAAGCATCGTTGGACACACAAATGGCTGTGTGCACAGATACCCGGTTTATGTGCACAACAGCAGTAACTTCATGTACAAATTAAGCATGTACTTATGCACATGGAATTGAATGCCCGGGTTTTTGACATTCATGCCCCAATACAGATTTGATAGATAAAAGGTTGAGGAGCTGTAGGCCCTGGTCCAAGTTCTAGTTTTATATTCAGTCCTGGACTAATGTCAAAATAAACCTGCTAGACTGAAGAGCTCAGTTACAATTTAATGTCCAATATTTTGAAAACCATCTGCCCTTGAAGTCACATCATTCTGATTACCTTCTTGCTTTGCCCTCTCCCAATTTCAATTCCAAACGTGTGTGTTTTAAGCACAAAATGGGTTTTAGCTGATATCTCAAGAAACGTCAGAGTTAAAGATTAATGCTTTATACCATTAACTGGGATTCCAGGCTCTCAAAAGGCATGAAGCAATTATTTCTGGGGCTTGATGATTTCAAGACAGCTGTTACTAAAATCACGTTAGGAATTAAGTGTATTTGGAGAACAAGATCATCAGAATGATGTGAATCTTGTGACCTGCCAGGGCTACAGACATTTAGGGAAGACTGGTACAAATGTTTTCAAGACCAGTACATTTTTTACAAGCACTGGTTCTGGGCCATCGCTCTGAAAATAAAAATATAAAGAAATTTCAGTCCCTGGGAGTGTTGTACTGAGAGAGCCTGATGTGGATTTGAACTTGAGGCCTGTCATCCTTTACAAAATCCACTCAGAAAGGCCATAATAAAATGAGTCAAATAAGCCAATGAAAAAGGACATTTCTCTAAAGGAAAAAAAGTTTTCTTGTATTTCTTTATGCGCACAAAGTTGTTATGGTGACTGCAAGAAGCAAATGTGTTTTTGAAATCAAAGAAAGAGAACATACGTAAAGCTGTAGCCAAATCAAGAATTTGGGTGTTTTAAAATAACTCAGCCCGGCTTTGGTCAGAAGTAGAGCAAAATATATCCCTCCCTGCAGTTATTGGTACCATTCTTTGGGCTTTATAATCTTGTTGGAATATTAGCCAGCTGGTTCACAATGACTGACATTTTTTGTCATAGCCCAGGGGTGGGCAAACTTTTTAGCCCGAGGGCCACATCTGGGTGGGGAAATTGCATGCAGGACCATGAATGTAGGGCTGGGGCAGGGGGGTGGGGTGCGGGAGGGAGTGCGGAGTGTGGGAGGGGGTGCGGTGTGCAGGAAGGGGCTCAGGGCAAGGGGTTGGGGCACAGAAGGGGTGCAGGTGTACAAGGGGGCTCAGGGCAGAGGGGTGGGATGCAGGAGGGGTGCGGGGTGTGGCGGGGGTTGGGGTGCAGAAGGGGTGCGGGGTGTAGCAGGGGGCTCAGGACAGGGGGTTGGGATGCAGGAGGGGTGCATCAGGGGTTGGGGTGCAGAAGGGGTGTGGCAGGGTGCTCAGGGCAGGGGGTTGGGGTGAAGGAGGGGTGCGGGGTGTGGCAGGGGGCTCAAGGCAGGGGGTTGGGGTGCAGAAGGAGTGTGACAGGGGGCTCAGCGCAGGGAGTAGGGGTGCAGGAGGGGTGCAGGGTGCGGCAGGGGGTTGGGGTGCGGGGTGCAGGAGGGGTTTGGGGTGCGGGCTCTGGCCCAGCACCGCTTACCTGGAGAGGCTCCGGGGTGGCAGTGGAGTGCACCGGGGCCAGGACAGTCTTCCTGTCTGCCTGCCTGCCCTGCCCCCGCGTTGCACCGCACCAGAAGTGGCCGGCACCACGTCCCTGCAGCCCCGGGGGAGGGGGAGGCAGAGGGCTCCCCCAAAGCTCCCATTTCCCGCGGTTCCCCGTTCCTGGCCAGTTGGAGCTGTGGGGGGACGTACCCACAGGCGAGGGCAGTGCATGGAGCCCTCTGCCCCCCTGTCTCCCAGAGGCCGCAGGGACGTGTTGCCGCTCGTTTCCAGGAGCGGCCCGTGGCCTGCGGTGCCACAGGGGTGGCAATCCCACGGGCCCAATCCAAAGCCCTGATGGGCCGGATCCAGCCCACGGGCCATAGTTTGCCCATCCCGTCATAGCCTGTTGGTTCACAGTGACTGACATGTTAGGTGCTGTCATGGAATCCTGTTGCTGACAGTGGGAGGAACCAGATGCTTCAGAGAAAGATGCAAACCTCCCTCATCTCCGCCCCACCCCCGCACCACAATGCACCTAATTGAGTTTTTATTTGATGGGGGGGAAATTTCTGCGTGGCCTCAGGTGATCAGCATAATTTGTTTATAACTGATCCTCTGTGAGTGCATTTTAGCAAATAAATGTCAGGTTTATTACAGAGATTTCTTTTGTTAAAACTTGTACTAGAATTGTTACCCCAATGAGTAATCTGGAGGCCATATTTGAAGATTCGAGACAAAATCTTGACCCCGTTGAAGTCAATGGGAATTTTGTCACTGACTTCAATGGGATCAGGATTTTGCCTTTGGTCTTATATGTGAACAAGGCATATATTATTAGAAGGGATGTGTTGTAATGAGAGCCAGGTAATTGACCACCTTATAAAAGAGTAGAGTGGTAATATTTCCAGATAAGAACAAAGTTGAATAAAAATATAGTATTATAAAGTATCATTCACACATTATTATGTGAGTAGTGGCATAAATACATGCAGGGCTTAAGTTATAATGAAAGCGGGGCCAGAGCTCAAGCAATTTTTTTACATTGATAACTGATGCAGCAAGTCCAGTGGTGCTGGGGCTCAGCCCTGGCACAAATTAAGCACTGAGTACATGCAGTGAAGTAAAGTGCCAGGAGCCTGTGTAATAAAATTGGAGAAATAGTGGTCTGAGTCGTAAACGTAGTCCAGAGGTCAGAACATCTGATGCACATTTACACAGGCTCATGGGTCTAAGCTCTCATGTCCAGGTGATGACATTGAAAATCCCTCTGCTCAATAAAATATCAGACTCAGGCCTGAAGGGAAAGCGAAACCAATTATTTTTAAAATCTGTAGGGCCACTACACCTACACTGGGATTTAGGTGCCACAGTTGACACACCCAAGTTTGAAAATTTTGGCACATATCCCCAGATCTGATATCTCCTAAGAACTTTGGACTGTTTGAAATCTGCATTCACATTTTGCATCTCGGGTTTATTTCTGTTTAGGGAAGGAAGTAAAGATAATACCGTATCCCATAGAAATTGAAAGTACCATCATTTAGAATGTAGTCGCTTGAATTGGAAATCAGATGGGCTATAGGGAAATTAAATTTAAAAATTATCTCCTTCATTAAGCACCCAGATGACTTAGTCACTGAAAATGTTTTAGTTTGCATGTATCTTGGGGGAGAGAAAGACTAGTACTCCATTTAACATGATGTGTCAGCATTGGCTATATTTACCAAGTAATTACTATGTAAATGAATCTCCCACTGCAGGTTTATTAAGAAGCTGTCACAGTTTACCTTTTTTTGCATTTATGAACATATTTGTCAACATCCATGCGCCACTGAGGAGCGCTATGTACCTCTTGGCACACAACTTCAAGATACATATGTAGGCTGGGGAACAGCATCTCCTGACTAAAGACTCCAGGTGAAATTCTGGCCCCATTTAAGTCATTGGGATTTTTACCATTGACTTCAATGGGGTCAGGATTTCATCCTCCATTTGATTAAAGGGACACTAACAAATGGCTTAGATTCACAAGTGAAATTAGGATTTTATTTTATTTTTCATGTTTGTACAAAATCCAGTAAGCAGAGAAATGTTTTCCTACGTCTTTAAAATTCTTAGATTCTATTAAAATAACTCTTTCGATTGCAAGCACTTTGTGCGGGTTTTTTTTTTTCTCCCCATTTCTGAATTGGAGATTTGTATTTAGTCTACTAAGGAACAGCAGAGCAGTTTCTCAAGCTCCCTTTATCTTGGAAATGTCTTCAGTGTGACTTGTAAACCCACAGGAGTAGTATTTTTACCACTGGATTTGATCAATCTTGTATATTAACCAATTGATTAATTAGAGACTCTGTGTCTAAGGTCCCAGTCTTGCAAGGAGCTCCATGCAGACAGATCCCTGTGGGAAGCCTGGTTGAAGTCAATGAGGCTCTGTATGGCACAGGGATCCATGTGCATGGAGCTACTTGCAGGATGGTGGACTATATTTGTACAGCATTTAGCACCAGGGGGTTCTGATCCTGAATGGAGCCTCTGGGTGCTACTGTAACAGAACTATTAAATAATAACAATAATGATACGTGCCTAAAGCGCATGCATATTTCATGCGAGTTAACCAAGATGGCATCATAAGTAAAGCAGTTCTTCCACCTTGTGGTTAAACAGAATATTAGTCCGTGAGATTTTTGCATTAAATATCAGACACAGCAAGTGGACAGTAACATTAAATGGACACATTGTGCAAAACCCCACTGCTACTGTGAAACCCTGCCCCACACTCCTATACTAGACAAATAAACTTCAGTCATATACATAACGTGAATGCTAAGTATATAAAGTGTATGCCTACACATAAATTAGTGAATGGGATTAAGTTGCCCTCTTGTGATCGAAGCCCTATATAAGATGATATAAGACCTAGAATCATAACAGCTAACAAAGAGGCTCCTTTAGCCCTACTGGCAGAGGCTGGTATTTATTGCAACCTACAAACCTTGTCCTGCTGGTCAAAGTATTACAGTGGAAAGTGAATGAGAGTGTGGTCTTGACAAAAGGAAAAAAATTAACCCATTCCGCTCAACTTCCATGAATGACACAGGTGGAGTTGAGAGGAATCAGTGCACGTAGAGGGGATGAGTAATTCCCAGATCTTCCTCCCTATTCTCACCCCCAACCATTCTTCCCATTTCCCGTCTGGCTATATAAGTAATCTTGCTATTATTTGTGGGTTCCATTGGGAGACAATTCAGTACAATATGGGTCCACCATCCCAAATCAGCCATCCCAAATCAGCCCACTTTCAAAAGCAGTAATTAAATGTCAATTCTGCACTAATGTAATCGACGTATAATGAGATATATAATTTTGTAGCAAATGCTTAAAATTTTCACTGTGTGAAACAGTGGAACACGTTGGCTAACAGACTTTGCAGCCAGTAAGTGAATATTAATGTTTTTAATGGTCCTAAATTGCACTTCAATTCTGATGCAGGATTATCATGGTTATATAAGAGAGACTGATTTGGTTCAAGGAAGGATGGCAAGGCATGAAAAGAACAAACTGTTTAAAACCTATGGCTGATTCTCTTCAGATGCTGCTTGCTTTTGAACGGTGACTTATTATTATATCATTAATTAATTATTATTATTATTATTAACCATTTCTATTACAATAGCATTTAGTTGCACCAATCAGAATCTGGGTATTGTTGTATTAGGTACAAACAAAGAGTAAAAAAAATATATCCTCATCTGTGACATCTTCTTTTAATGACTCAGTCTATAACCCTGGTCCATGTGCCAAATTTATTCCTGGTTTAAATGCACTGAAGTCATTCGGGTTACACCAGGCAGGCATTTGGCCCATTGTCTCTTCTTGACTGAATATAATCATCCATCTATAACTATATCCCCAGTTTGTTTTGCTCTTCAACAGAACCATTGGGTTCAGATCCAGAGATGAACCCAGACTTCCACCAAGTTCTGGGAAGGAGTTAGCAGGTTTCAGTTCCACTGATCTGGCTCAAGTCGTATCTAGTGATGTTTCTTTTTCTTACTGTAACAAACAAATCAAAATGCTTCATTGTCTAAAGTGATTTTCCAAAACCAATAACAAATCAAGAAACTTGACAGATGGGCAGTGTCAAGAATAGCACAATCTGTTTCTTTAGCTATTCTTATCTCACAAATAAAGGCTGTATAAACAATCAGGGAGGAGGGGAAGGGCCGCATACCTCCAAGAAGCCAATTTTAAGAGTGGATTTAATGCTGGTGAAAAGAATTGGACTGGGATCTCTGAACACTTAAGTTATTTATTTATTCAAAGAGCAAGTGCAGCAGAGGCAGCTGCATGACAAGCTTTTCCACTCTTTCCCCACTACCCTGTCAATGTGCCACAGCATGATCCAGAGGTACCATCTCTGGGGAGAGGATGGATTTTAGTATCCACATGATGCTGTTTTGACACAATGCCACCATGTGCCAGATCTGATAACATTCTGGCTTACTGTGATAAGGATAAAAAGATTTTGCTTTTCTATTGCACATTTCATCCAAGGATTTCAAATCCCTTTACAAAGATGAGTAAAGATCATTAGCCTCACTAGTGATGAGGAAACAGAGGGGCACAGTGTATCTGAATTGACCAAATTCACAAAGTGAGTCAGTGGAAGAGTCTGGCATAGAACTCTGAATCACAATACTATGCTTAATATACCAAACCAGAGCTCTCTACTTTTTTAACATTAAGTCATAATCCCATCTCTTGGTGTGAAGATATTCTGAAGCAATGTGACACTTTTTGGACATAACATCATATTGTGTCACAGCATGATGGCATTTTGATGCAGTATTATTCTGTTGCTCCAAAATGTCATCAAGCTGTATTGTGGTACTATGATGACACAGCACAAAAGACATTTTATACAAGTATCACAGGTAAGGACACCCTGATACAACATAATGACATTTTCACACATACTATTTAATGCCATGTTAATGTTTAGTCACAGTATTTGAATATTTTGCTTTAATGCAAAGTCAAGTCCCCTACCCTGTCTACATTTAAGTCCTCTGAAAGATGCACTTCTCCCAGGATGCCTACAGTGAATCTAGTTGACTCGTATTAAAACCCCTGTTTGTCATTTCCCTTTTCCTAACCTCTGTCTACTTGTCTGTCTGTCCTGAGTCTTCAAGGCAGGGATTGTCCCTTTATGAATCTAAGGGAAAAAAGGAGTTCAGGAGAGCTGGCAGTTTCTCAGAAAGAATATTAAAGCAAACTATCCTCATGAGAAGATAGTAAGAATAGTAAGGGGCCATATGGCTCCATCAGGAGCTCTTTCATTACCTGAAAATCTAAAATCCTACAAAAAGCAGAAACAAACAAATTGTTACGGATGAGAACAAAAGAATAGCAAAAGCATGTAAGGACAAAATCAGAAAGGCAAAGGTACAAAATGAGTTACATCTAGCAAGGGACTTAAAATACTAGAAGAAAAGTTTCTATAAATACATTAGGAGCAAGAGAAAGACAAAGGAAATTGCAGGGCCTCTGCTTAGTGGAGAAGGTGAGCTAATAACAGATGATATCAAGAAGACTGAGGTGTTTAATGCCTATTTTGCTTCAGTTCTCACTAAAAAGGTAAATTGTGACCAGATACTTAACACAATTAATATTAACAATGAGGAATGAATGCAATGCAAAATAGGAAAAAAACAGGCTAAAGACTATTTATAGTTGAATTCAAGTCAGCAGGTCCTGATGAAATGTACCCTATAGTACTTAAAGAACTATTGAAACAATTATCAGTAGTTATCTTTGAGAACTCATGGAAGACAGGTGAGGTCCCAGAGGATTGGAGAAAGGCAAACATAGTGCCTATCTTTTTTTTTAAAATATATATGTTTTTAAAAAGGGAAACACAGAGAACCTGGGGAATTGTAGACTAGTCTGCCTAACTTAGATACCCGGAAAGATATTGGAACAAATTATTAAACAATCCTAGAGGCTAATAGGATTATAAGGAATAGCAAAGATGTAGTTGTCAAGAACAAATCATGACAAACCAACTTAATTTCCTTCTTTGACAGGGTTACTGGCTTACTGGATAAGGGGGAAGTGTGTAGACATGACATATCTTGATTTTAGTGTTTGGCGCCGTCTCACATGACATTTTTTTAAGCAAACTAGGAAAATGTGAGCTAGATGAAATTACTATAAGGTGAGTGCACAATTGGTTGAAAGACAGTACGCAAAGAGTAGTTATCATGGTTTGCTGTCAAAGTGGGGGGACATCTAGTGAGGTCTTGCAGGGGTCAGTTCTGGGTCCAGTATTATTCAATATTTTAACTAATGTCTTGATTAATGAAATGGAGAGAATGCTAATAAACATTTTCAGATGTCACCAAGCTGAGGGGGGGAGGGATTGCAAGCACTTTGGAAGACAGAATTAGAATTCAAAAGGACCTTGAAATTGACGAATTGGTCTGAAATCAACAAGAGTCAAGTTAATAAAGACAAGTGCAAAGTACTACATTTAGGGAGAAAAAAATCAAAACTACAAAATGCAGGATGCCTGGCTAGTCCATAGCAGTAGCGTAGCTGGTGGGGTTCAGCGGAAGCAGCTGCTTCCCCTCAGGCCGGCAGGCTTAGAAGCGGCGCCTGCCGGCCGGCGCTGCCAACCACAGGGCCAGAGGAGCCACGGGGCAGCAGTGGAAGCCCGGCGCGGAAGCGGCGCCTGCCGGCCGGCGCTGCCACCCACACGGCTGGAGGAGCCACGGGGCGGCAGCCTGGCTTGGAAGCGGCGCCTGCCGCGCTGGGACAGGAGCTGGGGACAGATGGCAGCGCAGGAGGGAAGGTGGGGCGGGGGAGTCTGGTCTGGGGACGTGACCAGAGAAGGAGCCGGGGGGTGCCTTTTTTATGTTTTTTGCTCCCCCTACACTGAAAATCTGGCTATGCCACCGGTCCATAGTACTGCTGAACAGCAGTGGGGATTGTAGTGGATTCCAAATTAAATATAAGTCTATAATGTGATGCAGTTGCTGACAAGGCTAATATTATTCCGGGGTGTATTAAGAGACGTATCATATGTAAGACACAGGAAGTACTTGTCCCACTCTACTTGGCACTGGTGAGGCCTTAGCTGGAGCATTGTGTCCAATTCTGGATGCCATGTTTTAGGAAAGAAGTGTATAAATTGGAGAGGGTCTAGAGGAAAGCAACAAAAATGATAAAAAGATTAGAACACCTGACCTATGAGGAAAGGTTAAAAAAACTGGGCATGTTCCTTTTGAGAAAAGAAGACAGATGGGGGACCTCACAACAATCTTCAAATAAGATAAGGGCTCTTATAAAGAGGACTATTATTAATTGGTCTCCCTGTCCATTGAAGGTAGTACAAGTAATGGGGTTAATCTAAAGTAAGGAGGATTTAGGTTAATATTAGGAAATACTTACTAACTATAAGGATAATTAAGCACCGGAACAGGCTTTCAAGGGAGGCTGTGTGGAATCTCCATTACTGGAGGTTTGAAACACCTTTCAAGAATAGTCTGGGTTTACTTAGTCCTACCTCAGTGCACTGGGCTGGACTTGATGACCTTTTAAAGTCCCACCAGCCCTACATTTCTGTGATTCTATGAATGTCTGGAAAGTACGTAGCACATCATGGTTGCTATCATAGACAAATACAATAATAATAAATAATAATTAGGAAGCCATCATGTTTATGACATTCTGATGTAACAGTATAATAATGTTGATCTGACATCACAGTGTCAGTGACTTTTGCAACTTCATCCTAAGTCTTGCAATAAGTGGTGTTTTCATAAAGCCCCAGCTCTTGGAGTCCTATGAGTGCATGAGAACAGTGGCTTTCATTTCTGAAAAAACAATAATTATGTAGCCCTCATGGACGCAGAGAAAAACTTGAAATGGGAGCTACTAAAGCTTACAAACAGGCTTTGGGCAAAAAAACAAAAAAGACCAATCAATAAAACCATACTAGGGTTGCCAGGTGTCTGGTTTTCGACTGGAACAGCCAGTAGAAAAGGGACCCTCGTGGCTCCGGTCAGCACTGCTGACTGGGCTGTTAAAAGTCTGGTTGGCGGGGCTGGCAGGCTCCCTATGTGGCTCCATGCAGCTCCTGGGAAGCCACGACATGTTCCTCTGGCTACAAAGTGTAGGGGTGGCTTTATGTGCTGCCCCCGCCATGGGAGCTGCAAGGGCGGTACCTGTGGGCCGAGGCAGCACGCACCGCACAGAGCTGCCTGGCTGCACCTCTGTGTAGGAGCCAAGGGACACGTCGCTGCTTTCAGGGAGCCCCGAGGTAAGCACCGCCTGGAGCCTGCTCCCCACAGCCCAGCCTTGAGTCCCCTCTCTCAGCCAAATACCCTCCAAGACCCTGCACCCCTTCCCACACCCCAACCCCCTGCCCCAGCCCTGAACCCCCTCCCACAGCCAAACTCCCTCCTGGAGCCTGCACCCCACACCGTGCCCCATGCCCCTGCCCCAGCCTGGAGCCCCCTCCTGCACCCTGAACCCAGCATTTCTGGCCCCACCCCAGAGCCCACATCCCCAGCCAGAGCCGGCACCCCGACCCCCTGCCCCAGCCGGGTGAAAATGAGTGAGTGAGGGTGGGGAAGAGAGAGGGACAGAGGGAGGGGGATGGAATGAGCAGGGATGGGGGCCGCAGAGAAGGGGCGTAGCAGGGGCAGGCCCTGGGGGGCGGGACAAGGGTGTTCAGTTTTGTGCAATTAGAAAGTTGGCAGCCCTAAGCCATACATGTATTCATTATCTTAAATCTCATCTCAACCTCATGATTTTTGACAGCCAACCCATCCCCTCTCCCTCCCCTCCAAAACTTCCAGGTTGCCCCTTCCCGTAAGAAAACTAATATGCCTAGACCCTCATCTTTAAGATGGCGGCTAAACAAGCGGAGACTACAAGTCCCAGCAAGCCATGGGCCACCTTGAGAGATCGCCTAGACCCCAGGAGGCGCATGGAATTCTGGGACTTATAGTCCCCTGGGTCCAACAGGTACAAGGGACTAGTCTGCGAAGCGCCTCTTGCCGTAGTGCATGCTGGGAGTAGTGGTATCTGGTGGGCGCAGTGCATGATGGGAATGATGGAGCCTATGGGCAGGGCGGGACTGGGCGGCGATGGCTGCCGGGAAATTGTAGTTCTTGGGGGTGCCGGAAGTCTGCAGCGCCTGCGCGGAGGAGCTCGGCCGGCGACCCCGTGCGTGGCAGGAAGCGGAAGGGGGCCGGTAGGGCTCGAGCACTGACGTGTCTCTCGGAGTGAGCAGGCGTCTCCGCCCGGCCTCGGCTCCCTCTTTGGACACCAAAAGCGGCCGCGATGGGGAGTGAGTGTCGGCGCGCTCCGGGGGCCCGGGAGCTGGGGGCGGTGGAGGGGCTCCCGAGGCGGGCTCGGGGCGGGGAACCTGCTGCGTGGTCAGTGCAGCGTCCGGGATCCTCTGAATGATCCCCGAGCTGTGCCCCGGGTTGGCAGCGCCCCGCCGGCCTCCCTTCCCCCCCTCCCCTCCAGCTGTGCCCCGGGTTGGCAGCGCCCCGCCGGCCTCCCTTCCCCCCCTCCCCTCCAGCTGTGCCCCGGGTTGGCAGCGCCCCGCCGCCCTTCCCTTCCCCCCCTCCAGCTGTGCCCCGGGTTGGCAGCGCCCTCCCCCCCCAGCTATGCCCTCGGTGGGCAGCGCCCTCCCCCAGCTATGCCCTCGGTTGGCAGCGCCCTGCTGCCCTCCCTTCCCCCCCTCCCCACCAGCTGTGCCCCGGGTGGGCAGCGCCCCGCCGCCCTTCTCCTCCCCCCCCCGCCCGCTGGGCCCGGGGTTGGCAGCGCCCCGCCGCCCTTCCCCGCCCCCCCCTCCAGCTGTGCCCTGGGTTGGCAGCGCCCTTCCCCCTCTCCAGCTGTGCCTCGGGTTGGCAGCGCCCTTCCGGCCTCCTCCCTCCAGCTGTGCCCTCGGTTGGCAGCGCCCTTCCCCCCCCTCCCCTCCAGCTGTGTCCTGGGTTGGCAGTGTACTCTTTGTGCAGGGGCCGGGAGGTACTATTGCTTCTTGAAATGTGCTGCCATCCCAGGGTCTGTCCAGGAGCCTTTTCTTCCCCACTAGCTTGTGTTTGGCTCTAGGTCAGGGGTAGGCAGCCTATGGCATGGGTGCCGAAGGCGGCACATGAACTGATTTTCAGTGGCACTCACACTGCCTGGGTCCTGGCTACCAGTCGGCTCTGCCTTTTAACTTAATTTTAAATGAAGCTTCTTAAACATTTTAAAAACCTTATTTACTTTGCATACAACAATAGTTTAGTTATATATTATAGACTTATAGAAAGAGACCTCCTAAAAACGTTAAAATGTATCACTGGCATGCAAAACCTTAAATTAGAGTGAATAAATGAAGACTCGTCACCCCGCTTCTGAAAGGTTGCCAACCTCTGCTCTAGGCCCTATGGGGGGTATTGGAGCGGTTACATTTCTGAGAGCCATGTTGGGCTCATAATGCTGTTTTTGACACATTATAGGTCTTATTCTTTTATCAAACTGTTAAAACAAGATTAGCTTCTTGTAATATGAATGTGCACGCTGAGCGGTTGAACAGTTTTCATCGTTTCCTTTCCTGTCTCTGCTGCCTTATAAGTTTGCTTGTATTAGGATCAGGGTTAGCTTTCTCATGTTGACATCCATTCTACCCCTTCTTAGGCTTTTCTTATTAGCTGGGCATTCTAATTTTGGTCACATCAGGAAAGAAATTTTCTGCAGCATGCAAAGTAGCAAATACAAATTTTCTATTGGTAGGAAGGCTCTGTATGATGCCAGGAGGTCAGGCTAGATGACTTAACAGGTACTCTTGACTTCACTTGCCTGTGGATCATGTAAAGGTCAGTAGGGGTGCCAGGGCATCTGTTGCAGCACCATAGTAAAATGAAACTGCAAGCTGAGTGGGGCATGGTCAGTAGCCCTAAGCTAAAAATCAGTCATTCTTTCTGAATAACAGAAACCCAAAGCAATGAAAGATATTCATGTCTCTAGTTAATAGAATCTTCAAGGTAGTCTGTTTGAGGAGGAGGAACTGGTTAGGTTCTGGAAAAAAAAATTGGTTTCATTGTTGTAAAAGTAAAAGGTAGATGTGGTATTTGCAGAAAGTGAAAAACCACAATCCAAGAAATTTCTGTTGGAAATTAATAGCTTAATATTTAGTAAACTGTTTTTGGTCTAGACTTAAACTGGGTACATTTAGTATGAATTTCATATTTCCACAGAACTACTGAAAGTGATCGAGTTTCAGTGCTCTTGTGCTGTCTTTCATTAAATGGATATAAAGGAAGTAAATCCTACCACATAATTTCTGCAATCTGAGATTCGGCTGTTGTCCTGAGAGAGTCAGCCTACCTCCCTCTGAATTTCCTTGAACCTAATGTTCCTGTCTTGGAAAAACAGTTTATTTCATAACTGTTAAATCTGAAAGAAGAGTTCATAGTTCAGGCCTGTATTATAGATACCTCCCCTTTCCTTAAATCTTAAGGCTTAGGTAACTTTCAGACCTCACTTGCTTTCTAAGGGTAAACCTCCTCATGCTCCTGAGCAGTTTCACACTAATCTTGTGGGATTGTTTGAGTAACTGTTTAACCAGTGCCTGTAAGAGGTTCAATCATTCCTCCCCAAAGTAGTTTCAACCTTCCACATAAATTCAGTTATTCACATTATGCGTCAAATAACCACCATCAAATAGAAGTTGGAAGGATGCAGAAGAGTATATCTCTAGAAAACAAAATAAGTCGGTGAAACTAACATTCTCTTCCTCATCATTCTCAAGTAAGTTACAAACTACCCAAATCAGCCATGTATAGTAAGTTTGCCATTTGTTATCACATTCATTCAAAGGTGCAACTGCCTTGTTAGCGCAGTTAGCCAGATGTACCTAAGACAGATAAGAGTGAGGTGACCACCTAGTCCCTAGCCCTTGCACATTTAGAAATTTCCTTTTTTTAAGATGTCAGTAACTAATCATCAGGAGTGCCATAAGTTCCGTATCTGTATGTTCACTTTACGATCTAACGTTTTATTTTGTTTTACAGTTAAATTTCTTGAAGTAATCAAGCCCTTCTGTGTTATCTTGCCTGAAATTCAAAAGCCAGAAAGGAAGGTATGTTATTGAGATGTCCTTCAAGACTCTATTTGTAAGAGAGATTTCTAAGCCTAAGGTGTGGTCTACGCTCAGTTTTTGGACCAGTGTAACTGTCAGCAGTGCAGTTACTTTTAACTGAAATAGTTACACCATTGCAGTCCTTGTGTGAATAGTTATACCCAATATAAGTCATCTTTATACTGGCATGAGTGCATCCACAGTAGGTGTTGTACTGCTGTAATTATACCAGGACAGTTGAAGCAGTACGACTTGTGCGTTGGCAAGGCCTGAGGTATATGATGATGTATATCTAAGAGAGAATTAATTTCAGAGTAGCTAAAAATGGTATCTTAAAATTAAAAATACTCTTTCCCTTTTCCCCCATCTCCCTTAAAAACAACTGATTTGAACAAATAATCTTAGATTGGCATTTTTGCTGAGAGCTTTTTTTTTTGGTAGGCCATTAAACTAAGAATCCATTTCGGTGGATCAGTACTGGGATTACTTTATACTGCTTGCATAAGATTGTTTGCTTGGATGAAAGTTTCAGTAAAGGTTTACCATCTTTCCTTCTAGACTTCATCTAGTGTAGATGGGATGAAAAGGGATTTAGTAATTTGCTTCTGTCTAGTGTTTTACCATAAGTATGCAGTTACATTATAGAGTTTAGCTAACTTGCTTAATAGACCAGCTGTTGTGACCAGTGACAACACATTCAGTTTAACTCCTGTCTTTCTCTTTTTCTTCAGATTCAATTTAAAGAAAAAGTGCTATGGACAGCTATCACACTTTTCATCTTCTTAGTGTGCTGCCAGGTATGTTTGTAATATTCTTTCATTTTCCTTTCAAATAAAAAGGAGAACAAAGTCAGTGCTTTAATTTAACCCCACTTCACTTTCATTGCTTGGAAATTCAGATTCCCCTGTTTGGTATCATGTCATCAGACTCAGCAGATCCTTTCTACTGGATGAGAGTGATTCTGGCTTCAAATAGAGGTAAGATCCTGCTTCAGGTAGCTCAGTTGCAAGCGCAGAGTTTTATACTTCCAGTGGCTGTGTAACTTGATTTGTTCAAACATTTGGGATTTTAGTCTTAGTTTATAGATTTTTTTTTAATGAAGTAAACATCTGGATTGGAGCAATAAACACTGCATAATGGAAAATAAATGATAAATATGGGGATGGAATTGGCACAAATGCATTCAAATTTTATATGGATAGACACATTATCAGTTGCATATATCCAAGTGAAGGGCAAATAGCCTTTGCAGAGAAAGTGGAAACAAGACAGCTCATAAATACCCATATATAATAGACATTACAAAACTCCTGCAATACATTCCATGTATTCTGATGCACATTCCCAGCTATAAGATCTCTTTGTACTTTTTTTCTTACTGACACCTTTGGTCAGTCACACAGAGTAAAACCTATGCTGCCTGCTCAGTTGTCCAGTTGCTCATTGAAGCTTTTTTGTGCTAATATAAATCAGATACAGTATCAATCACTTCAATGCACCATTTGATACTAGTTCAGGTGTGTGTGTATATGTATCAGGTGATATCGATTTGATTATAGCATAATGGGAAGTGCAGAGATTTGCATGTCACTGAGAAACGTTGTTGCACAGCGACTGATTATACCAAAAAATATTTGAACGTTATCCTTCCAAGGAAGAGTGAAGCTTTACCGTTTCTACACCATCTTATATCTGACGTAGGTATGCCAGAAAGCAGTAACTTTAATGCAGGGCACGTGATACTAAGGAGCGATTCATTGTCTAGCAAATTAATTTTCATCAACATTTCAGTTACCTTCCAAAGCTTTTCTTTTTAAACTGACTCAGAGAAGGAGATGCCATGTGTCTCTTATTGTTCTATCTGCACCATGAGGAGGTGGGAGGAATGAAAAGTCAAACTTTGCACTTTGGGGGGTGGTCTGGAAATGGTGAACTGCAACAACTGTCATTCTGCTTTCTGCATCTGACAGGAACATTGATGGAGCTGGGTATTTCACCCATTGTCACTTCTGGGCTCATCATGCAGCTCTTGGCTGGTGCCAAGATAATTGAGGTTGGGGACACTCCAAAAGACAGAGCTCTCTTCAATGGGGCGCAGAAATGTAAGTAGCAGCTGATATCCTAGAATATCAGGGTTGGAAGGGACCTCAGGAGGTCATCTAGTCCAATCCCCTGCTCAAAGCAGGACCAATCCCCAGACAGATTTTTTGCCCATGATCCCTAAATGCCCACCTCAAGGATTGAACTCACAACCCTGGGTTTTAGCAGGCCAATGCTCAAACTACTGAGCTATCCCTCCCCCATATCAAGGAGGCTCATCTAGAATGAGGCCTGACATTAACAATGGAAGTTGTGAACTTGATCCTCTGAAAAATCTTGGAATCTCACGTGTAGGCCTCCCCAGATGTTAGTTTTCTTGAGTCTGAATTTGTCAGTATTTCAGTGCTCTGATTTATTGGCTGCTGTTTATTGGCCTATGTGAAATTATCTGGTGAGTTTCAGTTGAGTTCTTACTGGTTGTGTCACATGATGGTGTCCCTGCTGCAGTCTCAGCAGAGAGGCCAAATATTAAATGGACCATGGCGACCCAAATACCGCCTAGACCTCTAAATGTGATCAAGGCAATTTTGATGTGGGAGGAGGGTGAGGCAATTCTGTGCTGCAGATGTCCCTCTTGTGTGAACCATCTTGAGACTCAAGTCCTTTTAAAGTTGGCTCTTTTCAGTAGTAAATGTTGCTATGCTCTCTATGCAAGATACAGATTTCAGTTAATTTTAGTCAGATCTTCTCTACAACTTGTTTCTTTACAAGGAACAATTAAGTTTCAAAATCTGTTTACTGAAGAAAAATTCACCTAAACTGCTTACGTATCAGCTTAATGCTTTACTTTGTATTTAAAAAAATATTTCCTGCAAACAAAAGTGTTTAACACTGAGAATGTTGCTTCATCTGCTTTAGATAAGTTTTCTCTCTCGTTGCTGCTGTGCAGTGTTTCTGTTGATCTTAGAGTTTCCAGTGGCTGATTTCAGGGATCAAACTTCATTTTGACATTGCATTTAGATGTCTATTTCATTAGTTATTGTGTACTATTCCTCCCTGCTACCCTTTTTTCACTGATCTGCAAATGTCATATAAACAGACAGTATTTTTTGTCTTCTTTTACAGTGTTTGGCATGATTATTACAATTGGTCAGTCTATCGTCTATGTAATGACGGGAATGTACGGAGACCCATCTGAGATGGGTGCTGGTATCTGTTTGCTTATCACAATTCAGGTAACTTTTATACCACACCCTCTACATCACTCCTCAAAACCATACTTCCCTTTTATCCTAAAGGAGTCTGGAGGGTCCAGTTATACAGCCTCATGGAGTGATGGGAAAGGAGTGAGGAGAATTGAAAGCACACGTGTCTGCCAACCAAAGAGGATATCTGATATTCTCCTTGTCATCCTTAATGGAACAAAACATTTGTATCAAGTTAGCATTATTACAAAAAATAAAAGGGGATGATGCCTCCAGCAAATAATGCTATTTCTTTTCTTGCAGCTTTTTGTAGCTGGACTGATAGTTCTACTATTGGATGAGCTTCTACAGAAAGGGTATGGTCTTGGTTCTGGCATCTCCCTCTTCATTGCTACCAACATCTGTGAGACTATTGTATGGAAGGCATTCAGCCCCACCACTGTGAACACAGGCCGAGGTAACTCATACTCTGTGTTCTTTGGTTGCGTTAGGATTTAAGTATTCTGTAATACGAAAGATGACTAGATTATCTGAGTAGCTTCATGTGCACTCTTCCACATTCTAAAGCTCCACTCATACATAGCAATTTCTACAGTAACCTTCCAGAGCACAGAGAATTTCAGCAACAGAAAAGTTGTATTTCTATGCACAAAAGAAAAAATTAAGAAAATTAAGTTAAATAGTAAATAAATAGTGCTCCTGACCTCTCAGCCCATGTAATTTTTATCAAGTGGAATCCTAATTAATTATAATAGAGATGTGTGTATGCAAGGTGCAAATGCATGTTTAATACAACTACTGTGAGAGAAGACTCCAGAGGTTTAAGATGAGTTGTACTTAGGCAGCATATTGCCTTGCTTGAGAGAGGGAGTGCCTCCTGCCACTCAGCAGCCACCCCTATTTTTGATTTGAGTGACACTTTTTCCAAAGACTAATCAAATCATCCTCAGTTGCAAGGATAGGGAATGAGATTCCGTAGGGGACACGAAGAACTGCAGGGAGAGAGGAGATGGAAGTATTGGGTGCTTACAGGAAGGCAACGAATTCCAGTTGTGCAAATAAGTTTTAACTCTATAATATAGGATGATCAAGTGTTCAGTCCACAACGTTCTCCATTTACTTTGCATTGTCCATTGTAAGTCTGCAGAATACATCCACCAGACCTTTAGTGTTTCCTTAAAGGTGTATGCTTTAATCAGAATCTGGAATGAAGAATGGCAATCTTAACAACATAAGAATGGTCATACTGGCTCAGCCCAATGGTCTGGCTAGCTCAGTATCCTGTCTTCTGACATTGCCCAGTGCTGCATGCTTCAGAGGGAATGAACAGAACAGGATAGTTATTGATGATCCATCCCCTGTTGTCCAGTCTCAGCGTCTAGCAGTCAGAGGCTGAAGGACACCCAGAGCATAGGGTTGTGTCCCTGACCATCTTGGCTAATAGTCATTGATGGACCTATTGTCCATGAATTTATCTAATTCTTTTTTGAACCCAGTTACACTTTTGGCCTTCACATCATCTCTGGCAACAAGTTCCACAGGTTGACTGCACTGTGTGAGGAAGTACTTCCTTATGTTTGTTTTTAACCTGCTGCCTTTTAATTTCATTGGGTGACCTCTGGTTCTTGTGTTATTTACCCCTTCACATAACACTTCTTTATTTACTTTCTCTACACCGTTCATGATTTTTTAGATCTCTATCATATCCCTCCTCAGTCATCTCTTTTCCAAGCTAAACAGTCCCAATCTTTTTAGTATCTCCTCATATGGAAGCTGTTCCATACCCCAATCATTTTTATTGCCATTCTGTGTACTTTTTTCCAATTCTAATATATCTTTTTTGAGATGGGGAAACCAAAACTGTATGCAGTATTCAAGATGTGGGCATACCGTGAATTTATGTGGTGGCATTATCTAACCCTTTCTTAATGGTTCCTAATCTTCAGAATTGGTTGCTGGGAGGCTTATGAGTCTGTCATTTCACATGTCACTTTTATTCAAAGGGCAGTGTTTTTTTCCCACAGCATTCATAGTTATGGCAGAATCCAAGCTGCTGCTTATTAAGAATCTTGGGTCCATAAATTTTGAACGCTCTTCTTTCTGTGTGATTTTTCAGCAGGGCAGGAGAGTAAAAATTGCTTGCTTTGTGATAGTGAGTTCTCAAAGCACAGAACTTCAAAGTAGGAAAACAAAACAATGCATTTCTTTGAAATGTAACTCTGTCATAAAAAGTGATTACAACTCTGTTTCCCTTTTAATCCCTTGCAGCAGTGTTTTGCTCTGTGTCTATTGCTGATAAGTACTCTGGAAAACCTAGCTTTCGAACAAGAAATTTGTTCTCTTGTGCAGATTGCTAGAACTTTTTGGATAATTCAGTGTTTCATGATGCTCTGAATTCTGCGGATATAAAGTGCGCTGTTTACATCTCTCTTGTTCCCTGTGTTTCATAGAATCCTTGTTTTTTCTTCTAGTATGTTCTTTGGCACTGTCTAAAATAGTCATATGGTGTGGAATCCATACCTGTATGGCATTAGCAGATGTACCTTACGCTATGAAGACAATTGCATTCTTCTTTATATTAACATGTTTCTTATCGAAGGAATTGCCTTTAGGGTGGGATTTTTCAAAAGTGCTCAGCATTGGCCTAACTGATCCTATAGAAATCAATGGTAAAGCCCTTACTGACTTTAGTGGGATCAGAGTTAGGCCAACAGCAAGAGCTTCTGATAATCCCACCCTAAATATTGTATTTCAGAAGCCTAGTTAATGTCTCAGTTCAGATATTAAGATACCTGAACTCATGGTCCTTCCCCTCTCCCTTTCTCATTTAAGGAATGGAGTTTGAAGGAGCCATTATTGCTCTGTTCCATCTGCTGGCTACTCGTACAGACAAAGTCAGAGCTCTCCGAGAGGCCTTCTACCGCCAGAACCTTCCTAACCTCATGAACCTGATTGCCACCATTTTTGTCTTTGCTGTTGTCATATACTTCCAGGTCAGTCAGAATCTAGAATAATGTTTAAAACTACTGCCGGTGGATATAAAAAAGCCATCTATTTCCTGGTACAAATGCAGTCTGATAAATTTTGAGTACAGATCCTGACAATACTTCCATAGAAAAGTTGATAATTGTGAAGATAAATATGAGTTCAAGAAGTTCAAAATCTTAGGCTTTTTTGTGGCTTTTTAAATGAGAACTGACATGGCTGGGTGTTTTAAAAATGGATTTTTGTTCTGCAGCTTGAAGAGTTAAATTTCACCCTTTTAGTGCATACAGAATACTCCTAATGACTAATAGGTGTCAGCCAGGGCTTCAGTTACTTGATCTGAAAAGGCTTGAACTCCACCCTTGGCTTTCTGTGGCCCCCAAAAGGCTTGAAAAGTATTGTAGGCTGAGAGAGATGATGGATGTGTACTAACAGACCTTGCCAAAAATGTCAACATTTTGCTGAAAATACCATGAGCCCATAAAAACCCAAGTCCATTTTGGAATTTATTGCAGCAAAATGGCCAATAAGTAGCAAATTAAGGGGTCTTTTTATGTGTAGCTTTGAAATTTCCGCTTCTGGGCAGTATGCTGAGTTCTTCCTACAATTTCAGACCCACCTTTGAGTATTTTGGCATTTCATAAATTCACATATTTAAGCTATCCTGTCCAACAGTCTGAGGTCTTGGCAGAAGGGTTTAAATAGAGAGTTGAGCTAGTAGAATATTTGACACTCACATGGTTCACAGCAAGATTTTTGTTGAGACGTTGTGTGGTGCCTCTGCTGTCTGCATGTTTTACTTCAGTTACAGTGGGGTTTTTACTTGGCATTTTTCAGGGCTTCAGAGTGGACCTCCCCATCAAATCTGCCCGCTACCGTGGCCAGTACAACACTTACCCGATCAAGCTGTTCTATACTTCCAATATACCCATCATTCTTCAGTCTGCCTTGGTATCTAATCTGTATGTGATCTCCCAGATGTTGTCTGCTCGCTTCAGTGGCAACTTGTTGGTTAGCCTGCTGGGCACCTGGTCTGTAAGTATCCACCTGTTTTCTGTAGCCTGTTGTACACCATGCAGGGGCCCCACTAGAACGCCCAGCTTCGCGCATGATCTCTGTAAACATATTGACGCTTTCCCTGGCAAAATTATGTACATTGAGACTAACAGCCCAACATGTGATGGTTTTCCCCTCATTAAAAAAGCAACAGAGAGTCCCGTGGCACCTTATAGACTAACAAATGTATTGGAGCATAATCTTTTGTGAATGAATACCCACTTCATCAGACGCATGGGAAGGTGCCACGGGACTCTGTTGCTTTTTACAGATCCAGACTAACACGGTTACCCCTCTGATACTTTCCCTTCATTATTGACTGTGGAATACATGGTCTTCTACATTTACCATATGTATTTAATCTGTGGCTTGCTATTATTTTTTCCTCCCTTGCAAACCCAGTATATTTTATTTTTTTTATTTGTCCCTTGTGTTCCTATCTTTAATTTAGAAACTACTCATAATCTGAAACTTGAATTCCCTTGTGCAGCCCATGTGTACGCATAAGCTCGACCTCTTAACGAAGAGCTGATGCATTTAACCAGGGTTAGTCTAACTGCTAACAAATAGGGACACAAAACTAAACAGTACAAACCTGTTTGTTTCTTTTCAGGATACTTCATCTGGAGGCCCTGCTCGCTCTTATCCAGTTGGTGGACTTTGCTATTATCTGTCACCCCCTGAGTCCTTTGGTTCGGTGTTAGAAGACCCTGTCCATGCAGTAGTTTATATTGTGTTTATGTTGGGCTCCTGTGCTTTCTTCTCCAAGACATGGATTGAAGTTTCTGGCTCCTCTGCCAAAGATGTAAGTTAAAGAAATAGGTTTACAGGATAAAACTAGGAGAATTATTCTGCAGTAATTACTTCCTCAGCAGTAATATTGTGAAATGGTCAGTATAGCCTGGTGCCAGACTTACCTCTTAGTAATATCACCACTTATGTGGAGTGCCTTTTTGGCTGTGGATTGCAAAACACTTAAGAGCTGGGTAAGCATTTCTGTTCCCGTTTTACAGAGGGGAAAACAGGGACACAGGTAGAACCCTGATCTCCTGATTTCCATTTGGTGCCCTATTCGCTGGATCACATGGCCTCACCCAGCCCCTCCCAAAAACCCCTAGGTGGGTGATGTAGGAATAGAGATGTCTGAGATGCTTGATTATCACTTGAGTAGAAACAGAACAATATGAAAGAGAAACTTCTTCATAAGGAGCATAGTGCGTAGCCAGGAGCACTACATTTGGAGCATAGCGGTCAGATGACAGCTGCACTGGGTGAGGGTAATTATCTCATTAAAAACGTACACACAGTATTTTAATACTTCTGTGCCTGGAAAAAACAAGCTCTCCAAGAAGGCCAACGGCATATTGGGCTGTATTAGTAGGAGCATTGCCAGCAGATCGATTATTCCCCTCTGTTTGGCACTGGTGAGGCCACACCTGGAGTATTGTGTCCAGTTTTGGTCCCCTGCCCACTACAGAAGGCATGTGGACAAATTGGAGAGTGTCCAGCGGAGGGCAGAAAAAATGATTGGGGGGGGGCTGGGGCGCATGACTTACGAGGAGAGGCTGAGGGAACTGGGGTTATTTAGTCTGCGGAAGAGAAGAGTGAGGCGGGATTTGATAGCAGCCTTCAACTACCTGAAGAGGGGTTCAAAAGAGGATGGATCTAGGCTGTTCTCAGTGGTGGCAGATGACAGAACAAGGAGTAATGGTCTCAAGTTGCAGTGTGGGAGGTCTAGCTTGGATATTAGGAAACGCTATTTCACTAGGAGGGTGGTTAAGCACTGGAATGGGTTACCTAGGGAGGTGGTGGAATCTCCTTCCTTAGAGGTTTTTAAGGCCCGGCTTGACAAAGCCCTGGCTGGGATGATTTTGTTGGTGTTGGTCCTGCTTTGAGCAGGGGGTTGAACTAGATGACCTTCTGAGGTCTCTTCTAACCCTAACTTTCTATGATCTTTATGGGGACTGATAACTAGAAGTAGTTTCAGACTCGCTTAATTAGAGGTATGTTAAAAATAGTTCAGCGCATCTGCATACCAGTAGCTGGCCTATCTAAGCTTCAGTCATTCAGATGTGTAACACTCAAGAACAAAATATTTCATTCTTAAATTGCATTGCTTGTAGCTATTGGAGATGGTAAAATGGCTGACAGTATGGCAGGTTTTAATTAAGAAGAAATAGCTTTTTGCATCATGAGGAATAATTAAAGAAATGGAATACACACAATGAACATTTTCATTTGGGATGGATCTGGCTGCTTGCTGCCAAATGTGGCTGAGGTCCTACCTGGAGCTCTGTACAGATCTTGGTTGGGTTTTGCTTGTGTGTCACGCTATTAATCATGGCTTAGAATAATGGAACAAGGCATCTTACACTTTAAACACAATAATTGGGAAAAGCTCCACTTTGTTTTTATTCTGTTTCTTGGAAGATGCCTGACATGTAATCACAGAAATGTCATGCTTTTGATTCCAGATAGCTAGGTGGTTCTGTGAAATTAACCTAAAAAAATGAAACTAAATTTCTTGGCTCAATACAGGTTGCCAAACAACTAAAAGAGCAACAGATGGTAATGAGGGGCCACAGAGAAACCTCCATGGTCCACGAACTAAACAGGTGAGCTACAAATATGTCAGTGGCTAAATGTACCAAGTGTGGAATATACTGCTCTTCATGTAATATCAGTGCTACGATAAGCATGGTCTTCAGAAGATTAGAACTTGGATGTCCTTTCAAGCTCAGTCTTAGGGTGATATGCTAGCCTACTGCATAAGGCCATGTCTCCTGCTGGAGGCTGGACCTACAAACACTGCAGTCTGCTGTTACCTCACAGCTGAAGGATTTAGCTCTGGTAGTAGACCTGTGCCTCTGGTGCAAAAGGTCCTGGGTTCAGTCCTTGCTGAAAGCCATGGTGTGAGCATGCAAATGTATGGTTCCTCGCACTGATGTAAAAGCTCTCACGCGAACAGGCTAGCAGTCAGCTGGCCCAGTTACCTCCAAAAGTCCTCCATTGCAGGGTGATGGGTATGGAATTACCTAACTTGAGCAGTGGCTCTCAAACTTTTGTACTGGTGACCCCTTTCACATGGCACACCTCTGAGTGCGACCCCTCCTTAAAAATTAAAAACACTTTTATATATTTAACACCATTATAAATACTGGAGCAAAATGGGGTTTGGGGTGGAGGTTGACAGCTCGTGGACCCCCCCCATAAGATTGTGACCCCCTGCTTGAGAACCCCAGGTCTTAAGTCTGCTGGTGGTTGTGAGGACTGCAAAAGCCTGAAAGATAAAACTTAAGAGATGTGGCTGCATACATGCAACAATTTTCATTCATTTTTACTGCATCGTTAGTAATATATTCAGCACTTTATGTTTTCAAAGTGTTGCATAAACATTAATCTTTTTACAGTAAATATTATTAATCATAGTTGCAGATGTCTCGGTTACATACCTCCTATGGGTAAGAGCTACAGTGTTCTAAATGATTTTGTTTTGAATCCCAAACAGATATTTAATAAACTACTTGGTGCAGAGGTGGGGCACAAAGTGACCCTTTGAGTTCTGCGGTGCTTCCCACTGCAGTTCTTCTCTCTAATATGGAGGTGTAATATGTAGCGAGACTACAGGTCGCAGTCTGCTTTGCCCCATCCCAATCCTAGCTGTAAGCCACTTGAAATGAGATGGAGTATTTCCTGGGACCCAATTGCCATTGTGTTTGGTTGCAGTGCAGTCTATTCCATTCCATTCCATTCCCAGGCAGCTTGGCGATGTTTGTCCTCAGCTGGGCCATTCTTGGGCCCCCTTGCCTAGTATGCCGAGCCTAGTGCATGTTCCTCCTCTTGGATTGCTGGACCAGGGAGGAAGAGGGTGTTTTGTTACTGAGGGCCTTTGTTTTTATTTGTAATAGTTACCTTAAACTTCAGGGGAGCTGCTGAAAAAATATTTAAGGTGCCTAGTTGCATGAGGTCTAGCTCCCTGTTCTTACTTTTAAAGGGATTGATTTTTCCCTCATAGAAAACACTCACCTCTTTGATTCAGACTGTTCTGCCAACTAGGTATATCCTACAGCAGAGGTCCCCAAAGTGTGGGGCATGGCACCCTAGGGGGATGTGGAGGAACCCTTTGGGGGGGGCACAGTGGGGCCTATCTCATAGCACCGGAAGGGACCCTGAAAGGTTGAGTCCAGCCCCCTGCCTTCTAGCAGGACCAAGTACTGATTTTGCCCCAGATCCCTAAGTGGCCCCCTCAAGGATTGAACTCACAACCCTGGGTTTAGCAGGCCAATGCTCAAACCACTGACCTATCCCTCCCCCTAAACTGGTGCTCTAGGTGAAGTTTGAACTCTCAACCTCAGCATCACTCCTCTATAAGTACTGTGTGCCAACTATTACACCACTGGAGCCCACTGGCCAGCCCCCAGCCCCTCACCACCCCCAGCTCTGCTCTGGTCCCACCCCCAGCCACGTCCACGGCTCCTGGCCCTGTCCCCAGCCTCGGCTTGCCTCCACTCCTGGCTCCACGCCAGCTGCCAGCCTCGACTGCTGGCCATGGCTCCATTCCCAGCCCGGAGCTGAGGCTGGGGGCAAGGCCGGGAGCGGAGCTGCACCAGACTGTGGGCCCATCACAACCCGGCTGCAACTTCGCTCCCGCCCCCAGCTTTGGCCCATGGCCCCCGCCTCGCCCCGCCCCCCCCCCGCCCCCCCGGTCCCTGTGGCCACATCTCAGGCTGCAGTGTGGGCATGGACAGGGCTATGGTGTGGTGGGGCATGACCCTCAAGTTTGGGAACCACTGTCCTACAGGAATACCAATCCCTGGTGCGAAAGGTAGCTTAATGTCTGACTGTACTTTTCCTTTTACCATTGTATTTTACAGGTACATTCCCACAGCTGCTGCATTTGGTGGTCTCTGCATTGGTGCTCTCTCTGTCCTGGCAGACTTCCTTGGGGCAATTGGGTCTGGAACTGGAATCTTGCTAGCTGTTACTATCATTTACCAGTACTTTGAAATTTTTGTAAAGGAACAGAGTGAAGTTGGGAGCATGGGAGCTCTTCTTTTCTAAACCCAGCTTCTCATGGACCTAGGAAAGGGGAAGGCGTATTCTTGAATCATCCAGTCAGGTGAAAAGAAATAAAACAAACTCGGGCACATCATGCTATAGGAACATGTATTTTAATAATGTTTCCAAAGTGCATTTCCTTGTGTTCACTTTTTAGCATATTGTTTGTGTTTTATAAATGTTGGAAAATGTGCAACAACACTTTTAAAGAAAATGGATTATTTTTAATAATTAGGAAAACCAACTTCCTGAATTGGATTTAGTTTGACAGTTCTTTAATTTTTCATCCCCTTGCAGGAATGATAGATCTGAAGCCTTTATAGGTGTCAATAAATAGACATGGGGGGAGGGCTATGTATTGGAAAGGATGTTTTTTCCATATATTTTGTGTTTGCAACTCCTCTGCAGTGGATTAGGTGAGAGAAATCTCTCCCTCTGATGCCGGAGTTCATTAATTATGGTTGTAAGCACAAACAATGTTTAACGTGTTCAGTTTTGTATATTTTTTTTGGAATATGGCGCATTTGGTGAGGCATTTTCAGTGTATTTTTACAAAGGTGTAAACTAAGCTAGGTCTTGTCAAATGCTGACTATTGGCTTGAGACTGTTGCCTAGTTTCTGTAGAAGTTAGAAATGCTTTCCCTTCCATAAGCTGAAAACTCAGGTCAGTCTAGGTTTCTCCAGGGGGAAGAAATTGTGCCGAAGAGTTGTAACCTTAAAACTTGGTAATGTGGAGAAGCCTTGTAAATGTTCTAACTACCATTGACCACAGTCATTTTTAGCTCTGGCACTGAAACTAGTTGGGAATTGCATGTCACAACTTTCTAGAGGCAAATCTTCTTTTGATTAAACCCAGACTTGTCTCATTTAAAAATGAGTAATAGTCTAGCAGCAATGAGGATATCATCATCTGACTGCTTGTTTCTAGTGAATTGTGTGAGGTTCATTACTATAGAATGCCACAACTGTAATTTACATCTCTGTCCCAAAGTACCTAATTTATGGTTCTGGACAGGAGATTAGTTTGATAACTTTGTCACTGCCCATGTAGAAAGCATCCTTTTGCCATCTCTGAAGTACGCTTAAAAATATACCCTTGCTGACTTGAATAGCGTGTAGTGGAAACCCTTGCCTGGACACCTATGGCCTCCTGTTTTGTTTGGAGGGCCACTCCTATCAAAATGGAGAAGTCACCTTAAAAGGCTTAAAGGAAACTGGAAAAAAAAAATCCTCAACTTCTAATTTTAATGTAGATTGGTCCTAGGCACATTAAATATTGACAGATGCAAACATTTTGTGTACAAAAGAATCCTGCAAGTGAAGTTTCTTCCTCAAGTAGTATTGGTCAACCCTGGGAACCAGAATGGGAAGTGGTAGTGTTGGAGTGTTTCTCTGTACTGCACCAATATGACTGTATTTTCTACTGTTACTCTGAAAATGTAAAAGATGGTTTGTGCTTCAATGAATGACAGAATCATTTCTATCACATATTCCTGAGAAAAGTAGAGACAGGGCCAGAACTCTTGTTGTATTTGCCACCAAGCTCTACCAAATGTGTGAGAATTTTGCAGGCTCTGTATGCTATGTACCTATCAATAGAAACGTAAACGCTTAAAATGGGACAAGGACCTGAATTGGAAAAAGGGCAAAAGTGATGGAATAAAGTAGCCATGAATAAAGAAAATGTTATAAAAGTCCACTTGTTAACTTCACACAACATTTGTTCTGTTTTTTTATCCAGGGTCTGTTTTGAAATAGCAGCATGTGACAACAGAGTTTTTGATACAAAATCCGAGATAGTTCAGAGGTGACTTTTGATGGGGGTGTCTTTCAGAAAGACCAGTCAAGGACCTCACTTCTGGGCACACAGTTCTGGCTGGCCTGGAACTGTATTTGCGTTTTCAGTTAGAACTTTTTTCTTTGAACTGGCTGCAGTTTAGACCAACAGTTCTTGAGTTCCTGGTGAATAGCACTTGTTCTGTGCATTTGTATTTTGTTGCCTAGTGGTGGAACTTTATACATCTTCAAGCAGATATGTCCTGAAGGCAGGATCTGATGATCGTACAGTGGACATTTAGAATAAAAACAAAGAGTTAATGCCTAACCAATCTGCTTTATAATTAAATAAAGTACATCTTTGGAACTAACAGTTGACTTTTAGTGCTTTAAATACTGCTGCAGGTGCATGCCTAAAAGACGGAAAATGAATGTTAAGACTGATGGGTACTAAAGAGTGTACAAAGACAGTTCCTGCCCCAGAGAATTTAGCTATAAAACAGGATTCAGCAGGTGTCTAAGACATGCAAATGAGCATCACGACAGAGATGATGAGGTGAAAAAACCAACAGAGTTTGATAACAGCTAAGTATTGCCCAATATCTAAATGTTACTAAATGTGTCTCTACGAAAGTTCTTTGTAGCATGACCCTATTTAATTAAAAGAATCAAGGGGTGGGTGGTTTCAGACGATTTTCTGCCCTGTCCTCTAAGGTTGCAGGTGTCTGATGTGGTGGGGAAGGAAGACGTTAATTTGCCTTTTAGGAGGCATTCTTTCCTTCCTCTGAAAATGCTCCTCACTCTGCTCTTGTGAAGTTCAACCTGGGCTGTCATTTTTAATGCCACTGTAGAGCAGAGATTCTCAGTGGTGTGTGCTGCAGAATGGGGCTATGGTACTGTTCAATGCACTTTAGCAGCTTGGAAAAAAGGACATCTGAAATCATGTAAATACTTTCTACGTAAGCAATAGTTGTAGCTGCCATAGGGATATTTTGTGATCACAAATGGGAAGAAGTGGTCCACACAACTGTAGATATGAGGTGAGGCGTCCATAAGGTAATGGTTTTCTGCACCAAGGAAAATCTTAAGAACCCCTGTTGTAGGCAATATTCTAAATGGATTGTGTAGAGAGGGGGCCAGTCCCTGGTGCAACTGTAGCTAGCACTATAGAGAATTTATTTACAGTGGCAAAGCACTTTGCAACTAAACTATTGATCATTTCTATGTCTCTGTCACTGAGGCGTAAAACGAGATTATGACTTGTGCAATATGCTAGTTAGGGCAAGTCTTCAATAAATGTGGAATCTTGACTCTACCCTCTACTTTTCCCACTTGATCTCCCTTTCAATCAGTGTCGGGAAGCAGTGACATGTTTCAGGTGGCCTTCAGCTCCCTCCAGCCTCACAAAGTCCATGCAGCTTTTTGTGCACTGCTGTTTGCTTATTGACAGGGTATGACATAATTGACAGGTGCTCAGTCAGCTTTGTGGGTGCCTGGAATGCTAAGGCCGTTTTCTGATATGTCTCAGCACTCTGACTGAAGTTTATGCCCTTGGGAAGGGCACTATGGCCCACTGGATGTACTCACTGAGGGAGGAGGGGGCCTTCACAAAGAAGTGTACACGGATATGGAGGAAAGCGAACGAAATTTTGAAGCTCTCTTATTTCGTATGCTGCTTGGACTGTCTACGTTTGGAGTTTTTCTGCCTTTCCCTCTGCCAGATTTCTGACATGAAATTCTAGCCTTTGCCTGCTTCCTGCCTAAAAAGGTTGCAGGTTGAACTTTGGCCAGCAAGGATCAACATCGCTGGCATCCTCCCAGCTGTCCAGGGACATCTGCAGGTGTTCAAACAATGACTGCTTGTTGAAACTTCTTTTGTTCCAGGAAAGAGGATCTTCCAGTTTATTCAAACATCCCTGAAGGACTCTCTTGAAATTGTCACAGCAGCTTTCCCACTGGGGGGTGCTGTTCTACTGCAGTTCAAGGCACTAGTTCCTTGATGTTGAAAAAGCAGTTAAACATACATCACAGGTGTAGTTGTCTTCTTGCTTTATTTTTTTGTTTCAATGTGTTGCACTAATATGCGGTACAGGGTAAAATTGTAGGGAACAGTGTTATCAAAGATATTGGCATAGCCCCTAGAATCAGAATTGAATCCCCACTGCGGGGAGCTGTACAAATGCATAAAGGTGTAGTCCTATTTTAGTGCTTCCAATCTATGAAAGCATTTGGGCCACACAACGTGCGTCCCAGGGAGGCCACAGCTGTCAGTGTCACTTAATCTGCTGAACTTTACCACACAATCTGGGCAAAATTGACACTTGGATTGGGAAAATTTTTACAGGATCGAGAAGACACCATTACATGAAATTGCAGGGGGAAGAACAAACTTAAAACCAAAACAAATATATTCCATGTTGGGATCCTAATTAGTCAGCAAGACTTTAAGCTTCTATTTCACAATATGAGAACAGACTGGTCTACTAAAACAAGGTTGTGTTCTAGGGTCTAGTTTCTTGACTCCCTGGCTATTACAAATGTCATACTAGCCAAGTTGGCAACACGTGGTAGAAAGGAAATACCATGACAATTGGCACCTCTCTTGCCAGTTACTGATGAGAGGCTAGGGACTGCAAGGGAACAGAGACTGCCATGCCTTGTCACCATGGAGTGGATGCTCACAGTCAGAAATGGGACACAGGTGATTGGGGATGCGGTCGGTAAGGAAGCCTCTTCCAGGCATCAGGCCTGTTGATCTGAATGTACTAGAGTTTTAAAAACAGAAGGAATACCATTGGATAAGCTATGATTCAAACACTTCTGCATTGCTTTAGTGAAATCAGAAGGATGATCTGTACAGATCCTATTCCAGACCTCCAGTCCTGTATACTCTGGACAAGCTGCAGCTGATAATTCCCACATATGAAGTGAGCACTGGCTCTCACTGAGGAAGACACTAGCCATCTGAAACCTGAAACATCCATTTTTGAATATTGTGTCTGTAGCCATTCATTGATTTATAGATCTGGTAGCTGTGCTTTCTGGGGTATAGAGGAGACACCATGCAGGTTTTCCTGACAGTCTCCTTCCAGCTGGGTAAAGAAAAGCGAGACTCCAGCTTTTTTCTGATTTGTTCAGTGCTGTCCATTTCTGGAGCAGTCCAGGCTAGTGAAAGCAGGCCAGAATTTGTAATAAACTCTCTCCTTAAATGATGAGGCCAGTAAAGGTTTAATTATGGAGCATGGCCTTAGACAACTGCCAGCAGTTGAGAAATATAAACATTTCTATTTTCATTCTGCTTCAAGCTCTTGTTTGTTTTTATAATGGCTGCCTGGCTGTTTTGATGATCTCTTTGGACTAAGTTGACGAGGAGGTGGGGACAAGCTCTTTACTTCCTGTGATGCATATTGGAGACAGCATTTTTAGTCTACAGGCAAGAGGTTACTTTGTCACTGGGAGGGACTATGCCAATAAGTGATCAGAGTAAATAGTGTTCTTTTTTTTTTCTAAAACAAACAAACAAAAAACCACTTACCAGGCCTTATTAAGTTCAATGCAGTCTTGCTACTGACTTCAGTGGGGCCAAGATTTCACCCTTTGTGGGTGAAGCTCTGAGATGCTCAGTTGCAAGATACTAGAAAAAGACACAGGCTGGGAAGAGGATGGTTTTAATTTACATATTTACACATTTTTACAACTCTACATGGGTCCATATAAACTCCTAATTTAAAAAAATAATTTTCCTTTCTAATGAGCTCCTTGTGTTATATTACCTGGAAGCTCAGTTCAAGAGCATTCTATGGAAAAGAAGTTGCAGAATTAACCCTTTGGAGACAATCCATTCTGCTGGAGACCAACGGGTGCATGTGTAAATAGGGCTTTTCTAGATGAGTCCTGGCCATTGATTCTGTTTGAATGGGGGGAGAAGAGGGAGGGGTAAATATAAGGTGAAGAATTAGGATAAATATTCAGCTCCTTGATGCAGTTCGGGGGCATCTCAATTTTCCCCCTTGTTTTATGCTTCTCCAGCCAGGCCCCACATTATCTCCGTCATCCTCCCAGCTGAGGAGAGTTTACTGGACTCTACTGTGAGCACTGTAACTGGATGGAGTGGGATCCCTGCCTCCTGCAGAGAGCAAACCTGCTGCCTTCGGTGCTGGGCCCTGGAATAGTAGATTCTGCCCTGAGCCAGGTCTCCCACATGACAGTGTAGAGAGCATGAGGCCATTGGTCAGTTAGTCACTTTTTAATAAACAAAAGGTGACTTTGAGCATTTCTCCACCTGGATCCCACTGTAGGTGCATGAGCCATATGCATGCAAGGCTGGAATCGTTTAGCTAACAGTGTTGTTAGGTCTACATTTGCCTTGTAACACTCCTTACAACTGGGGTATAAAAGCAGAGCAGCCCTAGCTACTATTCAGTTCCTTCTCACCATCCTTGGTAGCTAGTCAGAGCCGCAGTGTCCTGCTTACCCCATAGCTTAGATAGTGAGGCTCAGTAGTGGTTAGCCACCTTGTGGTGCAGCAATACATTTCTTATGATTTGACTTAATAGGCAGGAGACCACTGTATCAGAAGAGTGATCAGCTATATCTCTCTACCTCAACCCTAAGCTTGTTACCTCTGCAGTGAACCCCAGACTGTTGGAAGCAAAGGGGGGTGTCAGAGAGTCCAAGGGGGGTAAGGTAAGAGTGCCGTCAGTGCCTCAGTGTAGTCATGTCTTTGTTCTCGTTGGCTGATTGTCTGTCTCTCTGATCACAACCCTGTCTTGTTTTTTATCCTTGCTGAACGTCCCCAGCAGCAGGGAGAGTGCTTCCTTTTAATGAGTCCAGTAGATGATGAGCAGAGCTCTGAGAGTTGTCAACACTTTACATTTACTAAAGGAGAAGAGAAAAAAATTAGCTTCTGGTGTTTTAAAATATATTTTTTAGAAAGCCTCGTCTTATGCCTGGAGTGAGGTGACAGAGGCGTGGAATTGGCTACAAGGTTCTTCAAACAGAACTGGAGGAATGAGGAGACCCCTCATTCTTGACTTCATAGGCCTGCTAGCACTGGAGGATGCAGTGTTGTTAACACCCTCAGGGAGGAAAGGAAATAAGGGGAGAATGCAGTTCGGGGGGTGGGGGGGTTGTTATCAGGTTATAGATCCAGTGTGTCTATTCAGTACATGATTTTTAGTGTCTAGCAGAGTTATGAATTTAAGCTCCCAGGGTTGTCTTTTGAAAGTGTGCAGGTTTCCTTTGAGGATGAGGACTGATAGGTCAGATATAGAGTGAGCACTTTGTGAAAAGTGTTCACCCAGAGGTGATGTGGTGTTTTTGTCTTTTATCATTTTCCTGGGTAACTTCATTCAAGAGCATAATGATTATCTGGTTTCACCCGTCTAATTGTTATCGGGGCATTCAGTGCACCGGATGAAGTAGACCATATGTTGTGATAGGCACGTGGAACTTCCAAGGTGTGTTGTGGGGGGAGAGGCAGTATTGATCATTGCCGTGGTATATGTAGGTATGGTGTATGTCTTCAGGTTTTGCATCTGTTGTTCTGGCAGGGTCTGGTGCTGCTTTGAGTTGGTGTGTGGGGAGTTTGCTTCTGATGATGAGCTTGGAGAGGTTGGGGGGTTGTTTGAAGGCCAGAAGAGGGGGTTCAGGAAAGATTTCTTTCAGGGTGGGGTCCCCATTGAGTGTGGGTGGTAGTTGTTTGATGATACCCTGTATGGGTTCCAGTTATGGGTTGGTAGGTGACAACTCGGGTGAGAGCCTCATATGATGAGTAGAATGAAGTAGAAGGGCTCTCTAGCAATAAGGAGAAGTGGTTGTGTGGCAAGGGGTGAGCTTAGAACTTGGGGGACACCATCTCAATGCTCTACTCTGCCACTTCCTGTGTGACATCAGGTGAGTTACTGAATCTCTCTCTACCTTCGTTTTTTGATGGTAACATGGGGATAATACCTCACAGGGACGTTGTGAAGATAAATACATCAAAGATGTGCTCAGATACTGTGGTAACAGGGGCCTTATAAGTATGATAGATCTGATTGGAGGATTCATTCTTTTGTGGCTTTGACGTGTGTGTGTGTGTGTGTGTGTGTGTGTGAGAGAGAGAGAGAGAGAGAGATTCTGCTAACACTCCCAGGTCTTTAGACACAGAAGTAGAGTGAGAGGATTCATTCTCTTATGCCTCTGATGCCTTGTAATGGAAAAATCACTTGATACCTCAGGAAACTGGACACATTTCACTCTCCATATAAAAATGAGGGGGAGATTTTCTAAGGCACTCATGATAGTTAGGCCCCCAGCAAGGCACTGAAAGTCAATGGGAGTTTGGTGCCTACTTCTCACTTGTACCTTGGAAAATCTTCCCTAGTATGTCTAATGCTGGAGATACTGAGCTGGAGATGGAATTTGTTTTGCATTTCCCCAAGTTAACAGAAGGCAGTGTTCTCTGGGACTAAGACAGGGAGCTGGGAGCCAGGGCTCCAGGTTCTGTTCTACCTTTGCTACAGACTCACTGTGATAGCTTGCAGGCAAGTCACTTAATCACTGCCTGCTTGTGAAATGGGGATAGTGCTGACCTTCCTCAAACCAGGATGTGAGGCGTCGTTCCTGAGTGGTTATAAATGGCTCTGAAACTTGCAGAGTGGAAAAACATGGATAAAAAAGCAATGTGGTGTTATAACGAATGACTCAAATGGAGTCAATTCCTCCTTCTACTGAGAATGTTCTTAAGTGGCCACTTTTCTTAAGTTGGTCTTTTACTGAAGGCTGAACACCATTGTACTGGAAATTATACAGTTACTATATTGTTTGTATTACAGCAGTGTCAAGAGCCCTCCAGCCAGGTCAAACCCCCACTGCGCTAAGCATGAACTCTTGCCATGAAGCATTTACAGTCTTAGAATAAAATTTTGAAAATCTCCTAAGTCACATAGGAGCCTACATCCCATTTTCAAAAGTGACATAAGTGCCTAATTACCATTGACTTTCAGTGAGACTTAGGTGCCTATCTAAGTTGCTTTTGAAAATGGGATGTGGGCTCCTAAATCACTTAGGAGACTTTAAAAAATGTTAACCTTGGTGTAAGACAAGTTGCAATAAGTGACTGTAACCAATGGGAGCGGGCAAGGGATAGCAGTGACCTGGTGTCTGCGTACAACGGTACGCATATCTCTACTATGTTAATGTAGACCAGTGGCTTTCAACCATTTTTTGTTTGCAGACCCCCCCAAAAATTTCCAATGGAGCTGCAGACCCCTTTGGAAATTTTAGACACAGTCTGCAGATTTCCAGGGGTCTGTGGACCCCAGGTTGAAAACCATAGATGTAAACCAATAAGCAGATCAGGAATAGGGGTATTTGAAGGAAGACGGGCATCTATGTAATCCTACATGATCTAACCTCCGATCTCTCCAATTTCTAATACACCCATCCCTGGTATCTAGATGCTGGAGACAACATTAAAATGGTAGAGTGTATCCATAAAAGACATCAGTTTTCCACCTTCCTTTTGATTTCAGCGGCTCGTGTTCATGGGGGGAGGTGATTTTCTGTGTTTTCTGCATTAGACACATCACAGGGCCAATCTGCTGCCATCATTGTTGGGCAGGTTTGTAGTAAAAGTTGGTGTAACACTGACAGACCCCAGTTGTCAGCAGGCAGGATCAAATCTGGGACCCAGTCTGGAGCTAAATGCATGAGCCTCTACTGCATGAGTTAAAAGCCACGTGGCCCTTAGCTAAGGCTGTTGTAGACTTATTAATCTCTAAGTGGTCTCGGTGCCACTAGAGGAGACACAGCACCACACCCAGGAGGTGTGAGTTATATTGGGTCTTGCACTGTACCCTGAAGACAGAGGTTCTATTGATGAGGTCCTTCCATTGAGACTATCCTGCAAGTGACTCCCAAATCCCCCTCCTCCCTGAGGCTGTGTTGGCTCCAGTGTCTCCAGTGAACGGAGCTGTTGCCAAGAACAGGGCAGGCCTGTGAAGGGTTAAATATGAGGACCAGGACAAGCCTCACTCCTATCGGTCAGTGATCACCTGTGTGGCCAGAGCTCTTCTGCAGGCTCCTCAAGGTGAGTGCTGCACATGCTGGCCACCTCCTGCGATGTCCTCCAGTCTCAGCCCTGAGGGAGGGAGGATGTACGTGCAGTGTTGTTATTGCCGCCATAAAGTGGAGTTCTGACAGCTCAGCTTCTCTGCCTCTTGTAAATGGTTTGGCAAGCACGTAAGCCTCCTGCCAAACATGTCCTGAAAGTCCCAGGGGATTTAGGGAGTGGAGATGAAGTCCCTGACAGGTGATCAATGGAGGGCAGAGTCAGCCTTTCTTCATCACACAGCAGACCTTTGCACCCGTACAAAATGGAGAGTACAATGTGCAGTGGAAAGCACCAGGAGCTTCATCCTCTTAGCCAATGAGTCCTGGGAGAGACAGGCACCCTCGTCCTACAACTAGCCTGACATGGCCTCCCCCCTACCCCCCCCCCCCCCACAGCAATTGACTGAGTTAATTCTTTTGTTTCTGTTCTGTCACATGCAGGTCTGCAACCCTCTGGGAGGTGCCTGGAGTTGTCCCCTCCATTTCTCCCCACGCACCCTCCCCAGGGCCGGCTCTAGGCACCAGCAAACCAAGCATCATGTGCTTGGGGCGGCAAAATTTCAAGGGCGGCATTCTGGCCATCTTTATTTTTTTTTTTTTTGCTTCCGGCAGCAAAAGCCTAGAGCCAGCCCTGGTGGCGGCAGCGCATCGTGTGTGGGGGGTGCTGCGGTTCGCGCCATGGGGGAGCAGTGCCGCACCTTGTGGCTGGGCCGGGCGGGCTCTGAGCGGGGGACACTCGGGCTGGGGGCTCCCCCCGTGGGGCATATGGAGCCGCCTGCAGGTGCCGCAGAGCGGCTGCCCCCCAGCGCCGCAGCCGGGGCTGGGCAAAGCGGCCTGAGCCGCCCAGGGACTGCGGCAGGGTGGCCAGAAGCAGCAGCAGCGGGGCCATAGAGGACGGGGTGCTGCCATGCGGGTCCCACGTCCCGCCCTCCGGGGCTCCGCTCCCTCTGGGGCTACCCTGCCCCGGCTCCTCAGCCCCCTGCCAGGGTCGTCCCCGAGCTCTGCCCTCCAGGGTCCCGGACGGTCCTGGAGGCGGGAGCCCTGGCTGGTGGGACCCTGGGCTGAAGTGCGGCCCGGGAGCCCCGCTGCTTACCCCGACCCTGCCAGCGCCGGACCGGCTGGAGGCGAGGGGGGAGCGGGTGGAGTCAGCACTGGTGGGGGGGAGCCCAGGGCTGGGGCAGCAGGGGGTGCAGTTGGGGGTGGGGAGCGAGAGCCCAGGGCTGGAGCGGCAGGGGGTGCAGGTGGGGGGTGGGGGACAGCCAACATTTTTTTTGCTTGGGGTGGCAAAAAACCTAGAGTTGGCCCTTCCCCTCCTCCCCACAAATCCTGTCTCTTTTATAAAATTGCCTCCTCTTCTGCCCCTCGGGGGGAGGTGGGGGCGTTGTTCATGCTTTGATCCTGAGGCAGACTAGGAGGAGTGGGAGTTTCTAAAACTAAAACTACAAGATTTGAGGTGACAACAGGGGCAGTGGGAGGAGGTGAGAAGATTCTGAATGTTCCTGGAAAGAGCCCTGCTGCATTCTGGACTGAGCAAAATAAATACAGCCCCTGAAAAATCTACCCAGCGGGCCAGGACTCGGTTGGAGTATTTAATTCTTTCTCTCTCTCTAATCTCAGGTGCCTAACACCTTGAAATCCAAGTTAGTACAAGATAAAGGGCCAGACAGGGTGGATGCATTCAATAAAGCTGCTCCTATAGTTCTTTACATTAATACTGAGCCTTAGCATGTCATTCCCAGTTCTAGTACATAACCTACAGCTCTAAGAATCCTGCACAGATGGGGATAGAGAAGGAAAGGCCCCCAGGCACTGACAATGGTGTAGTCAGAGTCGCAATGAGCTGCCCACGACCAGGGGCTCTAGCACCCACAAACCAAGCGCCTGGGGCAGCCTGATTCCTAGAGCCGCCCCTGCCCACGACCCAGAATTTAGACATTCCTCTGTTCCTAGAGAACTGTCCTGTGGGCAGCATTTGGCGCTGCAGGTTCCAATGATGCCAACTAAACGTGTTGTGGATGGTTGATGCTGGTGTTGCTTTTCATAAGGGATTGGACAAAAGAGCCATTGGTCAGGTGTTTATTATTGTTTCTATTTCTAATGCTCCAGACCATGAGTGTGTGGCTTCAGTAGGGTGACCAGACAGCAAATGTGAAAAATAGGGATGGGGGTGGGGGGTAATAGGAGCCTATATAAGAAAAAGACCCACAAATCAGGACATCTGGTCACCCTAGGCTTCAGTGACACTGTAAAGCAGCTTCCTCCAGGAATGAACTGCACTTAGCAGAAACTTTACTACAGGAGCATATATAGATGTGGGGGGAACACCAGCATCACCTTTTTCTGTCCTTTGTGTGAATGCTGTGCAGGCCTGCTCCTGCTCTCATTGAAACCACTGGGAGAAAGACTGGGGGCTGTATACTGCAAGCTGTCAGCATCAAATTTATAGCTTACCTGTGAGATGAATTTGCCCCCAAGTTTTAGTTTTGCAGAGGATACTCTGATGGCCCTGACTGCATGCTAAATTCCAGCGCTGCAAGGGTGATTGTGTCACAGACCCACCCTGGAGGTGGCCAAGTGCGAGGCTCAGCAGGTTCTGAGCTCAGCACTGACACCACAAATTTACCATGAAGTGCTTCCCTTCTCCACCTGGATGTAGGAGCTCAGGCTGCACACACCCAAGAAAGTTAAAAACCTTTAAGTGAGTATTTCAGGCTGAATCTGGGGAAAATGTGAATTGTGGCTACATTAGCTGGGACCAAACCACTGTTCTGGATCCAAGCAACCCTGAGCTTCAGAGAGGATGCGAAATTTGGATGCAGGCTCTGTGACTTCGGTCCATGTCTAGCTTCTAGTGCATGGGACTGGAGAAAGGAAGAAGGGATTGGGGACCTTGTCCCTCTGCGATCTCTGCAGGCTGGTGGTCCCAACTGCCTCTCCTCCACCCCCTGATGTGTGGAATTCATTAATTAAAAATTGTCTTGTGCTCCCACTCCAGGAGGGGCTGACTCTGATTATTTCCTCTGCATGGAGAACACATGCAGTGGTGGCTTTGCCCTGCTCCTTTTTGTTGGCCTGCTGGCTCCTTCCTCTCGTCTCTGTTCTCCCTTGCTCCACTGGACTCCTCTGTCATTTCTCATTTAAGCTCCTTTACATCTGTGCAGGCTTCAGGGTAGAGCACGGTCCCAGCTTGACGGCTGTTGCTGAGACTCTCTCATCGTTGGTATGTGAATCAGGAAGATCAAGGCGTTCTCTGACAATGGGGACATTATGCCAAGGTTTCTGTCTGTACGGCATGGTCTACAGAGTGGAGAGACCACCCCTCCCCCACATTGCCAGCTAGTGAGAGAGTCCTGTATCCCAGCAGCCTGGATGATGTGACTGATGTCACAGCCATGAATATAAAATGTAAAAGGAATTCAGAGTAACTGTCAGTGTTTTCACCAGGTAGGGTTATTGCAGGTTACAAAGCAGCTGAAGCCAACTGTAAACTGATAGCGGAGAGTGCAGGGATTGGGGCCCTGTGTGCATGTTTGCAGAATGGTTTGGTAAGCGTGTGTGTGTGAAGATCTGTAAAATGAATGTAGATCTAACCCATAGCTCCACAAACAGCCTCCGGCTGCCCTCTCTCTTGATTGTCTCCTACTTAAACACTTCACTGTGTTTACAGGCCTCGAAGTTTCTAGGAAAGAATGTTGTCAGTGAAACCTGCTGTGTCTTCCTTAGCGGTGTTGTTCCTTCTCTTGCCCTCTTCTCCATCCCATCTTTCCTCTCCTTTACCTCCTGCGTCTCTTCCCCTCTTGGATTTCCTGTAATTTTCAATCACATTTGAAATATTCCTGTTCCGTTTTCTCTCCACGCTAGTTGCATGCTCCTTTGTGCTATCATGTCCAATACACTGTCATTACTTCCCTTTGTTTTTCCCCCCTCTTCCCTTTTGTTAACCTAGTTCCCTCCTCTTCCTCTTTCTTCTGTGTTCTCTAGATTTTATTTTCCCTTTCCTGTATTCTCTCCTTCCATCTGAATGTTCCTTCAACCCCTCCTTCCCCACCCCATCTCTCCCTTTTCTCATTAGCTACCTCCATTCTCTTACTCTAGCCCTACAACTTAAATTCACTATTCTCTCTCTCTCTCCTTTCATTTACCTTCTTCCCAAGCCCTCCAGTCTCTCCCATATCTTCAGTACCATAGTCATGAAGTGAGGATCACTGAGGAAAGACAATAGGTGAGCAAGCCCAGAATAACTTCCTTGTGTTTCTTCATTGTAGGTCTTTCTGCTTTAACTCCTTCGCAGCCATACTGAAGAGCAAGACTTGCTGCCCACAAACATGCTACTCACACAGTGCACAACAGCCTGAGAGAGGGGTGATGACTGTCAGGATCTCAACAAGGGCAGTCGGGACCAAGGATCAGCGCAGGGGCAAACCTAAGGCTGGGAGTAGCAGAGGAGTCTGTAGTCAAGGTCCAAGCCAGAGGGTCAGAATCAGAAGGTGAAGTCCAAATCAAGCCAGGAATGGTCTTGGCGGCTACTGGAGACCCATATTGTTGCCTGGACAGTTCCTGGAATGCCCCTTAGTTTTATATAGGGTAGGGAGCCAATCAGGAGCCATGAGGCTGCTGCCTGTCAGACCCCTTGAGGTGGGACTTCCCATGGTCTGGTGGCCACAGCAAGGCATGGGCAGTGGAGTGCAGGCTGGTTACAGCTGCTGCTGGGTGGCAGCTCGGCAGGCCTGGGTTCTAGATACATGGGGTCTTACAATGAACCTTCCATTTTGAGAACCTCAGCACTCCTGCTGGAAGGCCGAGTCCACTGTCTCAGATGGTGCTCCTTTGTGGCAGCATGTAGTCCCCAGTAACTGAGACATTGAGCAGAATGTATGTTAGGCTTTGATTATTCTACAGGGAAAATCCTGTTGTGGGCTATCTCCTGAAGTCGATGGGGCTGCATGGGTTGAAGAGACAGCGGAATCTAGGCCTGTGAGATCTGCAAAGAGCAATGTCCAGCTCATCTGACGGGAGGATTCCCTTGGGCTCACCTAGCAGAGCTGTTGCCTATGGATGAGAAGAGATCCATTGGGGTGTCTCTTGGCTGTGGTAACATGTGGGATACACATGAGTTGAGTCTAGCCAGAGATTGAGAGAGTCAGCTAATTTTTGGTCAAGTTCACTCTGGCATTTTGCTACCATTTAGTAGATACAGCATAAAGCATTGTGACAGTGGCATTCTGTCTCCAGGACTATATCAATACAGCAGCTAGATTAGCGTGGACCCTGACCTGGGCACCACGGAGAGGTGAACTCACAACTTGCTAGGTTCCTGAGACCCACCCTTAATTTTTTGGTTCTTGTGTCATCCTTGACAGCTGCACAGAAATAGCCTTTGACCATGCTAGGTCACCAGCAATACAATCTAATTGATCAGCTTTCTCCTCACTCTGGTTACTGAGAGAGGGTAGTTACGGTCACATTTGGTAGCTCTTCAGTTCACATTTGACTATTCCTGGCCTAGAAGAAGCCACTTTTAATGTTCTGAATGCTGGGCGTTGGAGAGGATAGAAGAGGTGGTAGGTGGTTTGCAGTCATTCCACCTTTGAGTGTGATGCTGTCAGATCTCATAAGCTAAGCAGGTTTGGACTTGGTCAACACTTGGAAAGGACACTTCCACCAAAGCTCTAGATAAGTGATTTAGTAGGGTGTACTCGTCCCTCTGCATCAGAACTGAACCAATGCCCCAGCATGTTGGCAAGGGTACTATATTGCTGGAGGTGCCATCTTTCACCTAAGATACAAAACCAGGGCTCTGATCACTTGTGGCTGTTAAAATGCCCGTGTCACTTGTTCTAAGAGTGTGGATGTTCTGCTGAAATCCCACTCTCGATCATTTCATTCTTCCTCCCTAAATCCTCCTGTAGTTTCAGATGGAGATAGGATAGTTTTCTAAACTGTTGTGCAGCATTGCTGTGCCCTGTTAAACAGTTGCTGCATTCTGCTCCAGACGTAGCTACATTTCAGTGGCAGGTGACGTGATCCCTGTGTCTAGTGAAGCAATGCTGGGATGGAAGACGCTGTAGGACTCTACAATATTATTAATTAAAAATAAATATTGCAAATGATGCTGAGATTCTTTTCGTTGGCCTCTTTTTCTGTTCAGAACACTTTCACTATTTCATCAAATAATTTTGAATGTCTCTCTCTCCAGACTTTTTATTCTAGTCCCACTCCCTGTGATTCTTACGTGGTGGTGGTGGTGTGAATGACAGAGTAATAACGTGCTCCAGCTCTTGCTCCGAGCCCAGTGGCAGGTGTCCCAGTGCCCCTATTGAATGCCACCATAAAAAAAAAATTATCAACAATCTTCCTTCAACAATGATTTATTATTGCCATAATTTGCCTTGGTACAATGAGCCGCAGCACGTATTTCTGCACCCGGGTGACAGCAATTTGATGGCTCCAGGTTCCTATTTTATTTAGTCTTGAGCCTAATATGATTTGGTTACACTTGCCCCCCTCCTCTCCGCCCAACCTTTTCTCATTTTGTTTTGTTTTGTACGAGTGTGTGTTTCGCATAACCCTGGGCCGGCTGACAGCGCTTGTAAAAACCAGAAGTCGATCTTGCAGTGGCTTTTCACCATTAATCAAGCTGCCTGGAATTGGAAAGTAACACTGACAGGCTTTTATCTTGGAGAGAAGGAGGATGGCAGATGTATTTTATGGTGGATGAGCCTTCACGGCTTCTATTAGGCTGGGACTTCAGTGGTACAAGGTGGTGGTTTGCAAAAGGGGGGAGTGGGGGTGGGAAGGAGGAGGCGGAGGTGGGGGGGGGAGGAGAAGCTAAGGAGCAGCCTATAGATAAATAGATCCGTCAGTCAGGCAATGTGGAGGTCTCTAGGCGGCCAGCCATTGTAGGTGACAGAAAAGGCAATCAAAGACAAAACAAATCAAAAGGTACATCTTATCAGCAGCAGGCCAGCTGGACTTCCACAGCACTCGGAGGCCCCGCAGAGGGCAGGAGAAATTAATCGTGCTGTCGAGGCCAGAGAAATTGTCGCCGCTGAAGGTCCAAGTTCAGGCAAGCAGAGGTGGCCAACATTAAAGGAGAGAGAGAGAAAGCGAGAGAGCGGGGGTGAGGAGGAAAAAAACAGAGAGAGAAAGCGAGTGCTGCTGTCCCGCCACCTCCCTCCCTCTCTCCCCCGGCTGCCTCGGTCTCCTGACAAGTGCATTCATCGTGCGATGATAGCTCTGCACCTATGATTGGTACCTTTAATAATATAGCCCTCGCTCAGCTGTCACCCTGAAAGAACAATTTTTCCTCCCGCTTTCCTTGATGCAAAGATACATCCATAATGAGAAGTGTGACAGAAAGTGGGAGCACGGGGAGCCAAGGAAAGTTTGGAAGAACATTAATCAAAAAGTGAAGCTGGAGGTGATGCTGGCTGCTCGGAGTGACAGTGCCATCAATACATAGCCAGGAGAGAGGGCGCTTTGGACTTAAATATCCTGTCATGTTCCTGACTCTTCAACATTTCCATGCACCCATGGTGGGGGCAGCTGGCCCCTCCTCCTGCCCCCCAAGGAGTATCAACTTTGGAAACCTGCTTCCTTCTGCACCAGTGAGAGAGGGTCATGCCTGGAGTGACTGGGAAACATCCCAACAGGAAACAGGCCAGATTTTGCTCTTACAGTGGCATAAAACCAGAGCAGCTCCACTGCACTCAGTGGATTCACTACAGTGTAACTGCTGGCGGAACCTGTGCCCTTTTCTCACTGTCCCAGGGAACTCTGGGGCTGTGAGCCCACAGATGATTTCCTTGTAGTTGAGATGACCATAACTTGCTCTGGATAGTAATTCTATCCTGCAGATGTAGCCAGAGTTAGTCTTCACCACTCTCCCTTCTGAAAATGGGTGTGTGGTGGCTGCCATGTTTCACCAAGGAAGCGGCTGCATTCCAGCGGGGAGGTGAGTGATACATCCACCACCAGAGATGCATGGATCTGCGGCCTGGTCTGTAATGTATGTTGGGATCCTTCACGGGGGAAGGTATTATGGATTAGGCTACATCTTGAAGCCCTCACTCCATCCACGCTTCCATTGAAGTAAGAACTGAATTAAGTCTTCAGGATTTGTCCTATTATTATTAACATCCATTTTATCTTCTTGTGCTTAGACACCACACAGCTTTATGAGGCTCCTATAGCATGTGTTGTTTAGACTCTCCAGCACATCTATCTTATATCCTAAAGCACCTAGGCATCCTTATAAAACTGCTTCACAATTATCCAGCCTGCCGCAGTGTCACTAGGTATATGACTGTCCCTCTGGATGGGGCGCAGGAAAGGTAAAGCAGGAAAGTTCAGATTCAGCGTGTTCAAACTGAGGTCTAAAAGAAAAGGCAGAGTTCAGGTCGGCATGGGGACAGAGAAGGGACCAGGGGAGAAACATCTCTGCCTTATTTAAGAAGGTGAATAAGTGACAGTGCCCTGGCAGAGGATTCTTTCCTGTGGTTTTAGCAGCAGTCCACTGTACCCAGATCTGCTCATGTGGTTAATGGTGCCCTCAAAAGAACCCCCTGGGCTGCATTTCTTTAGCCTTATTGTATGGCAGCCTAATCCCTTATTCTATTCATTCTCGGTCTCGTACCTACTGCTGATTTGTTCAACTGCATCTATTTTTGTTTTAATCCCAACAAAAGAGGGGATTGCAAGTGGATCTGGATTAAGTAGGTTTGTCTATAAAGGTTGAAGAAGCCAGGCCTTTAGGTCATTGTCTCAAATACAATAGGATCATGAGGGCAGAAGAGTGTGTGTGATGGGGTATACAAATGCCACACAGGGCAACACAGGGTTAACAAGCTACGGTGAGCTCAGGTGGCCCTGCCCCATCACACCTGTGAGTGATGTCAGAATTGGAGGGAGGAGCTTAAGAAGGAGAAACCCAGCTTTGTTCATGGCAAACCACGAAGGAGAGTTGGCCTTCAACACCTGAGGAAAGGGCTGCTCCTTGGTTTGCTACTGCTTGATAGTTCCCTCCTTGAAGGGAGGGAGGGAGGGAGAGTCTGATCCTGACTCACTTTGAGAGAGGACTGTTCCTCTCTACTACATGTGGATTCAATTTACAACCATAGACTGATGAGTGCTCTTCTGAGGGAGGAGAGTCTAACCCAACTTTGGGATGATTAATTTATGTTGATTCCCCTTTGTCTGTTCACTGACCTTCAGGGAAGGAGTGGACTACCTAGGGCCTAGCCAGAGGGCTGAGCCTCTTAGGCAGGGCCGGCTCCAGGCACCAGCATTCCAAGCTGGTGCTTAGCTTCTATGTTTAGCTGTCAGCTAAACATAGAAGCTGCTGTAGAGCTGGCCCTGCTCTTAGGACTGGAAGTGGAGTGGGAAAACCAAATGACCATCACAGAGCAGCAGCCTGGGTGAGTGCTGGGCCCCTGCCTAGAGCTTACGGGGTGCCCTAGGGAAGGAGCTCTAATGACAGGGGGGTTACATAGAATATGCCTAGAAGCTGTTCTGCTGTGTGCTATTTCCAAACATCAGAGCGGGATTACTTTCATCCACCTCCTATGAACATACATAACTTCTGCAGACAGTAATGGGAGTTACATACACCATATATCAGGAGTAAGGGTTGGTGGAGAAGACACTCCTTAAAGAGCCACAGATACATATAGGAAAAAGGAGAAAGAGGGGGGAAATGACAAAGGCAGAGAAATGAAGATCCTGTTTCCATGCAAATATCCTTGGTAATTAAGCATAAGAGAAGGCGATGATAATCCTGGGAAATTCTCCAGTGCCTTCCATCCCGGCATTTCTGAGCATTTAATGAACATTAACGAATGAATCTTTACACACCAGTGTGAAGGCAATATACCCATTTTGCTGATTAGATAGACTGTCTCTAACCTAATTTTAAGAGTAAAATGTTCAAGTGTCTAAGAGGTCAAACTCCCATTTTTCAAAAGTGACTTAAGCCTAGATCCTCAAAGGTATTTAGGTACCTAAGTCTCATTGAAACCAATGGGAGTTACTATGATGGGTGCATAAACCCCACATTGGTTAACAGAAGCTTCAGAGCTCAATTTGCCTACTTGGTTGCCCCTGGAGGATGTGTTAGGGCCAAGTAGTTATCAGAACCAGCTGGGGAGGAGCTGGGTTATCTTCATAAAGGAGTGAGGTCAGAAAGATAGGAAGAAGCCCAGGAGAGAAGAAACTTAGGTTTCTCTCTTCTGTTCCTGGAAAAGGAACCATAAGGAAGCTCCAGAAGTAGAGTTAGTCCTGTGGTGGGCCCTGACATTAGGGGTGAGGCTCTGGGGAGGTAATCCTAAGGACTAGTGTTCTGGAAGAGGAAAAGGGAGCTGGGGAGAACCCAGAAGGACTAAATGCTCAAGCCCAGAGTGGCTTCAGTTGTTTGGGCTGAATTGAGGGGTTTTTTTTTTTGAATTCTGCTAGGGAGAAGCCTGGGCACCAGTTACCCTGAAAGAAGAGTGGGGTTGAAGAACAGCCCGGGAGGGGTTGAAGATGCTGTACTGATGACTAGTATTGTGGTGGACATTGGGACACTAATCCCACTGACTACACGTGACTGGACTGAAGGGCTGAATCTCTAAAAGAACCAGACCACTACAGGGGCTGAATGGCCATCAGAAGGCAGTGATTGAAAGGATGGTCCTGCAAGACTGTGCCCAGGCATGATGGGTCTCGTCAGCTGGTGAGTCATTTTTTTTACAAGGACTTATATACCTTTTGAGGATCTCTGGCCCTTAGGCTCCTAAGTTGCATTTAGTTTTTCAGGTTTCCACAACTTTCAGGTGCCTCAGCTTAGGGGTGTCCAACTTAAGACAGCTAGGGTTTGACCTTTTTTTGGAGGTGTAGAGCTCAATGGTTTGAGCATTGGCCTGCTAAACCCAGGGTTTTGAGTTCAATGCTTGAGGAGGCCACTTAGGGATCTGGGGCAAAATCAGTACTTGGTCCTGCTAGTGAAGGCACGGGGCTGGACTCGATGACCTTTTGGGGTCTCTTCCAGTTCTATGAGATAGGTATCTGTGTGTGTGTTTGTGTGTATAATATATATGTATATATACAACTCTGAAGTCAAAGAGAACCCAGTATTTCTGAAAATCAGTCTATGAGTGCCCCAGTGTAGTGGATGCTCATGAAGTACTTGTTCAAGACCACACTGCAAGTCCATGCAAGAGCCAGGAATTTAATCTAGCAGTTCTGTCCTGATTCCTGGCCGCTGGTTGTTACCCCTAGACCACACTCTTTGTAGCAGTACAGAGTATGTACAGGACAGGAACTCAAGTGCTTCCAGGCTACACATTTTATGGAAGCTTTTTTCATGAGGAATCAGCTGATCTTTAGCATTAATATGTCCCAGGATGCCCCCTGGTATATAGAAACACCCATGTGATATGGCAGCTCCTAGGTGAGGTGGAAATGACTAGCAACAGAGCTCCATCAAGGGGCTGTATCCCAGTTTGACTTTCCATTCAAACCAGGAGTAGCCCAGAAAGCAAGCACCTGACCCTCTCCAGCCCCCAAGCTCTTATAACAAATTTCCATCATGTTCGTCTGATTCTCCATTGGGGGAGCTCTCTCATCCCTGTCCCTGAGCTGGCAATGCCAGCTATGAACGCTTCATTACAGATGTAAAACTGGCCTGTTCCACTCTCCAGTCTTAATGCCTGTGCTTCAACTTCTTGAGCTAAAACCCCCCTAGAATAATATGAAATTAACATAGCACTCATTAAATGGATTAAAAGCTGGCTAACTGACAGGTGTCAAAATGTAATTGTAACTGACCAATCATCGTCAAGTGGGTGTGTTTCTAGTGGCCAGCACAGGGAGTGGTTCTTGGCTCTGATATTTAACAATTTTCTCAATGACCTGGAAGAAAACATAAAATCATCACTGATAAAGTTTGCAGATGACACACAAATTGGGGGAGTGGTAAATAACGAAGAGGGCAGGTCACTCAGAGAGAGAGAGATCTGGATTGCTTGGTAAGATGGGTGCAAGCAAACAATATGTGTTCTTAATATATGTATATATCTGAGGACAAAAGAATGTAGCCATAATTACAGGATGGGAGACTTGATCATAGGAAGCAGTGAGTCCGAAGAAGATTAGGGATCATGGTGGATAATCAGTTGAAGATGAGCTCCCAGTGCAAGGCTATGGCCGAAAGGACTAATGAGATCTTTGGATGCAGGAATAAAGAGGTTATTCTACCTCTGTTTGTGTCACGGGTGTGACTGCTGTGGCAATACCACATCCAGTGCTGGTGTCCACAATTCAAAAAGGATGTTGCTAAATTGGAGAGGGTTTAGAGAAGAGCCATGAAAATATCAAAGGATTAGAAACATGACTTATAGGATACACTGAGCTCCTTAAGTCTATTTAGTTTACCAAAGAGGGCGAAGGGGTGACTTGATTATAATCTATAATTGCCTACATGGGGAACAAATATTTGATAATAGGCTTATCAATCTAGCAGAGAGAGGTATAACATGAAGATGGAACTAGACCAATTCAGACTGGAGATAAGCTGTACATTTTTAACAGTGAGGGTAATTAACCATTGGAATAACTTACCCAGGGTTGTGGTGGATTCTTCATTGCTGGCCATTTATAAAGCAAGATTGGATGTTTTTCTAACAAATCTGCTCTAGGCATTTTTTGGGGGGGGAAGGTCTATGGCCTGTGCTATACAGGAGATTAGACTAGCTTATCACAGTGGACTCTTCTGGTCTTGGCATCTACTAATAATCTCCATGCCATTAGACCAGAGGGACAGGCCTAGAGATGGTCTCATCGAGCCTTGCTGGCCTTTGAAACAGTTCAGAGCATCCTCTTGGATGACCTGCATTGAAAGAAGAGTGCCTGGCAGCTGAGGGGAATGTACAGGAAGGACAGGAGGTTGCCTTTTTATAGTTGAATCGTGTCCCTCATGTGGAAATTTGCACATCCCAGAAACCACTATCATGTTTGATTGTCTTCTCAGTGACCTCAGAGGAATGATAGTGTAACCCACACACCTCATGGGTGTAGTGTTCTGTCCCATCTAGCATGCATGATTTTGATGTAATGTGCATGCATTTTGTTCCAAGTATGTTAAATCTTCATTCAGAAGCCACCCTAACTTAGCAAACACACCTTTACCGTGCAGTCTGAAGGGGAAAGGAGTGATAGCAATTTGCACTCCTTTAGCAACATGAAGCAATTCTGTTCAGGAGAAGCTAGGGCTGCTAAATGAAGATATATGGTCAGCAGGTCTACGTTTAGCCTGAAGCAACATTGTCAGACTCCTTGTGCTGTGATTACCGGGTACAACACAATGTCTGTTACTACAGGAACTCCATGGTCATTACCATGGTCCTTTAACATAGGGCTGGGGCTTACATGCACAGTGTCTGGCTGGCACTGGTTTCCTTGGAAGAGGGAAACTCCTATCCTCAGTGAACATTGTTTCAAAAGCATGAGGATTTGAGTTGTGTGGGTTGGAACCTTTTAATAAAGGCAACGATCTGGGCCTCCTACAGTGCAAGACTCAGTCCCCATATCACAAAAGTCTAACCTTAGACACAGAGGTTGTGTCTACCCTGCAGCTGGGAGCGTGCTTCCCAGCCTAGATAGAGTCATGCTGGCTTCCCTTGAGCTAGCACACTAAAAATAGCAGTGTAGCCACCCAAGCTTGGGCCTGGGGGGCAGACTTAGAGTGGGGCAGATAACCTGAGCCCCAATGTCCATACCACTATTTTTAGTGCGCTAGCCTGAGCAAAGCTAGTATGAGTCTGTCTACCTGGGCTGGGAGGCACAATTCCAGCTGCAGCATAGACATACACACCCTACGCTCCCTGGGTATGTCTTGCCCATGATCACAAATGTGCTATAATGCAGCTGGATTTATTTATTTTGCCGGCATAGATGGGACCAAATCACACTGTACTCATGTTAAAAGATTTGTAATAGGGGGCAGAGCACCCTATTAGGAGTAGTGGGGATTGGGAACAGCCAACCCCTGTTCCCTGATGTGGCCCTTTTAAGGACACAGGCATTCAACAGACCAGCAGAAAGGCCAAGGGCTGGGGGGCCAGATGTTAATCAGGTAGCTACTGCCTGAACATGATAAAAACCAGCTGTTAGGTGACTGCCCAGAGGGGAGAGGGCAGATAGCTGGGAGAGGAGAATTTCAGGGGAGCATTGAGTATGAAGGAGGGATCCCTGGGAGGGGTACCCAGAACTAGAAGAGAGATTGGTGGGCTACAGAAGCCTGCCTGAATTACAGCCTATCCCTAAGGTGGAGGGTTGTGGGACCCTGGAACCAAGGGGGAAGACATGTGTGAGTCTAAGGAGCAAGGGATGCTCCATGGAGCAGGGCTGGAACCCAGATACTAGTGAGCAGGGGCAGCCTGCCTGATCATGGCACAGCCCCATGAGGGAAGGGTTGTGAGTCCAAGGATCAGGGCAGGAAGTGACCTGTGGGACAGATTCTCCAGAGAGGCCAAGGGCTGCAGTGGGACTGGCAAAGCTCCCTGGCTCAGGGAAAACTGGAGGGGAAGTGGAAAACTGAAGCCTTGGAAGAAGGGTGAATTGGAACGCACAAGAGGGAAGGGGAATGTTACTGTAAGTATTCTGGGCTGTGACTAAGTTACTAGGAGAACCAGAAAGGAAATTAAGACACGTTGCCTGCAGGATCACCCCAGGCCATGAGGGAGTTTGCTCTGAGATGACGCCCTGCCACAGGAATTGTGTTGTAAGCCTGAAGGCTGGAACATCGTTCCATTAACATAGTGCTGTCTAACTGACTTGGTCTGATTTCTCAGAGATTAAAACCTGTTATAAAACTGTGGGGGGGGGGGACTATGCAGTGTGGCAGAATTTGCAGTGTAAACAAAACCTTAGGGGCATAGCTGGATATAGGACCCAGGAATACTGACTCCAATCCTCTGCTCTAACCACCAGACTATATTCTTAATATATAAACTGCTATGGCATCTTAAAGAAAGCACCAAAGAGGCAAAATAACACCCCATATGAAAACATCCTGTTACATGATTTCTCCCCCACAACCTGGACTGTTTTTGATTGGTGGAGCTGTCCACAAACACTGCAGCTGCTGCACTGTGTGGCAGGCAGGGAGGATGGATGGAGGATATAGATTGCAAATAATCTATAATCTTTGAAAACAGGAAGTAGGAACTGTCCAAGGCTGCAGTTTAGGGACCTCAGTATATGTGGGATAACAGAGGTGGTTTCAAATCCTGGGAAAAGGTAACACATAAGTCTTGTACCACATTTGGCACCAGGAACTACCTGGAGGTTAATGGATCCCTCTCAGGTTCAGCAGCACTGCTAGACTAACAAGCTTTCTGCTCTGCGCTCTCAGGATGGACTTTGGAAGCAAGAGGCTCAGTACTTCCCAAGGGGAAGAAAAGCTTTGGGTCTGGGCTACGGATTTGCATAATCTAATAAGATTTCCCCTCTTCTCCCACTTATCAACTTCCTTGGGGTTTGTATGGAGAATGGCAGAATGACAATAGGTAGATAAGAAAAGAACTAGTCTCCCATTACTGTAGCACTGGTGCCTAAGAGTGTGCACATGCACAAACTGTGAACCAAAAAGTGGAGCAGCTGCATCCCCAGGACTGTTGTGGCTGTGAGCCACAGTCTGAAATTGCCATTAACAACTGAGTTGTGCTGTGGTACCTGCCCTCCATAGTTTTCATGAGACTGAAAAGGAAGCAGCTATATTCGATGCTTTCCTCCTATGCTGTAGATGTCTGATCTACCTCTGCTAACAAGAAATTTGTGCCCAAATTTTAGTGCCACTGTAGCAGTTTACCAGATTAAGAGCCTCGCTGTACCTGTCCCCTGCCTGCCATTCCATGGGAGGTCAACTAACTTAGCATAGAGCTTAAACTGCTCCAACCCCCAGGGGTTCATGTCAGAAGAGCCGCCCAAATGCCATCCTGACTGACTGAGCAATCTTTAAAAAAAGCCTGAAGTACCAGTTCCGGGACATGCAGCTGGAGGCAGGGACGCTGGAACAATTTGTACAGTGGGGGTACTGAGTTCCATTGAACCAGACTGTAAACCCTGTACCTGATGGAAACCACGTCAAGCCAGAGGGTGCGGTAGCACCCCTACTTCCAGCACCTAGGCCTGGTGTTGGGGAAACATTGCTCTGTCTGAAAACTTGAGACCTAGATGCTTCAGACAACATAGCTCAAGTCAAAGATGGCTTTTAATTTTGCATCCCTTGGATTCTGAGTGCCCAACTTGGAACTGGAAGGTCAGGCCCAAGAAGTGCTAAGCACCCAGAACTCCAGCTGAAATCAGTAGGAACTGTCTTGGCTATTTACGCTGGAAATGCTTCAGGGCAAGAATTGTCTTTCGTTACGTATGTGTCCAGTGCCTACCATAATGGAGCCCTAATCTTGATCGGGGGCTCAAGGTGCTAGTGTGATACAAACTAAAATATTAACAATGAGTGCTTGGCACCTCTGAAAATTGGGCCCAAGCTGGTTACCCAAAAATTGAGGCATACAAAACTAGTGGACAGTTTTGAAAATGTTGGCGTAAACACATGTGCTTTCCTGCAGTAGTTTGGAGGATAAAGTTCAATTATCTTTATGTTCTTAAAACTTCTGGTTCTGTTTTGATCCAGGGGGGAACTACAATGTCCTCACTTTCCCAAGTGGGTCTAGAATATTTTGTCATCTAATAATGTTAGACACAGTCTCAACCACTGTCTTGGATCCAGTCATGCTCCTGTGGAAGTCATGTGGAAACAGAATCACTTTTATTCCATGTAGCCAATAGAATCGAAAGGGAACATGTTAATTGATAACTGACGTTTGCCACCATTTTTTAAAAGATGGAACAATGAACACTGCAGAAAATGGGTCTGTCAGTCACGACTGAGGTGCGTCAGCAGAGCTGTGTGGGGGTGAAACCTGCATTGTTCCAAGAGCTGCTAGCTGATGCTATTTGGGGAGGGGTGTGTCTTGCTTAATAACCTCATCCACTCCTGGAATGTTAGTGCTCCCTCTTTGCACGGGGCTAGTCATTTGCTTGGACATGCACGATTAAAACACGTGAAATAATGCATAGCCTCCCAGGTTATCAGTCAGCTAAGGCAATATGGATGATGCAGTGAGCCCAAAGTGTCTGTTCATAGCCGACGCCCAGAATCAACACGGAGCCAACCTCATCCATTTGTTCCACTTAAATGTATAGAAATATTACACACAGCCAGGAGAACATTTTGTTTGCTTGAAGCTCCCCCAGGCTAGATATGTGTGGTGCGCAAGAGGGTGTTTTGAATTGCCAGGAGTTACCAGGGCAAGGCAGAGGCCTGTGGACTACACCAACCTTCCTCTAGGCGGGCTAAGGGTAACTAACAAGTTTATCACAGCAGGAAATGAGAGAGGCCTGGTTCTATATGTCTAAATGTTTTTTCCTCATATTAACTTCTCCAGTGACAAAATATAAACTGTACCCACTGCCAACAGGCTGTGAAGTTAATTAGTTTAGCATCCGCTTTAATTAGCTGGAGTTGGCTTGAAGACATTGTTTCTAGTCTGTTCTTTCTGTAAACCTGGATTTATTTTTTCATTTTTGTGTTTGGGATTTCTTGACAAAGGGATGTGAATGCACCTGGAGGTGTAGACGGAGGGGAACATTTGAGAAATTCAACATAGTGTGTGATTGTCAAACAGCCCACAGGGGCAAAGTCCTGCTTAAGTTTAAAATGAAGTTAGCCATGGCTACTAACGGCTTTGAACTTAAGGAAAAATTTGTCAGAAGGTGGAAGGAATAACATCACCATCTTAATTCTTTTATAGAGTGGCTTTCATCCTGAAGGATCCCAATGAGCTTCGCACACTATATATAGGGGTAATGGTAGATGCATATTTTCCAAAAGAAAGCAGTCTATTTTGCCAGAGCTGTGAGGACACAGCATGTCCTCAGCAGTGTAGCAGGTCCCTACGGAAATGCTGTATACCTCATTATTTATATAGTGTCCTTCATACAAATATAATATTCTTGACAGAGGACTGGTGTGTATGTGCATACAAGCAATGGGGACAGGTGTATCCCCCCTGCCTTTTTCAATAGAACTTTTTCTTCTGTGTTCTCTAATGTTGTTGAGGAAAGAATGGTTTGAGGTGGTATATTTATGGGCAGCCCTTTATTTTGTGGTTTTTAATGTCTGGAATAGGTGCTCAGAGCAGAAGATATTTTAGAAAACTGAAATAAAACACATTTCATATAGGTCACATAAGAACGGCTATACTGGGTCAGGATAATTGTCCATCTTGGCCAGTATCCTGCTGCCTATTAATTTCATTGGGTGACCCCTGGTTCAAATGTTATGTGAAGGGGTAAATAACACTTGCTTATTTGCTTTCTCCACACCATTCCTGATTTTATAGACCTCTATCATATCTCCCCTAAGTTGTCTCTTGTCTGATATGAACATTCCCAGGCTTTTTAATCTCTTCTCCTATGGAAGCTGTTCCATAGGCAACAAAATATGATTAGGCATTTCTCTGTACTTTTTCCAAGTCTAATACATCTTTTTGTGAGATGGGGTGATCAGAATTGCATGTGTGGGTGTACCATGAATTTCTGTAGTAGTGGCATTGTGATACTTTCTGTCTTATTATCTATCCCGTCCCTAATGGTTCCTAACAGTATTAGCTTTTTTGACCATCACTACACATTGAGCAGATGTTTTCAGAGAACTATCCACAATGACGCCACGATCTCTTTCCTGAGTGGTAACAGCTAATTTAGACTCCATCCTTTTGTTGGTGTAATTGGGATTGTTTTTCCGATGTGCATTACTTTGCATTTATCAACAAAATTATAACATCTGAGCATAGGGCTGTGAGTCAGGAACTCCTGAGTTCTAATTCTGCTTCTGGTACTGATTTTATGTGTGGCTGTGCCCGATTAATTTAACCTCTCTTCTCCAAAACTTTCCCCATCATATAAAATACGGATATTACTGATTTACTTTACCAGAGTGAAATGAAAATGAATTAATGTCCATAAAGTGTTTTGAAGTGTGATTTAAAATAATCATGTAGAAAGACTGGGTGGGATGAGAGACTATTGTAATCTGTTCAGATTTTTGTAACGTGTTCCGTACCAAATAGGAAATATTGAGCAAAATTTGAGAAGATATTTTTTATGTTGTCTTTTTAAGGCACAACAAAGCTTGGGAATGGGGAAGCCCACTTTTTAAAAGGCTTTTTATTTAAAGCAGCTAAGAAAGCTCTCAGATGCAGTTGACCTTGGGATGTGGGGGAAATAGGGGGAAGCAAGTAAATCTGAAGGAGGCTGATCTGACCTGGCTGGGGGAGCATTTACATTAAAGAAAATGTAAGACATGGGAAGAAGGCAATTTCAAAACTCAGTATGTGTAAGGAGGGTATCATCTTTCAAGTTCCGTCCCCAGTGACATACACATTGTGTCATTTGCATAGGAGGCATGTATGCTGGATTTATGTGTATTCACTTGCTCAGAGCAGGATCCCATTGTGGCACTGTTCTGTGGCTGAAAGGAAATCACAGCTGCAGAGCTTATAATATTCAACAGGTTACTATAACCACCCCACCCCCTATCCTAGGTTTAATATAGAACTATTTTTCACATTGAAACCGAAATAGGACAAAATATGGGCCTGCTGTAATTGTTGTTAGATTATGTGTCACCCTGATAAGATGTAACAAATATTTTCCTACCCAGCAGGACCCGTTTCCCTGTGTGTAATGGATGGAGAAACTTCTCATAGTCTGCAGGCAATCGGTCGTAAAAACTTCGCTCGGAAGATTAATGCAGTAAGTGCAGCCCTTCTGGGAAATGGGAAGAATAGAATTAAAATAATGTTTTGTTTTTCCACATTTAATAACAAAACCCAACCTGCTGTGGGGGGAGTAGTTTTTGCTAGATCATCCCTCCTCCCTAATACAAAACAAGCTTGTTTTGATTATCAATTTGTATTTTGTTAAACTCTTTAACAGCTTTGTATCTGCTACAATTATTCTTTCAACAAAACTATTTTTATTAGTAATATGAAGACTATTTTCATGAGCAAAGCTTTGACACAAATGAGTCTGGTGGACATCACCTAATAGGCCAGATAAACATTCACTTACCATTTAATGTGCAAAGATCTTCCGTTCTATCTCAGGCTTGTTTGGGAAAGACATACTTTCTGGCTAGAAGAGAGATGCCACTGTATGGAGATAGTTTTCCAGAATTTGCGCATAGTAAGAGGAAAAGATACAGGCTTATTTGATGTCATTCTAATATTTAATGTCATTATCAGATGCAGAATGTATCCAGGTTTTATTTGTAATTGAGGGACTTTACTGGCTGTGTAGCAATTGGTAATAAGAGCTTTACAGAAAAGGTTTTGTAGGCAACCCCGTAACTGTCCATTACAAGGATTCTTGCATCTTCTTCCTCTGAAGCATCTAGTCAGACAGGATACTGGACTACATAGATCACTTGTCAGGTCTGGTGATGATCTTGTGTGATACGGTAATGATTCCTGTTTGTCCCAAAGCTGCTGCTTTCTTCTCCCACTTACATATTTAAGGACATTTGCAAGCAAACAAGATCTTAAAAAGCTTTATTTGTGCTAATTTTTCACAGAGTCAATCACCAATGACATGTACCACCAGCAGTGGAAATCAGCTATGGAGCTAAATTTCTCTGCTAGTCCAACAGAGCCTGAAGCTATTGGTTTTAGGGCGTGGTGCAAAGATTTGTGTCTTTTCAGGGTTTTTGCCTGAGGTTTAAGGATTGGTGGACTATTAATTCAGGCTGAGAAAATGCCTGTTTTAGAAGTTGTAGTAAATAATTTTCCTTCACAGTTTTGCAGCTTGAATATTTTATAGTAAGGGGTGTTCTATAAGTTAAGAATGATAAGTCTGCAAGACAAGGTGAATTCTGACCTGAGCTCAGTTTCCTAGAAATATAACACAGGTGATGGTGTCAGTGTTCCCATTAGGCATCAACCTCCAATACATTCATGGGGCTCTTGATGCCATGTTGAGAGGACAGCAAAATTTATCAGTGAACTGCAAGTTCTGATCTGGATTTAGAACATCCTTGAAGTTCAGGGTTATTCAGGGCTGGTTTTAGCCAGTCCTTGACCTGTTCACACAAGGAAACATCAGGTATTTCTGACCACCACCTGTATTCCTACAGAATAGTTACTTTTACCACTGCCATAAAGAGGGACTTCCAAATCAGGGCAAACTGTCAGGTGTACTTTTGACCACAAGGCAGTTTAATTTGCTAGAACTTTCCCTAGGGCCTAAATTACAGGAAATTCAGTAATAAAACCCAGCTGCTCAAACCTGCAGCCAGGATAATCCTATGTTTTACATCCAAATTGTTGTGGAAGTTACCATGATGGCCGAGATGCGGCGTTTTGCTGATTGCAGTCAGTAGAAGTCATTTTGGATTACTACGTTTTGGTTTTACTGTAAAACACTCCTACCATCTTCCATTGCAAATCTCAGCCACTATCCTTTAGCTTTAGCTATAAAGGATTAAAGGCAGATTACTTACAGCACAAAATATTAGGGTTGTACGACAAAGTATTCTATTTTAAAGGATGGGCTAGGTCCCTCCATGACGCGTAAAATAAAATGGGAATTTTTTTGTATAAGGGCTTACAGGCCCTGACAGAAATCTTAATTTGACAATATCTGTAGCTGCATATACCCCTCATTTGTTAGAGGTATTAAATCCAAACCATTCAACCTCTATTCACCCTGAGCAACTTGTCTTCAGTAAATACCTGTCCACTCTTTGTAGCAGAGACAGAACAGAATTCAAAGTCCTAATCTTGAGCTGCAAAGCCCCTTTATAGATGGGGACATGATTACGCCAAAGGTTCTTCATCTTCCACAACAGGGCTTCATCACAGGGATGAGACTATAGGATGTAGCTTGAGACTATCAGGTGCTGGGGACAGAGGCTTCCCCGTGGCAGGAGGCTAGCTATGGAATTTCTTGCCAGAAGAGAGAAGAGTAAGGCAACGCCTGACTGGTTTTAGATTTAAAGTGCAAGACAACTTCACAAGGAAGCTTCTGAGCCTGCCCTGGCAACTGTAAGATGTGAAACAAAATGCATACATGCACACATAGGGAAAAATGTAAAGAGGAACAGTAATTTGTCTCAACAAAATTGAAGTACACGACTGATAACCATGGTAGGTTACTTTTTGTTTAGAAACTAATTTAAATCTCTTCAGGAATTGGCAGTGCACACCACCAGCCTGTCACATATGGATAAAGTTCTAATCCATGTAAAAGTTCCTATTACCCAGAGTGCTACTGAACTACTGTATGTATTGTATTAGTCTGTACGGGTTTGAACCGGGAACTCCAGCTGTTCTGAAGGCACTACTAATCTTAGGTTCTCCTGCAAGACCTAGAACACTTAAAATAGAAGAAATTCTCAAGAAAGCTAGACTAATGGGTTTTTCTGTTTTGTGTTTTAAAAATAGGGCCCTGGAAATTGCCATTTTCAGGAAGAATCCCATTGGTATTATATTTGACAATTGTACAGGGAAATCCTGACTTTCAGCAAAGGGTTAATGTAGGATTTATTAGTGGATTATTTGTTGGATGGGAGGCAGTAAAACAATTTCTCACTTTCAGAACTGTGGGTTTGTTTGAATTAGGTGAAATCTGAGAAGTCTGGTTGACTTGGCCTATTTTTTCCCCACTGTGAAACTGTTACATGTCTAGCACAACAGGTCATCTCTGCTTAAAGGCTCAAATGAGGTGCAGTGGCAGACATGTTCTCTGCTGAGCAAGCTTCCCCTATGTCAGAGTAAACCATACATTTGAACACATGCACGTGAAGTGGCAAAATCCATATTTTAAAGGGCAAACTTGCCAAAAAAAAATACTGTTTTTTGCTTGCTTTAAAGTTTTCTAAATTTTCCCCATTCTATTTATCTTAAGTACTTATCTGGTCTCCATTACTATAATACTTGAGAGCTTTGATCTTTACTGCATTTGCCCTCACAACACCCTTAAGTGTTATCTGCACTTTGCAGATGGGGAACTGAGGCACAGAGTCAGTGACTTGCCTATAATCAGGCAGGAAGTTTAAGACAGAGCAGAGAATTAAACACAGGTCCACTGAGTTTCAAGCTAGCACCCGAACCATTGGATAATTCTTCCTCTTGGTTAGAAATTAGTGTCTTCTGTACCCTTGTATTTCTGGCAGAAAATAAGGTTGACTAGAGACCTAGTAGGAGGACACATCAGAATATTCCTTGGTAAGGGAAGTGATTTTTAATTAGGCCGTTTAAAAACAATTGAGTTACAACCAAAAAACCCCTAACAACTGGAATAAGATCTCTTTGTTAAAGAGATTATACCTTGCCTCTTCACAGGATCCAGGGTTTTGTTCAGGGCTGAGAGAGCTTCCACTACACATCTCTGGTTCCCCCAAAGCAGTGTCTAGAACCGCCCCACCCCGAAAGACATCAGATTCCTGATAAACAATTCTGTCACGAAGCAGCAAACAAGATATAAATTCTATTTTTCTTTCACTCATCCTTACTTTAAGTCAGAAGAAATGAGAGGCCATTTCTTCAGGCAGACCAGCATACAGAAGGAAAGAAGCACAACAGGCATTACTTGAAATATTTTATTAAAAAGCACTTCAGAGAAACATCACTTCAAAATTTTTAGCAGGAAGAACTCTTGTTCAAACAAATTAAAACAAAAGTTCATAAAGAAAACAGACTGTTCTTAAGCATCAGCTTCAAAGAAATCAAGAGGCTTTTCCCGAGCCTAGAGCATTTTTGTAATCAAATCTAAAGGATAAGCAAAAATGATGGGTCTGTGTATCCATTTCATATACACTCAGTAGAAGGGACAATAATGTTACAGGCATCAGGGAGCATCTTATTGCTTGTCAGCAAAGTAGGAAAAAATTGGGCTGTTAGCTTCATGTCTTGAAGTATCTTACCATTTAAATACTTTTCAGTCCCAATGGAGATTAACCATTAATATTTCTCTTGCCCATTTCTCTTTCAATAATTAAGCCAACACTTGGAAGAGTTAAGTTATTCCAAAGCATATGATGTGCAACAAGCTGCTTTATTTCATGTACTTTTCTTGTTGATCAGCCAAGATTTTTGCAGATGATTTGGCATCATAGAAAAGTTCATTTATTTCTTCAATGTGCTCCTTCTCAATGCTGTCTTTCCCATTAATCTTGGCTAGCAGGTTAGCTGGTGTCAGTAACTGCACAGCATACCTGTGATCAAAGAGGATAGGTTGAATTAACTGTTACAATCGGGGTACGTCACCACAAACTCCTAAAAGGGTACAAGTAAACTTGTCAGATTCCTTCCAAACAGCTCTATACCAGAGGCACAAAAGAGCAGTGGGATTCCAGGAGGTGCCCAGTGCACCTCCCAGTAGGAGAAATGGGAGGACTATCACTTTTGGATCATGTTAAAAGCCATTCCTAAGGGACTAGAGGTCACTGTCCAGGAACTAAGGCTCACTCTTACCCTGGGAAGGGTGTTGTGTACTATCCCAAAGTACTTTCATATCCAATCCTTGCAGGGTGCGAGAAAATTCCGATGGGCTCCACTTACCTTAAGGTTGTCTTGTTACCAATTTCCCCTAAATGGTTTAGGGCTTCCTCACTAATATTAATTCCCTCTATCTGGGCTCGAAGTTTTATGATCTGTTGGGATATAAGGTAGAGAAGTGAAGCTGCAGCAGTCATGTAACAGTCTGGACAGTAGCAGATCCCATGCTTATTAATTTGTGTGTGTGTGTGTGTGTGTGTGTGTGTACACACACACACCCTGCACACAGTGGCAGACAGGATATCCTGTTTAGAGATGAGACATGAAACAAAAATATGATTTTTGTTTCAAACATACACTGCATCCTTTAAAACAAAAAATACCTCCCTCCCACCCCCTGCAAAATCCTATATCATCCTGAATACCTCTGGACATCATTAATCATCATTGTAAAGGGCAGGGGAGGGACTGCATGGGTTGGTAAAGTTTCACGCTGATTTTGCAAGGCTGGTTAAGCCTATTCAGTAATTAGAAGCCTAGTATAAAGCTTACATAGGAAAATCACTACAACCACATAGTTATTGACAATGGAGTCCTGTGTACACAGAGGCACAGAGATGCTCCAATCTCAATCACGCATATTGTAGCACACTCCTACAAACCCTCTGAAAAACCCTGCTTTCCCCTCAGCTGTTCACTCCACACCATACACTTTTTATTCACTTGATAAGTAAGATGGTAAATAAATCAAAAAGTTACTTTATAAGGTTCACCTGCCCCTCCCTAAAATCACTAAGAAAATCTAATCTTTCAAGAACAGTCGCAAGCTTGTACCAGTTTGAAGATCTTTGTAAAGTTGGAGAGCAAGATATCACCCATAAGCCTGTGTATAAAGCTGTAACAAAAGTGGCACAAGTCTCCCAGCAGTCCGTATTACCAGCTGAGTGATAAGGGGCAGACTGGATAATGATGTTGTGTTGTAGTGCTGAGATAACTCTGGAACTGCGAGCCTCATATAATACAGGTATTTTTCACTTTGGCAGCTTTGTAAACAAGATATCAAGAAGCACTCGTTTAAATTAAAGCCATAAAATGCAGCAGGGGAGTCAGGAGTGGGGGAAGAAAGAGAGAGGGGTTTGACACAGCAGAAAGTTGCTCTAAAAACATTACATTTTGAAGCAGCTTTTAGAATGTTACAAATTAATGTTAGATTTGAGATTTAAAAAAAAATTGTAAAATCAACTTCACTTTTCCATGCTTCCAGCTATTGCTACACTGACCCTCTCCAGAAATAATACACCTTGAAGTGTCAGTTAATGCCATATTAAAAAGCAACTTTTATAACTTTTTAGCTTGTGAGAGGCGCTGCTCAGTGACAAGAACATAAGATCAGGACACAAAACCCAGCAAATACATATAAAACTGCTGTAAAATGGAAGAAGTGTCTGGGTGAGAGAGTTCAAGAACAGACGTCCCAATTATGCAAGTACAGGTATGACTATACATATGAGTTTCATATTAAATGGGGGGCTCGTGTTTTATTGTAAAGCAAGTTTCTTCCACATCACTGTAGTATTAAGGTATTTGGGATTCCTTTGCTCTCAGACTAAATGGAATTTATAATAGACAATGGAATTTGTATACGAGCTACTAACTTACATCACTCAACAGAAATTTAAGAAGCATTTTACATCTACTATAAACTACCAAGCCACAAGTGAAAGTTTTGCACAGACCCCTTTTTGAATCAGTCAAAAGTGAAGTTTCAGTTTTCAAAATTATTTCTTTTTGAGTAATGCAAATTATCCTTCGAATGAGCTCAAAGTTCCCACGTGACCCCCTGCAAGGGCAAAAAGTATTTTTTTTCTAAAAAAAAAAAAAAAAAAAAAAGGCAAAGCACATTGCCTCTGAAAACTGCTTTTTCGTAGCAAAAAACAAAAAAGAGTACGCCCATATAAAAATTAATTTAAAAACAAAGTGATTTCCCCCCAACCCCCAACCAAAGCTTGTGCAATTTTTTTTTAAAACTTAAACAGCTCTATTTGGTCATGAATGAAACTCAGTTGCTCCAGCTCCCAACCTCCTGAGGTGGAGGTCAGTCATTAAGGCAGAATTGTCTAATTATGGATACATTAAACACTCAGTGCCATGGTTTACTGGGCATAATCAGCAAGACTCTGTATATGCCCTTGGGAACAGCACTATTGCGGTCTTTCCCCCACCCAAGCAGGTCATGGCAATCACACAGTTCCTGCTCTAGACTTTTGAGAGTGGACAGTTCATAAATTAGATCTTTAATCATTTAATAGGCTACAGGGATAGTTTGAGGGTTGATGGCACAGCACACACCAGTTTCTATTTTATCAAAGTCCAATATTAACATTTTATTATAGTTCAACTCAACAAAAGGCAATTCAAAATACATGCTGCCGCTACAGTAACGCATCCTAGGACAATCTAAGCACCATAGGAAGAAATCCAGGACAGAGTGGCAACCCTCACTGAATCTCCAGGCTTTGAGAACAAGTCAGAACTTTAAAACTGGCTTTATAGACAGACAAAACCCAATTGTATTACTGTACCGAATGACCATTTCCATTGTAATCTGCACTACAGTGCTTCAGCTGTCCTTTCAGGTGCACAAAAACCATCCTGAGCATGCCTCGAAACAGCAATTAACAAAAGCCTCCTCACACCAAATGAAATGAGGTTTTGCCTTTACATTTATGTTCGATAAATGCCTTAGCTTCACTTTGGCACTTATCCAGCAGCATGAGCCCATTATCTTGTGACAACGCTCCCTGCCATTGACACTATCTCCTAAATAATACAAAGAATTGACATGATAAACTGTAATGGCTCCTGTATCATGTCAGTTCACACTATTGAGACGCTAATAAGGAGGATCTTTGACACGATGCATCATAATGGCACCCAAGGCTTATAATCAATATACAATACATTGTGTTGGCCCACAGGAAAGTCTTGAGGCATTAAGTAATGTATCACTACAACTCCTCCTGCATTCCAGAATTCTACCTAGGAGTGTGGGGAAAAAAGGTACCCTGTGGTTTTGAAGTTTAGAGACAGAAGTAGGATAAAAAAACCCAAAAAGTACATCCAGGGCAAGAGTCACAGAAGAGCAGTCTATAGAATTCTACAACACAACCACCCTCATCTTTAACATAGAGATGCAGCCTGCAGAGACCAAAAGGTCCCAACCCATAATGCTCAATTTCATATTAAGCAAAAAAGCACTGCACATTGGAACCTATAGACTGTGTAGACAGCACCTCTATATTAGAGATCAGGCAACAGCAATCCACCCCTTTTCTTGTGAGATAAGGTTTGCCTTTCAAGCCCCAGCCAGTTTACCAATGAACCCTTTTGCGGGCACAATTCAGACTACCACTCTAGTTCATCATTACTGGTCAACCAGTTTAAAAAAAAAAAAAAAAACACACCAAGAAAACCACACACACCACACCAAAAAACCAACCCAGAAAGGCAAGTTAGTCACCGTGTCCATAGGAGACTTCATGGCACAGAGATGGTTCTGGGAGTAAACCCTGCTGTCCAAGCAGAGATCAAATAGCTACAATGTAACATCACACACAGGTAAGTGCTAGTTCTTACCGCTATAGGCTGGAATTCCAGAGACTTTTAAAGAAGTATTTAATATAGCCCTTACCTGTTTCATTTCCTGAGGCGTATACAGCATGGTTCGAATAATCATCACCCTATCCAGAAGGTCCAGTGGTATTCCGTGAGGGGACACTATATCCTCTGTGCCTCTGGAAGAGATACACAAGAGGTCAGACTCCTCATTCAGAGTTCAATATGTGGGCTTGGTTTAGATATTGGCAACTGAGTCAGGCCACTATAAAACAACCTGTGGACAAAAGGGTTTATTTTCCCACCAAGCACACTCACACGAGACACACTAACGGGAACTATGTACATGACAAGGGAAAACAGACTCCAGAGTTCGTACGCTAAACCTGGAACAGCCTAAAATAAAAATATTCTTTCCCCTGCACTCCTAATGACTTCACATAGTAATGCTGAGAGATGGGAATTAGCTGGTGCCAGCTTCTTTATAGCTTGTTCTCATAGTGCTAGTCAGTCCCTAAAGAACATACATACTACACCTGTCTGATATTCCCAAGTATATTGTACATATTCCAGCAAGGAGCAAATTATTTTTTGCTGTAGTGTTTAAGCAATAAAGTAGAAATTAAATGCAGTACTGAACATTGAGAGCATCTTCTTTGCTTAAACCAGCCATCACTGCTCAGTTTTCCATACTATCTTCTTTATTCCCCTCACCTAGTATCGTAGTTGTTTATATTCCACATTAGTGATCCAGCAGACTGAGAGGTGCAAGGGCAAGACTGTGCATTAAGCATACAGTGTAGTCCCTAGAACTCTTCTTTTAGCAGGGAAAAGTGACACCAAGGATTCTAGACCTACCAACTCCTTTGCTAACTATGACAACCTTTCAATTTCCAAACTCAGTGCCAGTATTTGAGTGCTTCGGGCTCTGCTCATGACCCCCCACAGGAAGCTATGCAAAGGGTCAACAAGAAAGTAAATTTTTGAAAACATCTCCCACTATGTTCTCCAGTAGATGGCACTCTGCTTTCATATGAAGCTATTCCTAGTCATATTAGGATACAGAGCCAATTGTATTATACAAATGACTAGATACACCTCTTGATCCTGTTAAGGGCCATCTGCAGGCTGATATAAATGGGAAAGCAACTTAAAATACTTGGAGAGTCCTGTGGCACCTTATAGACTAACAGACGTATTGGAGCATGAGCTTTCGTGGGTGAATACCCACATGCATCCGACAAAGTGGGTATTCACCCACGAAAGCTCATGCTCCAATATGTCTGTTAATCTATAAGATGCCACAGGACTCTTTTTGCTGCTTTTACAGATCCAGACTAACACGGCTACCCCTCTGATACTACTATCCCAAGTATTTTAAGTATGATCTGTTAAACACTAAAGCCAATGGATTTTCAGGTATTGCGGCAGTAATCTATGATCTGTTTTTAAGGCAAGAGGAAAGGCATTCATTTTGTGACCTCCCACTTCCCAAGTGATAGATAGTGGCACCAATGTACCCTACTACCAGGTTAATTATTTAGCAGTATCTTCAATTGTGTCCTGGTGCTTGGGAAGTTCAATCCTTTAAACAGGTCTTCCTTGTATTTTTCAGGGTCCAAAGGAGATACAATACCAATCCTTACCTAATCCCTGGTGAGGGAAGCCATGCTAGTAACAACTGTTCGAACATAGGGTAAGAATCACCAAAAGCCATATGGTGGTACCATTTCTCTAGGTCTCCTGTTCTTTCCACAGTTTATTTGTAATACTGTAGTGTCCAGAGGTCAGTGTGCTAAGTTCTGAACATCACAAAGAAAGGTATGTTCCCTCTTCGAAAGAGCTTTCCAGTTGAAGACCAGATGCATCAAGAGGGGGTACCAAACAGAGGGGACTGGGGAAGGGAGGACAAGGGTGAGATTATCTGATTACACAGAGTAGCTATGTGCAGTGTTTGCAGGTTCAATGAATTAAAACAAAATCAGTATCAATCCCTACTGGCAACTTATCTAGAAATTATCAGCTAGGAATTTACCACAGGCAACATGGTAGAAATGGAACTTGGAGGGCTCTGAGAGAAAATAGTGATTTTACTGACTATTTCAGAGTGTGAGTGAGTATGTGATACATTAAGGGGAGCCATGGAAGAAAGTGTGAGTGTGCTTGTGAGAGAGATGGACTGGCTGGCATTGTTGGAGGTGCACAAGAGGACTAGTCAATGCAATAAGACAGAAAAGTGGAAAGTGGGGGAGGGAGTAAGCTGAGAAGGGCTTTAAAGGTGAGAACAAGAAGCTAAAAGTTGTTGCAGTGGAGGAGCGAGAGCCAGAGAAAAAACTCAGAGGACGGGGGAAATAAGGTCTAGGAAGATGATCTTAGCAACAGTGTTTTGAATGTAAATTGGGGGACGGACGGACAGGCAGGAGATGTGTATGTTAAAGGAAGCCAAAGAAGAGGGCAGTTACAGTAGAACAAGGAAACAAACTTGCCAGTGGCAGCTGCTGAAGGGATCGAAAGGTGGGTCCCTGGAAACACGAGATGAAGAAACAATACTTCCACCCAACTCTCTAACCCAGTCATCTTTCTTTCCCCAGGGTGCAGCCCTTGAGCACTGTATGTGGCTCATGATCCATCCAGGTGATCATCAGAGGTGTGTCAGCACCAAAGATGAAAGCATTCAAAGATCATAGTTCTTGGTATGGAGACAGCTAATTCTAAGTCTTATGGACAGAGGTGAACCATGCAGAATTCAATTTTAAAACCCTACCTGATAATGCAGTTTCCTCGGTTGGAAGCAAAGATGACGATGGGAGCAATAGAAGATTCTAGTGCTCGATGCAGGTATGTGAAACATTCAATATCCAGCATGTGAACCTCATCTACAAAGAGCACACCTGGGACCAGCTCTGCAATGCCTTGATCAATGTATTTATTCACCACCTTGTTAATCTCCCCTCGAAGCTTGTCTAAGAGACAGGAAAGAAAACCATTTTAGTTGCTCTGTTAGTGCTCTCTGCGAAGGACCCTAAGACGCTAAAGTGGGGGATGCCACTTTCCTAGCATCTTCATTCTAAACCAGGGGTAGGCAAACATCGTGTTTCCAAAATTGTATGGAGCAACGGTTAGGGGAGGCTGTCTCCCCCAAAACAGCCAGGCATGGCCCAGTCCCCACCTCCTATCTGACCCCCCCACACACTTCTCGCCCCCTGACGGCTCCCCCAGGACTCCTGCGCCATTCAACCCCCCTGTTCCCTGATGGGCCCCCCCCTGGGACTCCTGCCCCATCCTCCACCCCCTGCTCCCTGTCCACCCCTGGACCCTCCACCCCAACTGCCCCCTGCCGCCCCATCCAACCCCCCCTCATTCCTGACTGCCCCCCCAACCCGTCCCATCCAACTCCCCTGTTCCCCGCCCTCTGACCACCCTGACCCCTATCCATACCCTTGCCCCCTGACCACCACCCCGAACTCTCCTGCCCCCTTTACCCCCTTATGACGCAGCACAGAGCACCGGTGGCTGGCAGCGTTACAGCTGTGCCGCCCAGAGCACTGGGTCAGGCTGCGGCTCTGCAACTGTGCTGCCCGGCCACCCTAAGCATTGCGCCGGTGGTGCAGCGCGCTGAGGCTACAGGGGTGGGAGGACAGCATGGGAGAGGGGCTGGGGGCTAGCCTCCTCGGCCAGGAGCTCAAGGGCTGGGCAGGAGGGTCCCATGGGCCGGATGTGGCCCGCGGGCCGCAGTTTGCCCACCTCTGTTCTAAACTGATATCCTATCAGGAATGGGTGAGTCACTGTGATGCAGACTCTGTGGTATGAGAGTCAGATTGAGCCAAGGTCCCATGTTTTCTCATACGCATAAGAGAGAAATGAAAGTATGAGGTAGGGCTCACATTCTGGGGGAGTTACTGTTTCTCACTTTCAGTTCTTGGAACTTGTATACAAAGCTGGCCATTTTGTACAACCTGTCATCAATGGTGTAAAAAGCAACTTGAAAAACAAAATTAAAACACAGCATGGATTCTGCAACAGAAAATCATGTCCCACTAATCTTGCATGTCTTTTTCTCTATTGATGGATTCTAGAACAGAAGGGACGACTGTGATCATCTAGTCTGCCCTCCTGCATACTGCACACCATAGAACTTCCCCAAAATAATTCCTGGAGCAGATTTTAGAAAAAAATTGATTTCAAAATTGTCAGTGATGGAGAATCCTCCACAATCCCAGGTAAGTTGCTCCAATGATAAACTACTCTCACTGTTTTAAGAAATGCCTTATTTCTAGTCTGTATTTGTCTAGCTTCAACTTCCAGCTGTTGGATCTTGTTATATCTTTGTCTGCTAGACTGAAGGACCCATTATCAAGTATTTGTCTCCATGTCAGTACTTATTGACTGTGTTCAAGTCACCACTCAATCTTCTCTTTGCTAAGCTAACCAGACTGAGTTCCTTGCATCTATCCTTTATAAGGCATGTTTTCTAATCCTTTGACTGTTCCTATGACTCTTCTCTGAACCCTCTCCAATTTATCAATATTCTTCTTGATTTATAGGCACTAGGACTGGACACTACTCCAGCAGCGGTTGTACCAGTTCTAAATACAGAGATAAAATAACCTCTCTACCACTACTTGAGATTCCAGTTTATGTATCCAAGGATCACATCAGCCCTTTTCACCAGAGGGTCACACTAGTGTCTCAAGTTCAGCTGATTACCCACCAAAAAGCCTTTGACATGATCCCACACAAGAGGCTACTAAAGAAGCCAATTAGCCATGGGGCGACAGGCCAAGTATTGTCAAGAATCAAAAACTGGCTAGGACACACAAACTAAAGAATAAGGTTAAATGGTCAGTGTTCATCATGGCAAAAGGTTAAACTTTTGAACTAAGTTTAGCATTTAAAATAATTAATGATCTGGAGAGGGGGTGGTGAGTAATGAGGTAGCAAAATTTGCAGATGACAAAATCCAGAGAGGACTAGGAGGAACTTCAGAGGACCTAACCAAGCTAGGAGAATGGGCAACATGATAAGAAAAATTCAATGTCCATAAATGCAAAGCAATGAACATTGTAGGGAAAAAATGGAACTACTTTATGCTTTAAAGTTTTTAAATTCACTTTTATCAACTCAGGAAAGGGACCTGGGTGGTGTCATGGGCAGATCAAAGATCTCTGCCCAATCTTCAATCAAAACAAAACAAGATGTAGAATGCACAAGGGATGGGATGGAGAACAATACAGAAAATAGGTCAGACTAGATGATCATAATGGTCTCTTCCGACCTTAAAGTCTATGAGTCTATTATAGAAATCAATGCTGCAGCCTCATCTGAAATAATGTGGAGTACCGGTCATCCTTTCTCAAAAAGGATATTGCAAAATTAAGACAGGAGTCAAAAGCGTGATGAGAATAATTAAGGGCATGGAAATCTCATGTGAAGAGAGATTAAAAAGACTGATTGATTTACCTACAGAGATGAATAACAGGGGACATTAGACTGGGAACTTTTGTTCTACCTGTATTATAATACAAGACAGTCCATGAAATTAAAGGTGGCAAATTAAAAAATAAATATACCATATCGCCACACAACACGCGATTAGGCTATGAAACTCATTGCCACATGAAGTTCTTGAGGCTAAGAATTTAGCAAGATTCAAAAAGGGCAGGACTTGTACATAGATAGAAAAAATACTGACTTAAAATTAATGTTAAATTTTTAGAAGGAATATGAAATTTCATATTTCTGGGATTAAGCCAATCTCTAACTATAAGAGATCAGCAATGATAGGCTGGTCAGGGCAGATTATCCCACATCTGCCTACTACAGGATTCTTGCATTTTCCTCTGAAGCATCTGGTACTGGCCACTATCAGACAGGATACTGGATGAGACTGACCTCAGGTCTGATCCAGTATAAAATTGCTCTCTTCCGAATTTCATTGTTTCTACAATACCCATCGTTTTCTGTCTCACATTTATACATTCCACAGTTAAAACACAAGAACATAATACCCTGAGGCATCAAGCTGTGAGAGTGAGAGAAGAATTCTGTTATTCGTGTAAGTATAAGCATCATCATCTGCTTGAATGACGAGTACTTAGTACTTTCAACTAGGATAATTCTCCTACTTGAATAGCTTGTGAGGAACTCTGACAATGTTTCCAAGCATGACTGGAAGGAAAGCTAAAGACTGCTGGTTTATTTTAACGTAACATTTGAATATAAGCAAAAAATATAATTCTTTAGCTTTTTTTGAACATATGGATCCCAAAGCTGTGCAAGACGTTACAGAGATACAGTCTGACTTTAGAATATGGAAGGTGATCTCCGCAAGAGATGGAATATTTCAAAAGAGAATCATTCAACTTTAGTATTGAAACAGATTTTGATCTGAATTTAAATAAGACACTTGCTGAAGCACCTTTTCTTTCAAAGCAAAAAGGACAAAAGATTTTTACTGTAGGTATTTTTCCTTTTGTGATTTGTAGGTAGGAAGAGAATCAGTTCCACTTACAGCATCCATATTAAAGTCCTTGGGCTGTTGCTATAGGTGAGTCAATGCCACACAGAACCACTCAGTGATCCTTTCACAGCCATTTTGCAAAACTATTGTACAGTTGCATAATATGAGAACAGGTAGCACACTCCAAGGTGAAAGAAGAATTTAGTTGTGTAATAGTATTGGTTTGTTCCTTCATGGAATGTGTGGATCCCCTACCATATCAAGTGGCACCATTTTGAAAGAATAGGGGGATAAATCCTAGTGTCCTGACTAACTTTCTCTCTCAATAAAGTGGGCTCCAATGTCTTAAGCAACATATGGGATATTATTATTTGTATAATGGTGCTGCATTTGATTCCAGTCACTGCATGGCTGGCACCTAACATGTTACTTTCTGAAGTATTTTGAAATACATTCACTATTAGAGGTGCTACACAAATTCACTTCTTTCAACTCCTTGTCTAGTAGGCATATGTATAGCTTATGTTGAGGGTAAAGATGTGGTGCAAACAATTTTTATACCTGTGATTTCAGTTTTTTTAGGCTTCATCAATTGTCCCATCATGGAAAGAATGTCTTGCCCACCCTGGAAAAAGCAAAGTTAGAGATCAACAATTTCTCCTTCCTGTGCTGTTGCTCAGTGCACCAGGTTTGATATGGACCAAGCTATTATAGAAGGTAGGTTACAAAAGTTGAATAATCATTTATTTGGGATCCTTTGTAATATTTTAGTTCTAACAATGGATGATTCTGTTTCTAACCCAACTGTCCGACCCATTATCACTTCACTGCCTTGGGATTCCAAATTTATCCTTTTTTAGTTAAAATAATGCCTCTTCACTCCTTTTAGGTCTGGACTTTAGAGAGAAAAGCGAGAGAGCTCAAAGTTTAACACCCTTTCCTACAGCACGGCCAATTTCACTCCTCACAAATGCAACTGATCAGAGAGCAGAAAGGCTGGAGCTGCCTGTTTGGACTGTGAGTGTTCAACTTTCCAAAAGATGGATGGTTGTGTTGAGATTTTAAGACCTTTACATCCCTTATTTGTGTAGGCCAAGTCTGGTGGTGGTGGTGGTGGTGCAGGGGGGGTTCTGTTTACATTTTGAAACAAGTAGATCTTGGGCTGGAGTGTCAAATTATGAGTGCCAACCTTGAGAGTGTCCCTTCACATACAGAACCTGTAAGTATTTGTATTTTTTTTTTTTAAAAGTCACTGTCCATATACAACACCACTTGACAAAGTGGTGACCTCCCAATACTGGGGAAAAGAGGAAAAAACACTCACTATACAAAAAATTTGCTACTGTAGAATGCTTACGGTGCTGCTGCAAGTAACTGGGGAGTATATTAATACTAAACATTTCTAACGGATACGGGGCACTTAAAGAAATCACACTGAAGTCAGACAAGCAAAGATCATTTATCAGCGTGTTCGCAGTTCCCATTTCATGGCCAATGAAACAATAAATACAGAGCAAAGGAAGTTGATCTGTATCCAGAACATTTCAATAAATAAAAACAATGCGGACCTGCTGGCTGCTGCCAGTTCATATCTTTAAGTATTGAGGATGGAAGGTAACCTACTCTTTACGTGGTGATGGGAACAGCTCCCTATAAAGACCTCCTATTAGCATCAGCCTGTAGGTTTTTTGGTTAGTTGGGGGTTTTTCAGCACAGATTATGCTTTAGCTTCTAGCACAGTGGTTCCTCAGTGTCTTTTGAGGAAGCCATCCTTGTGATGTATTGGGCTGGTACCCCCTTCTCCTGGTATTCCCTGGTACTATGCTCTGGCACCTTTTTCTCCAGTTGCTCATTCTTGCACCTCTTTTGCTGCTATTCTTTTTTCTTTCTGGTATGTGTTCATTTTCTCATCTTTTCTTGTTTTTTGTGCCTCCTGGCTATTCCCTCACTCACCAGAAAGCTACTTGCTGGATGGGATGAAGAGCATCTATCAATGTGTCTATGGTGCTGGGAAATGTACTCTTGCTGCCAAGAATTTCAGGAGCAGATACACAATGGTTGAGCAAGCAAATTGCTCCCTGAACATTTATGGAGCTGGTTCTGTGGCCAGGAACTGCAGGGGAAGGGAGAGAAGATGGGTTTCAAGGTGCTACCTACTGTTTTTTCCAACAGTGGCATGTTTTTAGTGGAGTGAGTGGATCCCACGGCCTGCAGCATTCCCTCTCCTCACTGCTTCTCACCCTTTCCCCACATGCCATTGGGTTAGCCTGGTACCCATCCTCAGGCTAAGAAACAGTTTTCTGCACAGATTTAGTCTCTAGAGTCAAGTACCTGAGGTCTAGCATTGGCCACATCCAGGTCATGCAGGGTGACATCCTGAATAATTTCTTTTTTCTTGTGTACATCGCCCTTTGGCAAGGGGACATATTCTTCAGCTTCAAGGTCAAATTCAGTGGCATAAGTATCACATCTGCCTTGCCTCTGTGGAAAAGGGTGTGTGGGGAGGGGAGTGGAGGAGGAGAAGAGAGGCAGAGGGGGAAGAGAAACACAGGTATACAGTTAGTTTCATTGCCAAGACTTTGAGTGACATACAGTTGATAAAGGGCTTGGTTCACAATTCCAGTCCTGACAAGCTTTGGTTGACACTTCAGAATATGCTTTGTTCCCCGCTTAGCAACATGCATATCCTATCTACTGATCAAGGCTCAAAAATCCTGTTAAAAAACACCGGATATTTTCCCACTGAGAATATTCCACCTCCTTCTGCTCTTCTTTTAACTGTATGCGATTTCTGCTAAAGAACAAATCCAGCAGATTAACTAGAGATTGGGAGAACTGTTCAAGACCTCTTTGTAGGTGGGTGATTTATTATATGATACGAAATATTATGCTCATCCATTAAACAGCAAGTATCACTGTACACTACATTTTAAATCAGATATAAAAAGAATGCTAACTATTGCAGTATTCCCTTCTACATGCATACATCTTGTGGAGAATATATCAGAGAGATAAAAGAAAGATTAAATACACTGCATATTTCAGTTTGAGAATGACTAAAGTTGTTTGGTTTTTTTCCCCTCCCTTTTGAAAAGATGCCTTGGTCTTAAAGGTTAAAGGAATGAAAGCTCATCCCAGGCAGCTGCAGAGACGGCTTCTTTGCCAAGATGACCTTAATTGTGAACTGGATGACCACCCTGTCTTGAGGCAAGAGGAATGTCTCCCTCCACAGTAGCAAAGTCCCAGACCTTTCTTTAACAGTCTTATCCAGCCTGTCCAAGCCAAATAAGGTTAATAGGTCACAGGGCCTTTGGCCGAGGGACACTGGAAGTTCTCTGAGTACACAAAGCAGGGTAAGAGTCAAGTCATGATTTGGCTTTACCTTGACCGCTCCACTGTTTGCTTCAATGTAGATCACATCCCCAGCTTCCACTCGCTCCTTCTGTAAACTTTCAAAGATGCTGGGGTCCAACTGGAAACAAACAACATGGGAGATTAGACAGTCCCACTGTATTGCAGAATGAGCATGAAACAAGAAATTTCAACCAAAGATTGTTAGACAGTCGGACAAAACGAGTTAAGATTTCACAAAGTTGGAAATTATGAGGCTCAATTCAATGTTTAGGGCAAGACCTAGAACAGGATGCACAAAGGGTATTGTAAAATTTCCTTATTCACTTCCCCTGCTATTTGAGGAAGAGGCTTTGAGACTAAGTCATATTTACTGTTTTACTTAACTTTTCTTTATAGAGGGTATTTAAACTTTTCTTGCCTAATCTGTTTTTCTGATGAATTAATGTTAAAATTTAACAAATTGCATCATGCCAAGTTGTGAGGATGCTGGTATATATCAGGAAGAGGATGCCTTTACATTTCATACTGATATACTCTTTGTTCTCAGGGTGCAGTGCTTTTCTTGGCTGCCAGTCTACCCTTATAAAGGTCTAGCTGTTGGTTCTGGAATAGACAGCACCTGTCAACCACTCAATGTCTTTTTATGTTTTTATGGAGGGATGTGACCCTTTATAGTCAGAAGGGACCATCGCGATTATCTAGTCTGACCTCCTTTTGTTCTCTTTCCTACATGCAGTTACTAAATGAGCAAGGTGGAAGCCAGAACATGGCATGTGCTTTTGTTTTTCTTGGGTGGATGGTTCATTTACTTCCACTAACGATTCTCTTATTTTGCATCTTCAGAATGAACAAATAGAAGGCAATATTTCTAATCAGCAGAGATGCTGCTGTAAATTATCCCCATTTTATATACTGTATAGGGAAGGAAAACTGAGGTACAGATTAAGTGACTTGTCTACAGAAACAAAGGGAGTCAGGGTCTGACCTAGGAACAAAACTGGGTTTTTGGCTCCCAGTCACACGTTCAGACCACTGGACCTTCCTCCTTAACATAAAAAGGAGGCAAGGAACATATGAAATAATTTACACTAATACAGGCAAGATTTCAAGAACCTATCTTCCAATATTCAAGTGGAGTACTAGTTTTAAAAAAAGTGCTTCCTTATGTATTTAATTGTTATGATAAATATGGAGCTGTAGTTGGGGTCAGGCTCAGCATCACATACAGCAAAATGTGCTGCCTTGGAGAGGCAGATCCATTTGGCTCCTGAGTTCAGTCCTTTGTTCCATGGGGCTGGTAATGCTATCAAAGTGACACACTCAGGCATCTCTTGCAGTCTGAGCTATACTTTGAGCTGTCTGAAGGTGTGTGTTTGGTGCGGAAAGTTAGGGGGAAATGGCAGTTTTAGAGGACTCCTGGATCAACAAATCCCCCTGTAGCTGAACACAGAAGGTTACCTGAAGTTAAGTCTTTAAATTACTAGTAAGAGACCCAAGAGTCTAATATTTCTATATAATATGAACAGGTCAATTTGTTCACTACCAGTACACAGGTGACAGGGGGAAGAAATGGGCTATTTTAAACTTTATTTGGTACCAGGCTAGAGATCACAAAATTAAGTAAGATGGGAACAAAGGTAAAAGGATGCATATCTGGGACACTGAATGAAATGCTGGAGAATTTATCATATATACCTTCAGCTGCTTCGTTCCTTTTGCTGTTTTGAGTCCTATAATTACATGGCTAATGGTTTTGCCATATCCACCCATCGGGTTCTCAGTCTCACATGGAGTTAATTCTGTGACTTCACCTTCATAAACTTCCTTGGTCTCTTTTATCCTCAATCCTACAAGAAATAGTTTACATGAGTTGCACTGTATAAATAAGTGGCCATTTACATTTAATTATTCTTGACTCTTATTCACGATTAGTCACCATCTAGAAGTCATTCTGGCCAATGTCTATAAACTTGAGCATCGAGGGTGTTTACATACTACAATGTACGTCACAGTTATTCCCTACTTTGGAAACTAGAAAATAAAATTAATACCCTGTTTTGTTTTGGTATTAGTAGGAGAGAAAATTGATCCCCAGGTCACTTAATCAGAAAGCTAAGGACATTCATGCAATTTAAGCCAAAATCCTGACCCACAATGATGGTAATTAGGGACACTGAAATTTTAAAAACCAATGCCTTCATGTAACTTTAGAGATTCTAGTAACAAAGTTAAAGATAAAAATGTATGTTAACTAATTTATTTTGAAGGGATCCTGACAGAGGTTAAGGTTTAGTATTTAAAGTGTTTCATTTAAAAAACAATGTACTGTATTATAGCCAAAGCTGGACCAAATATATAATTAGAGACCTCTGGTGGTGTGCAAAATTCAAATTATTCCTGCATTTCTGACAGCAGAGCCCCTTTAGAGATATGCAGACTTTTCTAGTCTGTGTACTTCTCTAGGACTCCCATTACCATAGTATCTATCATTCCTTTTATGACCATCTATAATTAAATCTTTAATTTATATTTTAGGTTTCTAAATATGGGGTAGAGAGAGTTTTATTCTTAGGATAATTTGACCATAAAATATCAACACCATAATTATGCAAAGGTTCCACCTACATGAAAGTTCAAAGAATCCACTCCTTAACAGGCATTGTAAAATAGATATGTTATGAGGTTCATACACCATCCCAAAAACAACAAGTGGACTGTACTGGGACACAAGGGAACTCATTCTGTACAGGATTGGAGGTCACCAGAACCCTATAAAAGTTCCCTTGTTTTGTAGCTTTTCTTTTTGCTTTGAAATAAATACACGGACCAGATACTTCATCAGTAATCTTGAGTTGCTGATTGGGTGGGGGGCAGGGGAATAATTTTGACAAAAATAATATGGGTCTGTCTCCTCCTACTGGTCTCATATTAAGAATGGGATTTTTAAAGTAAGATACACAAATGTGAATTATAAATAAAGAGTTTGATAATTTTCAGTGGAATTGTTAGTTTAGCTTTGTTGTCGAATACCCTGCAATACACATCAGTGGAATGTAATTTCTATATAGTGTCTTGGGTGTGCCTTAACAGAGAAATTAACAAGTCTCTGCTTTGAACACATTATTTAAGTGACATGAAATGATGCAGGGAAGATAGCATATCACAGAGGTTTACAGCTAATGGTGGTTGCTCTAGCCAATGGAATGAATTTTTATTGCTCCTTAGTTGTTAGAGATTTTAATTGGATGTAGTAGGAGCAAGGTTTATTTTAGGCAAGAGGCAAATTTGGAGTTTAGATATGAAGATCTAGGTCAAAGTGCTCCTAGTGGAGGCATTTCCTGTGGTTATATTCAGATGCATGATTCTAAAAAGGAACTTATGGGGTCCTATATTTATTGGCTTAATAGTACTAAGAGGAGTAAAATCTTGTTTGCCATGTAAGCAATCAGTTATAGGTTGGAGACATAAAATAGTTATTGCTTAAACAGTATATTTATTCCTTAAGAGAGATTTCTGACTGTAACTGTACTTTAACATTTTCTGTCAACATCTTTGCCAAATGCTAATAAGCTCTATACAGGATTAACATCCGTGCTACATTTTTTTTTTTTAAATCAGAGGACAGTATTGCCCTATAATCTTCTAGTCCCAGTACATTTTGTCTTTTTATGTCTCTTATGAACCATAAGCTCTCCACAGCAGAGACTGCCTGTCTTGATGAGTCCCGAACAACACCAAGCACGTCAGACCCTGATAATAAGTCTAGTATTAAGGAATCCTGACAATAATAATTCTGACAGAGAGCACCTTCAATATGGCAAAGAAAACAATCTAAACGAGAGATGGGAACCACACTGGGTACATTGTTAGGACGTGTGTCAATGAGCAGGGCCCAGAACAATTAGACAATCTGATGCACTAGTGGTTGTCCGTATGGGTACTGTCCCTAAACACAGCAGACTCTTCTTGCAGTATCCAAGAATAAGAAACCCTGTGAATGAGACTCGGGCATCTGACTCTTAGTCAGAATCATTTCAATAATATTGAGGTGGCTAAACCAACTGAAAGTACTATGCATGAAATGTATAACAAGCCACACATACTGTGACCTGCTATGTGAAGAATCACATGAAAACCCACACTGAAGCATCAGGACCACAGTGAGGCTTGAGAGAAGTTGCATCTACACACAAGAAGTGTTATCTTACAGTCATCACATGCCTTGCACTGGGGTTATTCCAATTAGAAAACAAAACCCTTTTCTGAAAACACACACTAGAAATTCCTTTTTATGACAATGAAAGTAAAACTTCCAAAAATTAGATCTGAGCATGACTGGAAAGTGTTTACTTCATGTAAAACAGGAGCTCATTAGTCCTTTAAAATATGTTTGGATTTTTTGTAATTGGTGTTAAAAGGAACAAATCTCCCCAAATGAATGTTTTACAATAACCTGCATTAGGTAAATCTGACATGGAATTCAACAGAAGGGAATAGAAGAATCTCAGTCTTTCACTAGCACCACTCTTTGTTTAGAAGCATCCCTGTGCTGACCTTCAGGGAATGTTACGCACCAACAATGTGGTCGGCTGTTAACTAGGAGTTAAATTAGTGTGATCTCTAGGAATGACAATGTGGATGACACAGGTTTCATCTGCTGGTTCAAGTTTCCAAAGCTCTGACAAGGAATTTCATCACATCAAGGAAATATTGTAGACTGCTCTCTCTCATCTCTGATCTCCCTCCTCACAAGCTATGCCAACCTAACGGTAACTTACAGATCCGACTACTGAAAATCGCTTTCTTATAGAAATCAATGGGACACTTTTGTTTGGTTGCAGGCTTGAGAGAGATTCTTCACCAAATACCTAGCTGAAATCCACAGTGAATCACTACACAGAAGCCAGGGAAATTAACTGATACTGTGTTCAGAGTGAAAACAATTAGGCTATCTTTTTGTAATCCAAATGCATGCAAGGGCCATTTTTGACTTACTTTATTAGTTGTCAGAGCAATCATATAGAAGTAATACACGATTAATTTAAAGACTCAATGATCTTTTGTTGCAAATTTAACTGGTTCTTTCAGATAAAATGAAACCCAGACAATTTAAGTTAAATTTCCTCTTTAATTCTAGAATACATTTACCACTTAATAAGATACTCATCTTACTGGCATGGAACATTTTCTTGTGCTCACTTAGAATAAAATGTCAGGCAAAGTACTGATACGTAGGAGACTTAGGCTTAAGTTTTTGGCTAGCAGGGATTGAGAATGTTGTCAAGAGAAAGAGAGGACTCAAGACTCATATTGACCCAAGACTCATATTGACAGATTCTAAAGAGAATTTTTTTCCAACTTTGTCCAGCAACGATATGCAGGAACAGGAGAAGATCCTGGAGGACAAGGCAAGAGAATGGAAATGTTTCCCTCCTGCCACTGCCCTGGAACGGAGATGAACTGGAATAACTGAGGTGACAAAGACATGAGCACTGCATTAAGTTTCATAGTGCAGAAAACCCATACTGACTCAGCTAAGATGAGGAACAAGACCGAATGAAACAGGGCTAAAAAGAATATTGAAAACTGGAGCATGAAAACATGGCCCCTCACCAGAACTACTAGAAAAAGCTAGTGTTTTGTTGTTGAGATTTTTTCTCTTTTTTAAAAAAAAAACACCAAACATAAGGCCTTTACTCTTTTTCTATTTTAACACTTACCTATTGCTCTTCTGAAATTTTCCATCAGGACTTCTGTCTTCTTGATCTCGGTGGAGTATACCTCACTTCCAACCATAGGACAAAACGGAACCTTGCTTCCCAACTCTTGAGCAATAGCTAGAGCCAAAGCAGTCTATAAAAATTCAAGAGACTGAACTATTACACACTTAAAAATTCTCATGAGAAATAAACGTATAATGACTACAAGATCTTGTGGAAAAGAGGATTACCACTCCAGAAGGTTAAAATACTTTTCTTATATCATCTTTTGTCCAAGAATCTGCAAATGCTTTAAAAATATTCTTTTAAACCTCAGTGCTCAATTTTATAAATAGAGTACTACAAGTGGCTCCAATGAGACAATGGAAGAATGAGAAGTGGAACCTAGGAATCCTGACTCCCAGGTCCTATGTTCTTATCCACTCTACTTTCTCATATACAACTACAGCACTTTTCCCTTACATCATGGCTTTTATCCAAGGATTATAAAGCACTGCCAAGAAACACTTTTAAGCTAGTCATAAAACAATTTAGTAGTATTGGGCAGTGTCTCTTTAACATCCAGTATGAAAGAGGTTAAGTCTTGTAAAGTGCAAGGAACAAAAGTTAAAATGCTTTTTAAATCCAAAATTTGTATGTTTAAGAAGACCTTTCTTTAAAAACCACATACTTCGTATTACGTTTTAATTCACTCATGTACGCAGAACGGTTTTTACACTGTTGGCACTAGAATGAGATACTGCCACTGCATGCTCATAAGATGGCAAAATACAATTTGGAGCAAGTATCAATGCTGGCTCAAGTTTAAACTTAAAAAAAGCATCAGTAACTGGAGAAGGAACCTGCTGAAATTATTACTAGGAAATATTTGACACCACTATATTTAAGATAGAGGGGTAGAGAACAGCTTCAGCACTGAGAAGAAAGACAATACCTTGCCAGTTCCAGGAGGTCCTGCCAACAGCACAGCTCTACCAGCCATTTTCTTGCTTTTGATCAATTCCACTATAACACCACAAGCCTATAAATTAAAGAAATGAATTTAGATATTTATCAGAACACTTAAAGATTAAACTGTTTGAGAATGTTCCTTTAAAGGTAGACACAATAGTACTTCTACACTGCCAGACCACCTTTCATTCCAAAGGAACCCACAGTGCTTTATAAGAATTAGTACTCGTAACACCATAGATTAAATATGATATCAATAATAGATGGGGAAACTCAGGCAGAGACACAAGAAGTGATTTCCCCAGATCACTGAAAATCTGTGGCAGATGTACAAATAGAACCTAGGAGTTCTGACACTTTACTGTAAACACAAACTACTTACATGTACCTATGAGTGTTTGAGAATGGAGTGGCTCTTAAACCTTTAGGGCAGGGGTAGGCAACCTATGGCACACGTGCCAAAGGCGGCACACAAGCTGATTTTCAATGGCACTCACACTCCCCGGGTCCTGGCCACCAGTCCAGGGGGCTCTGCATTTTAATTTAATTTTAAATGAAGCTTCTTAAAGTAAATAAGGTTTTTAAAATGATTGCATACAACAATAGTTTAGTTATATATTATAGAAAGAGACCTTCCAAAAATGTTAAACTGTATTACCGGCACACAAAACCTTAAATTAGAATGAATAAATGAAGACTCGGCACACCAATTCTGAAAGGTTGCTGACCCCTGCTTTAGCATATAAAGAGTGATACACGAGAGTGTGGTCCAGTGGATAAGACACAGGCCTGAGAGTGACCAGATCTGGGTTCCAATCAACTTAATGAGCTGCTGTGTGACCTTGGGCGAGTTCACTTTGCTGCTCTGTGCCTCAGTTTCCCCACCATAGGAAACAGATGATGACACCAATCTTCTGTTGTAAAGTGCTTTGACATCTGCGGATGCGTGGTGCTGTAAGGCTGAGCTGCCATAGCTGAGGTTAGACTAAGGAGGCCCGCAGGGCGCAGGTAACTGGAGTTTTACGAAAGGGCCCACAGGAGAGACAAAGACTTAAGCAGCTGGACTCCGGCCCCTCCAAGTGGCCGGGGGAGGGGACAAAACAAGTAGTCCCGGCAGGGGGGCCACGAAGCAGCTGGGCCGGATATTTCAACTCGCAGGCGGCTGTTTTGGCGCCAGCGCGGTGCAGGGATGGGGCCCTCAGAGAGGGGGTGGGATGTGCAAACGGGCAGCAGCAGCAGAACCCCCCTCCCCAACGGCCCCGCCTTTTATGCCTTCTGGGCACCCGGCCCACCCCGGGCTCCCGTGGGCCGGGGACCCTCACCTCTCGGGCGTTCTCCTGCCCCACCAGCCCGGCCCCCGCCGGCTTGGCCGCGCCGCTCTCATCCAGCCCCAGCCCCTTCACGTGGCTGTGCGCGGCGATGCGCTGCGTCTTCGAAGTGCTCTTCACCTCCTCGATCTTCATCCCGGCGGCAACGGGCTCGGGACTGCGGGGCAGACACCGGGCGGCAGCTCCCTCCTCTCCAGACAGGCACGGGTAACATGCGGCCCGCGCGTTACCAAGGCTCCCGGCGCCCGGCAGCTAATCCCGCCCTCTACTTTGCCATTGGCCAGCGCCGCACGATCCTCGCTGCTTATTGGACAGGGCGTGTGTCTGTTACTGAGAAGGCTTGAGAGCCCGCCCATCCACTTCCACTTGTGCTCGTAGTAGAGGTTCCGGCCTCGCCCGCTTGCTCTGGAGCTGTTGGGCCGGGATAAGGCACCTGCTGTGGGACCCAAGTCAAGGGCTACAGAGGCCGGGGGAAGGAATTACGGGATCCGCGTGGGGCCTGGGAGGAGGTGTGCACGGACCGGGGGAGGGGTAATAGTCACAGCTAGGGGGATTCCCATGCTTGGGCGAGTCCCCTCCCCGGACCGGTGCCTGGGGAATCTTGGGCTGCTCAGGTTACAGCCTCATTTGCCTCTGGCAAATGGAGGGGGGTGAGGGCTGCTTGTTTCTAATGAATGGAAATAACTAGATTTATTTTCCGAGACAGTGGCTGTGTCAAAATGGCAAAGGGCACAAGCATTTGCTTGCTGTAGAGATCTCCCGAAGCATGCAGCCCTGTCTCGTTCATGGGCTGCCTCTGATTGAGCCTGATTGTTTTGCTGGAACTGACTGGTAAAGAACTCTCTGTGCAGGTATGGGAGAGGCATGGGGTCTCTTGCCTCTGGGCTCAGTTGACCCATTGATTTTGCACTGGTCTGGAAGAGGGTATAAGTAACCATCAGTGAAATAGTGATAGCTTGAAGAAAACACCTCTTAAAAATCTATACTTTGGTACCTCTACACTTGCCTTTTAGCTAACACTTCCCTTTTAAAGAAATAATCTCTAAATACTTCTAATAGAGGTAGCAAAATAAATCTTTTATCTTCCAGCTGTCTTGCAATTTCCTTCATTAACATTTTATAATGTTTTGTATTAGCCGTGTACATGGAACAGTAATTTTTCCATACAAAGTGTTTGTGTAAGCAGCTGACTTCTGATTTGGCTCTGAACAATATACGTACTCTGTATATACATAAGCATATCCCCTTTCTGGGGTTTGGCATTATTCATAACCAAAATGAGATTCCCTCCACCTTGCATATGGCTGTTTTTGGAGTGTCCCTGGAATTTCCTCTAACTCACTTTGCTGTGCAGAGCTATATTCTATACATGTTTTGTATTCTAGCTGTACCTAACAAGATGCACCTGTCACTCTAACTTTACAATAAGTTCCCTGCATCTTTATGTAGGATGACTCAGCAAAAGAACTTTGCATTCCTATGCAGGGTCCTAAAATGTAATTATCCTGTTATAGTCTGCTACTATTTATTGCAGCAGTTTTTGAGTATTTGGGTGACTATTTAAACTACATTTAAAATACTAGAAAAATGGGAAAACTTTATAATATTAAACTACTATGATGTTCTGTATATTTAAAATACCAAACACTAGAGAAATTTGTAATATTTTAAATAGTATGATGATGAGCAGGGACCTCACCTGGTAAATAAAGGTAAATAGCTCCAGTTCAGCTTTCCCCTCCCCTTTTACAAGTAATGCAGTGGGGTCCAGGTGAAGGTGGTTGGAGCTCAGTGGGGATGTTGGGGAGGATCTGGATGTAGGGAGGGATAGAGCTCTGTCTGGGTGTGTGGTGGGGTTCAGTGTGGGGGTCCAGATGCTAGAGGAGTGGGGCTTAGTGAGGTGGGGATCTGAGGTGCAGCAGGTTGGGGCTCGGTGGGCTGGGGATCTGGGTGACTCATCAGGATGATCCAGGTGCAGGGAGAATGAGGCTTGTTGGGAGTGGCGTGTTCTGGGTACAGGGGAGTGAGGCTTGGCAGGAGGGTCTGGGTCTGAGGGGGTCTGGATGCATGGGGAGTGATCCCTCTCCCTGCAGCTGAGGAGCGATTGGGGTGGGGGGGGAGTTTGCAGAGCTTCCTGCAGCCTGGGGAGAAATCTGGGGGTGAGTCTCACCCAGCCCTGGATCCTGTTCAGGGGAAGAGGCAGTCCCATCCTCCCCAGCCCAGCCAGACTAGCAGCTGAGCTTGGCACAGGGTAGGAGGCACCAGCTGGGTCTTCCCTAGTCCTGCCCCACAGTGATTTACCTCTCTGCCAACTGCCCTGGGCACCCAAAACATACTGCTGGAGAGGGTCGCATGACCACTCTTGTGGCTTCCCCCTGCTTCTCCCTCAGAAAATCATTTTTCTGTGAGGAAGCAAAGAAATCTGTGGGGGACATAAATTCTGCACATGGGCAGTGGCGCAGAATTCCCCCAGGAGTAAAATGATGTTAGCTGGTATAGTCCTGTTTCAAGCATCTTGCAGTTCTGGGAAAACAATCATCAAGTTCTCTAAGAGTTTACAGACAATGACATAACTAACAGGAAGTCAAGGCTATGGGTAAAATCTTATCAGTGGAGAAACCAGAAAGAACCAGTGAGTGAACCATATATCAATTTTTAGCTTGTATTAAAATCTGCCCAATCAACATATAAAACCTGACATCCCTTCTGAAACTGCAGGGGATAGTTTGAGTAATCTATTTTATCACACCTGACAATCATTTATTTCTCTGTGGTAGTGCACAAACATTTTTTTGGGAAAATCACCATCAATCTTTTAATATGGAGCCAGAGGGTGAATAGCAATATTCTACTTCTGTAGGATCCTGAGAAGCTTTTTAAACAATAATTAAGGTTCTCAACACCCCTGTGAGATAGGCATTATTATCTCTCTTTTGTATATGGACACACAGAGAGGTTAAATGGTTTGCCTAAGGCAATAGTGAGTCAATGGCAGATCTGAGAATAGAACACAGGAGTATTGGTTGCTATGCCCTACTGTGTTCAGTGGATAAAACTCCATCCTACACTGAGGATTGAATTTCAATGACTACCTGTAGAGAGTACATTAATTAAATTAAAGTCATCTTGGTTTTTGCCATACGCAAAAGTCAAGTGACCACCACAATTTTTTGCTTGGTGTAGCTAACTCTTCCACCTCTCGCTCATCTGAATAGACAGGATTACTCTCATCCACAAGATGAGAAGGGATTGGCCTGTCTTATTTCATTTTGTGTTGTCTTTGTTTTGAGTATTGCACTGTACTTATTCTTTTTAAAATAGAGACAATTTATATGGGGGGGGAAAACCCCAACCAAAGAGTCACAGCTCGTTAGACCACACAGGATTAATTGTATGTTCCCCAGAAAGGGCAGAGTAGAAGTGGTACTACAGTGAAGTCTTACGGCTGAACTTAAACAGCTTAGGGGATCTGTTGTAATTGATGTCTGATGTGAATGAGCATGTGTTGTTATGATACATCAACATGAGAAATACTGAGCTTGAACTTAACACGATTTTCTTGACCTTGGCTGGCAAAGGCATTTATTTTAGGAGAAAGTGAGGGAGGTTAAATTCACTCTAGATGTTAAGCATGAGTCATTCATCTCTTTCCTCTATATCAGTGGTGTTTTTTAGCAGAATTTGAGACGGTTTTGAGACCTTGCGGTCCCTCTCACATTATAAACACTTTGAGCATAATCCAATATTTCACTAACCATTTAACCAGAAAAATAATACCTGCCGTTCACATAGTCTGAATTGTTATTCCCCAGGTTTAAGAAACTAATTTCACTTCAGTTTCTCTTCTGCCCTCCACCCCCAGCCCTCCTATACGTCTCCTCTTTGGTACAGACGTCATGTGATACTTGAGGTGGGAGCTGGAGACTTCAGAGCTGTTTTCTTAGGCTAAATGTTTGAGGTTACAGGACATGGCCTAGTTTCACATAAGTTTTCAAATTTCAGTGGGACATGCCAAATCCTGAAACTGTCAAATAGTGTATTATTTTTGGAGAGAAAGAATGTGTGTGTGTATGTGTATGTGTGTGAGAGAGGAGAATGACCTTTACATTTTTAGCCCTTCCCAAAAGTCTGACTTCCTGCTCTCTCTCCCATGAGTCTTGGAAAACTTTAGCAAACAAAGTGAACACTTCTGAAGAAAGAATTCAGCATAGAAAAGGGGATATTATATTGAGGGGGGCAAAAATTAGTTTATGCCATTGTTTGTTTCTTTATATTGTGTAGAAAAGCCTGGAAGTTTATTTTCTTACCTTAGAAATATCAGGAATATAAAGTCTTGTTTACCATATTGCTAGAGGTCTCTTTTGGAGAGAATTGGATTGGGAGTTTCCTGAACCCTTCATCAAAGGAGGCTGTTGAATCTTTAACACAGGTATCTTTTCTTCTAATTCTTTCTAAGGGATTTGAGGTAGTAAAACCAAATGGAGGAAAAAGACATTTTTAAAAATAATCTGAATAAAAATAGCAAATAATCCTGTGGCACCTTATAGACTAACAGACGTTTTGGAGCATGAGCTTTCGTGGGTGAATACCCACTTCGTCGGATGCAAGTACTTGCATCCAACGAAGTGGGTATTCACCCACGAAAGCTCATGCTCCAAAATGTCTGTTAGTCTATAAGGTGCCACAGGATTCTTTGCTGCTTTTACAGATCCAGACTAACACGGCTACCCCTCTGATACCTGAATAAAAATCATTCCCTCCTCAATTCACCAGGTTTCACATCCTTGGTATCTGTGACATCAAAAATAGGTTTTATTTTAGATCCTCATCCTGCAAAGGGATCTACCTCTTTGAGGCACTTTATGGTCAAAGGCCCCAATTCTGCAAACTGTTTGAGGCAGGGACCTCATGCAATGTCTAAGTATTGTGAGGCATTTAGCATAACTCTGAGCATTGTAGCATAATATCCTGATAACTTAAATTTCTTATGTAAAAACAAATGGAAGAAAACATTGCTCCCCTAACCAGGGCTGGCTCTAAACACCAGCGCTCCAAGCATGTGCTTGGGGCGGCACTTTCCAAGGGGTGGCACTCCAGCTCCTTTTTTTTTTTTTCCTTGGAGCTCAAAAAGCTGGGAGCCGGCCCTGAGCAGAGGTGAGCTGCGGCAGTGGGGGGGCGGGGCCGGGGCTGCAGGAAGTAACCTTGGGGGGGCAGAGGAACTGCTCCCCCCCCCGATCACCTCCGCTCCACTGCAGCCTGCTCCCCCGAGTGCGCCGCTGCTCCTCTTCTCCCTCCCTCCCTCCCAGGCTTGCCATGCGAATCAGCTGTTTTGTGCAAGCCCGGGAGGGAGGGGGGAGCAGTGGAGCGGCAGCAGCACGCTCAGGGGAGCAGGCAGAGTGGAGGAGAGCTGTGGCAGTGGGGAGTGCGGGGAGGGTTGCAGGAAGTAACCCGGGGGGGGCAGAGGAACCGCTCCCCACCCCAGCTCACCTCCTCCCCCAAGCACGCTGCCAGGGATGGATAGGAGGGGAAATGCGGTGCACCCAGGGAAGGAGGCGGGGCTGGGGATTTGGGGAAGGGGTTGGAATGCGGTGGGGAAGGGGCAGAATTGGGGCGGGGTCATGCGGGAAAATTTTTTTGCTTGGGGCGGCAAAAAAATTGGAGCTGGCCCTGCCCCTAACAAACAAACAAACAAAACCAAACCCTTGGAAAGTTTCAAGCCTTGTTTATACATCTCAAGGAAACAAAAGGGAGCACAAATCCATGTTTTTTCCTTTGCAGGTCATATTTAAGATTATAAAAGTTGAAGAATAAACAGAAATGTATTTTTCTTGCATAATAAGTAAATTAAAATTGTAAATCCACAGAAGTCTTATCATTAATACTAAAATGAATTATACAGTATGTTTATAATATGAATGGTGTGTAATGTGATCTAGTAATACATCTATGTGAATTATACAGGCATTTTCTTGTATCCTTATGGGGCTAGATATACATTTGCAGTTAATTGTGTGTGTGTATGAATGTATGTATTGATTGGTTGAGGAGTTCAGGGTAGTAAAGTGTATGTGAGCTCTGAAGAATGATGATTTGACATAAACCAATTCAAAGCTTGGGCACTTGGTTAGAAATGTGACATATTATGCCTAATCCAGCTCCCTTGTTAAAACTCTCATTGATGGCAGTGGGAGCCAGGACCATTCCTTTGAGTATACTGAATAACCAGGCTAACTGCCTTTATTTTCTCTAGGGAGGCGATAGCCTCTCATAAATTGAGCAGGGAACTGGGACCGTCTTCTATTCCTGACTCTGCCACTGAATCATTGTATGACCATGTCAAGTCACTTAAATTCTTTGTGCCCATAAAATAGAGATGATTTTTACCTAATTTTGTAAAGCATCGTAAGATCTTTGGATGAAAGGAAATATATGATTAAAAATATGAGGCAACGTGCTCTGGAAGAATAAGCATACAGTTGTGGGTCAAAATTCTAAATTCAAATCTCAGCCTTGCTGTTTATGACCTTGGGCAAGTCACTTCACATATTTTCCTCAGTTTTCCCATCTGTAATATGGGCATAATGCTCTTGTAAGACTTAATTAATCAGTTAATGTTTTACATCACTTTGAACATATAAAGCACTATTAACTGCTAAGTATTATTATTAACAATGTGTATTATTGCATAAGGAAGTTTAAATGTAACTGATATTGCTTCTCTTGGAAAAAATGTGCAGAATATTGGAAAAATCCCTTAACACGCAGGTGATAGCAGTATATCATGTAAGGCCAATTTACTTAGAAACTTGTGAGATGAGATGTCTTTGACATATAGTCCTGAAGTTGACTGATTTATTCAATTTGTTGCCATCTTCCATCATTTCAAAACATTAACATACTTCTAATTTTCAGTCATTACATGATTCAGATACACTGTCATCTGGAAATACACTTGTGGATCTTTTTTTATGTTAAACATACTGGTACCAACATGCCTTCTGTAACTCCTCTGAAGCCAAAGGACTTTTTGACAGTTCTCAGGATATCCAGTGCTGAGAATCAGCTTGTTACCCCTTGTCTCCAGTGAGTTGGAGTGTTTGGTGTGGTAGTTGGATGTCAGCTTCCTAACACCACGACCTGTTCAGCCATCCAGTCCTTCTCCTGTGGGCTGTGCAAGCCCTAACTTGGCCTTGCAGGTTAATAAGAGGTGCATCCCAATCCCCAACTCCCTTTGAATCGTTCTCCTGACAATGTCTGTTCACAGAGATTCCAGATCCTCTTCACCCAACAGTGCAGTGTACCCCCGTTTTTCCTTAAACCATTGCTCCCATAAACCACAAAGCATTTATGAGCACGTCTAATAAAACAAAAGAGAAAATAAAGATTGAACTAGACATGAGAGGAAGTGGTGGAAACAACTGCTTATAAAGCATGCATGTGGGTCCACACTTATCAAGTTACCTTTCCGATATACTAAGGTAGGCTTTCTCCCTAAATTCAGTCTGTTGCAAAGATGACTGATTTTACAAGAACCAGGATTCACTCATTCATGAAAGCTCCTTGCTCCCAATGGGGTTTCTCAGTGAATGGATACAGAATACCTTTCACTACATTCTTAGGGTACGTCTACACTACCCACCAGATCAGTGGGTAGCGATTAATCTATCAGGGATCGATTTATTGCATGTAGTGTAGATGCAAGAAATCGATCCCCGATCACTCAACCATCGACTGCTGAACTCCAGCTTGGTGAGAGGCGGAAGCAAAGTCAACAGGGGAGTGGTGGCTGTCGATCCCGCGCTGCAAGGACACGAAGTAAGTGATTATAAGTTGATCTAAGATACATCGACTTCAGGTACACTATTATTGTAGCTGAAGTTGCGTATCTTAGATATACCCCCTCCCACCCCGTGTTGACCAGCCCTTATACTGAATCTTTTGTCTTTATTCATAGCCAGGGCGATCTCCTGCCTTCTATAACATTCCTTTTCATCTCCAAGGCGTTGTGAGTGTTTGCAATTCTTTGATGGTTTTCCATTGACCGTTCTGGGTTGTGACAAGGGTAGACAATAGAACCTCACATTACCTCACCGCTGACTAGGGAGGGGTGACAACTCCTTGCTCCAATGGGTCATCCCTGAGTAGGGTGACCAGATGTCCCGACTTTATAAGGACAGTCCCGATATTTGGGGCTTTTTCTTATATAAACTCCTATTACCCCCCACCGCCGTCCCGATTTTTCACACTTGCTGTCTGGTCACCCTATCCCCGAGACATACTAAGTCCTGGTGGCTAATTTCTGCTAAAAGTCCTTAAAGCATACTTTCAGTATAAATACAATATTCCTTAAATATTACCCATATACACATCTTGCAATGATTGAGTCTTGACAAGTTGTGAGCTTTCTGTAGATTCCTTACATGTTACTCTTTATGAATAAATATTCTGTATGAGGTGTTTGGTGTAGTGTGTTTGTTAGGGCTGAGGTGAGAAATGTTTGCAAAGAAGAACAGAGGACCCCTTGCCAAGAACAGAGGACCCCTCTATCTCTATCATGGATTTACACAAGGGATACATTTGTCTCTTCTCTTTGACATGCTGTATTTTGGATGTTTATCCAGCCCTTTTCCTTCCTGCGGGAAGTTTATTTTCTCTTGTGAAGCATTGTATGGACAACTTCTCATCACTGCTTACTCTTGACTGCTTACAGGTATGTTTCTAACCAGTTAAGTAAAATACATTCTATATAAATTATTTTCCATTAGGAACCTTTGTAAAAATTCAGAAATTAGTAATCCAGAATAAAAGGAGTCTGGTGAGATTGATTTGCTCAAAAATTGACTTTTTTTTTAAAAATATGGATTTTTTTTCCAAAACAAATCTATCCATATTTTAGTCTAAAAAATCCCAACCAGCATTAAATGTCATCAGGTTGAGGCTCTTAGATACATCACAGTGAGAGGTTCCTTAAAAATAGTTTAGATAGCAAACCAAAGTGTGCAGCTTAGTACCCATCAACAGTCTTGTAGTAACAAATGAGCATGGTGTACAATGAAATAAAATTTAAATTATGAAAGAATTTCAGCACCCAAGGGATTACTACAAATAATTCCCTGGAGGATTGGTAGCTGATATTTTTAACTTCCCTTCTGTACCTTAGCAATGAGTTTCTCTGATGGGTCTTGGTGCACTAGCATGACTCACTTCCCATTCATTTTTATACATTCTAAAACACTATAGTAGAGCTTGCTCCAAACTTTATGAATGCAACTCAGTCACCATGGCAGGTTAGAGCATGAACAATTGAGTGGGAGGTAGTGGTACCATCTACTACAGAGAAAAACTGAATAAACTCGTACAGTTGCTTGTTATTAATAAGCATTTATATAATAGTGTCAAAGAGTCCAGCAGTGTGCTTGGCACTGTAAAAACATGAAGAGACAATTCCTGCCCTGGAGGGCTAATAATTCAAGAGACAAATATGAAAAGTTGACGATGGGGATTTAACATACAAAAAAATGAATATAGTGAATATGGATGAGTCCTGGACCTGTTACTTTTTTTTTTTAATCAAAGACGCATGTTTACACCAATAACCATGAATCTGATTTTGTTCATTGTGGCACCCTCCTAACATCCCTTCAGATTTGTACTATGTTGTGTGTATGCTACTGTATGGATCTGTGTATATAGAAGCGGGTATTGTGTGCAATGTATACTGTGTGTCTACATGTAGTGGGTATGTATTTTGCACAGCTACGGAATAGGGTGCTGTAGGTGTAATACTTACAGTATATCTGAGGTTCCCCATGAGTTCTTCTGGGAGTTGTTTGGTTTTGATTGCAAACTCTTGTGAGGCAGCAGCCAGGTTTTCTGGGTCTGGTACAGAACACAGCCCACTGTCAGCTTTAGCAAAGAACAAGCCCTGGGCTCCCTCTGCGGGACATGTCCTCAACCACCCCCAGGCCTTGTTACATGACTAATGTGGGTGACACCCCACCCGCCCGGCTGCTGGACGTTCCCTTTCTCCCCAGAGAGGGCGGAACGCGGAGATAGCCCGGAACGGTCGCCGCGGAGTCCGTGTTGCCGCGGGGGCGCTATTGGGAACGGGACCGGCGGTGTGCGAAGGGAACAGGGTAGCCATGGCCGGTTCCGCTGCTGCCGCTGCCCCGGGGCCCAGCGCCCCCAGGAGGCTGAATGTGAACGTGGGGGTCCTGGGGCACATCGACAGCGGCAAGACGGCGCTGGCCCGGGCGCTCAGCACCACCGGTTCCACCGCCGCCTTCGACCGGGCCCCGCAGAGCCGCGCTCGGGGCATCACCCTGGACCTGGGCTTCTCCTGCCTCCGCGCCCCGCTGCCGCCGCACCTGGGCCCCGGCCCCGGCGAGCTCCAGCTCACCCTGGTGGACTGTCCGGGACACGCCTCCCTCATCCGGACCATCATTGGCGGTAAGGGGCCGGGGGGGCGACAGGTCCCTGAGAGAGATTGTGACTCTGGAGGGGCGTGGGCTTCTCCCCCGCCCATGTCAGGGGATCTGCTCTCTAGGTGCAAGTGAATCGGGGGGTGTTTGGGGGTCTCGCCTCCACTGGGTGCATGTGGGTATCATTTCCGAGGATGCAGAGAGCGGGTGGGGTGGGGGAGTTTGAAATATAAAGAAGTAAAGTTTGTCTTGTGTGCGGTGGGAGGGTTGAAGAGCTGGAAGTTGCCTCCTGTCAGGGGAGGGAAGGATTAAAACTATCTCTACAGTTGCCAAATCCTTCTAGTGGAGACCTGATTTATACAGTACCAGCAAAATAACCTTTTTGTTGTTATAACTTTCTATACTAGGGCTTTTGCCAGTATAACAATGTCATGAAAAGTTACACCCCCAACCAACGTTACTATGCTAGCAAAAGTGTAGCCCTGCCCTGTGTGGAGTCAAGAGAGCTTATTCCTGTAGTGAAAAAGGAATAAGCTATGCTAAAGACAACCTCACACTGATATAACTACATCCACACCAGGGCTCATATTGATATAACTTTCAGCAAAAATTCACACCCGTCAACAAAATATTTTTATTGATAAAAAACTGTATGTGAACCAGTCAGTTTTGCATATACTAATGCATTTGTTTTTTAAACATTTCTTTATTGATGGAGAGGATGTGACAATATTAATGGACATAGTTACAATTTCTCTTTCAAATTTTTTGAACTCTTCCTCATTTAAATTGTCAGAGGTTGGCAGTGCTGCTGCTGAAGTGTTCATATATACACTTGCTAGAAATTTAGATGCAAAACTCCTACTTAGATTGAGATGTTCTTAACATTTGTCAGACTATAGCATTAGAAGTACTGTGTACATTTCAGTTCTTTTTAAATGTTTTCCTTGAAAGCAAATTTGAGGTAAAGGAGACTTTGACTTATTCCAGCAGCACATTTTAAAATAAATTCACATTTGGGGCGGGGGGGGGGGGGAGCAGGGAGGGAATCTTCCACCCTATGAACAGGTCTTAAATCATTTTTAGAGCATGTATAAAGATTTTTTCCTGCTGTAAAATGGGCGATCTTTGTAGGCATTGAGGCCTTCACCTGCAAATTATGCTTGAACCTAAGAGTTTCTGTTAATTTGCATAGATACTTACATAGTTTTAAAATTAAAAACTAAATGTTTCTGCATTATTGAAAACAGGTAGTGGTGTCAGCAGTCATTACGGTAACTTCTTCTTACCCAATCTTTTGTATTATTTGGGGGACAGGCTTTAGGATGGAGGCTTGAAGGATGGTCAGGAAAGTGGTGGAAGGGGAACTTAGTCTGAGGAAGATGGGATTTTGACTTCAGCTCAGTGTGTGAACTCTGAAGTGAAGGAATTTGAGATCACTGCATCTTCTAGCCCTTGTAGAACTTCAGGTTTTCTTCAATGTGCTTTTACGTCATTGATCTGGAAGTTTGTAGTTTAAATTGCTCAAAGGTCCAACTTATTGTAAACCCAAACACTTCTCAGTAAGTGCTGGAGAGAAGTTCTTTTGAGATTTAGATTAGTATTAGGTTTATTTTTGCATGTATTATTGAAGTGTTTCCATATTTTCTTGTATATAGTTGTTCCTTTAATATTTGTAAATATTGGTGTATATAAATCTCTTGTTTCATGTTAGCTAGATATGTAGCTTAAGTTGATGCTCCTTGAGAAGCAAAACTTTTAAAAGAAATCGGCACAGGAGAGAAATATTCTACCCTGAGGAATCATACAGTTATGTGGCATGGTGATGCTAGCATATGAAAAAAGGAACCCCCTAAAACAAATATACACACTTTAAAAAAGTGATGTAATTGCTCATGAAAGGTGCCAGCCCTGAAGACTGCTATTCTATGGATATAAGGTACAACATGAGCGGCCATAGTGCTAGCTTATCTCACCGTGATCAAGTCAATGATTCTTATTGCTAACCTATAGGGACCTTCTTTAGAGGGGAGATTAGTACATTTCACAAGTACTCCTGGGTTCTTTCTGTCCTTAGTCTCTTTTCAAATTGCCAGACAGAGAACCAGTTAGTGGGGCAGTTTTACAATGTTATCACCCGTTTCCTGGGAGCTGGAATGGGAACCTTCTAACTGATTTCATAGAGTCCACTGGAAAAACACTTTTTTGACAGATCTGGTACTTGCAAATGGTGCCAGTGATGCACACAACCATAATACCTACTTGTATGTGTATCATCCTGGATAGATTAATAGAAATTATGTATTGCTTGAGTTCATCACCAGTAAAATCCTCTGCAGTTCAGTTCATCTGTTTTGTTACTCTGCAGTTACAGGACGAGGGCAACTATTAGCTGCATTTAGCCCACAGTTGTGCTTTGTTTCACAGCAAAGGTGCCTGATAATTTACAGAAATACTGATTATTTACTTTATAGGGAACTAAGTTTGTTCTTGTGAGCAGGACAGTTCTTGTTAAGGTCTCTGTGTAGAAACTTTCATTTAAGCTTTGCTCTCTGTGGGGAAACTACTAAGATCTGAGAGAGCCAAACCTTCTCTGGAATTATTATCTCACGAGGAATACTTAGGAGGTCACTAGAAAAAAAATAGTTTTCATAATCTGTGCTGTGTTTAAAAATCACACTCCCTTACCTATTAATCGATAGCTTAGAGTTATCATTTTTCTTTTCTATTGTTTTTTAAAAGAAACTGTGATTGTTTGCTCCCGACTGTCAATATTGACCAAATATAACAATTACAATTTCTGTAATCTGACCTGTGCATAGCCCTAGTGGATCAGGGCCCAAATAACATCTGATTTATTTAGTAATTAATGTTTAAAATGGTTCAGTCCATAGGTACCAGTATTGCCAATTCTAGCTGTTCAGAAAGCAGGCCACCAAATCCTCAGATTTAAAAAAAAAATACATTTTTGATTGTTTTTATCTGCCTTCTATTTTTTGTGCCTTCAGTGTTCAATCTTTCAATCTTTTCCCTGCAACCATGGAGCATAGTGACTTTCTTTCTTTTTTTTTTAATTAAAGCTGAGATTCTCTTGTAAGTGTGGAACTCCAGGCTTTAAGTAAAACATTGACTATGGTGAGACTTGTTATAAAATTATGAGAGTTGGAAACACTAAGGTACTTTTGTGCGAGTGCTTTATAAAACATCATATACTTTATAAATTGACCTCACTGTAGGATTAGGTAGGAGGAGAAAAGACCAGTTTAAATGCAAATATCTTTAAATACCTCAGACATAGGACAGGTAAATAGATATAGATATTGTTATACCCATTCTACAGATAATAATCTCACAAGGAGGTTGTGAAGCTTAATGTTTGTAAACTACTTAGAGATTCCTAGATGAAAGATGTTATATAGGCCCAAAGTATTATTTGTTTTATTATTTAATATATTCTATTTGAAAGTTTTCTCTGGGTGGAAGCTGCCCTTTAAAGGGCTGATTGAAACAACAGAACATGATTTTAAAGGATTAATCTCGCTAATTATTTGAAAGGGGGCTTTCATAGCTGAATCCTGTATTCTTGCCTATTCCTCCTGTTATGCAGGGCATCGTTGACCTTGCAAATACTTTTCATGACAACATAAAAGAAACGTCACTGGAGATGAAACCTTGGTTTAAATGAATGCAGAATATTTGAGCAGTAACCAAATAAGAAGAGAAATGGAAGATGGAAGTCATATTTCATTCTGTGCGGTTGCATCTTTCTTCTTATAGAGCTTGCCCTTGAGAGCAAAACATATCGAGTTTTAAATCAAAGAATATTTTACCTACATGCTAGGAATAGAAAACGTTAGTTCCAGCCATGATGCATTTTTCAGGTTTTAGTTGGAAGGTTATAGTCAAGGTTGGATTGAAATGGTGGATACAACTTTTTCCAGTTAGACTTCTTAATTACTTTTTAGTTCTTAATTTTACTTATGCTCCAACAATATTAGTTCGTTCTCAGACCATAGACCCCAGCAGTGAAGTGGTAAGGCATTCTGAGTAACTGCATGCTGAGGAATATACCATGGATTTCACTTACAGGTAGTTTAATTATTTTCCTGTACAGTGTTGCTGCAACGGTTATAACTTATCTTCCAGTGCCCACTTGTGTGCTAGGTGCCTCACATTATAAATAAGAAATAATCTCTGCACTGAAAAAAAAATTACTATCTAATTTCAGACAATGGTGGAACTAAAAGGCAACAAATACAATAGTTTGAGGATGTTGGGTGAGTTACAGCAATATGGTCATGTTATTACTCTGAAGACATATGCACTGGATTCAATCTGTATTAAAATGAACAGTTTAAAGATATATTTAAAAAATGTCTATGACATGCTTCCTGTGGGTGTCATGATAAAAGTGGAACTTCACATCTATATTGCAACACACAGTTATAAATGATAGAGACGAGAGACAAGTGATATGCTTGTCAGGGCTCCCCTATGGGCAATAAAGTCTCAGACTGCCTTTCAGTTATTGAGCACAGAACAGCTGCTGCAATTACTTGCTCAGTCATTGTACAACCACTGCTTAGCCTTTACTTTTGAAAATAGTACATGAACATGGTTAAAACTGATTTTTGCGTACAATAAGACTGATTTGTATAGTTCCCCTTTCTTTTCTGTAGTAGGAAGGTTGCTTGTCATATAACCAAGGCCACCACTGCTGTTTGGCCATTTAGTGTTAAAGATGCTTGATAATGGTCTCTTTATTATTCAGGTAGCATTGGAAAAGCTATAGGGTAATTTGCAATAGATGAAGGTTACTAAACAAAGAATCAAAGCCCTGAAAAACTTCGTCTTAAGGTGCATTCTTTAGCTTGTATCACAAACAGCAAAAAGCTCATCACAAAATTACATGACTAAAATTCCATCTCACATAGGTAATTGAGCAACTCCCTGCCATTTTACACATAGTCTGTTTCTCTCTACAATTGCAGCATCTATTTCCTTGCCAGGTTCACACATAGCAAAAGAGCCCTGTGACTGAAGTGAGAGGGTAATTCCAGGAGTAATTCACTCTCTCCTTGACCAGCTCATGCTTGTTTTCAATACTGAGGTCATGCCACTTGACAGACATGTGGTGGTGGCGTACAGAGTGTTTTTTGAATCTTGATACACAAGTTTAGGCCATTGAGGGATTTTACTCAATGTGGGTGGGTCTGTTTAATGCTGCTGCTTGTCTTGAGGTTTTGTTTTGGTATTGACAATGAGCTTTATAGATTTTCATGAAGCTGTCATTATCTTCCTCAAAGGAGTGGGGCTCATACATGTGTGTGTTGTACTCTAAAAGGCCTATACATCCAGTAGGATGCTGAATGGTTTTTCGAATGAGTTCAGCAGTAGGGGAAACCTGCAGAGAGGTTATACAAGTTAATCTTCCAGAAGAAATTCAATCCCCATATTTCATTTTAAGACCACTTTGCGTAGCAAAGTAGTTTAACCAGTAGCAGATTTCTTACTTGCTGTTGGTTAATTTCATGCCCTACAAAGGGTCAGCACACTAATACAGAAGAACATGATTACGTCACCCTAGCTCCCCTTCAACCTTGCATGCATACAGTGAGGGATAGTGAATTGTTTATTTTAGGTAAGTAGTTTTCAGATGCCCTTTATCTAGTTGATTTTGAATGAACTGAGATGACTTCTCCAAGAACATTTAAAAAATAGATTTTGTTGTTTTTTTCCCTCTGAAGTTCAAAGGACAGAGTAGTCTTATAGGGTTTTAATTGGAAAGTTACTGCTTGACCCTGGTTGTCTAAACCTGCAGGGGAAATTTTGACAAACTTGTAGTTTCATAATCCTTATGCCTGTCTGAACCTTTGACCTGTTTACTTCATAACCAGAGCTCCATTGTCACCATTTGTCCCAGCAGTTCCTTTCAAAGAAGGCTGCCTTGCAAGTGTCTGTTTCCACTTTGCTGCTGTGTTCTCTTAAGGAAGGGTATTAATTCATACCTGATACATTGAAGGGGCCAGGACTTTTGAACTCGCACAAGAGCTTGGGGAGGGGGAAATGAGCATAGCAAAAGCATGTCTTGCAGATGCAAATGACTACAATGAAAACAGTCTAGGGAGATCAAGGGAAACATGGGAATAATACCAAGGTTCAGATTTGGTCAGCTAGAGATTATTTGTAAGATTAATACAGCAGTATTTTGTTGTTGTTATTACAAAATGTTTGTTTTGATTAGTTTGTTGTAAGATATAATTAATATCTATGCACATAAGCTTATAGGGCCCATCAACCTTGCAAAATTGCAATGAAAATGTGCTGACTTTTTAGTACAAAACCTACTTGCTCATCTTAGATGATAAAATTGATACCTGTTTTACTGCAGATTAGTGGACAAGTAGAATTTTGCCAGACTGCTATCATCAGAGATTTGATCTCTGGTCCTACTGTTCTTACCTTATGGGCTGCAAAGATAGCAAAAGATGCTCAGTCCCTATGGGGATGAGGACCAAGAAAGGAAGGCGAGCCGTTGCTGCTCTACAGCATCCACTTTAGCAAACTGCTCTTTGGCAGAGTAAGGTGTGGCACTGATGTATCCTGAAAGAGCCATCCAGTTGTACTTCCTCAAGATGATAGAGGCTGGAACAAGTGGCCTTCAGTGGGAGTATTTTAGGAGGGAAAACAGGTGGGCTCTTGTACCCCCATCAGAGGAACTAGAGCCTGCTTGGGAGGGAAAGATGTTCCTTTTAAGAATACATATTCAATGTTGTTTTAAACTTTTTTTTTTAATAATAATAGTACAAATGTCCATATAATAAGTTGTTATAATTACTGAGCAGGTTGTCGTAAATCTACTTGCATATGCTGCAATCCATCCACCATATTTTTTAACTCTGCCTATTGGGGAACAGTATTTAATTGTAACTTTCCACTGACTGTTATCATGAAATTGGATATTTGAATACTGATACATAAAAGTCCAGTTAGTGAACAGGAATAGTAGTTCTCTGTAGCTGCCGTAAAAGCTTTCTCTTGGCTAAATGAGTATTTCTGATTACATTTATACATACGTGTTACAGAGGGTGTTATTCCAGTAGCCTAATGGCAAAGTTCTCCCCAAACCATGTGAGAGACCTAAATTTGAATGTTGGCCTTTTGCTTCTTGGACTTGTAGAGGTTAAGAATGCTATGGGGGCAGTGTGTTCTTCCTTGGTGAAAAGAGTGCCTTTCATTGCTCAATAGCAACCATTCTGGTCAGTTAAACAACCACTGCTGGTAAACTCTGGGAGGACCCTTGGCCACCCACTAGCTTGAGTTGAGGATGGTGGTTGTAACGAGCCTAGTGGGTGGTGTGAAAGTATAAAATGGAGATTAAAAATGGAAGAGCTAGGACTCTGAGTGAGGAAAAGGTAATTTATTTTCTGAAGCTGCATAGTGGTTGGCACTTTTGAAATATTCTATTAGTCTGAAAGGGTTCAAACATTTCTCTTAGTTGCTAGTACTTTGTGTTTTCTAAAATGCACACTAAGGTTCTTATATCCAGCATGCTTATAAATGGCTTACATGTGCAATATAGTTGCACTTCTAAAACTGTCTAATAAACAATTTTAAAAAATAAAGTTGAACTAAGTCCCTTCTCTCTCAAAACTAAAATTCAGATAAAAAAAATAATTTTACAGTAGTCTGCTAGTGCCTAACATTTTGTATGACAACTTGGAGGAATAACTTTACAGAATTTTTAAATGAAACAAAGTGTATGGTTTGTTTGGTTTTTGAGTACAGATATGAATGTATAAAGAAGAGGTAAAAGAGGTTGCTGGTATAAAACTGTTGCTTGCTTTTAAAAAGAAACAAAATGCAGCCTTTTCTACTGGACATTATAGTGCACAAGAGGGCAGTGTTTGCTTGCAATGCAGGATCTTTATGATAAATGTATAGGGTCAGCTTAAATGTAGTGACCCCAATTTTAAAATGAGACAATGCATAGGGTCCATAGTCACTCAGAACTCAAACATGGCCTAACTCTTCTCCCCCCTCCCTCCAATGATTAATTCTCCCTTAGATGTCTTTGTAGACATTTTGATGTCTACAACCTTGATAGTGTTTGTACTTCTTGAACAGTAAGCAATTTGCTCTGTTGTCTTGTACATTACATGGCAGAGACTAAGTAGCATCTATAACTGAGGCAAAACAACTACTTTTCAATTAAAAGCAGTGTGATTGTGAGGATTCTCTCCCCCTCCCCCCAATAAAGGGTCAAATGTTGTGTGTGGTTTTTTACGTTTATGTAAATACTGTCTGACTTAACTTGTAAACTAATTAAAGATGTGGGAACCATGGTACTGGGTATTAACATGTACGCACCTGCATTTTTACCTTAAGGTCATATAACATAAGCAAAAGCAAGGAAACTTCATGTTGTTACTCCTAAATCCATTACAAACGCCTCCTGTGTTGCCTAGGAATTGCAACATGAGGGTTGGGGTAATCATGAGGCCTCTCTGTTACATAGGTATAGTGGGAGATTTAAAAAATAGAGCAGTGGCCTTGACATGGAATTTGCCTGGTGTTTTCATTTGTATCATAATTTCAGTGTTTGAACATAAATTTTATTGTGCATTAGTTTCATTTTCATTTTAATGTATGTATATAAAATATCTTGGTTTGACTGACCAGTTTTTTGTGTGCATGCAGGTCTTATGGTCTAAGGTCTTTGTTACCCCGTGCTCTCCTCCCTCCCTCCACCTTTTTTGTTGTTGTTGCTGCTAGTTTATAGACTTGGAGTTTATGGTTTTCCTGCAAGGAGCTACAAATCCAACAAAATCCTAAACTCTGTGCTTTAACTTGGAAGTAATAGTAGAGAACAAATCCAGAAGATTTTTCCTTATTTTTTATGGGTTTATGGATATGAAGAAGGATAAGACCAGCAACTCTTGATCTTTGGAGTTATAGTGTGTAATCACACACTTTTCTGGGTATAGTTGGAACACTGTCAGAAATATGATTACTTGTGTAATGCTCATTTTTATCTATCTGTCTGTCTAGATGTGTATGTATGTATGTCAATATACTGCACATCTTGATTCTAAAGTTGTGTTTTTTATCATCATTTAAGTACTTCTCCCTGCATCTTAAATGTAAATTCTAAACAAGATTGGTTTTATGTTTACATGTCAAATGTGCTACTACTAATCAAGAGCTGTTTTGTGTGTGTGTACGTAATTGCTGATGTACAGCAAAACCACACTTTGCTATTTGCCACAAAAATACAGAACTTCTGAGGAAACATTTAATAACCAAGCACTGTAGACTTGCCAACTAAGTCTGCTACTTGTTCATTCATTCTGGTGGGCTAAAAAACAAAATTTCTTTGTTCTGTCATGCTGTGTACTAGCATTCACTGAATAACTACATAATCTGTCACCCCTGCCCCTTTTTGCTGCTCTGAAATTAGTTTGTAGGCAGTTTGGGGCAGTGATCAAGATTTTTATCTATTAGGTGCTGTTAAGATAAACAACAATATAGTGATGTCTTATGTTCAGAGCTTGTTACTTTCTTAAAATCTAGTACATTTTATTTACAATATAAAATATTTTAATAATTAAACTTGCAGTTATCAAAACAAATTAACAAAGTACATTTTTCAAAGTAGCATTTTTGGTGGTGGCGAATGTGTTCATTTGCTAAATGGTACAATTTAGTAATTCACAATAGTCTCCCAGTCATCATTATGAATTAGCAAGTTTCTGTTGTATTCGTGCACACGTATCCTGTAGCTTGATTAGGAGACTGCTCACAGTTAGAAGCTGCTAGATATAATTATATGCTATATGATACAGTATTTTAATTAGAAAACAAGTTGGGATTTTATATACAAGTGCAACTAGTTTCACTTGAAGGTGGCATGGGCCTACTTTCCTGAGTGTGTTTCTTCTTTCCTCCTGCTTTTTTTTCACCTTACAGATCATCATGTTTGCTCATGGTATCCTTTGTTAGAAGTGCTTATTTTTTAAACAAGATCACAGATGGTAAAATAAGAGCATAGTTTTAAATAAGATGTGCAACGTGTCTTCCAAAAATGTCATCTAGCAAAGAAAACACTGAAACGCCAAATTTCCATTGGAGTTAAAGCCCATAAATAGAATAAAAAGTTGTTTTTTGTGTGTGGCAGCTAGTTACTTTCTATCTTGGATCCCTGAGGCAAGCCTGGCAAGCTGAAGAGCAAGGACAGATGTTCTTCAGTGGTAATTTCCAGCTGAATTCTTGAATGCATTATGTACTGTGGATCACAGCTTGTAATGGAGCAAAACTGAGTGAGAATTCCTGCAAAGAAAGATTTGAACAACCCATAGGATAGATATGATGGCAAAGATACTGTGCATTCTGTTAGAAAATGTTTTCAGTGCTTTCTGTAAAATTCAGATTAAATAGCCATTTTGAAGTGCTCCCTTTAAACAGTTTGCTTCCATAAGCATTGCACACAGAATAAATACCAATAATTCTTATTTCCCATCTTCTTATCAGTACTTCTACCAAAATGTTCTTGCACAGCCTATCTAATCTCTTCAAGTGAACATCAAATGATTAGTGTCAGCTCCCAATTTGAATTATGATCTCTGTTTCAAACCCAACCTGACTAGTTCTGCATTAGATTGTAATTACCAGCATTGGGGTGTTTGTGACCAGACAAACCTAATATATATATGTGAATGTGACAACACAAGAAGAGTGGGTGAATAGTGAAGGAAAAGGAATGGATAAAAGAGGAAAGTTTTAAAAACAGTGCTGTTGAGCATGCTTTTGTATTTGGGGAGAAGGGCTCCTCAGGGGTATAAGCATCAGATTTGAAATACTTGCATTTTAATCTCAGTAGGGTCAACTTGTCCATCAAATTTTTGTGAAAAAAGCTGAGTTTCCATCAGTTTACTGTTTGTGAGGTATGTTTTGTTTTTGTACAAAACTTTTTTTTTTCTTTTTATCCACTTCTTCTAATTGTGGAAAAAGTCCAAGTTATTCCTTCCAATGGATTTCCTGGCACATCCAGGCTTCTTTTTCTTAGATGGTAGGCTTTTCAGTCGAAAGACTGCCTTCATTTTATGTATTCGGTGCCCAGAACATGTTTGGCAATTAACAAATAAAAGTGAGATTGTGTCTGCTCTGTGTGGACCTTGTGGCACTTTTTTCATAAGAGCAGGAGTTTAACCTTGATTTGTTTGCTTAAAGTTTCTCCTTCTCCCAGTGCTGTGCAATGTGTTGTGCACCAGGTGGCCATATTTCAATAGTGATGTGATTCCTGCATGTATAAAATTTGAAAAGTGCTTTGAGAACTTTTGAGATGAAAGAAACTATGGAAATGTAAGAGATTGATGGTTTTAATAAAACAATCCAATTTAAATTGAGCTGGGTGGGCAGAGGAGAAATGACTTTTTGTCCCAGATACGTATTCATTCTTAAAGTCTACGTTTGTTATAAAAAGCACCCCCCCACTTTCCCTTCCTGCTATTGCAATCAGCATTATTGCACTGAAAAGAAAGTTTCCAAAGTATGTAAAAACTGCTTTGCAAAGAAAGAAACAAAATTATTGTATTTTTTTTGTGATTAAGAAGAGGGGGCAGGGAAAATGGATTCCTTGTACTTGGCTTTTATGCCGGACAGAAGACAAAGCCCAGTCTCTCTTGCTGACTAATGTCATCATTGGTAGGTTTTTCCCCCCTCCAGAGCAATTTTGTCTCTATTGAGACCCCCACAGCCATGGCAAGTCCATGCCCCGAGATTAAATCTCATGCTTGGGTGAAATTCTAATGACTGTAATTGCTTCCTCTTTTAAAGTCTGTGGTCCCGTCATCAAAGACCGGTATGGAAATTATGCATTTATGTTGTAAAAATGAGGTCACGATTACCTGAACCTGCGGTTGACTTTAGGGATTCTGTGTGGTGTTCTGGCAGTGGTTATCTACCTTCACATTCTAGTATGTTGAAATGAGTGAAAGTGTGGCTTAAAAAAATTGTATATATAAAGTAATAGTGGCATGCCTCAGTCTGCTTTGAGGTTTCCATGCTGTTATAAGCTATAAACCATTACTGGATTATTGATTCCATAATAATCAGTGATAGAGGTGATGACAGTAAATGATCAGAGCACAGTCTGAGTAAAAGTGAAGGAAGAAGCAAGTGGATGTGGACCAGGATAGGTTTGTTGTGAATGGAGTGTGGAAAGAGTAATATCCCAAGTTGGTACAGTTATGTAATGGGGTATTTAACAGGTATCAATGTGGTATTACAAGAAAGTGCCCAGAGCAAGGGCCTGATAACTGCAAAGTGCTAAGTGCTTCTTGTGAAATGTGAGTGCTGTCAACTCTTTGTTTTCAGTATTCACTGGAGTTACATATCTTGCAGTTATCTTGCAAGATTGTACCAGAGTGACAGTGCCTCTGTTGGAGGCAGCAGTTGTGGAGTAGAGAAAATATGTAAATGAAAATATGGCATAACTTTACTGTTTTGAATGTGTATATTAATGTTAAACTATAATTGATACAAAAATCTCTGATGCGCTGTTACAGTGAAGAATATAAACAGTTGTCAGAAATTAAAAGTTTTGCTTCCTACAGCAACTATAATTTGGTCTTCTTAAGCACACGTCGTATGGTATTTTGTAGAGTTAATTAGCCCAACGAATTGAAGGTTCTCGTCTCCTTGTGGGATAAGATCCTGAATTCTATTACATTTCTGCTTTAATGTATGTATACTGTGTAGTTAAGTAACAGTTACTCTGGGAACTTTATCTTTGAATTTTCTGACTTTTTTTGTTTTTAAACTACAAATGAGATTAACTTTATGCATTGATTTTCTTGTTTTTACGACAGTGTGGCGGGGAAAGTCTGTGATTACACACAGAACAGTGTAACACTTATTTTATTTTGTGAATTGTTATTCAGATAAACACTGTATTTTTTTAAACTAACTTTATCACATTCAACATATTGGTAATGCATTGCTAACTATGGCTCTCTTGATATATGCGTACTCTGAAAATTTACTGGGAAATCATATAATATGCATGAATAGTATATGATTTTTTAAATTATTTCTAGATCATGTCAGAGGATTTTGATTGACAGATTTCACTAGGGATTAAGGCAGGGGTAGGCAACCTATGGCACGTGTGCCGAAGGCGGCGTGAGAGCTTTTTTTCAGTGGCACTCACACTGCCCGGGTCCTGGCCACCAATCCAGGGGGCTCTGCATTTTAATTGAATTTTAAATGAAGCTTCTTAAACATTTTAAAAACCTTGTTTACTTTACATACAACACTAGTTTAGTTCTATATTATAGACTTATAGAAAGAGACCTTCTAAAAACATTAAAATGTATGACCGGCACGCGAAACCTTAAATTAGAGTGAATAAATGAAGACTCGGCACACCACTTCTGAAAGGTTGCCGACCCCTGGATTAAGGTAAAAACGTCCAGACTTTGGCTACTTAAAACTGAGTACCCACATCTGTATTTAGACACTTACTTAAATGACTTGATATTTTTTCCCGAAGGCACTGAGCTCCAGTATCTTCCACTGATTTCAGTGGGAATGACAAGTGCTTAACGTTTCTGAAAATAATACCGCTTATTTAGGTGATTAATTTTAGGCACCCAAGTTTGGCCTATGTCTGACAATATTGTAGTTTTTGGATTTATTATTGTCCCCTCTTCCACTGCCACCAAGTAGCTGAAGAAAACCCTCCCCCGATAATACAACATAAATCTTTGTGTTTTCACTAAGAAAATAAACACTTAAAATGATCATGATATACGAATACATACCTGAGTATCTGCATAACTGATTTTTGCCAGTGCCAAACCTTCAATAACCATGAGTCAGGCCCCACAAAATTAGAAGTTTAAAAAAATGTTTTGGATTTTTTGTCTGCCGTTTGGTTTTTGAGTCTTTACAGTACACTAGAGTCGTATTTTTCATGCTTTTCTCTACAACCATGAGGACTAGAAACTTGTTTTTAAATAAAAGCTGAGATTTGCTTATATTCACTTCTCTAGGAACTGGGGCATTATTACAAGACCTATAATAAAATGATGAGTTATCAACATTTTAACCGTATATCTGTAATTGTGCTTACCCTTTCCTTTACCTGGTCAGTTTGTAACTCTGAGGTTTTATCGTATTTTCAAAAGTGTAGCTCTTGACTCTTTTAAAAAACCCAAGAATACTGTTGTTCCTGGGTATAACTTAGAATATGGAGATTCAGCTTTAATTTTCCTTTGAAATTAAATAGCCCCTCCCCACCTCCCGACAAAATAAATACAACCCTTACTTGCTTTTAAAGGAGCACTGTTCTCTTGAAATCTAGTCAACTTAAAAAATAGTTTTAAAAGTTGTTTTGGTTACTGCACCTGTCCCCTTCTGTTCCTAACTTTTATTATTTTTCAGTCACATTAAGACCAATACAAACCAGGGAAGCTGGCCGACTGTATGGGGGAAACTCTTAGATAATGTATAAAGTTCTGTGAAATTCATGAAATAAATTAAACAAACACAACTGTTTTTCTCTCATTTTTCAACAAGTGTAATCTTAGGATTGTTACAGTTAACGTGTAGGTTAAAAAAAATTCAGACACTGATTTTTAAAAAGTGGACAGTATCCTTTTAAAGTTTGCATATATAGCAATAAGTCTTTTTGTAGACCCTTTTTGGATTTATGCAGTGGCGTTTTGAAAAATGAAATTTAGGAAATGATTGTCATTAGTCCATAATATAGTGTTGCTGTTTTTATTATTACTTATATTATTGTAGTGCCTCGGATGTACTGAACTTAAAAGAAAAAAAAGCAAAACACCTCCCCCCCCTTAGTTGAAAACAATTTCATAGAATGTGCCAATGTATGTGTTCACACATTGGGCTATAACAATTCCCAGGATTCCTAAGCGGATGGAATTGACAGCCTTTAACTCTTATATGTTTTGGATTTGATTTTTTGAGGGGGTGGTGACTGGAGGAGACTCTGCACTATTAAAAAAAAACTGAATAGAATTTATTTCTGATCCAGTCCCTGCTAAACTTTCCATATGCCTAGTTTCCACTTAAAAGAAGACAAAATGTGTTCAGTGAATGAGAAATGTGAAATGCTGTGTTGGGGGAGGAGGTAAGAGTAGGGGTGGTGTTTGCAAAACTACTTAAACTAAATTTTAGGGGTCAAATGCAGAGCACTGCATGTGCGCACGCGCGCGCACACAAAGCAGCCAAGGTAATTCAGCTGAAATAGCACAACCATAAGAATTTGTCATATGATATAGAACATTATATGTAAACCATCCTGGTGAAATCTCAAGAGCTAATATAGTAAAAGATAGGTGGCAAACATTACTTTGCCTCACAGCAGATAAAATAATCAACCGCCTAATTTTCCAAAAGTAAATAAATTCAGGAACTTGTCTGTTTTGCTGCTGTATGGAGATAGTGTATCTATTTTGAAATACTTTCAATGTCTGAGCTGTAACATCTCTCTCTCCTCTGCAACCCCCTAACTTCCAGCTACCAAAAAACTGAGCTTAACCACTGCTTGGTCTTTCATCTTCAAGGTTGTGTGCTCACTCAGTTGCTTCAGCATTTCATTAAAAAGTGATCAGTACTCTTCAATTATACATACGTTTATCTCAGTGAAGAATTTGCAGTTAGGGAATGTTGTTGGTTTATTGAATTTGGCCCATGCTTAGCAATTTCAGCAGATCTCTCTGTCTGAAATTTATTATTATGCAAGAATATTCAAGTAAATGGGGGAGGAAAAGCATTGCCTTGTCAGTGGTTTTTTAATCAAAATCTCACCTGTTCCTTTGGAGAGAATCTAAAATGTACCAGACTTATTATAGAAGGAGCTTTTGAAAAACCTTGAGGTCAGTATCTTGAACTTTTTACTTTGATCAGCTAAACATTATGGACATACAGTACACCTTCCTCCACCAGTGCAAGAAAACTGTATGGCAGGTTGGTGTTGAAGTTTACAAGTTGTTGGAAGTTTGTGGCCAATCCAGTGTATTCCCATGTTCACAAAGCAAGTACGGTAGTTTCATGGTCTTGAATAATGATCCTTTTTTTGTGGGGAGATGGGACATACTTTTGCTTCCTTAAATTTTAAATAGCCAAGCTGCTTACACAAAAACTTGTATTCTGGGCCTCCTGGTTTATTCTGTTTCAGTGATGTTATTAGGTTCTTTGCCTGCCTGATGCTGGCATAGAGGGGATAGATTTCTTTTACTAAATTTGTGAGAAGTGGAAATTCCTATGCTGTCATTTTGCTGGTAAAACCCTTGCTAAAATCTCTCTTCCCAGACTTCCTATGGGGTGCTGTGCTTCAGTTTCACTTGACCCAGCAGAATCTATAATGCCAGCCCTTAAGGAGAAAAATGAATCTTCCTGTTGTACATATAACTTTCTTTGTGGTTATTTTTCTTAGCTTCAAAGAGTATGATTTTTTTAAAAACAAATTAGTTACCAACTGAACAGGCTTGTGACAGTGTGGGTTTTTTCTTTTTTGGTTAGCATTTTTTTTCTTAATGAATCTGTCAGATAAAAATAAATATATTTTTAAAAATCCTAACCTTTTGCTGACACCACTATGTTAAATGTGGAAAAAATAGAAATCTAATTTAGGTAATTATGACGAAGTGGGAATGTTGTTAATGTTTTCTCTGAATACTGTGTGGGTGCCTCAGTTTCCCCTATCCAGTTCTTAAGTATCTAGGTGGTGGGATAAGGGTGTGTGACTGTTGCAGAGCCCTAGAGGGCCAATGTGATGGTGTCTGCACAGAGAACGTCTGACACCCTGTCTCCTGGCAACTGATGGCCTGGGCCCCTCCCCTGCAAAGGTGCCAACTGAAGGTGTTGGAGAACAAAGAGATCAGGTCGCCTCCTGACCCAGGAAAGAGACAAAGGCCAGAGGAGTGGCTGGAGGGGGTTTCATTTTGGAGGTGGCTGGAGAAAGAGGGAGGCCCAGACCCAGGGGCTGGCCTCCCTGGCCCCAAGATGGACCTGACTTAGGTGTCCGGTTTCTGTACCTACAAGCTCTGTTTTGGACTGTGTTCCTGTCATCTAATAAACCTTCTGTTTTACTGGCTGGCTGAGAGTCATGTCTGACTGCGGAGTTGGGGTGCAGGGCCCTCTGGCTTCCCCAGGAGCCCCACCAGGCGGACTTACTGTGGGAAGTGTACGGTGGGGCAGGGGATGCTGAATGCTCCGAGGTCAGACCCAGGAAGGTAGAAGCTGTGTAAGTTTCTTGCCCTGGAGACAGTCTGCTCAGAGAGAGGAGGCTCCCCAGGAGTCCTGACTGGCTTTGTATGGAGTAGTTCCAGAACATCGCCTGGTGACTCCGTGACAATAATACCTGTCTAATTTTTGTACATCCACTAGCTTTGGACCTCTTAACTAGACTGGCCAGTAATGTTAGTTTCACTTTCACTTTCTAGACTATTTTGTTGTCTTCTTTTTATACACCAGGGGTTGGCAACCTATGGCACGCGTGCCAAAGACGGTACGCGAGCCAATTTTTAATGGCACGCTGGAGCCTGCCGGGACTCCAGCATGCCATTAAAAATCCTGCCCAGCCCGGCCCGCTCTCCTCTGCTCCCTCCGTGGGGGCAGGGAGCAGAAGCATAGCCGTGCGCACGGGGTGGGCAAATGGCCCTACTCTCCCGGCACGGCAAGCCGCGGGGTCCGCGCTCCCGGGCCGGAGCGCTGGCTGAGCACAGCAAGCTGTTGGCCCCTCCCCTGCCTTCTCCCCTCCCCTGGAGCCCTGCTGCCGCGCGCAGCGCTCTGGGTATTGGGGCTGCCGCAGGGCAGCGTTTGGCTCTGCGGGGAGGCAGACACGCTCCCCCCTCCCCTGGAGCCATGCCGCCCTGCGCGCTCCCGCGGGACAGCTTTTGGCTCCGCGGGGAGGCAGACACGCTCCTGGCTCAACTGGAGGGGCGGGGCTGTGTTCTCCTGCGGAGCAGCGTATCTAGCTCTGTGTGGAGTCTCATGGTAAGGGGCCCAGGGCTGGGGGGATTGGATAAGGGGTGGGGGCAGTCAGGGGACAGGGAGCAGGGTGGGTTGGATGCGGGGTGGGATCCCGGGGGACGGTTAGGGGTGGAGGGGTTGGATGGGGAATGGGAGTCCCGGGGTTTGTCAGGGGTCAGGGCAGTCAGGGGACTGGGAGCAAGGAGGGTCCTGGGGGGGCAGTTGGGGTGGAGGGGTCTCTGGAGGGGGTGGTCAGGGGACAAGGAGCTGTGGGGGTTGTATGAGTTGGGAGTTCTGGGGGTCTTGTCAGGAGGAAGGAGTGTGAAGAGGGGTTGGGGCAGGCATGGAGCGGGGGGCGGTTGGATGGGTTGGGAGTTCTGGGGGTCCTGTCAGGGGGCGGGGAGTGGTTGGATAGGCATGGGAGTCCCGGGGGTCTGGCTGGGGATGGGGGTGTGGATAAGGGTCGGGGCAGTCAGGGGACAGGTAGGGGGTAGGGTCCAGTCTGGGGACAAGGAGCAGGGAGGTTTAGATAGGGGGTGGGGTCCTGGGGGGCAGTTGGAGGCAGGGGTCCCAGGAGGGGATAGTCGGGGGACAAGGAGCAGGGGGGTTGGGAGTTCTTAGGGGGGCAGTCACCCAGCCCTCTCCCCTGAGCCCTGACCCCCCCACACACACACACCGCGCCCTCTGCCCTGACCCCTGCCCACAACCCAGACCCCTGCCCTGAGCCCTGTACTCCCTCATACACACCTAGCCCTCTGCTTGACTCCTTCATTTACCCCCCCCCAACAATCCAAGCCCTGACTCTGGCACCCCCACCCATACCCAGCCCTCTGGGTCCCGGCCGCCGGCCCCGCACAGCCCACTGCTGGTCTGGGGTTCTGGCTGACGGACCCTTGCCAGCCGGGGTCCTGGCCGCAGGCCTCGCTCAGCCTGCTGCCGGTCTAGGTGAACAGAACCCCAGACCAGCAGCGGGCTGAGCGGGCCGGCAGCGTAAGATCAACATTTTAATTTCATTTTAAATGAAGCTTCTTAAACATTTTGAAAACCTTGTTTATTTTACAATACAACACTAGTTTAGTTATATAATATATAGACTTATAAAGAGAGACCTTCTAAAAAACATTAAAATGTATTACCGGCACGCGAAACCTTAAATTAGAGTGAATAAATGAAGACTTGGCACACCGCTTCTGAAAGGTTGCCGACCCCTGTTATACACTATAGCAGGGGTAGGTAACCTATGGCATGCGTGCCAAAGGCGGCATGCGAGCAGATTTTCAGTGGCACTCACACTGCCCGGGTTCTGGTCACTAGTCTGGGGGGGTTCTGCATTTTAATTTAATTTTAAGCTCCTTAAACATTTTAAAAACCTTATTTACTTTACATACAATCATAGTTTAGTTATATATTATAGACTTATAGAAAGAGACCTTCTAAAAATGTTAAAATGTATTACTGGCACATGAAACCTTAAATTAGAGTGAATAAATGAAGATTCGGCACACCACTTCTGAAAGGTTGCTGACCCCTGCACTATAGTCTAGTGGTGTTCTGTTTAATAGTATATGGGAATTTTCGTCTGTTCTCTATAAGCCTAAACAAACCAGCCTCAACTGAAATGTTTTAAAAATCATTCATGAAAAGTTACATAAAAGTTTTTGAAAGCTTCAATTTTAACAAAAAAATATTTGAGGCACCGAAATTAAGTTGCCTGTCTGTCTTCAATTTCAGAATTTCCCCAGTGTAGTTCTGTAACATTATTACTGTTACATAGATTATTCTTTAACTCATTGCCAGTGGACTCCATCACTTGGTGGCCTGATCAGATCTTTTTAGGTATTAAAACAAAAAAAGTGTTAATTTGAAATGAAATTTATATTCTATGAAAAAATCCTTCCATCTGTTGGGCTAGTATGTTAGTTGTTTAGCCTCAAAACTTGTTTAATTTAGAATCTCATTGTTCTCTGTAAATCTGAGATTTTGTAATGGGGGAAAATAATGAAATATGAAAAGTGACAGTTAAAGATATGCAAATATATTGCAAAAATAAAGTATCTGTGAGTGGGTTCTTATAAAGAGTGAAGTATGTATCCTCTGGGAATTCTTGGTGTAGTTTTGATTCTTATTTATACCTGTCCTGTTTTCGAGGACACTTTTTCTCTTCAAATTCACCTGAGGAATAATATCTTGGGGGTCACTTTAGCCTGTTTAAGTGTGTTTTCTGGATAACTGGTTGGGTTTTGGGTGCTTTACTTCCAGTTCTGATATTTAAGATTCATAGACTGGGGGTCTGAATGTGTCCACTGTTGGTGCATTCTCCAAGTCCTGAAACATCCTGGTGTTTCAGGGTTACTCAGTTTTAAACACTGAAGTTCTAGATTTAAAGTATAAAATACTTTGCATAATGAGTATTGTTTGTTTACACTCTATATTATTTCCCTGCTTATCTAGTACTCTTCTGTTTGTCTATGTACTGTTTTCCCATCAAATAACTTGAGCAATGCCAGCGTTCCTCAGAGTCAATCACTTGTGCTTGGCGAAACAATGTGTATTTTGAGTAGATTTAGTCTTCTGTGCAGTTTTTCAGTTCTCTGGGGATGTTGCCAACCTCTGTTTTAGTGCCCAAATTTAGATTTGGGGGAGGAGAAGTATCCTTGATTATAAACTAAAAGTACAACTTGTAGAAGACAGTAGGCGGGGAGGGAGATGAAAGTCTTGAAATACTTTTTCCTTTTAAAGATTTTTCTTAGTCAAAGCCACAATTCTGAACTTGTTGAGGATTTTGATCTTGATTGATATTTTATATAACCAATAGATATTGCTAGTCACAACCAGACTGGCATAAATAAATTAGGACTGGGACCTGAACCATGTAAAACACCCTTCTCCCCCCGCAGCCTCTTTAGTATTGCACTTAAGTAACTTCCTCTAATTTTGTTCAAAGTTGTTCATACACATATTATGGAAAAATGTTATAAAATTTAACAAGCATAAAACAGAATTCTATAGAAATTATTTTAAAAACCTGTAGAATTTAGTAGTGAAGGGGAGAGTTTCTATAGGGTTTTTGATTTGTGGAGTAGGGATTTAATAAACTATTAAATTTTATAGGTCAAGTCATCACCTCACATTATTTTCTGTTTAATTTTTTTGTTAGGGATATGTATGAAAATGTTCTTTTTTGCTTATTGAAGGATTCTTTTATGTTGACCTTGAGTGGTCTGTATTTCACAACATATATAACTTGAAGCAATAAGTTCAGCTGACGGTTCTGGGATGAAAGCCTTTTCATTATCATATGAGGTAATCAGTCTAAATTTAGCCTGTGGGCAGGGCCCTTGTTTCACATTTGTCTGTGAGGTGCTGTTCACACTTATGACACTGTAGAAATAAATAATCTAGCATCCAGTCTTGCAGCCCTTACCTATTCGTGGATGGATGCGGATCCAAATTTTATATGTAGAGCCCTGCAAATCTGTGGATATCTGCTTTTTTTGCGGATATCCACATTCACGCCTGTGGATATCTGCAGACCGTAGATCAGATGCAGATATAAATTTTGTATCCGTGCAGGGCGCTACCCATTCACACTAGTGGCACTATATTTAAAAAAAAAAGTCCTGGGTGAATAACTGTCACCCCTTGCATTTGAGTATGGATCCTATTAGCATTTTTTTCTGAAAATTACTAGTTAGGGCAACACAACTACCTTATTAGACTGTTGATCCCACTGCCAAATTGTCCTTAATAAGACTTGACTTTTTTAATTTTTAGACAATTATGCCTTTTTTAGCCCCTCCCCCGCTATAGAAAGCTGCTGCTTCCTCTCTCCTATTAATGCCTTTTAAAATATTTATTCAGTGTTACAACTAACTGTCCCTTATCACCTTTTTTCTAGACTATAGATCATTAAATTTAAATTCCAATCCTTCTAATGTTGGCAAGTATTGTAATGTAGCTTTATGCAGTAATCAGCTCTGCATCAATTTCCTTCTTTACAATGAACCTCACCCTTTCTGTTACATTTGGTCTTTTATTAATTATGAGGACACTATATTGTGAAACACAAATACTGTACAGTTTACGATACCAGGATGTTGGCAATGTAGATAGTGTGTGCAGCATTATATAGTTTCTTTTGTCCTGAAATACTGGAATATGAAATTTACATGACTATTGACCCCTTGTAACTGTTCTGAAATGAGATGTGTATCTCAGGAGGTAATCCTAGTCAGCAAAAATTTAAATAAAAATAAATACACTGTCAAACCTTCATATTTGGCCTTGCAGAAAGTCTGAAATACTGCTATATAGTTAATATATGGAGATATACCTATCTCACAGAACTGGAAGGGACCCTGAAAGGTCATAGAGTCCAGCCTCCTGCCTTCACTAGCAGGACCAAGTACTGATTTTGCCCCAGATCCCTAAGTGCCCCACCCCCCCCGAGGATTGAACTCACAACCCTGGGTTTAGCAGGCCAATGCTCAATCCACGGAGCTTTCTCTCCCCCCAATAATGATTTCTTTTGAGAAGATTCTCTGACACAGTGTAATGTCTTAGTGAAGTGATAAAATATGTAGGATGATTATTTTTATGGTTTACTACTAATTACTGTAAGTAGGACCTTGTGTCTGCCATGGCCCTAGGGCTTTAGAAGTGATTATAAAATTCAGGTCTTGCTACAGAATTTGGGTGGTGAATGTAGTCTTTCTTTTCAGTTAAATCAATTTTCTAGCCTTCCTGTGTGCAAAGAAAACCTTATAAAAGTGAAAAGAGTTAAAATCTGTATGTTGATGTCCATTTAAGTTTGCAAATGGAGCGCTTGAAAGAATGGTTTTGAGAGATGTAAACTGCCTGTGGGGGTGGAGATGTTAATTCTAAAACATTGCAATTTCAATTTACAGAAACTTGCAGCTAGTGTGTGTATCTGTTTTTTGATGCAGTGGTTGATATGGGGGACGGGGGAGTAGGGACGGCAAGTAAGGTGATTGGGAAAGGCAATAAAAGTTCAAGCCCTCAAAAATGGTCACCTTGGCCCAGACCCTATCTACACAATCTAGGGAGTGAGAGAAGAAGTATCCTTTCCCAAGTGCCAGTAGTCTTAGTGTTCTGAGATCTATATGAGATACCACCTCTTTTCCCAGGCCATACTTCTGCAGTGGTATGACAGGAAAGATGCTTGGATTGGACTTTAAAAGAAGAGAGGACTGCTTGCAAGGCATCTCCCCAAAGGGCAATGTAATTTTGTAACTTGTTTCCTCCTTGGTCAAAACAACCTGAATCTGTTGATGCTTTGAGCATGTTGTAAGGCCCTTCTCCTCTCCTTGGCATTTGGGGAGGGGGAAGGTTTCTGAGTCCTGTGTTAATCTGGGTGGTTAAAAATATTGATTGCTTTCTGTTGTTGGGGTGTTAGGTGAGGGGAGAATTCCAGAAGTTTATTTTATAATTGTATTTCTCATATAATTGTCAGGGCATCTGGAGTTAGGGGTAGAAGCTCCTTTTTACTGGTTATGCATAAATTTAAAGGAAAGAAATCCACCTACTGGGAGTCAAAAATCCAAACTGTCCTCTATGCTTTTCTGAGTGCCAAGAGATCCAACTGCCTTTTACACAGCTGCCACAACTTTAGGCTTCTTCTGTCCCCTTTTCCTGCTCCTGAAACAACTTCTGCAGTGTATTTATATGATATCAGTGCTAAATTCTACAGCACGCTGATAAATTGTGGGCTGCATGAAATTGAAAAAAATCCCGAGTTAAACTGAATTGAACATCAAAATAGAGAACAAGGAATAAGCTATTTTAATTTTCACATTTAATTAATAAACTCTTATGTATTTGAAACTGCTGCAAAAACATAAACATGCTGCAGAATTCTGCATCACTCTGCCCCAGGAATTAGAAGGGCTTTCATCAAAATGTAGGTTGATCATGCTGCAGAGTATATAAGATTGTGTACAACACGGAACATATTTAACTTGCTATAATTGCTTTTCTTCTGGTCTAGCTGTCTCTTAACTGAACTGGTTGTTCTTGCTTAGTTGTTCTCCTAGGTTGTCGTTACACATGGCAAAGAGTAGAAGTGAAGCTGTAACCAAGTATACAACAAGTTTAACAGGAATGCTTTATTCACCAATATTTCTTGTAAATATCTCCTTCCTTGTTTGTGATTCTTAAGCTCAACCAGGTTGTGGCCTCCTTTGGCTGAGAGAGATTTGATCAGTACCATCTTTAGCCAGAACATCCCATGCACACAGATGAAGACTGAGCATATTGTATTTGGATTTGTAGGTTTCATATGCCACTCCTCCATATTAAAGAAGTGGGTGGCTCAATCTGCAGATTAGATTTGGTGTTCAGCTTCCTGGCAAGTTGCCGATGTGGCTCTTGGGCAAAGACGGGGTTGCCCGTGTATTAGAAGCTGTTGATCTTGTGTAGTGGAGGTTGACAGACTCTGTCTTGTAGAATAACTCTTGTATCCATTATTTGGAATGCGTATCTAATGTGTTCCACTTGGGCCTTGAATCTCATTCCTTAATGTTACATTTAATTGACTGTTTCTAAACTTTCATGTACACTTTGGTTGTACAAAGTAAATTTTCACATTTTCTCAGAGTAAGAAACAACAGAGTCCAGACTTTGTGCTTCCCCCTCCCTGTCTTTTGCTGAGTTGCCCTTGAGCTCTTTTTAAAGACAGTGGAGTTAGCTAAGGTTTCTGTCTTAGGGAGTGACTTTTCTACTCGCTGTTTTACCTCTTGAAGACTGTCTGTTTTGATCTAGACATTAATTTGGAGCTTCAGTCCTGACTTGTGAATTTCAGATTTGTTAGAAAGAATTTGTATTTTTGGCCCATGAGATCTCTCTAACTTCCCATAACCATTGCCTCCCTCTACTGGCTATGATTAGATTTTCTACCCCATCCTCCAAACATAATTGAAGGGTTTTTTATGTTTGTATAGTTTAGTTTGTGTAGGATTGTTAAACTCTGACTAATATATTGGTGCTTGGGGTTATGTATGTTCACATGATCCTTGACTAGGAAGGTTTATCCCCAGGTGTACCGATATTCTTGGTTACATTTGTATTGATATATTTTAGCTTAAAAATATAAACATTTAAGTGCTCCCCTCCTAGAAATATTAATTGCCCCACACAGCCACTGACTTCTTTAAATTATGCACACATAAAACCTGCAGGATTTCTTCTCTCTACACAAGAATATTTTCACATTTGCTTCTGAGATGGCTAATTGATCATTAGGACTATGTTCATTGCTGAATTCCCATAATCTCTAGCTACGACAAAGTGATAATCTCTGTCACAATATAGATTTCACTCACACTTTAACATTAGATTTCAGAGTCAGCAAATACTATTTTTGGGAAGGGGGGGGCATAGTATATTTATGTAAGCAAGAGCCATTTGTTGTACTACATAGATTTTGACGCCCAATTGCAATACAGGGATGAGTCTCTTTATTCATATTTGGTTTGAACAAAATAAAACAAAGCCTGTATTTATCCTCTGTACCAGGCTCACGAGCTCATGTTTCAGTTTTTCCTTCCTCCTCTGTTCTGCTATGGACTATTTTTCCTTCATCAAACAGATGAGGCCTCTACAGAGTATTTTTAATCTAAGCAAGACCTCCAGTGGCCCATGATGTGCCAGTGTTGCACCAACAGAGGAAGGGGGAAAAGGCTTTCCTCATAGCCAGAGGATTTCCAGGTCTGACCTTCTTGGCCAAAGTACCATATATTGTGGCCACTGGTTCTTCCCCCGCATGGCATGCTTGCCTTGGAAACTACGTTCCATAGCCTCCTGGTCTGTCTTCTCTGTTCCCCTCACTCCATAGCAGGCATTCTCAAGAAGTTATGACTGAGAGTCTCATGGTTTTAGATGAAAGAGCTTGTTGTCCCTACTGTTTCTTAAGTGACACTGGTAATTTAAAAATCATATATACACCTCTACCCCGATATAACGTGACCCGATATAACATGAATTCAGATATAACGCGGTAAAGCAGTGCTCCAGGGGGGCGGAGCTGTGCACTCCGGTGGATCAAAGCAAGTTCGATATAACGTGGTTTCACCTATAACGCGGTAAGATTTTTTGGCTCCTGAGGGCAGCATTATATCGGGGTACAGGTGTAAATTTTAAAAACCTTGTTTTATTAGCACTTTAATAAAACTGAAGGAATTATAAGAATCTAAATTACTGTTTGTTTACCTGTTGCATGAACAGTTGCTCAGTTGGACAATGGAATCACCCCCTGGTTTTCAAATGCTATTTAAATCCAGACACAGAAAATAAAAATATTTTCATTGAAATAAGTCACGAAAATATCTGTATTCTTAGATTTTGCAAAACCTTTTTTAATATACAATATATTTTCTGTCCTTTATAATAACGTTAAGTAATAGGGACATAACACATGGCTCAACAGTTGAATGTTGTGAAAACCAGTTACGTTTCAAAACAAATGTGTGCTCTACTGCAGTGCTTAAAATCCAAACATCCCAACACTAAAAATTCAAATTGAAAATTACTTTAAACAAAAGGGAAATGGACTTTGATTGTCATTGTCCAAGCTGAGAACATAAATACTAAGTAAATTGGATTTTTAAAATGTTTGTCACTTCTAAAAATGTAAGATGTGAATAATAAACTAGGTTTAGACATTTATTTAGAACATGTAACTTAAGTTGTTAGTGTTCTCTAGTAGAGTTGTGTGTATAGTAAAATATATAATTAATTTTTATTCATTTTTTATTGATGAAAATGTGCTTAAAAAATTATTCAGGTATGTGTGTTCGTATATGCAGATGTATTAGTATTGTATGCAGGTAGATAGATGGGAATGTATATATGGCATGTGTGATATTTAAAATGTTATGCAAGTTGGTGCATGAATATATTAATATTATATTCTCCATAACATACAGCCTTAAAAGCCCTCTTCATTTGTGTGTTATGCTGTCAAAATCAGGAATAGCTCTTCTATCACAAGTTTCCTCAACTTTATGAAAGGGGAGGTGGGGTAACTTGTTGATAACTACCTGACTGCATCATTAAACATTACAAGAGGGGAAATTAGGGTATTGGGCTGGTGTCTTTTTCTTTTCATAAATCTTATTTTTGATGGAAAGGCAGCTCTGTCGCCAGCCAGTCCTGCATGCGTAGACGCTCCCTCCTGCCATAAAACAATGAGCACATTCAGGCACAACTCGTGTTTTCAGTTATTAAAAAACGGAGCCGTCTGTCTCTGCCTGTGACTTTAATCTTTAAGCCTTTATTCCCTGTATCCCACCCCCTCATTCTTCCCCCAACCTTTTGTTTGTGAAGTGCAGAGCTACAGGATACGTGGGCCTGGAGTTTCTGAAAGCATTGTACATTCCCCCGGCAATTACAGATGTTTATAACCCTGACTGATGTTTTTTCAGTGTTGTGGATGGTGGGGAGAAAAATAGAGAATGCTTTTCTCTTTGCCTCAAGCAATCATTTTGGTTTTTTAAAAAATCTTTATTTTTACATAAACTCTTAATTATTTTTGGTCTTTTGAAATCCATTTCAACTGCCCTCTGATCAAAAAGATCTCTGAGCACTACGTGTGGATCTTCCAGTGGCCTCTCATGACTGTTCCTTGGGGACAACATATTTTTTTGTGATTTTAAAAAGATGCATAACTGTGGACTTTAATACAAAGCAGGGCTTCCCAATTTGGGGACCACGGCCCTGGGGCTGGTCTGTTCCAAAGACAGATACTAGGTGGCCCGTGAATTCTGTGCTGATGCTTAAGAGGTGAATTGAACAAATGTTTGATATTTCCTGCATTTACATAGAAACTGAGACTTCAGTTGAGGAAATGTTGTGAATGATTCAGAATCTCTTGTATAGAAGATGTTTGCCTCTGATGACTAGCTTGTAAAGTTCTCTAGGATAATTCACTTTCGACAGCCCAGTGAAAATACTCTACTCTACCCTGTATGAAATCTGAATTCAGTTCCTTGTTCATGTTTCCTTTTCCCTGAACTAATAAGGGCTGGAAATGATGTGTAGTCAATGTGCTCGAACCCATGTGGGGCTAGAGAGGAGAGGGCCTCAACAATTAATCCTTTGGATTAACAAATTAAGTTCATATTTTTCCATAAGAGTCCCATGCATTCCTCAGTTGCAAGGTGGTTGGCCTGGATTATGGTGGTACAAAGTGTATGCAAAAGAAGAAAAATTAAGGGTCCAGTAGAGACATGGAGATAGATTTCAAGTCTCTCTTAAACAGATTCCTTAAGATACTTTTAAAAGTGTGTACCTGTTCATATTTTCATACTGTATGCAAATTACTATTTATAAGTAGCATTGTGAGACTTGTGCTTTTAAATGCACCTTAATATAGTATCTTTCATTCATGTAGCTAATACTGTGTCACTAACTTTAAGTTCAAATGTTGACTGCCTGAAACTTATTTATGAGGTGAATTTTTGGGAAGGTGGGGGCAAAATGAGCCAAAAGCCACTTTCAGTTTCTGCTGCCAGTTTGCTGGCCATCCTTTCGGTGATGCGGAACTTTGCACCATTTACCATATGCTGAGAACTTGAGGATGTGCTAACTCGAAAGCTATAAAAAGAGTCTATTTGTCATTTAATATACAAGTCACTTTCAGTTTACTTTACATATTTACAAACTTTTTTTTTTTGGTAAGTTTGCCTTAGATGCTATGTAATAGCACTACGTGAATCCACAGCAACAAGTCAATTAATCTTTAGGCACAATAAATTTCATCTTAAGATATTTGGGGACTTAAGTTATGAATAATTTTGTATGGTAAGGACATTTAGGAAGTTTGGCACTACTTTCTGTGGTCAAATCAATTGCTCAAGCATTGAGTTGATCAACTCTCTGTATGACACAATATAATTTAAAATCTGCTTGTAAACTTCTCTTTAGAAGTTCCTGTAAAAAAAAAGCATATGAAATATGTTGGTGGAGGATGCCATGTCCTGAACCTCTTTACATGGGTAAAACATGTGCCTGTCCCTTCCCTTCCCAGAGTCCACATAGTGGAATTATATGGATTCATAATAGTTGGTTTAAATGAATATAGACGTATGCACATTTAAAAAAAAATCTTAGATTGGGGAAAGCCTCTGTTACACTTATGCTGGTCATGAAAAACACACAATGTTAAGTAGAAACAGCCAAAATTACAAGTCACTAGCAGAGAAAACTAACTGTTGATTTGAGAGATGTATGCATGCAAACACAAGCTGTCCAGTTCACATACCACTCCTTTCTTTCCCTAAAATGACCTTAGAAACAATATCAGTAGTGATGGGCCCATTATTTCACCTACCTTAAAAGCTCCTTGTGATGGGTTGGATCACAGAAACCCCCTGGGAGCTGCCACCTGATGTGGCAAGACTACCTTTGCTCCTGTTTTCCCTGCCAGCTCAAGATTCCAGCACCCTGTCTTGCTGACCCAGACACTTCCGTCTGCTCCAACAAAGACCCAGGGTCTGAATTACTTGCCCCAAAGCTGCAGGTTTACCTGAAAGCAGCTCACAGAAGTGTGCTTGTCTTTAACACCTAGATGCCCAACTCCCAATGGGGTCTAAACCCAAATAAATCTGTTTTACCCTGTATAAAGCTTATACAGGGTAAACTCATAAATTGTTCACCCTCTATAATACTGATAGAGAGACATGCACAGTTGTTTGCTCCCCCAGGTATTAATACATACTGAGTTAATTAATAAGTAAAAAGTGATTTTATTAAATACAGAAAGTAGGATTTAAGTGGTTTTAAGTAGTAACAGACAGAACAAAGTAAGTCACCAAGCAAAATAACATAAAATGTGCAAATCTATGATTAATTAAACTGAATACAGATAATTTTACCAGTTCCAGAATGCTCCCTTTTACAGACTAATCTCCTTTTAGCCTGGGTCCAGCAATCACTCACACCCCTTGCAGTCTCTGTCCTTCCAGTTTTTTTCAGTATCCTGGGGCGGGGGGTGGAGAGGCTCTCTCTTTAGTCAGCTGAAGACAACATGGAGGGGTCTCCCAGGGGTTTAAATAGACTTTCTCTTCTGGGTAGACACCTCTCCTTCCCCGTGTAGAATTCAGTCACAAAATGGAAATTCGGAATCACATGGGCAAGTCACATGCCCATGCATGACTCAGGACTTGCAGATAACAGCCGTTACCCACATGCTACTATGGAAAAAATGTACTGAAGCTTCTCTGAGGGTGAGATTATCTGTATTCAGTTTGATTAGACATAGATTTGCACATTTTATTTTATTTAGCTTGGTCACTTACTTTCTTCTGTCTGTTACTACTTAAAACCACTTAAATCCTACTTTCTATATTTAACAAAATCACTTTTTACTTATTAATTAACTCAGATCCTAGCTTCTCGGCAAGGTAACCTACCAACAGCAAAACCAAGACCTTGCTGGAGGGGGTTGGGGTTGGGTTATGGTTGTAGCTGTATTCAGGGGCTTTTTATTGTCTCTATATATAGACTTTTCTGTGGTGCTGCTCATATTATTAGCAGAGCACCTCAGAAACATTAACTTAATTTATTCTTACAACATCTCTGTGAGGAAGGGGGAAGTATTATCTCCATTTTACAGATGATGAACTGAGTCTCGGAGATCATGTGTCCCCTCGGGTTATCTGCTGGAAGTCTGTGGAAGAGCTGGGAAAAGAACCCTGTTCTCATGCATGCTAGTATAGTGCCTTAAATTCAAGACCATTGTTTCTCACATCTCTTTTGGATGCTGATCTCTATTGTTGGCAACTCTTGTGTCCTCCCTGTTTCTTAGGCTTAGCACCTTGGTGTCATTGGTAACTCCTCTTCCCCCCCCCCCCCACATTAATGCCATTGTGAAATCCCTCTGGATTTTCTTCCAAAGTCCATCCATCCATCCTTATCCATTTCCACCATGAAAACACATGCCTAGGTCCTGATTGTCTCTGGCCTGCTTATTTATATAGTCTGTACACTGTAATCAATTTGGGACATGGACCTTATTTTTGTATCTCTCTGTAAAGCATCTTAGCACTCTGACGGTATACAGATAATAACTTACCTTTTTTGCCCTGTGCAAACTCATGCAGAAAGCTGATATAATTCAAGACTATAAAGTTTCTCAAATTTGGTCTTTCCAACCTGTTTCATTTCAGAATTTATTATTAAAACTTTACTGAGTTGCAGGGACCATTTATGCTCAGCTGTGTAAGGCCCAAGTTTAAATACTGCATTACATATAATTCTCCAAAGCAAGGCACAAGCACATGTGGCCTTGATACCAAAGCAATATTTCTTTCCAGCAAAAAGATCAAAACTTGAACTAATCACAGTGCATTTTGCATATTCAATACCAATTCAGCGGGTCACAGGAAAACTCTTGAGGATGCTGGATATGGGAGAAGGCAAAATCGGAGTATATGTTCATTCTTTGCACCATCAATCCAGCTGCAGTGGGAATAAACAGCTCTTGAATACACTGCCGTTGATCACCATATACTTCATAAAACCAGGCTTCTGGGCTTAAAAGAAACCTATAGAGGGAGGCAAATCTATTGCAAATCCCCACCTCCCCACAGGTGGTTTGTCTCAGGTCAAACTGCACAAAGAATTGTAGACAATTTTTCATGCCTTGAATGTGAATCTAGACATTGGAGATAAATAATTAACAAGCTTTTATCAATTTATTTACATTGCACTAGCTAGGGTGACCAGATGTCCCGATTTTATAGGGACAGTCGTGATATTTGGGGCTTTTTCTTATATAGGCACCTATATAGGGTGGTTAAACACTGGAATAAACTGCCTAGGGAGGTAGTGGAATCTCCATCTCTGGAGATATTTAAGAGTAGGTTAGATAAATGTCTATCAGGGATGGTCTAGACAGTATTTGGTCCTGCCAGGAGGGCAGGGGACTGGACTCGATGACCTCTCAAGGTCCCTTCCAGCCCTAGAATCTATGAATAACCCTGACCCCCGTCCCAATTTTTCACACTTGCTATCTGGTCACCCTAGCACTAGTGCCTAGGAGCCCCTTGGAGTATCTCATAGGAATTGGAATACTAGATCAAACTAATGATTTCTTTAGTTCAGTATCCTGTCTCTGGCAGGGGCCAAAATCACATGCCTCCGAGGAAGGTGCAAGTAACCCAATAATGGACAACTGTAGAATAACCAACCATAGTGTAGGTTTCCTCCTAATCCCCACCAGTTAGTGTTTAGTTTATGCCTTGAAGTATGAGTGGTTTTATCCTGTCTAAAAAGTTTTATCCTGTTTAATTTAACTGTGAATGTTTCTATTATTCATATAAATATCTAACCCGTTTCACTAAGATATTGGCCTCAATGTCTAGTGGGAATGAGTTCCACAGTTGAGGATGTACCATTTATTTAATACTTCCAATATTTTTTTTCTCACCACTCATACATTCTAACATTTTGTTTGATTTTTGGACTGCTGCTGAACATTGTGCAGAGGATTTTATTGAACTGTCCCTAGTGAGTACAGTTAATTTAGAAACCAGTGTGCACAAATAGTTTACATTATTTTTTCCAGTGTACATTACCTTGACAATACTGAATTTCATTTGCCATCATGTTGCCCAGTCACTCAGCTCTCTTAGGTCCCTCTGAAGTTCTTCATAATCCTCTCTTGTCTTTACTAGTCTAAATAATTTCATATTCTTTGCATGTTTTGCCATCTGACTGTTTATTACCTTTTCCGGATAATTGGTTAATAAGCAACTATTATACAACAGCAAAAAATTAGGATATGTGACTTTATCCTGACTTAAAAATATCTAGGTGGAAATGTCTTTGAGTCTAAGTATGCAGTGTTTTTGTAGGTGTGTCGGTCCCAGGATATTAGAGAGATAAATTGGGCGAAGTAATATCTTTTATTGGACCAACTTCTGTTAGTGAGAGAGACAAGTTTTCAAGCTACACAAAGCTTAAATACCCTTTTTTACTAAATCCCCCATTCCAACAATTGGAGTGGAGGAATTAAGTCACTACCTTGGTCTGAGACACTTTAAAAAAAATATGTATTGCTCTAATACACAGCAATAGGTTAACTAAGGAATGCTGTTTTCTTAGCTTTGCATATTGTTGTTCCCCTCATTAGTGACTCTCTTGCACAAGCAGAAGTAAACAAAAAGCAGTTGCACTTAGCTTCTATCCCATTAGAAAAATAAGATGGAGGAAGAATATCTTTAAGTAGACGAGACAAAGCCAACAAAGAGAAATTATTTCTTGATCTTCTAAGTGGGTATTGCAAATAATCTATTGCAGACAAATTCGCAATATGAACAGATAGTTTAAGAAAATCTAGTGGTTCCTGACTTAATTCATGTTCACAAGAACATTTTAAACTAAAAGTTATTCACATTACAATCATCCTGAGTAGTGATACAGGGATTGGGCCTGAGTGTGCAGTGCTTACTGTAGTGAGTTTTGCCTGATAAGGCAGTGAGCATCTCTGCAGGATTTGACCCATAAACAGAATACAGTTCCACTGGAAATGAGAAATATTATGCCATGTATTATTTTTGACAGTGTTGAGAAAAAAGCAATAGGTTATATATCGTTTTTGATAAATTTACATGGACACCAGACATAACTTGGAAACATTGAGTTTTAATTGCTTTTAGCAAGCATGTAAGGTCGGTCTCAAAGGCCACCAAATGTGTCTTTATAAAATGTAATGATCTGTGAACATCCGATTTGTAGTATTCAGTGTTTGATTTGTTCCTGTAAATTTGGCCCCTCCTCTTCATCATGAGCTCAGTTAATCAGAATTCCAGATGTGCTTTGTCATTTTGTGGTGGCTTGTTTTGTTTTCTAAAACTATTTCTGCTGTAATTTAAAATTTTTGTTTTGAAAAATACTTATTCCCTACTTCACCTTCAAGAAATCAAAACAGATTTGATTCATGATACACAGACTGAGGCACTGTGAACAGCGATTTGTGCATGGAATTGAAGGAGTGGGGTGAGGGTGGGAAGGAAAGTCCACTGCAGCCAACAAGTACAAGTCTACTTTGGCTTATCTTCAACCTTCAAACTCACCTCCTTGCGTTTTTCAAAACAGGACTAGAAGAACTGCTACTGTATCACATTTAGTAAAGTTCAGAGTTTCTTGGCATGCTGGTTTTGGGGCAGCTGTTTTCAGTGCCACTACATGGTGGAATTATTTCCTGTTGCTTTTGAACTGAAATGTGACCTGCTCTATATCCTTCAACCTCTTTCTCTCCCTACCCAGAAAAACATCTGATTGTATCCTGAGGTCATTTACATGACTTGTCTCAATGGCCTTAGTTGGCCGCTTATTCAATATGCTAATTTTACTCTTTTCGTGAAGGAATTCTGCTGAGTTTATGTTTAGTTTTCTTTCATTTTTTAGATGGTGACTTCTTTGTGGGAGCCTTTCATGAGTGTGAATATCTTTCCTGGTTCTCCTTCCATTCATAATTTTTAACACATTTATGATCTATGAGTCTCTTCAGATGATCAGAATGCCAGCTTCCTGAACCTTGCTAGGTAGCTTTAGAATTCAGACTCTACAATACATTGCATCCTCTCTACAGCAAGACTCCCTTCTCTATAATAAGGAGATGAAATAATACTAAGCATTATGATAAAAAGTAAGATAGAAGCACTAACTTGCAGAATCTAAATAAAATAGATGTCAGCCTCTCTGATTACAAAAACTGTTTTTTCTCTTACTAGATGGTGCTTTGCATTTTTGTTGGAGACCTGACTATGGTCCTGTTCCTTCCTTTATTCTTCCCCTTAGGCTATAGAACCTGGACTGTGAAACTCACTCCTACAGGACTTAAAATTGACTGTGGACCTTACTTACAAATGCAAAATTCTGTTCTGCAATTTAGCTTTCCTTCATAAGTTATTCACATGCAAACAGACATAAACAAGAAAATCCTACAAAATAAATAAGCTATTGCTCATACAGGCTGAGAAGGAAGATATACAATATATTTTTTTAATACTTAGAGCCGGGGTCGGCAACCTTTCAGAAGTGGTGTGCCGAGTCTTCATTTATTCACTTTAATTTAAGGTTTTGCATGCCGGTAATACAGTTAAATGTTTTTTAGACAGTCTCTCTCCATAAGTCTATATACTATATAACTAAATTATTGTTTTATTGTAAAATAAACAAGGTTTTCAAAATGTTTAAGAAGCTTCATTTAAAATTAAATTAAAATGTTGATCTTACGCTTTTGGCCTGCTCAGCCCACTGCTGGTCTGGGGTTCTGTTCACCGAGGCCGGCAGCGGGCTGAGCAGGGCCTGTGGCCGGGACCCAGCTGGTAAAGAGTCTGGCAGCCAGAACCCCAGACCGGCAGCGGGTTGTACGGGGCCGGCGGCCGGGACCCCAGACCGGCAGTGAACTCAGCCCTCTGCCACTCGGGTTCCATCCGCTGGCTCCTGCCAGACGGGATCCCGGCTGCCAGACCTGCTCAGCCCGCTGCCGGTCTGGGGTCCCAGCCCTGCCCACATACAGTGGGTACCTACCTTCTCCCTTGTTCTGGCCCATTCTCTTCCTCTCTCTGCACTGAGCTGAGGGTGGGAGTGCATTGAGCACAGGGCTGGGGGTGAAGGGTCTGGGCCAGGAGCTAGAATGAGGGAGGGGGCTTAGGGTTGGGGCAGGAGGTTTGGGTGTGGGGCACTTACCTGGGCAGCTCCCATTTGGTGCGAGGGGTGCAGGTGGGAATGTTGGGGAGTGGGTGTAGAAGCTCCCATTTGGTGCTCAGGGTGGAGATGTGGGGGGTGCAAGAGTCAGGATGTGGGTAGTGCATGGGATGTGGGGGGGTGCAAGAGTTAGGGCAGAGGGCTGGGGGTATGCGAGGGGGGTGCAGGTGTCAGGGCAGGGGGTGGGGAGGGGCTGGGTATGTGTGGGGGTGCCAGAGTCAGGGCTGGGGTTGTGGGGTGGTGGTGAAGGAGTCAAGCAGAGGGCTGGGTGTGTATGAGGGGGGTAGAGGGCTTAGGGCAGGGGCCTGGGGTGTGTGTGGGGCACAAGACTCAGGGCACGGGCCTGGGGTGTATGCGGGGCTGCAGGGCTCAGGGCAGAGGGCTGGGTGTGTGTGTGTGTGTGTGTGGGTCAAAGCAGAGGGCTGAGGGGTTTGTGAGTGGGGGGGTCAGGGCAGGGGGCTGAGGGGTGTGTGTGTTGGGGTCAGGGCAAGGGGCTGGAGGGGATATGCCCCTATTCTCCCCCCTCTTCCCCAAGGCCCTGCCCCCGCTTCTTCTCTGCCTCCACCGGGAGCAGCGAGCTCCTTCCTGTCCTCCTCCCTCGCAAAACCCAGCACACTACGGGGAGAGGCAGGGAAGCTGGCAGGACCAAGCTTCTGCCCCCAAGGGCGTGGGCGGGGGAGTGGAGAGTGGAGAAGAGCGGGCCGGGCCAGGCTGGGCAGGATTTTTAATGGCACTCTGCCTGCCAGGACTCCGGCAGGCAGTAGCGTGCCATTAAAAATCGGCTAGCATGCCTTCTTTGGCATGCGTGCCATAGATTGCCGACCCCTGACTTAGAGGGTACTTAGATACTTTGGTGTTAGAGCCCATGTAAGTATCTAGATAGACTTGCATGTGCAATTGGTTTTGCAGATCAAAAGATATCAGGACTGGGAATCCTAACAGCTTTTCTAACCACCATCACTGGGTTACCTATCTGGGCTCTGAATGCTTTTTTGACTGCTGCTCATCACTGAGGCTTCTAAAGCAGGGGTTCTCAAACTTCATTGTACTGCAACCCCCTTCTGACAACAACAATTACTATGCAACCCCAGAAGGGAGGACCGAAGCCTAAGCCTGCCCAAGCTAAATCCCAAGAGTTTCAGCTCCAGCCAGGGGTCCTGTAACCTGAAGCCCTCGGGCTTCGGCCCTGGGCAGTGGGGCTCGGGATTCAGCTTCATCCTCCGCCCCAGGCATCAGCAAGGCTAACACCAGCCCTGGCGACCCCGTTGAAATGGGGTCCTGACCCACAGTTTGAGAGCCGCTGTTCTAAAGGAATGTGAATAGAGAGATTAAGGTTTAATTTTAAAGCTTCATATCATGGTTACTGGACTAGTTTCATGTCTCTCCCTCTTCTTGTCTCTGAATGAACTCTCTCAGGTGTCAGGCCTCATGCCTTTAGCTATCTCATGGTGAACTCCACAATTCTCTCCTAGTCTTAAGGCAGGTCTACATGACTGCTTATGTTGATATAATTTAGGTTGCTCGGGGTGTGAACCCTCCCCTCCCCCCCGGAGAGACACAAGTTACAGCAACCTAAGAGCTGTTCACATCGGTGCTATGTTGGTGGGAGCTGCTTTCCCACCCACATAGCTTCCGCCTCTCGCGGAGGTGGAATAATTATGCTGAAAGGAGAGCTCTCTCCTGTCGGCATAGAGCGTCTTCACCAGACTCTCTACAGCAGCACAGCTGCACTGGTGCAACTGTGCAGATGTAGCGCTTCTAGTGCAGACTAGCTCTTAGAATGGGCCCTGGGCTACAGCACCCTGTGTATCAAGCATTCGTACCCAACAGGTCAATCTGAGTTCAAGCACCTGCAATTCTTCCCTTTGGGATTTGGTGACCAGTAGTATACTGGGACAAGACAATTTTCTTAAAACCAAAGTGGTGTTTATTTTGCAGTAGGAGCAAAGCATTTAAAGAGAATTTTAAAACAACAAATTGCATATGTGTCTGTTACCTAAAGGCCTATCATTCCCTGATGGTATCCTACGCAAGCCTAAATTCTTCAGACAACCCCAGCAGGTGTCTTTGTCTATCTGGTTCCATCAAACTACCACCCCTTCTCTCAAGAGAGAGTCCCTTTTAAAACCCCACTATATAGTTCCCTTGCTCTCTTGTGTTCCTGGGTCATTTCCTTTCCTGGCATTGTCTCTTAACTGCCCTCAAGTGTTTGTGGTTAAGTGCTTATCATGAGCCATTCTTTCCGTTCCTGTTTTGTTTTTCCATACAGCCCCTCCTGTTAAACTAAACTAATGTATTCATACAGCAAACATGCCAATAACCAGGTTAGCATACATTATTAATGAATTATTAAAGGACAGCTTCAAATCCATCACACCTTGGCGCTTTTGGAGTTCCCATTAGAGTGCTGTTCATGCTGCTAATCCTCCTCTGTGGCTCTAAACACATGACCTTTTATAGTTTGTGCAGACCATGCTGGCTTAGAAAATGAGACTCCAGTTCTGTGGTTCATACCTATAACTCTTGATTAGTAGTGGATGGTATAGCTTTTGTGCCCCTGAAATGACCCTTCAGGCCTGAACTCTTTCAAAAACAATCTTTCTTTCTTATAAGGTTAGTTACTATGACAAGACCACCGTAGGCTTGAAGTCAGCTACCAGAACTGAAAAATGATCTTATAAAAAACGTATACAGTTATTTAAGAATTCCTGCAGGTGCTTTTGCAAAAGCAATAGCAACCCCTCAGGAGATCTATTCTGTTCCTTACAAGCATCTGTGCAAAGCCCAGAATCTACCCAGTGCCATATGCCTTCAGCTGCTGACATTTACTATGTATGTGTTTAAACAAGTAGGGCTTTGGATAACTTTATAGTAAGAGAGACTGCATTCACAAAGAGTCCCACATTAGTCTCTGTTTTTGTCTTTAGAGCAGAGGTGCACATTGTACAGCCTGCGAAGCCCGCAAATATGTGCCAGCTCTTGGTTCTGTTTTGTGAAGCCTTCTGCAAAATAATATATGCAACGCTCTGGCTAGCTCTCTCACCACCTATGAACAGATCCTCCCAGCTTCTTTCTTGAAATTCCCTTTGGCTGTAGCAACTAGACCCTAGGTATTGGCTTCTGGAAACCTCTCTACATGGATCAGGAGGACAGGAACTGGTCCCAGAGTAAACCAGGAACATGGATGGGTAACCGGAGGACAGCACTCTATTTGGTTGGTCAGATGTGGATTCCCTGGAAGTGCGGGGGCTTAAGATGACTACTGCTCTCTCTTTATAGCTGTAGGGGTAGGAAAGAGCTTATCCAACCACAAGTTTTTATTGGTGGTAAATTCAGGCAACAAACAATCCCTGTTTGTTGATCAAGGATGATTGTATTATATTTTGTAAGTTTTAATACATCTTTAGAGAAATTTGGGGCAACCTTCAGTGTATGGCAATGTGACCCTATGTTTTGCAAAGTTGAGCTGTCCCTGGGTACCTAGAAACTTCATATAAATCAATTTCTGAGTGTGTAAGGCTCTCAGACAGTTCCCTGTTTGTGACTTCCAGGTGATAAACCATCTGGTCGGGCATCCCTGGAAAACAGTGGTGGGATCCTTGAACTGTAGTGAGAGTTCCTGTACTTTTCAAAGTGTTGTCTAACCAAAGCTCTGGTATCCATTTTGGTACATGATTTGAATTGCTTTACAGAGGGTTTCTTCATGAGTAATTCATGCCCAGTCCCCGCTCCCTTAACACTGGCTTCTGAAAGATTCCATATCCTGCAAAACATCTTCCTCACCAACTCCACCACCTCCCCCCAAGGTACCTACCAAAATCCTGTATAACTCATAGCATCTCCCCAGGTGTTACTGTATATGAAAACAGAGAATCATTTAGTGTTTTTTGAAGAAGGATTCTTAACAAAGAAAAATGAGAGTGGGTTGGTGAGAGGGGGAAGTTTCATACTCGCTGCATGAAATAGACAATATTTCCTGAAACAGGAGATACTAACCTCAAAGAATTTAAAATAAAACATTCATTTTATTATTTTTTAAAAAGGGGGGAAAAGGGGAGAAAAAATAGTAGAATAGTCAGTCTTTTTATTCTAAGGGCAGATGAAATTGATTAAACCTTAAAAACTCGCCTCAGTCCACCCGGTTTATTAATTGAAGAATTTCCTCTTCCCCAGAATGGGAAGTGCACATTAAAACAGAGCTTTGCCCCTGAGTAGCAATGATACTTGAGAACGGCACATTTTCTGCAATCCTATTTTCTCTTCTGTGCTAGAGGAAATCCTAACATGGTAAAAAGCATATTTAAAAAAATATGTGTAAGGAAGTCCGCTTTCATTTCCTTGTAAGCATGAAATCAAATTATAGCCCATGGCCTACAATTATTTTATTTCGGCATTTCAAATTCCATTTTCTGCTTCCTTTCGCTGCCTGTGAACAGGAGTTGTACTGCTTGCGCAAAGTCAGCTAAAAAGATTACCACAAACAGAAAAAAGGATACAGTAGCTTAAAGAAGCAAGGAGTCAGAATCCATACTTATGCTCTGTGCTCACGTGGCATGCAAAATCTCTTCACTAGTTCACACTCGGACCCAGCCCCTTTTCCTTTTTCCTCCCTCCCCAGGAGATTAGTGCAGATTAGTGACATTTTTACTATGTTTGGGGCCAAGTCATCTGCAGCTTTACACTGATAGAGATTGTAGCAAAAATCTGATTTGGCACCGTATTAAGTTGCTGCCTGTCAAAATAAAATAAAATCTCTAATTTTCTTGTTTTTCACCTATTGGGGGGGGGACCTCAGATTTTCCCTATTAGTAGCTGGAAATACTTTTTGGTTCACCCTTTTCACCCATACTAAAATTGCAAGTCAGGTTAGTGTCTAGAGTTTATAATCCAATTGTTCTAAAAATGTGTTCTGTGTATGTAATAAAATGGTAATCAACTCTTGGAATTGAGAGGTTAAAAAGAGAGGCCTAAATCAGTGGTTCGCAAACTTTTGTACTGGTGCCCCTTTCACATAGCAAGTCTCTGAGTGTGACACGCCCCCCTTATAAATTAAAAACACCTTTTAAATATATTTAACAACATTATAAATGTGGGAGGTGAAGTGGGATTTGAGATGGAGGCTGGCAGCTCACAACCCCCCATGTAATAACCTCGTGACCCCCTGAAGGGTCCTGACCCCCAGTTTGAGAACCCCTGGCCTAAATGATTTTTCTAGACATACCCCTGCCCTTGCTACCCTATTTAGAATGACATACAACTGACATGCAATGGAGAGAATTGACTTTCTTGGGACCTGATCCCACAATTAGTTGTGCATGAGTGAAGAGCTGTGTCTTTACAGAACTCCACTGATTTCATTGGGGTCTTTGAGCAGGCACCATCAGCATGCAACAAACGGTATGAGCAGAGCCTTAATCTGTGAGTTTGTTTGTATGGAGATCCATAACAGCGTATGTGGTCAAAACCTAGATGAATTTGCTTCTTGTGAGAGATGGGCTGTTCCCTCGGTATTGCAATAGAAGTCATAAAGACTGATCCATGGGTTGTGTGCACATAACAGAGCACATTTACTATAAACTGGATCTTTGCTGTATTCTACAACAAATGTGTATTTAAGAAATTTAGTTTTATTTCTGCTCTAGCACCTTTGCCTAGGAATGCAAGGCACCAGCATACAGGAGTTGTAGGGACTAGACTTTAGCGTTCCACTTTCTTTATACTACAGTACAAAAAAATCAACAACACATTGTTTAGTTATAGTAGGGTTGGAATCAAGTCCAGTGTATTAATTTTAAAACTTACTTAATTAGTTTAAAAATGTGTTTTATTGGGGATGGATTCTGCTGGCTGCCAGGTTAAATTACTATTTAATTCTATTTCTTTTCTGGTCTCTTGTGTTTAGAACCCTGAATGGGATTTCCTTTTTATTCATAGTGTACATGCAAAGAAATTACAATAAACAAAATAAATTAATAGAGAAACAGGAAGAGAGAAATTCAGTTTGGTTTTTAAGATCACTAATCTTTTTTAAAAAAAACTAAAAAAACACAAGATTTTTTGGAGACAATGTCATTTTTAAAAGTAGGTCATATATTTGGCTTACTAACCTTGACATTGTCCCGTTAAGAGACATACGTGACGTAGAGTTGCTTCTGTCTGATATGGGCTAAGCATGTCTCCTACCAGCTCAGTTTGTGGACATTTTATTGTGGTTTACCAAGTAATGCTGCTGCCTATAGATCATTGTGAGGATGTCTTCCTGGTAAGGCACTGAAATACTATCATGATGGGCAAGATATAAGAACTAGACAGATGGGAGTCTTAGCTTGGGTAATGTGTGGGATTCACAAATAAATCAAGTTATTAGATAAAGGCAGTGATGAGCTGCCAAATTTTTAACAACGGGTTCCCTCCTCCCTCCAAAATTTTAACAACGGGTTCCCTCCTCCCCCCCCCTCTGTGGGGGGGGTCGTGCCCCATCCAACCCCTCATGTTCCTTAACACATACACTACGAGACCCCTGACCCATCCCCCCCTTCCCTGTCCCCTGACTGCCCCTTGCCGCCCCACCCAACCCCTCCTCTCATTCTCAATGGCCCCCCAGAACCCCTACCCCATACAACTACCCCTTCTCTCTGTCCCTGAGTGCCCCCACCACCTCATCCAACCCTGCTCTTTCCTGACTGCTCCCCGGGACCCTTGCCCCCATTCAATCCCCTGTTCCCTGCCCTCTGACTGCCCTGACCCTATCCACCCCCACAACCCACCCCTCCCTGCCCCCTTACCACACTGCCTGGGGACCGGGTCCACTCTGCCAGGCCCCCGCCCGGCGCGGGGGCCCGCCTCCCCGGGCCGGGCCGCCCCCCGGGGCGGGGCGGGCACCGGCGCCCGGCCGCTCGGCGGCAGCCGCGGGGCCCGACTCCCCAGCCGGCGCTGGGCTGGAGGGAGCCGCGGTCTGGGACCGGGAGCTGCTGAGCCAGCCGCACCTCCCCTCCCCCTCCGCGCCCCAGCTTACCTGCTGGCTGCCTCCATGCTGCTTGTTCAGGCTTCCCGCGAACATCTGATTCGCGGGAAGCAGGGGAGGGGGAGGAGGAGTGGGCGGGAACTTTTGTTAAATTTAGCAGCCCTTAACAAGCGGTTCTAAAATGGCTGCTAAAATTTAACAACGGGTTCCCGCGAACCCATGCGAACCCGCTGCAGCTCACCCCTGGATAAAGGTCTCTGCTGACTTGTGGAGTCCACTCTACTATCTGGTCACTAGTTGACTGGACACACACACTGCTGGCTTCAGGGTCTCCCTGGCTGATATATTTGGCTAAGTACTCATTCTACAAGCTCCAAGCAATGGCAATCATACATTATTACTTTTTTTTTTTTTGCCAGCTAATCAGGTTTCCCCAAAGTTCTAAAGTAACTTTACTTTGCTAAGGATGGCTTGGACTTGGGTTTTTAAAGTGGGGATCAGATAATTTTTATCCCTAACTGAAGTCCTCATTTTAAGATCATCTTTAAATAGTCAGTCTCCTGCCATTCTGCTGATTATAGATGAATGCTGCTGCCTCCAAATTTAGCTTCCACTGTTCCACTATTTTTCCTGTCTGATACTTTGTTGCTAGCCTAGTTGCTTTTTCTCATTTCTGGCTGTCATCACAGAGACTTTTTTCACTAGTTATCTTCATTGTCATTTATTTTTCCTGACTTAGTAAATGTCTGCTGCTTTATTTTATTGTTCTCGTTGGTTCAGTTTCTTATCTTGCAACATAATTCCCATCTTTCGCCACCCACTCCCCACCCCCCATGTCTTTAGGTGACAACTAGCTTCTGTTTCATTTTTCTTATTAGAGGGCCATGTATTTGAGTGGTGTGTAATCACCAGAGGGATACACTCTAATAGTTGACTTACCATTTTCAGGCTAAGTGGGAAATTACTTCAGGAAGTCTTTTTGGTATCTTTCTGAATGTGCTTCAACATTTCTTTCAGAAAGTAATGGATGAAACAGTAAATGGAAGGCTGCATACTTGTTCTGGAGGGGATCTCTTGATTTCCTCGGCGTAATTTTATAATGGATACCCTCAGTATAGATGTAATAGTCACTGCTGCTTCCATATATGCATCTCGGTCTTCTGCATGTATCTGCTTCATTCAGATTCATTTCAAGTCCCATTTGCCTACATACAGGGTCGGCTTTAAGCCGATTTCCCCTGATTCCCCTGAATTGGGCCCCATGCCTAAGAGGGGCCTGCGCCCTAAAGAAGAGTGCCTAACTTTTTAATTTTTACTCACCTGGTGGCGGTCCGCATCGTCGGCAGCACTTCGGTGGCGGGTCCTTCAGTCGCTTCGGGTCTTCGGTGGCGTGTCCTTCAGCGCCGCGGAAGACCTGGAGCGAGTGAAGGACCTGCCGCTGAAGATCCAGACCGCTGCCGGGTATTCGAATCGGGCCCTGCACTTCCTAAAGCTGGCCCTGCCTGCATATGTGGTTTTGAAAAACTCTCTGATCTCTTTTAGATCACTTCTTTGTGTAGGACAATATCCTCTGAAAAGCTAAAGCAGTTCAGCTACTCTTTATTCCTTTTCCCCACAGAGCCTGTGGAAGATGTTCTCTCAACAAATCATACAGGTTTTGGGCAGGGTGGATTTGATTTAAATCAAAGTGATTTAAATCATGGTTTAAATCACTAGTCAGGCAGACTTGATTTAATCATGGATTTCTACATAAAAATGCGTTCTTGTTAGTTGTTATAACCTTAATACATGTTCTTCACAACTCAGAGATAGATGTAGGTTTCATTTTTAGAAGGTACACACTATACATTTTTAAAGTGATTTATTTTGAAAACTTTTCAGATGAGTTTTACAGCTCTATGAGAAAATGAATGATTGGTTATTTCATTTACCAAAGGTAATTGAAGCAGATATTTATGAAGTAATTGGGAGGTGAACTATCTCCAGTTCAACAGGTTAATCATTAATATTTGGAGGGTTTTCTTGCCATGCTGTATTAGGAGGAGAACATCACCAGACATTTAAATGGTTTTATTTAACTAAAACAACGTTATGTATTCTTGATTTTTTTCTTCAACAGCAAACATATAATGTTTTATCAAAACAAGTATATGAATTTTTTAATTTAGTTAAACATTCACGTTTTTTAAAATCAGGTTTGTTTTTGTTAAAATTGTTTTTAACTAAAATAGTTAAACGAAATATTTAAAAAAAAAACCACAAAAATTAAATTGACTATGTCAGCCAGGTTAGCATGAGAAACTTAAAATATTGGCTTCTGCAGCTAACTCAGTTGTCTTCACCTTCATTTTCCTGTTTGTTCATAATCTGGAAAAGAAAAAGAAGCTTTCCTGCTTTTTCAGGTCCCAAACGATTTCTCAGTTTGGAATGAATAAGTCCAAAGGAAGAAAATAATCTTTCTACATGGGCAGAAGAAGCTTCTGCTGTTAAAAGTGAGATTATCACTTCAACAGTCTCTGAATCCAAGTGCTTAAGTGACTTCCACCAGTTCACTTGTGTGTCTTTCTTTAAAACACCATCAGCAAACATATTTTTCTTGAATGGTTTACCCTTAGCTCTGAAATGTATTATAGTTGGCATTATGGAGGGATGATTGCTGTATGTCCATGTCATAGCCAACTCCTGTTCTTCAGTAGTTAAGGTTTGACCCTGGTAGAGAGAATTGAGAATATTTGCAAGAAAATGAGCTGGAGATAGTGCTTGTCCCATTCATTTTTTGAATGCTTGTAATTTAACTGTCTTGCATATTTCTTTTTTTTAAGATCTCACTCAGTTTCTTCCAAATTTCAACAGCATCAGCAATAAAACAGCGATTTCCCTACATTTTGTTCAAGGCTACAGAAATAGACTTCAGGGTACTCAGCATGTTTTCAACATTTCTCTCAAGCCCAATGTTGAGAACTTTGGCTGTGACAATGCCATCTGTTTTTAAACGATTTTGTTCACAAACTGTTATCAGATTAGGCCAGTTATTGATATAGCGCTCAAAACGTTCCACTAGTGAGTTCTGTCACACGTCTTGTGGGAGAGTTAGCTTGGTTCCTTCCACTTTTTTCACAGCAGCTGCTGCAAAGTGGTTGTTACGGAACTATTTTGCAATTTCAACAACATTAGCCTTTATTTCTGGAACACTGAAGTCTTTGGCTAGGAGGTGCATCAAATGAGCACTGCAACCATATGTTATTAGCTTGAGACTCAATTCTAAATAATTTCTTCTCATTTTGGCTATATTTGAAGCATTGTCTGTGACCAAGCTGCGTACTAGACATTTGATTCCCCCCCCCAGTTTGTTATAGCTTTTACTGCTGCTATTTGTAAGTATTCTGCTGTGTGTGCATTTCCTGATGTATCAATTGTTTCTATAAGAAACACATTCCCTCCTTCTGTTGTCACACAAGCACATACAACTGGATCATTGTGAACATTGCTCCACCCATCAAGACTCAGGTTAACAATTTTACCCTCTAGACCTTTTACACACTGCTCAGTTTCTCTTTCATACACTTTATCTAGCAGTTTGCTTGTGACATCTGCTCTGTTGGGTGGACAGTATCCTGGGCTTAATGACTGAACAATGTTAATGAAGTGTGGGTTCTCAATCATATGGAAAGGAGAGTTTGTTGCATAAACAAACTGGGCAATTTTTTCATCAATTACCTCTATTTGTAATCTGGTCCATATCACAAACCTAAGGTTGTTCCTGGATGATGGAGATTTTTTTTTCTTTTTTGCTACAGGTGATACACTGTGGCTATGTGACATACATGATGTGTCTGAAACACTATAGAATATTAGGGTTGGAAGGGACCTCAGGAGATCATCCAGTCCAACCCCCTGCTCAAAGCAGGACCAATCCCCAGTTAAATCATCCAACCAATTTTTGCCCCATATCCCTAAATGACCCCCTCAAGGTTGAACTCACAGCCCTGGGTTTAGCAGGCTAATGCTCAAACCACTGAGCTATTCCCCCCGTCATTGGCAGATAACTCTGAAGCTGTAGAAAATGGTGGTGATTTTGAAGGTGAATAGTCTTCAGAATCCTGTATGTTGAGGATGGAATCTCCTAAACAAAATAAGTCCATGCAGTTATTTAATTATTACCATACTGCTAATTTAGTATTACTCATTGCATTCACTGACATTCAGTACTACTTTAAAGGTGAAATTATAAAAGGAAGATCTGCCTATTTCAGCTTTTTTAAAATCACAACCGCATCTAAAATGATAGTACCATAGAGTAACAACTATATTTTTGCTCAAACATGAGAATTCAAGAATAGTCCAGAAGGAAGACAAGCAGTCCTTAAGAAAGAAGTATGAAATAAAAGTTTACCAACCTGAAGATCCTGCATGTTCAGACATGTTCCTTTCATCATCTTCAACGCAGCTTCCTCCTGAGAGGGAACACTTCTCATGATGTTGTTTCATTGGGGCAACCAGGCCTTGCATTTCTTTGTTTCACCATTTGCATTTTGCACGCATGCCTGTCTTACCCACAGGTAGAGGAGCTACATTAAAATATTTCCAAACTGGGTTTCCTTTACGGCCTGCTGCCATTATAAGTCTTCCTTCTAGTGCGAGAATGGTATGGTAAATCTCAAATCAGTGAAGGCTACACTCAGAAAGACCTCAAGACTTCTGGAATATGTTGCTCAAACAGTTTCACTTTTGTTTCTGCTGCCTGTCCCTCCATTTTCACATTTATCTCCAGACTTCTTCTCCTCGTCCAGATCTGTTCTGCCCCCAGCAATCTTCTATTCATTGAAACTTTGCACTTTTAGAGAGAGGTAAGGGGTTGACTCTGTGTACACAAATTTGCAGAGGGACAATAGGGCTGGGCTCTGTTATTTCTCACCTCTATATATTATTTATTTAAAAACATTTTTGCTGTTAACAAGCATGTTATCCCTGGAGAGAGAAATCCACAGTTTGAGAACTGCAAAACAGAGCATTTCTGATGGTATCTTCTAGACTGAGCACTGAGTCCAATTGGGTAGATAGAAAGATTAACCTAAATAATCTATACAGAAGCCCCTGGAACCTCATAAAATTGGGTCTCTAATCCATGAACTATTGGAACTCATTTACAAAACTTTTCTTAAACATTACATGAATATATTGTCTCATACTACAGAATTAGAATTTATAATCCCTATTCCGTGATGAGATATCTTTGAGCTATAATGTATCTTAATTAAAACTATCTTTTAGATAGGGTCTTTCCTCAAAAAGCATTTTATCAAAAAAATCCGATTTAAATAAAAAATCTGATTTATTTAAAATTTTTTTTTAAATCATTTCTTTTTATCCACCCTCGTTTTGGGCCAGAGATCATCACCTTGTTTATTCCTGTAATTGTTTTTGATGTCCTTACTGCTATGGCAGTGATAATGTTTTCAATACCTGAATTAAAAGCTTTCTTCAAGTGAGATTATATACACAGTAGTACATTTATGTAGGTTTATCCTTACTTGTGGTTTCCCTATTCCTGAAGTCCTGAGATATAGTAGAAAATAACATATAAATGTTTCAGTTCTTTTTGTTGACTGAAATTCAACATTGTGGTGAGTTGGTTGCTTGGTGTTTTGAAGACTATTTAACCTGTAAACATGAGGCTGTTAGTTTCTCACATCTCCTTTATTACCTGTAAGATATTTTTAAAACAATACTGAAATTGCCTCTTTCCAGTATATGCAGTTAGTAGCTTTGCCATTTTTGCTCCAAGTGAGCTTCTGATTTTCATGAGGAGAAGTCTGGCTATTATATTCACTTCTTGTGCATCTTAGCGGACTTTTCCTGATTACTCTACTCCAGTAGCTCTACAGCTATGATCCATGGATTGCAAGTGGTCTAAGTAGCCCTTCTACAGAATGAAACCAAATTTGAGAATTAAGAGGAGGAGGACTAGGGAATAGAGAAGAGAGGTAGGTCAGTGAGAAGATCTGTCCCTTTTGAAGTCATCCAAAGGGGGGAGGGGGAACTGGAAAACTACTGCTGTTGCTATTATTATTATTTCATTAGTTATAATATGATAGTGCCCAATGGGCCCATCAGCTTTAGAAACCACATTGTGTTAAGGACTGTACAAAGACATATGAAGACATGGTCAATGCCTTGAGGAGTCTGCAGTCTACATAAGTATGTTGGAGCGGTCTTCATCTTCCCCTTTGTTCCATGATTGCAATGAAGATGTTTCTGGGGATTTGTCCTGCTTTGAGCAGGGGGGTGGACTAGATGATCTCCTGAGGTCCCTTCCAACCCTGATATTCTATGATATTCTATGTTGATTCTTGCCATTCTGTCTAGATACTCTACCAAAATGTGTGATCTGTCCTTTGTTCACAGGATACCTTCTGTTATACATTATTACTATTATTATATAATATTATTTCTTTATTTTATTAATTGAGCCCAGTCAGCATGCTAAGCACTGTATAGAACATAGAGAAGGTAAGGTCCCTGCTCCAGAGAGCTTACAGTATAATGAGACTAACAAATCTTTGTTTGTTAGTTAGTTAGTTAGTGGGGAGGGATAGCTCAGTGGTTTGAGCATTAGCCTGCTAAACCCAGGGTTGTGAGTTCAATCCTTGAGGAGGCCACTTAGGGATCTGGGGCAAAAATTGGTCCTGCTAGTGAAGGCAGGGGGCTGGACTAGATGACCTTTCAAGGTCCCTTCCAGTTCTAGGAGATTGGTATATCTCCAATTATTACCTTTTATTACCTTTACCTTTACTGTGTGTGTATAATTATGTTTTTATCAGGCAGTCTTGGATCAATGTGTCATTTCTTGGATGCCCTATAAGAGCTGTCTCCTTGGGTTTTTCACTTATCCCTCATCTCTCCTCTCTCTCTGTGTTTGTCTTCTCTTTTCCTTTAAGTTGTTCCTGGTAGACATTCTGCATCTGCTCTCCTTATCTGGACTGCTCTTGTCAATCATTTCATTATTATTATTGTTTGTTATTTGTATTGTTGTAGTATCTAGGCATCCCAATCAGGGCTGTATTGTGCTAGGTGCTGCTCATGTATGCAATGAAAAGACAGTTCCTGTCCTAAAGAGCTTTATTGTGGCCATCTCCAGGATAAAGCTAGATATCAAGAAGTTAAAGTGCTGTTTATACTTACAGCATTCTCTAAACAAACAGGAAAAAAAAGTGTGCATTTATCTCTGATTAAAATCTTATATAAAAATATTCTATACAGGTGTGGCCTTTGGACTCCTGGTTAGTTGCCGTTTGACCTTCTGTGATGCAAAGCTTGTGTAACAGGGACCTAATAAATTTAATCATTTAGATTTTTCCCAATAGTCAACCTAAACAGTTCTTCTTGTACCTTGGTGTTTACACTCTTCAGCTGTCATCTGGCCAACGTTTACATATTTATTTTTCTTACTCCTTCCCATGAAAGTTGTTGGTTTATAGTTGATGCAATTATTTTTATTTAATAATTTCATATTTTGACTATGGTGCTGCTGTTGGTTTCTTAAATAAACCTCAGCAGAAACCCTAGTGAGCCTTACATTTTAAGGGCTTCATATGTTAAAAAAATTGTCTGGAGATGCTAATAGATGCATAAATATCACAGTTAGTGGCATATGTAATGTTTGCTTATAATAAAGTTTTTGAAAGAAACTGCAATAAAATGCTATTAAGGCTGCAACATAAATTAGCAATTGTATAGACACTGCACATGAAGGCTGCAGTGCAATCTTTATCTTTTGTCAGTGGGCTTAGATATTGTAGAACATATGGTGTCAGATTAGCCACCGTTCTCAAAGGCAAGATTCTGATCTCAGTTACCATGGTTTAAATCTGGACTAACTGAGATCAAAATTTGGCTGAGAGTGTCTCTAGAGACCCATATTTACCTTGTCATAGTAATTAGTTAGAAGAGGGTGAGCTAAAGCATACGGTGCATCCACCATTACTTTAATGGTTATATGTCTTAAATATAATGATCGCTAATAATGTTAAATTCAGCCAAGAAGTTATGGCTAATGGTTCATTCACATTCATTTGAACAGGTATCAGCAATGTAAGAAGAGTATGTGTGCAATAAAGCTTAGTACAAAACATCCTTTCATTACAGTTGTAAAAACAAACCAACCTCCCCCCTGCTATGTGTGCTTAGAACTAGTGTGTTTTATTATTCAAATATTAACTAATTTAAAATATTTTTACCTCACTTAAAGTACTGAGACTTGTTCACATTCAGAACTATCTATCTGCATAATTTTTCTTATTACATTTAAGCCATTTTGGTATGGAGTTTAGTGCCTCCGCGCCCCCTCAAAAATGCGGTTTAATGCTATTTTATACTGTAATTAAAAACTGCTTAAAGGAGTAAAACAATTTCTCCAATAACAAAAACAGAAAATGCATTTGGAGGGATAACACATATGCTAAGCTTGCCTCATGCCATTTTAAAATGATAGAGATACTGCATGAGAAAATGCTGTGCTAACTACACTGCTATGATAATGATCCTGCTGTAGCTTAAAAGGAGTCTTCATGCAGTATTACAAGATGAAAAGCTTTGATAGGTTGAAAGTAGTCATTTATAACTGTTAATTTTTGCTGCTGCAATTCCCACCCACTCACTCACCCATGAAATCCACTCTCAGAATGATTTCCTATCCTGAGTTCATGGGAATTATAAACAAGGCTGTCTGTTTCCATGTGATGGCCTATGGTGAAGATTAAGCAAAAAAGTGGGAGTGGGGGGAGGAGAGAGAAAAGGAACAATTATGTCAATTTCTTATTCTTAATAAAAGTTTCAGGAAAATATTAGAAGCACTAGAAACTGGAATCCTGGGTACTGTAAATAATGATGCTAGATTTGTCACCTTAGTTTCTTTTAGCATTTTGTTATTCTTGAAAGACGTTTTGTAGATCACTGCAATTCTCTACTAGTTCAGCTTTAGACCTTTACCTTTTTAGATTGAGCTTTGCTATATTAAGGTCCATTGAACATGGGTTTCTAGTGCTTCATTTACAACATGCTCCTCTGAAACAGCCTCTGAGTATGTGAGTGGCACTGATGCACATCTTTGTCTGTTTGCTGATCAGTTATGTGTATCGATATCCTAGCAGGAAAGAGATAGAAGGGTCCTGAATGTGTGCATAGTACGGTCCAGAGCTGTCCAGCCTTCAGAACCCTATCTGAAAACCAGTTTAGTCAATAATGGGAATCTTCACTTAGTAATATTATCACAAGTTCTAAATATCATTAATAAAAATTGGAGGAAAAATGAGGCCATGAGAACTCTAGATAAATTTAGACTCAAAGTGAATTACATTCCTCTCAGTGAAGGAGTGGGGATGTGGGAAATCTGCCTGTATTTGTTCAGCTGTTGGAGAGATCTGAAGTGCACGTACTGTACATGCTTTAATTCAAGGCAGAATGACAATATACTGTGGTGTTTTAATCAATTCCCTCAACGTCAGAAAAGCATATAAATCACGTGACTTAAAAAACTTGTTTTAATGTATTTAGAATGGATTAAAATGACCATTTGGCAGTTTGAATGTTAATATTCTTGGAAAAGCACTTCCTTCTATGCCAAGTTTTGGACACCAGCAGAAGAGGACGAAGCTCAGCTCTCACTAATGAAAGAGCAGAATGTTTCCTAAATCTCCCTCTTGTTCTGAAGTATCCTGTTAATTCAGATATTCCTGCACACCAGTCAAAAACTATTATCCAGTGTTATCATAGAGCACCAAAAATTATGTAACCATAATCTTTGTCAAATCATGTCACTCATTCAGCTTCCCCTCCTCTGCTTTTTTGCTTCTTAACATTCAAACACAAAACTATTATTGTCAGCTTGTGGAAGAGGGAACGAAGAGGATTACTGTTCCAGCAGGGGTTATTTCTTCATCACCTTTTCATTCTTTTATGTTTTTTCAGTGAATCCTGCACACCCCTCTTTTGGCTGATGCTTCCCAGAATGTTGCTCCATAAAGCTCCAAACGAGATCTTGAAAAGGGAAAATTAACCTATTTGAAGGATCCCAGTTTATCTTTGTCACAGTTGTAATAGTTTTTGGCCATCACTGATAGAATATTTGCACTGGTTTATTTGCTGGTGTTCTCCCTTCACACTTGCATTGAACCTCTTTTACTCATTTTATAAACTAACACCAAAATTTTCAAACCTGGGTATCTAAAGTTAGGCTTCTAAATCCATACTTAAATACCTATATAAAAGTGGTTTGATTTTCAAAGGTGCTGAGCACACATGCAGCTCCCTTGATATCACTGTTTAAATGTCCCAAGCCAGTATTTTTATTTTAAACCTTTAAAGATGTCATGAGGGGAAGGTGGCAGATATTTTTTTCTGTACTTTTAAGTGAGTACTGTCAAGTATTTCTGAATTTTCCATTTGTTTGTGCACACTTAGGAGCGTGAAACATTTCTTTCCTTAGTGGTTTTGTTCTGTGATGTTTAAATTTAATTTTACTACTTTGTTTTTACTGTGATTCTTATGGAGTCTAGACCATTGTGACTTCATTTTCTTCTTTATGCAACAGCACTCTTAAAAATGTTAATATAGCTCTGCAAAGAGAGTTTCAGCTGTTTGGTTTTGTCTTCAAACAAATAATGAAACATAGATTACAATCAAAAGAGGATACTGAGAAATAATCATGTTAGTAATTATGGAAAGATCTAATGAAGACTCAGTATTAATACTCCGGCAGTAAAATGTGTTTACCTTTGCCGCAGCATGAAATGTCTAACCCTGTTGCCCTCACTATGGAGTGTGACCCAATGTAAACAGTGTATATATGATCTCATTGTAGCATATTAATCTCGGTTTACAGTGTGTTACTGAATTAGTTGAGATGTATGTTTGTGCTACAGCAAAGATCAGTTCTATAATAAATATATTGCCCAAGTCCTTAATGTGAGACTGTCACTATGGTGCAAAAGGTAAACTTTTTAGTCTAACAACCTTGGATTTCTTTGTGTAGCTATTTTTTGTGTAATTATACTGTATCTTGCAATTCCTCGAGTTTTCAAATGGCATTGAACAAAAACAGGCTTTCTGTTTTCACCTTGGCTTCGTGTTTTATTTGTGTGAGTGTATGTATCGATACATTATGGACAATGTTTACAGAAACACTCTTTAGAAAGAGGGTCTCTAACTCTTTCATACTGGTATGATACTGACATTGACTTCTCTTCCAGGTGCCCAGATTATTGATTTGATGATGCTCGTCATAGATGTGACAAAAGGGATGCAGACTCAGTCAGCAGAGTGCTTGGTGATTGGGCAGATTGCCTGCCAGAAGATGGTAGTAGTTCTGAACAAAATAGACCTTCTTCCAGAGGGGAAGAGACAAGCTGCCATTGAGAAGATGACGAAGAAAATGCAGAAGACTCTGGAAAATACAAAGTAAGTTACCAAAGATATTCTTCTAATGTAAGAAAACTTATTGTTCATCCACATACTTCTCAAAGATGCTTTCACATACACCTTGGTTAGATCAGACACAGGCATAAAGAGATCTCATGTATGGATGCATAGAAAATGATAGCGGTGTGTGTCCCCCCACACCCTCCCCCAACCCAAGAAATTAAAACCCTATCTTAAATTTTGCATCTGACCCCTGAGCAAGATTTTTAAAAGTGACTTTTGGTTGCTGTGATTTTTGGTGCCCAGTTTGAGACAACTCCAGAGGGTGGTTGCTCAAGTGCCTAGCATTAAAAAATATGTCAGCTAGCTATGATCAAATACAACTCTTTCTATCTACACTAGGTGCTAAGAGATGTTTTAAAATGTGCCATTTAACATGTGTTAGTTGACACCTCAGTTTTTCAGTGTAGACAAGAACTTTGTGAGTTCTGTGTTATTCTTTTGGGTTAATTTGCTGCACTTCCCCTGCTGAGTGCTCCAGCTGCTCACTGTGGTCATTAAAGATCTCATGGTGGCTGCTTCGTTCCTAAGGCCATGTCAACAATAAGGGGACTATAGCAGCATAGCTAATGTGCGGTAGCTATGCTGGCCTAACCCCATAGTGTCTACACTGCCACTTTCAGCGCTAAAACTTTAGGTGTTTAAGGGTGTGAAAAAAACACCTCCCTGAGCAGCAAAAGTTTTAGCGCTGAAAAGTGCCTGTATAGACAGTGCTTTATCTCTGGGAGCCGTGCCTCCGGTGATAAAGCTACCCCCCTTTTCAGGTGGTTATTTTTTTTATCACTGGGAGAGCTCTCCCTTGGCGATAAAGCATGACTACACTGCCCACATCACAGCGCTGCTGCGGCTGCGCTGTAATGTGGGCAGTGTAGACATACCCTTAGACTACAATGACAAAAGGGATTTTTCTGTTGCTGTAGGAACACAACCTTTGAGCAGACATGCCAAACCCAGAAAAAAGCACAGAAATTGGGCTTGTTTTTGGCTTAATTGACTTGCGAGTTGCTTGTGGGCTAGTTTTTGCTTTGTAGCTTGTTGCTTGTTGTAGCTTGTTGCATCTTTTTTTTTTTTATCGGCTCCCGGCAAGCAGGGGCAAGGTGGGGAGAGAGCCGGGGGTGCACAGTGGGCCCACCCACAGTCCAAGACTGCACGCTGGGGGGATCTAGTCACAGAATGTTGGAGTTCTTAGGGATTGGCTTGTTTTGACCTTGTTTTGAAATGGGTTTAGCTTGATTTTTGGTTTATTGTGAAAGTGGGGGTGCCTATTTACCGCGTGAAAGTTGGCAACGATGCCTTTGAGTGATGGTAGCTACATTGATGGACGCATTCATCTGTTGACCTAGCTGCATCTACAATGGAGTCAAGTCGGCATAACTATGTTGCTCAGGTGTGTGGATTTTTCACACCCCTGAGCACCATAAACTACCTTGCCCTAAATTTTAATTGTAGAGTTGTCTTCAGTGTAATGCTGTAAGAAACAAATCAGAATTAAGGTAGTTAATCAATTTAAAGGCTCTCTTTGAATTCAGCTCAGATAAAACAACAGAGGTAAAATCTCCTGGTTTTAAAAAAAAGATTTGCCCTTTGGCTTATGGGGTTGTAACACCTTCTGCACTCCAGGGAATCTTGTCAGCTGCAGAGAGAGGGAGGAGACGTTAGGGTCTTTCCTGAATTGAAGGTGAGAAGTGTGATTGGTCTTAATGGGAAAAGAACAGTGTGATGGATGGCTTAAATGAGAATATGGAAGAATATGTGTTTGAGATTGAGATTATCAATTTGATACAATAAAAATAATACTTTTGAATTAAGTAATATGTGTTGAGTGTTTTGAGATCCTCGAATACCAGTGTAGCCTCTCAACTCCCCTACGGGCAAGGCTGCAAGGTACTATCTCCTTTTTATAGATAAGGAAATTGAAGCACAGATGGGTGAAGTGTTTTGTCCAAGGTCATGCTGTGGAAAGAATTCTGACTCATACATAGCTAGCTGCTAAATCACATTTGTTCCCAATGGCAGGCGTAAGAGCAGAAGTTAGATTGAGCATTTGAAGGTGAGGATTTTACCAGTGCTAGAGGAGCCAGCAGATCTTGCTTGTGTAAGTCACCTTATATTTAACTTATTTTTGATGGTAGGATAGTGTCCCCGCTCATCTGAGCAATCTGAAAATCTTACATTTGATCAACTTCTGTTTTTTAGTCTGTTTCCTTTTGATCAGTACAGCATAGATGTCACTAGAGTGACGTTTCCTCTTGTGTACATAGTACAGAGACAAAATTCTGCAACTTGTGACTCTCCTTCATAGAGAGCAAACGAATATAAAGCAACTTGTTTTCCCCTTCATGTAGATTGAGAAACTCTCCATTTTTATTACTTTTTATGGGTGCAGGTACCTGTAACTTGGTCTGAGACTGCTTAAACTTTTCTAATCCCCATCTCTGATCACACCAAATATATATGAGGTTTTCTTAGCTGTGCCTTTTTGTTAATAAAATTCATTGATCAGATAAAATGATCACACTTGCATGGCTGTTGCATAAGAATTCAGATTTGTTATTCACAGCTAAAGTGGCCATCAGACTGCAAAAATGAACAACTTAAACATAAAGGTTTAATTTTATCTCATAGTTTTTCTACAAATTTATTTATGTGCTAGAAAGGTTGACCCACTGCACATCTCTTATCTTGAAACAGAAATGAAAATAATATTTCAATTTTTACATATTTCTTATCTGAGAAACAGTTCTATTTGGTACAAATAAGTTAAATTTTGAGAAAGTAATGATTTATAATAGTTTATCTTTGCAACTAATCAAATGCTAGCAAAATGACAAAATAAAGATTCATTTTATTTTGCTTGAATGGAGATCATTACTCCTGCATGGCACTCTGGTCATAGGTTAAAGTTTGGGAACATACTGCAAATAAAGAGGAAAAATTACTTTTCTAGTATGAGGGTCAACACCTAATTGTCTGTGGAGTTTGGTTGTGGTCAAACCTATATTCAGAAAGCTAAAATTATAAATATATTGGAAGGAAACTAGAGTGTCTTCTCACAGTACTTTCCTGTACTGAATGCACATATACCCTCTTAACCCAATCCTTTCTTAAGAGCTGGGGAACACAAATAGGCCTTGCAGAGCATACTCTGAAAGTTGGCTGATTTTATCAAACTAAGGGGGAACTGAGTTCTAGAGTGAAACCTCTTACCTGCAAATGCTCTCTCTCCACCCCCTTGCTATTTAAGAAAAGGTCCTCTCAGCTGATCTCAACGGCTCTGGTTCCCCATGGAGACAGGTGGTCTTTCATAATGTTTTAGTTGAAATCATTTGAACTACAGATCCCGGGGATGCTCATATATCAGATGTCTGTTGTCTTCCCCACCCATGCACAAAAAGATTCAACGTTCGGACATCAGATCTGTTGTTCGTGACCTGGGCTTGTCCTAAAGTGCCAGCCCCACTGTGCAGCAGACATACCGGTACTTTATTTCCTGACAGCCTCTTTCCTATCATCAACTCTGTGCTATCAAACACAGGCAATTTAAGCTGGTTTTGCATTTCCAAATGACTCCTATTTATGGGATACCGCTGAGACCATTTGGCAGCCTGCCTTTTACCTCACATACTCATCTGTAGTTCCTGGGGGAAACCTCAGTTACTAAAATATTGGTTCTGTCCATGCTATGGGTGAAGCCGTGTATCAACAACCAAATATAAAGTGTGGTTGCTAGTATGGTTGCAACTGTAGAGGGGACAGCGCTATAGACCCTGACAACAACATATTACAGCTCCTGCCATGTGACTTCAGTGCAATGGAGAAAGAGAATAGGGATGGTAAGAATAGCTCTATCATCCTTCTGCAGGTTTGGTGCTTTCAGAATTTGGCCTCATTTACAGTTGACAGTTCTGCAGATTGACACCTAAAATCAATCAAAGCAAAAATATTTCACACCAGAAAATCAAAATCAGTGTTGTTTTTTTGCCTGGATTCCTTGTCCACACTAGCCTTTCTCTTTGTTTGGTGGAGACTAAAACACCACTTGCAATAAGTTATTTGTGGTGGAGTAAAGTAGTTCTGATAGGGTCCCCTTATGTTTGAATGTATTTCTAAAAGCAGCATGCGACGCCTCTAGCTTATGTTACATGCGGTTTGTCTGGAAGGAATGAGACACCTGGTTCAGCATTAATTTGTTCATTGGCCAAAAGTGTTTGGATAAATATAATTGAATTTCCAAAAGCTTTATGGTTAATGGCTGGAGTTCTCAGTGCACATTTTTATCATCCTTTGTCCCTGGGAGCCTCAGGCTTGTGGCACATAAACAGAGAAAATACCTTGTATACTGGATTAGTGTTTGATAACTTCTGCAGAGGGAGCACAGTGATCATTCTCTCTTTATCAGTGAGCTGTCATTCCCCCCCTAGTTCTTGCCTTTTGAGATGAAAATCTAAAAGTTTAAGTTGGGAGAGGAGGAGAGCAAAAGGAATCCCATACACTCTGATTTTGTGACCTGTCTCTGTTGTACAGTAATTAAGTATTTATGAGAACTGAACACTTAGAGTATTTGAAGGTTTTTTCCTGCTCTTCTGCTTTTATCATCTTATTTTACTGGCCATTGTGACTGTGTGGGGGTTGTTTTGGCTTTTTAAAAAGACTCTCTAGCCTATTTAAGGTCCTGGTCCTTACAAAGGCAGGTTTTCATTTTGTTTCCATTTTGTTTCCATTTTGTTTCCATTTTTTTTAAAAAATGAAGTTTTTAAAAAAAAAATTCATTGTCAAAATGAGTTATTAGATGAGATAAACCAATAGTTTGCATCTCACAAAAGGTATAATATTACGGATTCTTTCAGCTGCTTAAAAAAAGACTATATAGTACAGGGCTGAAGAATAAAATTGGTTACAAAAGGAAGTCTTAAACTCCAGGATTGAATTGGATGACGTAGTGGTATTCTCTTACGTTTTTCTCACTGGAGATGCCAAAACAAGGTGCCTGTTAAACAACCACTCACCTCTTCTTCCTAATATGTTTTGATCACCAGTTAAATTGTTAACACTGTTGACATTTACATTATAATCATTAGGCTTCAGAGTTCACATCCCCTGATATGAGTAGAGGCAAATTACAACACTATGGTTTCAGAGTGTCTGTAGACTCAGTCAGACATCACATCACTGTTTTATATCTGATTCACATTTTGAAGGTTGTCCTTGCAGTTATGACAGCTAGAGGATTTTTTTTTTAATGAGTTTACAATCTGGAGCACAAGATGGGAACCCTCCAGAAAATAGGGTCCAGCTTACTGAGCCCTCTACAAGCTGGCCCAGTTGGACTCCTGCTTAAACTATAGCCTTCTGAGGCAAGCTATAATCTTATTATTTATTCCCCAGGGAAGTCAGACCAGAAACTACAACAAAGAAAAATTAACAGCGTTAAAGGTTCAGTAGTAAATTCAGAGGCACAAATAGTACATTCTCAGAAGATGTCAATAATTCATTATTGTAGAACTAGATAAATCAATATCCAAGGTAATTTCCTCATATGGATTGTCAGATGAGCTTTTATTACCATGTTCTACTTGTATGTGCAGCAGACTTGTGGTCTTATGGTGGGACGCTCTTTTTCTCTTTTAGGTTTCAAGGGTGTCCTATTGCTGCTGTTGCAGCTAAGCCAGGTGGACCAGAAGCCCCAGAGACTGTGAATCCACTGGGTGTTTCTGAACTAATTGAGGTACATGTAATGAAAAAGGAAAACACTGTAAAATATGGCCCAGTTTCTTAAGTTCTTTGGTGTTTCTGTAATAATATTTCATTCTAATGAATTCATGTGATATTAATGTGTGGAGTTCTAAGCACTTCTTTAGGAATCCATTCTAATTGAACAGACAAGTCAAGGCTGCTTGACCCAAAAGGTGAATTATTGTATCAGATTTTTTCAGCAGCCCAATGCCCATGAGTGAAGAACTGCTGTAAAGAACTAACATGCTCAGTCCCAGTGACAGTAACCAGCCACATACTAAGAAACTAGTACCTGTTCAGTGTTGGAAGATTTTTGTTATGGGTAAGCAAAGAAGTTTCTTGTAAAATTGTGAGGGAATGTTACGAGTAGTGAGTAAAATTAGTTTTAAAATTCTGCCAAATCCATGGAGAGAATCTTTTTATAATTACAGAAACAACTAAATTAAAAAAAAAACCATTAAGGTTGTAAACGCAATCACTCAAAAGTTAGGAAATTTGGACAATCTTAGTTTGGCTCCCTTCTGTGGATGCATTATGATACAGTCATTAATTACATGATCATTTTTTCCCCCATATGAGCACTGCCTCATTCAGTGTGCAGGATGGATGGTACTCAGTTAATGAGCAGTATTTGAATATTTTATTTTCTCATCATTGTTCAATGTGTGGCGGCTTATTTACTGGGCATTATTCAAACTTTGTTCTGACTACAGAATTATTCATTTCCTCATGGACTTTTCAAGGGCAGTCATCACTATAGCATTTGAGTGCTTCACGCACATTAATGATTTTATTTTCACAACACCCTTGTGAGATGAGGGGGTAGTATTATTCCCATGATATATATGGGGAGCTGAGGTTCAGAGAGATTAATTGTCTGCTGATTTTGGGTGCCCAATTTGAGATGCCTGTAACTGATTTTTCATAGTACTTAGCATTATATATAATTTCATATGTTCATAGCATTCCACTGAGTAGAGTTGCAGCTGTGAGTGTTCAGTACTTCTGCAAATCAGACCACTTTCCAACTTCTGCAACAAATGAGGTTGGGGTCATAGAGACAACAGCCTCCTTCATTACACCATGCTAATTCATTCCCACAGCATGGTCCTTCCTATGGCACTGATTTGAGGCAGGGGTCCTATTATAAAAATAGTTGATCATGCAATTAAAGACTATATATAATGGATATGCAGAAGGGGGCTGAATTAAGGTTGCACAGGAAACCTTAGTTTTGTCATTTCCTAACTTTTGAGTGCTCAGCTTTGCAACCTTAATAATGTTTTTTAACATTACTTTTTGTGAACTTTCCCAGGTTTTTAAAAAAACAAACTAAAAAACCCAAATTCCATTATATGGCATCATATTGTCATCTACATAGGTCATCAGCAGTGTTTGGAACCCTTTGATCTATCTCACAGATCTCTGCCACTTGAGCTAATGGAGTAACTGATAGCAATAATAGGTTGTCATCTTCTTATGTGGACCAACCCTGTGGAAATAAGGCACCCACTTTGCCAGTGGGTTTCCTAGCTATTTGCTGATAGCAGCAGGAATGGTGAGCCTTGGGAATCTTGAGTTCCTCCAACCCCTTTAACCTGTGCCTGTTTCCATCCTAGTCCTGTCTCTTCCTTTCCTCTGGCTCATTCCAGTCGTGTTCTCTTTGTGTTCCCAGGCTTAATTCCTCAGGCATGTCATCCTAGTTCCGGTCTCCTTGCCCAACTAGTCTTGGTCTCTCCCGCCAGGCTCTCTACAGAGAGTCCCAATCTCATCCCTCCCCCAGTTTCTCTCTGTCTGTTTCCCATCCCTCTGTCCCAGTCTTTTTTCTCAGCCAAGCCCAGTTCTCCCCAGCCCTCTTGCTCCTTGTCATAACTGTCTCCTCTGCCTTACTCTTCTGCCCCATTCCCTCTCTCACTGGTTCACAATCGCAGTCTCTTTACCCAGTATGTCCTAGTGCCCCCTAACCCTTCCAGTTCTAGTCTCATTAGGTTCCGTGTCCCAATTTATTTTTCCCTCTCCCCATCCCCGTTTTTGTCCCCTCTGTGTTTGGATCAGGTTGTTTTCTCCTCCATGCTGGCTGTGTGCCAGGGGGGCGTTATTAATAGTACAGAAGAGACAGGCTTCCTTCTGTCAGTTCTGGTGCCTGCCTGCACCTTAGGACGGAGTTGCAATTACAGGAGAATCCAGCTTTGCCTCTATAGGCCTAGGCTTGAGCGTGCTCATTTACAATGTGGGGATGACACATGCGCAGTCTAGGCACATGTAGGAGCTGTAAGGGGAAGAGTCATTTTAGCTGCTAAACTCTAAATATCTAAAGATATTTTCAAAGCTTATAACTTGACCAAATATGAATGGATTTTCACATGGACAATAAAAGGCACATCCCTGGCATATAGGCTACTCCCTGCCAAATTACAAGTCCTTGCTCCCAAGTGGGGGATGTTAAAACTTTTCAAAGAAAATGTTACCAGGATTTTTTTAAATGGCAAAACAGTATAGTTTTTCCTAACCTAATTCTTTGAAATGGCTGAACTGTTTTAGCTGAAACTTTCCAAAGAAATTCAGCCTGAGGCATGTAAAATTTCAGCCCAAACAGTTAATTTGACAAAGTTGTAAGCAACTGAACACATCATGTTATAATGGGAAGTGTCGGACAACCTTTATAGGTGCTTCTACCACCCCTATCTACAATAAACTGGACTGTTATTTTAGTGTGTTACTAGATTCTTATCGTGTCAGAGTGTGGAGTGTGCAGTGCATTGGGTTGCTCACGGTGGATATCTGGGTTCAGATACTGGGTAACAAGAGACATTGGGTTTGATGTTAAATCCTTGTTGCTAGGAGACATATCTACATGTCAAAACAACTGTGTAATTTAGCACAACTTTCAGTTTCTGCTCAAGGGAATCTCAGTACTGTAAGAGCACACCAGTTCTGTGCAAACACTGCCATTCTTCCTCAGTATTTCATCCCTGCTATTTTAGTTCTGGACCTATCTCCCATTCTTCTACCAGAGCATCTCAGTCTTGACCCGCTGTTCCTGTCCTATGCCTTTTTATGAGCAGACACTAACAGTTGTACCATATTCAGCATGTATTACCATAATTCTCGCAATTGGGACTAGGATTGAGATGTGAACCAGGTCCCTGAACCATCACTGACCATACTACTGCAGCCCACAATAATTAAGGTTTTTTTCATCTTGCTGTTGTATTTTAACAAACATTTTGTTAGTAAAATGCAATGAAATCCTAGCCTTGGTAAGCTTATCCTGAGCTTAATGAAGATGGCGCTTTTGAGAGAGAGAGAGAGAGAGAGAGCGCTATGGAAATAGGTTATTCCTCCAAGAAACGTCCACATAAATCCTAAATCAGTCTGATTTAAATTCTCTTGTCTTATTCCAACACAGTATTTCTTACAGGATGAGTTTTCTGAGGCATTTTAAGATTACATATATAGCAAACTCTCCTCCTTCAAATCTGAGAAGCTGTAGTGGTAAAATGCACTTTAAAATGGCACTGGCAATTATTTTTAAGCTAAGGAGTGCAGGGTTTTTCATTCTCTTTTGCCACAGTGTTTCTGTTTAGTTTCATAGGAGTTTTATCTGTAGCACAGTTTTGCTAACCAAGCTGAATGTGCAGACCAAATCTTTCTGTGGCAGAAAATCAATCCCCTCCTGCTGCTGCTAAGTGTACATCTCTTCTGTAACGTGCACAGTTTATTTGGCATTGGTCTATTTCAAGCTTGTTGTGGGACTCCTGAAGTCAGTAAAACTACAAGTTGATTGATTCAATCATCTCTTTTTGCATCATGCCTGTCATGACATTTCACCAAGACGTGGTACGTCTTTTGTCTATCTTTCAGGTCCTGAAGTCTCAGGCTTACCTGCCAACAAGAGATCCCACGGGACCCTTTCTTATGGCCATCGACCACTGTTTCTCCATCAAGGGTCAAGGCACAGTGATGACAGGGACTGTTCTTTCTGGCTCCGTTAGCCTAGGTGATAATGTGGAGATTCCTGCCCTGAAGGTGAGTGTCTCTGTCCCCCAGCTCCACGAGACTGAGAGAGACTCAACAGGGAACAGCATGTTATTTTCTGTTTCTTAGTTTGTCGATTTATTTGTTAATTTCTTTATTTTCCTGTTGTGCTGCTTTAGCCCAGGCTGAGCAGGCAAGGATGGTAGAAACTCAGTCATTTGGAATATAGTATAACTTGTAACATGGCATTGTCCAGTGGCTTACAGAATCTCATTTGCAAGGGAAATGGAAGCTTGAAGGTGAGATTTAAAGAGAGGGGGCCCTGGAAGGAGAAGTTTTAAACAAACTAGGCAGCCAAAAAGAGTGGAGGCCCCCCTCCCCCTTCTCCTTGCTCAACTTTACTGTCATGTGGAAGGGACAGAGAGGAGGCCAAGGTTAGTGCATTAGCTATACAATGTCAAGTGGGCAAATTTGAATCTGATTTCCTAGATATGAAATGCCTAAGGACTCAGCAGTGCCCCCCACCCCTTCTTTGTGGGCCTTGCATTCTGGATATCAGCTAGCATAATGACTGGGGCTGTATAAGAATCTGGGTAGATTTCCTGAGATACGAGGAAACTAGGAAAATAAGAAAATGACAATAAGAGGGCATGAAAGTGTTTGACGTACATATCTCTGCATGTGCCATGGATTTCTTGGATGTCAGCATATTCTGAGAGGGCTACTGGGTGACAGCATGTGGCTTGCTGCAGCTTGACATTTTACAGACCCTCGAGAAAGTCAAAATGCCTTCCAAAAAAGTCCCTTTAAATTTCTGTGATTTCTGTGTCATCTGAGCAGTTCCTTGCCATTTTTTTCTTTGAAATATATTATCCCTTAAAGGAGACTGGGCACCCCGATGTGTCTGGTGGGGGAAGGTCCAATTCACAGGTGTTGGTTAGAATGCTCTGCCTCTGGTCTTATAGTTAACTAAGAGAAGTGAGCCAGGACTTAAGAAACATTCTGCAGCTGCTGATTTAAATGGACCCATCTAGTTGCACACTAACAACCACCTTCCTTTGGCTGAAGAAACCTGGATGGGACTCCTTTTGGAGGTCATCAACATAACTCCTAGGTTAGAGGATGTCACTGCAGAAGTGTTATGAGGAGCTCAGACCCACACAGACTGAGCATGCCGCTTCCTCAGCTCTCCCCAGGCATTCTGGTCCAGTGAGGGACTGGGCAAGGGGTTCTGATCTTTAGTGACAGACCAGAGCACTGTTTTAAAAGTATTTTTCCTACAAACTGTCTCTGCTAACAGAGTTATGCAATAGAGTTATAGGGATATAGTAAATAACACAGAGAGAGGGAGCTATTAAGAGGGGGAGCTGAGTGAACAGTGGGAGGAAATAATTCCACAAATTATTTCTTCATGTTCAGAAATGAATCTTAATTTGTTAGTGACCCTTTCACATTTCCTTTGCATATTTTACTGCACAATCTTTTTCTAGTACAAATGCTTGCTAAGAATGAATACATAGCTTGGCTATTTGTCAAAAATGAATGTTGAATTGTATATTTTTTGTAAAATTTGCAATTTGTGCTTTGCTGATTGAAGAACAGTCCAAATTACAAATTTTACCATTGAATATACACATTGATATATTTGGTTGTAAGACTTGCAGTTTGGATGAACTACAGGCCAAGAATTATTGGCTCAAGGATCTTCAGAAAATTTTTGGATGAATGCATTTGAGAATTACGTGCTCTGTTTGTGATAATATGTAAACAAAAAAAGGCAAAGTGTGTTGAGTAATTTATGTATTGCAGATTATTTTCCTCAGATTTATTAGGTGAAATAAGTAAGAGATAATTTAAAATGAGATTTTGAAAGAGATGAAGTCTGTTAGGCAGCAATGTGTGAGGGGGAATCTTTTCCACACATGAAGAGCTGCAGAGGAGGTGGCTTTTGCACCAACTGTGGTGAGATTGTGGGGAGGAATGAAGTTAGGGAAGGAGAAGACAAAACATTTTGCATTTACAGCATATAGCAATTTGCATATTAGGCTTTCTTAGCACTTTACAAACACTGATGAATTAATCCTTTTACGAGCTTGCTTAGGTAAAGCTCCATGAAGGCAGAACCTGTCTCTTCTTAGTTCTGTAAAGTAATGCACGGTGTTGGAACTCGTATTGTACCATCAACAGCTCATGAGGTAAGTCTGTGATATTATTCCCATTTTACAGAGAGAGGAACTGAGGCACAGAAAAGAGAGGCGAGTCATCCTACATCTTGCTTGTCCCACACAGAGTTGGGCTAGTATACCTACTAAAGGTGAAACCTTTTTCAGGCCTACAAGGTAATTGAGGAAGCACATTTCATAGCACAGTGTGGTTCATGACTCTTACTGACCTTTCTTTGCCCCGACCCTGTGATAACTGAGATTGACAGCTGGTGCCCACTGGGCATTTGGGGACATTGCAAACCAGCTGTTTTTTAAAATTTGAGGAACCCTCTCACCAAATAAAGTGGCATCACTTTCTAATTCTACTAATGGACTTCGACATCTCTGACCGCTTGAACTTGCACAAAGGAGGGACACAGCAATTAAAAATAAACAATGACATTCTCGAACGCCCAGTGCTTTCTCTGATTGAGGCTGAGAATGCCAACAGCGTTCGGATTCCTTTACCTACTAAAGTGCCTATGTAAATTGCCATCTGGGGTTGATTATACCGCAAAGAGAAAAATTATATATATGTGTTTGGCAAAAAGCTTTGACACAGCAAACTATTCTCTATCCAGGCAATTTAGTACCATTTGTTTGATAGTATTTGATTCACTTTGAAGAGCATGAACCTAGGATTTCTGCTATGAAAACATAATATTGGCAGAATTCTGATTCTGAATCCTTTGGGATTACTCCAATGGTCTTTAAATCTCCACCTCCTCCCAGTTTACAAACTGCATTTGTTTATATAATGTGACATTTCTGCTACTACCTTTATAAAAACGGGTTCTGGGGCTGGGTAGTGAGGTTCTTATTTGTAATTATCCATTCATGTTAGGACTGATGTTAGTTAGTAAAACATATGTTTTGACATATTGTTGTAAGTATACCTTACTATGAGAATTTAGGTTAAAGCAGAGAGATGGTTAAAAATTCAAGATTTCAATACTACTAATACTTAGGGCTTGTGTACAGCAGTGGTTTTCAAACTGCAGGTCACAGCCCAGTGCTGGGTTGCGGAATGTAAGGCACTGGGTCGCGGCGGCTCTGGTCAGCACTGCCGACCGAGCCATTAAAAGTCCTGTCGGTGGTGCTGCCCAGCTAAGGCAGGCTAGTCCCTACCTGTTCCGACACCGCGCGGCGCCCTGGAAGCGGCCAGCAGCAGGTGTGGCTCCTAGGCGAGGGGGCCATGAGGCTCTGCGCGCTGCCCCTGCCCCGAGCACTGGCTCTGTGTGGTGCCTGTGGGCAAGAGTCGCACAGAGCCACTTGCACACCTCTGCCTAGGAGCCGGACCTGCTGCTGACTGCTTCTGGGGCACAGCCCATCTCAGAGCTCTGACCCCCTCCCACACCCCAACCCCCTTCCCCAGCCCAGAGCTCCCTCCCACACCCTGAACCCCTCATTCCTGGCCCCACCCTGCAGCCATCACCCCCCTCACCTCAACCCTCTGCGTCAGCCCTGAGCCCTTCCCACACCCCAAAGCCCTCATTCACAGCTCTGTTGGGTCATGGGCATCAACAGTTTTCTTCAACTGATTCTCCAGAAAAAAAGTTTTAAAACCACTGGTGTGCAGGCCCATTTCATTTAGTTTGCAGCAAGCTGGTGTGTGACTCTACCCTCCAGTAGCCTGCCAGATGCAACCTAAATGTTGATGTAGTCAAGTCCTTAGTCTTTGTTTAGCACATTTTAATTAATAAATTGTGAAGTGCTTTTAGAAACGTGGGTGAGTATCCTTAGCCTCATTGCACTGATAGGAAAACTGAGGCATGCTGTGGTTGTTACTTGCCCAGGGTCAAACGTGAGTAAGAGCAGACCCAGCAAAAGAACTCGCGTCTGTTTTTTTTCCGTCCCTGGGCCTAGGACCTCAGCTGTCTCCAGCAGTCTTTTGAAAGAACACTGTCAAATAGTTTAGGCCCAACTTTTAGCTTTGTATTTCATAATTATTTAAATTGAATAGAATTTTTTTTTTTTGGAGGGGATTTAAACTTCCCAATGTAGCAGTGGGTTAGTTCAGGAGAATTAGAAAGTGAAAATTACTATGAGCAGTCTGAACTATAAAGCACTGATGAGTCTAATTTCAATGTCAAAGCTAAACTAAATGCAAAAAGAAAACAGAAAAATTGTGCAAAGTATATTGATTTTTAATTTTTTTCAATTTTGTTAATCTTAAGGCTTTTGCTTAGATTCAACAGTTATAGGCTCAATGGGAAACATGCTAAGAAAGTATCATAGATAAGATAATTTGTCAAGATAAAGAAGATACTATTTTAATATCCCTTTTAAAGTGAAGTTGGTTGGAGGCAGGGAGGTGTTCCAGATAAGGCACTGTGAGCCACTTTCTCTCCCTTTGCCCCTAAGTTGTGAAGAGCCCCCACAAAGGGCCAGAAAGGAGGACAAGTCAGGAGTGCAGTGAGTAGACAAAGGAGTGTACAGGAAGTGGATACAAGGTCAAAGAGCTCCGAGGTAAATTCATGGAGAGTTTTAGTCCCAAGCAAAGTGAGTTTGGTCTCAAACAATCAGTAACATTTATGCTCCTTGTGAAATCACAGCATGTATCTTCTCTGCCCATAGTGAGGTCCTGCTAAATATCTGCTTTGCTAAACCACTGCCATTTTATGTGGTTATTGGTGACTATCCAAGGAATGTAAATGCAAATTGAATACCTGAGGTCTTAGTGCCTCCATTAGAGTGTATGTATTAAATTTATAATACTTTGCCATTCTGTAGTGTTTTTCATCTCTGGATCTTGAAATGCTTTGAAATGTTAATTAACTGATCAACTTAATTATTTACCAATAAACTGATGCTTGTACACCAATATGAGAACATTTTATTTTCTGTTTGTGAAACTTCAACAATGTGCCTGCTATGAAGTACTAGAAAGTCTGGAGTCTTTTTTTTTTTTTTTTTTTAAGGCCTCCAGAAGATAGGGCACAGTGAGAAAACCAGGTGGGAGGTGGGGTAACCATGTAAAAAAATATGTTATGGGTTTAAATAGTGAGAGCTGCTTTTATGAGAAATGCAAGTGAGAGAGAAATGTCCCAGACTCCTCTCTTAACAGAGGTGTGCACTCAGCAAGACATTACATATTCTTGCTGTCAATAGACTGGTGCTTTTCTTTTCTTTATTACTTTACTTAGTCCTTGTATAACTCTTCTTATAAGCATTGAGTAAACCCTTGCTACCTGAGTAGTTCCATTTGATGAGAAGGCTCTTGTACCAACAGCAGTGAAATAATGCAGAGGAACACACATGAGGCCAGAACTAGGACCTTGATTCAGAAAAGCATATAAGCATGTACTTAATTTTAAGCATGTTCTTGAGTCCCCTTGACAGCTTTTGGGAGCAATTGGGACAAGGAGCCTGGAAATGGTAGGGGGATGGTCAGAGATTGGACAAGGAGGCTGGATAGGGGGTGGGAGCTGGGCAAGTTCGCGGAGATTGGAACTGGCTGGGCAAAATCACTGGGACTGGGACGGGAGATGAGAAGCTGGGCGGAATGGTGTGTAAGAGTCAGCACTGGGACAGATTGACAGAAGGATCTGTGATCACTAGAACACATTCCCTTTCAGAACTTAGAATGGAAACCAAGGTTCTTGAGTCTTGCCATTCCTCTGCTGTTAGCAAATAGCCGTGAAACCCACTAGCAAAGTGCGTGTCTCATCTCCCTGTCATGGCCGGGCCACATGAAAGTTGACTATTGCTGTTATTTACTACTTTAGTTCAAGTGGCAGAGGTCTTGGTAATGGATCTGAAAGATTCCAACCCTTCTCATGATCCACGTGGGTGTCAGTATGATTCCACATGACTGGAATTCTGTTTTCAGTTGGCTTTAAAAAACAAACAAACATAACCCCCCTGACCCCAGTAAGGAATTACATCCAAAAAACTATGTTAAAAGATGTTATGATTGCAAAGCCAAGCACTCAGAAGTTAGGAAATGCCAACATTAAAGTTCCCTGTGCAACCGTAATTTGTTCCCTTGTACATAATCATTATATTACAAGCTTTAATTACATGATCGTATGCTATTTTTCTACAGGACTCCTGCCTCATTCAGTGCACAGGATGGACAGTACTCACTGAATGAGTAGCTGTTTAATATTTTGTTCTGTCCTCCATGGATCAATGTGTGGCTGTATGTCTTATTTAACTGGATACTATTCAGAACTTTCTCTGAAATGATGAACTTCCTCATGGGTTTTTCTGTGGCGTTCATCAGTATAGTATCTGACTGCTTCATAAACATTAATCACGGAATCATAGAAATGTGGGTCTGGAAGGGACCTTGATAGGTCATCTAGTCCAGTCTACTGCACTGAGGCAGGAGTAAGTATTATCTCGATCGTCCCTGACAGGTATCTGTCCAGCCTGTTATTTAAAACCTCCAATGATGGAGAGTCCACAACCTCCATAGGCAGTTTGTTCCGGTGCTTAAGTATCCTTACAGGTAGGAAGTTTTTCCTAATGTCTGACCTAAATCTCCCTTGCTGCAATTTAAGCCCATTACTCCTTGTCCTGTCCTCAGTGGTTAAGAAGAACAAACTATCACCCTCCTCTCTTATAACAATCTTTTATGTACTGAAGACTGTTATCATGTCCCCCCTCAGTCTTCTCTTCTCCAGACTAAACAAACCCAGTTTAATCAACCTTTCCTCATAAGTCTTGTTTTCTAAACCTTTAATTGTTTTTGTTGCTCTCCTTCGGACTTTCTGTAGTTTGTCCACTTCTTTCCCAAAAACTGGACACACTACTCCAGTTGAGGCCTTAAACGTGCTGATTAGAATACTCCTTGTGTCTTGCTAACAACACTATTGCTAGTACATCCCAGAATGATTTTCGTTTGTTTTGAAACAGTATTACATTGATGATTCATATTTAGTTTGAGATCCACTATAACCCCCAAATCCTTGCTGCAGTATTCCTTCCAAGGCAGTCATTTCCCATTTTGTATTTGTGCAGTTGATTATTCTTTCCTAAGTGTAATACTTTGCATTTGTCCTTATTGAATTGCATCATACACCTCTACCTCGATATAACACTGTCCTCGGAAGCCAAGCCGCGTGAAACTAGGTGAAGCCGCGTTATATTGAATTTGCTTTGATCCACGGGAGTGCGCAGCCTCTCTTCCCCCTCCTCCCCCCCCGAGCACTGCTTTACCGCGTTATATCCGAATTCGTGTTATATCGGGTCGCGTTTTATCGGGGTAGAGGGGTGTATTTATTTGCAGACCATTTTTCTAGTTTGTCAAAATCATTTTGAATTTTAATCCTTTCTGCCAAAGTGCAGGCAATCTTAATTCTGGCATTTCCTATCTTTTGAGTGCTTGACTTTGCAACCTTAATGTTCTTTTAGCCTAGGGTTTATAATTTTATGTTTATTACCATAGTTGCTAGAGAGCCTGATCAGGATCATCAATGTGATAGGTGCGTTTGAAGATCAAAACTAGACCTGCTCCCTGCCCCAAAGGGCTTACAGTCATAAGAAAAGCTATTTAATCTGTTTTAAAAATGAAATTATTAATAAAAAATAAAAGTATAATTAGTCTGAGATGTCCTATTTAGAGGGTAAATGATGTTTTCTTGATATGCCTTGTTTGTAGAGCCTGCTGGGGTTCTTTTTTCTTTTAAGTTTTTCTATAACACATCATTACAACATTTTAATGTAAATTTCATTCAGCTTTCTTTTTTTATTTGAAATGCTATAAAACAGAAATAGGATAATTCAGAAAAATCTAAAAAAAAAAATTAGTGAAGTGAATTTAGTAGATGAATATAATTATGTCTTGGTGACCATCCTGCTCATATAATTATTTTTTAAAAAAATCTTTAAATCCAGATCAGTAACTCAAACATATACTTTAAAATTACAAATACACTTAAGCGTAAATATTTGTATTGGTCACTTACTGAGGTAGGGTTTCTGAGAGTTTTCCTTCGCTCCATTTCCAAAAAGAATTGCTCACATAGGTCATATCCTGCTTGCTTTACGTATGCTGGGGGGTTACTTATATAAGTAAACTGTGTATGATTTAGCCTGTGATAATAAATATTCTACTTCAGATGCTTAGGATACCATCAGTTGTTGAATGTGAAAAGGGCTTATGAGCTCTATTTTGTGTGATTAAGTAGTCGAGTAAGGACCTGACCTTAAGACCTTCAAATGGCTCTTCAGATATATTTGCCCTGACCTTTCAAAAGGGCTGAGCACCTACAAATCATATTCATATTAGTAGGAACAGCAGGTGCTCAGCTTCTTTAGAAACCAGTTCCACTATTTTTTTACATGTATTTAATGTTACTGAATCTGAATCTTAATATCGCAGATGTTTCAGTTCATTTTTTTCAAGCTTAACGTAGTTGCCATTCCTATAGTCTCTCTTTAATTTTTGAAAGAACAATTTTAAATTAATGCCTTGGACTTTGAATAGGCACTGGAAAACCTCTATATTTTTGCCTGCTCTCTACAACATCTGTACCTAATAACTAATGTACTGCATTTCTGTTCTTATTGGCAGTGGTTTGTATGAAGTGTTCTTACAGAACAGGTGTGATTTGGATAGGTTAGGGCTCTGAATTTTAGGGTTCATTTTATTCAGGACCAGGGAAAAGACACAGAAGAGAGGGAGGTAGATGTATATAAGAATGTTCATTCCTCTCTCTCCCCCCCCCCCGCCGCTTGGTAGAGGAGAAGGGAAGAAAGCCAGAGGGAGAGCAGCCAACCTGAGCATTGCTAATACAAACCATACGTTATATATCTGGAGCTTGTATGTATTTAATGTGATCCTTTATGAGGGGAAAGTGGCTTGCCTAGTGCCATTTAATTAACTCTTCAAATGCTAAATTTGAAAACTGATTTGCAATTTTTTAGGTGATGCATATTCTGGGTACCCAGTTCTAGACAAGGAAGACTGGACATAAACTCCTTCAAAGCCCCTTGGCCAGAAAGGGTTATTCAGAAGATGTGAATTCCTTCCTTACCGCCAGTTTAGGGATAAGTGCCTCATCTCGGCAATGCTTCTGTCCTCTTAGAGTATAATAAAAGAATTATTCAGGTTCCAGTTGAAAGTGAAAAATGGGATCATCTAAACTTAATCTCTGATGGACATTTTTCCATGTTGATGAGACAAATGTGCAACTTGAAACACTTTGGCAGTATGTTGGTCTCTGCTTGGGAAAGGTATAAGAGATCTGATATATTAGGAGATGTCAAGTTGAACATGGAATAAAAACCCTAGGCAGGCAATGTTTCAGATGAGAATGGAGTTACTTTAGTAGAGTTGTTTGTATATGTGTGTGAGGGAGGAAGGGCCAAGGATGGTGGTACAGTGTCTTGCCTGAAATACACCTGGCTCTCCTAGTATTGTGAAACTTGTTCTGACATTGTAGTGTGCAGCTGGAGTTGTTGGTAAGTGATATACAGGATTTTCTGGTCAGGTAGTTAATAGACCTTCTGTCTCCAGTTGTCTAGAATCTGTTTTCAGAGGATTCAAAAAGTCCTTTCTGTGGGACTGCTCTCCATTTCCATGTATGTATAACTGTCTATTGGACCATCTAACATGCCCTTTGTCCCTTGGCAAATGCATAAATTGGGCCCACTCTGCTGCTGCTCCTAGGCCATCAAGGAAGGAACCTAACTGAATTTGTTTAATGGATTTTTTCCCCACTCAAGGGGGAGATTGAGCTTGTTGTCTGGGGAAATGACTAAGTGTCATTTTCTTGGGACTGGGGAAACCACAATCCAACATTAGATTGAAACCATGTTAGTTATCAGCTGTTGGGCACTATTACAAGAGCTACAAGCTTCTATCAAAGTGCCTTCAATTTAAACTTCATGGTAACTAGAAAGCAAAAGATAGCTGTTTTCTGTTTGCAAAGCTTGTTTGCTTAAGTATTACTGCTGCCAGTTCATTAGCTTTTTTAAAAAAAAATATTTTGCTTTCCAAATGTTATTTTTGATCTGCTTTTTATTTATCAGGTAGAATTGTTCTCCATATAATTCAATTGAGAGCAGACCCACATGCACGTACACATAACATTTGAGCAGAAACCCTATTTAAATGGTTAAATGGTAATTGGAAAGGTAACCTATATGGTAAATGTATCTTTCACAGTACATTCTTGCTGTGGCTGTAACATTAATACAAATGGGTTTGGTAGGGCAATGAGCTACTATCACATTTTTAATATGTAAAGCTCAACTGCCGAAGGCATTGGCAATATTTCAGTAACCAGGATAAGGGAAGGGAATGTCTCTTTTGTTCTTCCTTGGTCATCCATATAGAAATCTTCATTTGATCATGCTTTTAAAAATCAGAGCAATACAAACAGCATTTGCTTGGTTGACCCTTGATCCTACATAGTGTAAAGCTCCTCTCATACTTTGGTGAAAAGTATATCATCCAAATGCTGAGGCTCCTACTTGCTCAAACAGAGCTGTTAAGATGAATTTTAGTATTTGACCATAAGAGGGGGTCAAATATACTTTATTCTTTCTTGTGATTGCTAGGTAAATTTGCATGAAAACTAGCTTTGTTTCCAAAGTCTCCTCCAGCTCATCACATGAATGTCATCTTCTGACTGTGACGGTAACATGGATTGTCAGAATAATATGCAAGAATAATTTATTCACCTCAGCGTTCCTGTAACAATACTGTATTAATAATTATTAGTACCTCCTTATGATGTAAGGAAAGAAGAGGCAGTACTAGCGTGCCTGTGTTTAGAATACCCATTGGCATAATATGCAAGCTCGCCCAGGTAACACAGAGATAAGCATTATATAAAATGCCTAGATAGAGATTTTCCATTACAACTGACTGAAATTGAAACTACAAACTCCCAAGCTCTTCTCAGTCACAACAATTAGTATAGAAACATATACCACAAAATAAAGTTGGATTTTCTTTCTTACCCTAATGAAAGGGAGGATGTCACAGGAATAAATGCCTAACACTTTATATGGCCAACTAGCCTTTATCCAGGACAAATATGTAAGTTACTTTATTTTGTAATATAAATTTAGTGAATTTTGCAGACTTGATAGTAGCCCTGCCTTTGATCTTATATTTATATTTACTGATGGACCAAAGTGGGCCCATTTTTAGAATCTGGGTCCACCTGATTTTTTATATCTTCTGAATACAGGATATGCAATAGACAATGCAAAAGAATGGTATAAGAGACGACCTTTCGACTTGCTGTTCACGCATGGTGAAAATCAACAACAGGAGCAAATTATCCCTTTGAAAACGAAGATCCTGTTTACAAGCAGATGTCAGGAGTACTTATTTTTCAATGGGGAAGACAGACACAGAAAAATGAAATAGAAATGGGATGGTCTCTAAACAAATTTTTCACAAGGCATTGGGACCTCTAATTTTTTTACTCTGGTGCCTGATATACGTCTAGGGCCCCACTAAATTCACGATCCATTTGGGTTAATTTCACAGTCACAGGATTTAAAAAATTGTAAATTTCATGATTTTCAGCTATTTAAACATGAAATGTTATGATGTTGTAATTGTAGGGGTCCTGACCCAAAAAGGAATTGTTTGTAGGGGGGATTGCGGTACTGCTATCCTTACTTCTGAACTACTGCTGGTGACAGTATTGCCTTCAGAGCTGAGCAGCTGGAGAGTGGCAGCTGCTGGCTGGGAGCCCAGCTCTGAAGGCAGAGCCACCGCCTGCAGCAGTGCAGAAGTAAAGATGGCAGGTATGGTATTGCCACCCTTACTTCTGCGCTGCTGCCTGCAGAGCTGGGCCCTCAGTCAGCAGCCACCACTCTCTGGCCACTCAGCTCTCTAGGCAGCAGAGCAGAAGTAAGGGTGGCATGGTACGGTATTGCCACCCTTACTTCTGCGCTGCTGCCTGCAGAGCTGGGCCCTCAGTCAGCAGCCACCACTCTCTGGCCACTCAGCTCTCTAGGCAGCAGAGCAGAAGTAAGGGTGGCATGGTACGGTATTGCCACCCTTACTTCTGTGCTGCTGCTGGCGGGGTGCCACCTTCAGAGATGGGTGCCTGGCAAACAGCTGCCATTCTCTGGCCATCCAGCTTCTGAGGGCAGTGCAGAAGTAAGGGTGGCAATACCGCAAATCCCCGAAAATAACCTCGTGACCCCCCTGTAACTCTCTTTTGGGTCAGGACCCCCAGTTTGAGAAATGCTGGTCTCCTCTGTGAAATCCGTACAGTAAGGGTAAAAGCACACAAAAGACCAGATTTCATGATCCATGATGTGTTTTTCATGGCCGTGAATTTGGTAGGGCCCAAACTATGTCCCTGCTGGCTCGTCACTCTAGTAGTTGAGGTGTTTTGATGTTCTTTTGAGAGCCCAATGAGTTGTGTGTGTGATACACCTGGTGTAATGAGCAACACTGGAGGTGGATTTTTGTTCTGATGTACAATATGTACTTAGTACATGAGACAACAACAGATTACTTAAGCAGTGATATGGGAAAAGAAAATATACTGTTACAAATCAATCAAATTTTATTCTATGAAGCTCTCAGTAGACAGTAAGGGGAGTGTTTTTTTCCAGTTGAGATTGGTCCTTCTTGTAAAGAGTAGCAGTCACTAAATTAAAGTCTTTAGAACACAGGGAATCTGCAAATATACCACAGCCACTCAAAATGAAACCATAGGAATGATTGTATTTTACCAGGACCAGAAGAAATGACCAATTGTGCCTGTGAAACAACACTCCTGTCACAAGGCAACACTAGAGACTTTAATGTAAATGGACTGGAGTCTATGAGTTTTGTAAAATAAAAATAATCTGTGTTATTTCTCTTAAATGAGACATGTCCCTTAAATATCTATGAGTGAAAATGTTCTCAGATCAAGTGGGTTCAGAAATACATTTATGCAAAGTTTCCAGTGAATATCCTGGAGTATGGCACAGAACAGTGCCAGGGAGAAGAAACCTTAAAGAGAACCATGTGCCTTCAGATATGTCAGAACGTGTATTTCATGTCTTTCCTCCCTTTAGTTCTATGTTCTTGTCTGAGGAGGTGCCAGGGATTTTGTACGTATACAAAAATTTAGGTTGGCTTGGGGTCTCGGACTAACATGCCATTCCAGGGTTGTCAAAAACTGCTCAGTACCAGAAACTGTTGATGAGATTCCAGATGTCCCATTAGTACCCTATTCTATTTTTGGTATTAAGTTACTTTTAGAAGGAAATGAATTTGCTGAGGAGATGAGGACTTCTGATCGTGTTGAGGTAGCAGCAGATAAACCCAGACAAATAAATTGGATATAAAATACTTTTCTGATGCCAGACCACAGACTTTTTAGTAATATACTGTGCTAAATACCAGAGTGTTGGGTGCCAGTAGAAACACTAAGAGAAGGGCAAAGTACATGTTGGTTTTTAATTCATTTTTTTAAAAGAAGAGAAAAGCCCATTCAGAAGTGAGTAAAAAGGAAAAAAAAGAAGTGAGTTTTTTTGGAGGGGGTTCAGGTTGTGTTGCTATTAACACTTAATTCGCACACACGCTGTCTCTGTCTCTCTCTTCCAGTCCAGACCATAAAACATCCAGGATGTGCATTATGTCTGATATAACATTGCTTTTAGAACCACAGTGTTAAAATCCTGTGGCATTTTGCGTATTTACCTGCTCTGTCTTAACATTGCGTTATTGCTTTTTGGTTTTGTTTTTCAAAATCATTCTCCCTTACAGCCAGATTCTTTCTGCTCCAAGCTGCAGTGAAGTTTTAACCCCCTATTTGATGTCATTCCAGTGGCTGTGATGTCACGAACATCTGCTTTTTAACTTCACTGAAGGACTAGATAGACTCTGACAGAGAATACATTTGTGGTCTAGAAGTAATAGTCAAAAGTGTGCATGATGCATTAAAGCATGCATGTTTATTTTTGTGAATTTTTTTGTATTTGTGAAAATTACATTAAAGATTATTAAATTTGTTTGTGTGATTATATTTTAAGGTTTTCCCTGATATAAAAGTTTGTTTAAATCCAAAATCAGATTATAATGGAAATTTTCTCCAAGTGAAACTTTGCATAAAATATATTTCTGAACCCACTTGATCTGAGAACATTTTCACTCATAGATATTTTAGGGACATGTCTCATTTAAGAGAAATAACACAGATTAGTTTCTTTGGATTTTATGCACAACTAGCAACATCTTATGAACCTCTTTGCAGAATTTATATTATTTCATATTTTATTTAAATTGTTTCACCTGTTTATAAAAAACACAAGCAATTACCTATCATGACAAGTGGATTATAAAATCTTGATGGATTTTTGTAAGAAATTTGTAGAAAATTACAATCCAATGCCTTTGTATATGTGCCAGAAAGTAAAATATACATTTTATGTAATGTTACTTATAAGAGGTTTTATGTATTTTACTTTCAAAAGAGCTTTTCTCTCAAATCTGTAATGAGTTTTATGCTTATTTTGTGATAAGAAAGGGAGAACGTTAAGGTCTGGATCAGATGCTGTTTAATCTTAGTTATCCCCCAACAAAAACCCAACTCCTCTTGGTCCCTGGGGGGACCTGTGCCAAGGAAACCACTCTTTTAAGACTTTTGCAGCCCGATGTAGAAGTCATTCATGATGCTTGTTGAATAAGGATCCCTCATATCTTAACAATTCCTGCATAGATGATTCAGTATAAGAGTGTTCTTGTGTGTGCGTGTGTCCTCAAAGATGATCATGGGAATGTGTTTTCAGAGTGCACAGATATAAGGTGCAGAAAGGGTTAAAATGTATGGTCAAAATTTACCAACTTGGGTGCATAAAATTAGTCTCCTAAATGAAAGTGGCCTGATTTTGAGAGCTGCTGATTGCCCCAGTTCCCATTCAAGTCACTGGCAGTCATGAGTGCTCAGCACCTTGACAGGCCACTTCTATTTAATATTAGTTTCAGTTGCCTAACTTCAGGCATCAAAGTTAGAAAATGTTGGTCTGTATTATATTGAAGTTCTGTTTCTTACTTATACTATAAAAATAGTTCACAAACCTTCCCTTTCAGATTTGTGAAAGCACCTGAAGTAAAGTTTGGATCAGAGGCTTCTCCCTTATTATATTTATGGGCACATTAAATGTATTTCTTGTGTAGTACTTTTTCTTTGGAAATACTATCTAGTTTGAGTTCCTAGCACTCTGATAATGATCAGAAATCTGTGGGAATGAACAATATATTGCACTGCTGGAAAAGACAAATATTAGGGCTTCTGAGCCCCCAAAGCAATTTGTACGACTTTGTCTTCAATAAATATAGTTAAGTTGTAGTTTTCATGAAGCAGAGAGCTTGAGAAAAATGGCCAAAGCTGAACCCAATGTTGGCAGGTGTTGAGTAAAGTACCCTCCATCAAGCCCTGCCAATGCACTACAGTATGGATCTGTGGATCCTATTATTATTCCAGTCGTGTTGCCATTTGCACTCAATTGTGGGGTGATTCTGTGAATTAAATTGAGCCAGTAAGATACCAGTTACTTAAGCCAGATTTCAACCAGCTTTCTAAATACGGTCCATTTACCCACTATTCTTCCCTAAACTTCCTCAAATACCTCCCTTTTAAAACTGTTTGTTTCACTGTTGCTTCAACCCTTCAGCCCTTTTTTGACAGTTATTAGACCACACACTTGGTGTCTTAAATTGTTTTACTTTGTGAAACTCACTTAGAAAAATGTGGAAGATTTAAAAAAAAAAAAAAAGTTTGACATGTTCCAAAAACTATTAATGTTTTGAGCCCTTGTCAATTATTTCTAATGTTAAAAGTCAGCAGATGGAGCCAAAGACTTGTAGAAACATGGCTTGTGCTGAATGTGTACTATACCACAAAAATCATTAGGTTAGCTGGGAGAATTTGTACTGAAATTCTTAAGAGCCAGGAAATTCAAATATAATGCTAAGCTCCATTATGGCGTTCTTAATCGAAAGGTGTGTACATGCAGAATGACTTTTTCACCCCTTTATGTATTGAAGACCCCCAGCAAAACTGGGAGTAACAAAGCTTGAGCTTAAACTCTGAATTTTCTTACCTTATGGGTTCAAGTTAGAACATCAAAAAATCAAATATGTGACTGGATTTATATCTGTCTGGTTCATTTTTTTTGTAGTGCTGATCACCATGATATCAGAAAAGAATGTTATTTTATGATCAGTAATGTCTGTAGTTATGCTAAGGTAAGAGCAATAGGATCCCATTCTTCAGGGATACGATTTGAATATCAGAGCTACCACCCCAAGTTACCTTGTTGCACAATTGCTCAAGTATTTTAGTGGGGTGTTGCATCTTCCTCTGAAGCAACAGGTATTGGCCTTTGTCAGAGGCAGTATGCCAGACATAATGGTTTAATTGAATTTGGCAAATCCTGTGTTTTGGCTAAATGTGTTAACATCTTTTGGGTTATTTGACAGTAATAAATGTTTTTTAAAAGGAGAAAATATAAAGGGTTTATTTCCGAACTGTGTATTGTTTATGCTAGTTTAATAAAATAAAAGAAAAAACCTTGAAGGCAATAAGTGGTATCTATGAACAGAACATGGAGCACTCCAGTCGCACACAACTGTCTTTTGCCTTTGAGTAAGGTTGGAGAATAACTTGTAAGGTGACTAACAGCAGTTATTTTAGTTAATTAAACTCTGACAAAGTTGTATTAATTCTCCCTCCCCAGTTCAACTCATTAAGTCCTGTGAGGAAAACAGTATACACACTAGTTCCTTTTCTTCCATACTTTTATCTGTCTTTTAATCCTGATGGGGCTTGAAGTTAGATCTCCTTATTTTTATGAGCAGCTGACTACTTGGGCAGGCTGTGGAGATGTGGCTTTCTGGCCAAATCAAAAGTCATTCTTAATTGTCTGTTTCTCTAAGGCCTAGTCTGCACTTACAATTTTTGACAGTGTAGCTGTGCCAGCAAAACCCTTCTAGTTTAGATGCAACTGTACTGGCCAAAAAGTGCTTTCGGCAGTATAGTTTATACTGGTTTGGTGAGTAAAGTAAGCTATACTGGCGAGAGCACTTCTGTGCTTGTATGACTTTGCCTGCACTACGGCTTTTGCTGGTATAGAAGTTTCACCAAAAATTACTTCTCTAATCCACTGTGCTATGCCAGCAAAAGTTTCTAGCGTAGACCTGGCCTAAGTCTTGATTTAAAAAAAAATTTTTTTTTTTTTAGTGAGCCACATTCACTCTTGACTTCCTTGTGAGTGTCTCCAATAATATATTACTTTTTCCCAAATGACATTGCCAAGTCGCCTATATTAAAACTGTTCCTCATTTCAAGCCATGCAAGTGTACCCAGATATCACTGTGATTATATAAATGCCTTCATAGTAATAATTCTCAAAATCTAGCTGGGATATTCAGTGGTCTTGCTATAGCATGTCAAGGTTACTTTTGGATGGCCAGTCTGTCTTCAGAATTGGTTTGCACTGAGATAAGCCACACTATCAAAGACTAGAGCAAATGCTATTTTGGTTGTTGAGAAGAGAACTGTTTCAACTAATGAGGTAAAGTTCAGAGATATGATGGCTGCTGCAGTGGGATCTGTTATATGTAGCTACCATAAGAGAGAGGCACTAATAATTCATTAGTTCTGTAGTGTTGCAAGCTTTCAATTGCTTGCTGTTGCCTTTTGTCATTGCTATCCTTTTTTTTTTAAGGCACTTCCTGATATTATGTTTCCTTCAGTGTAATTATCAGAGTGAGCAAAGCTAGTTGGGTGTCTTTAGTTTTGTACCTAATCTTATATAGATATGCCTACCTTTGTAGAATGTTTGTTGTGCCAGACATTTTTTCTGATTAATTTTCATATAAAAATGGTACATAAAATTATAACACATGTAATGTGTCAAAAGACAAATGGTGATGCATTTTGCATCATTTTTAAGTACATAAACCAGATCAATTTATAAGCAAAGGGAGAGGAGCTGTTTAGGATTGTAATAGCTATTGACAATGGGAAAAAACTGAAAAACTTCTTGGCAATTAGTTCTTTTTGATCATGGAATGGTACCTTAAAAGGTATGGTGGAAGCTCCATCACTTTTGTCCAGGGTAGTTTTAAACATCCAAAGGATTAGAAAATGTACTGAGTAAGGAACAGTTCTGCATTGGTTAGGTGATGGATGCCCTGAGGACTGGATTCAGCCTACTTGATATATTTTAATGGCCTACATGGCATAGTTGGATTCTGCATAATCTTAGCTTTCATTGGAAAAAAAGAGAAGTCACTGGTTGTGAAGCTATAACTGATGCGATGTTGTAGGTCTGAGTCTGCAGACAGCCTGAAGCAATGTTTCTGGGAGATGTCAGCTCTCCCTCCCACAATCTCTTTGGAATGTTAACACAGAAGCCTAATTATGATACTTGAAATGTCAATGTTAGCAATTTCAATGCTGATCACTGAATGCTGCAAAAGGGAATGGTTGTGAAGCCTACTGGATGGGGAAAGTTGGGAACTGCTGCAAGAAAATACAAAGGAAAGAATAGAGGAGATATTGGTAGGGAAAGGAGAGAAACAAATGGCAAAAAAAATATTCTTGTTATAACAAAGGACGGAATGTTAGAATCTACATAAACCAACTTTAAAACTCTACCTAATACTGCCTCTCCACACTGTCAGTGCTCTCAACTTCATCCACGCATTGTCATACTTCCACACAATGACCTTCATGACTTCTTCAAGGTAGCCCCTGAACAATAGTATGAGCTCCCTGACTCCATTTGCACATCCCTACCCTGTCTGCCTTTAAGTCCCCACTTCTGTTGTTCTGTTATTTATTCTGTTAAAGACCCACTTCTGCTACTTATAATGAATCAAGTTGATTTGTATGCACATTTTATCTAAATTGCCAACTGTTTTCCCCCTTTTTCCAGGTCTCTTTCTTCTGCTTCGTTCTCAGAACTCATTGGAGTAGGGACCAACCGTAAGCATTTGGAAAGCGCCTAGCACATAGTGGTTGCTATTGTGCACAACACCCACACCCACACCCCCATATTTTGGCTATATTCCACTCTTGATCTTTTTGCAAACCTCTCTCTGCCCTTAGTGAGAGTTCTGCTGTGGAGTATGGAGTCTTAAATGAATACCTTGGTCCACCTATCATAATTCAAAATGGAATTTGACTCCCTCTTCAGAATGAGGCGGTGTAATAGGTCTCTGATTTGTTTTGATTCTGCGATACATTGTATTCTCTGATCAGTTTAATCCTAAATACCCTCTGTCCATCATTGTAACATGAAAAAGCGGGAAGAAGGATTTTATTTCAATTTGAAACGTTTAGTTTATATTGGAAAACAGGACAGATTTTGTTTTAAATAAGAAAGTGATGTGCTGTCTTGCACAGAACATAGAGTATACTGAAGCAGGTGGGCCACAGCTCTGATTTGTTTGAATCTTGGTCAGATTGAGGCTTAAAAAATTAAATCAACAGGATTACGAAAAAGATGAGGATGGAAGAATTTGTTCTTCTGATGACTGTTTAGCGATTTAGGCAAGTAGAGGGTGTGTTAAGATACTAGTGTAAAGCTGCACAGCTAGCATTTGTATGTTGCTCCTGTAATGGGCAGAATGTACATGCTGTGCAACATAGCATGAACTATTTATTTTACACTCAAACTAATTTTTAAGTTTTTAAGGACCCCTCCCTACCCACCATATGATATAACTTTGGATGCAATGAAGTCACAACTCACTGAGGGGAGTGGGGATGGAGGGACAGGGAGAGGGATGACCATTTTAGTGGATTAATCAAAAAAGCCTATGCAAACAACTGAGAGGATTTTTTCTTCCAAGCAAGTCAATACAGTTACACAGCCTGACATTGTTAGGTGAACCTTTATGATCTCATAGGCTACTGTAGGTTTTTGTGTGTTAGACCTCTCTCAGTAAAAGTGTGGGCACTGTCTACACAAATTCATAGCAGCTGTCACAGTTTAACTGTGGTGCAGTTTGGTCAAGACCCCCTGAACTTTTTATTTTGGGCTAATCCAGTCTAGTGTGATCAGTGTATGCATCTCCAGCCTTTAGGTCCGTTAATTACGTGGCAAGTGTTGGGTCGGTAGTGTCAGGCTGTATAAAACAAACACAGAAGAGACAACAACTGGGGAAGTGAAGTGTTTATTGTTTGGTATATGAAAGCCATCATTTTAAACAGTTCTCTTCCTATCTTTAGAAGTCCCTGGGAGAACTCTAGTGGCTTTCTTTTTGTCTGTCATGTAAACCTGGCAGAATAAAAATGTTTCATAAAAATAATTCAGCTAAAAAATGTCTGGTTCAGCGTTGCTATATTTTCTAAAGGGGCCAACAGTACTAATAAACTTTGTGCATGCGGAACTCCTTGTCCATCTGTTTATAGAGTAATTAAAATAAAAAGGATGGGGCAATAACTATGTACCGTGGGTTGTTTAAGAGGACAGAAACCTGTCTAGTTTTTTTTTCCTAATCCTTTAGTGTAAAAAGAAATCATTTTCTCCCAGGGCCTTTCCATAGCTTCATTCATTCTAACTCGTGTTTGTAATGACATTTTGAGAGATTGTCAGTTTGGGGGATGCGGAACCAAAGCAAAAGGTCTTTGAGTCAGGGGAAGAAATCTTGTGAGTTTATGAATTTCCCCCTCTTTAGTTCTCTGTCATCAATGGGAAAGGTAAAAATGTAGAATTATGTTCCAGCTTTCATACATTTCGGTGCCTCTATTTTAGTCTTCCAGTGACAGAAAGTGCTGGGGAGTTGTGAGTAGTTTATTTCATCTCCTTTGAAGAAAAAGTTAAATTTATAATCCCAGATCAGACCTTTCCTATAACTCATGCAACTCATCCTGTTAACTGTTTTAATATATGGCACCACTATTTCATTAAACAACATCCAGGAATAATTAGTTCAGCAACGATGCCTCGGAACAAAAGCCCTTGATTTTGTTTAACTTTATAAGTTGGTCTCTTTTGATCTGCAAGAGCACATCTGGGGCCTTTAAGAAAGCAGAAAGAAAAATATTAAACGTTTACTAAGGCTGCTGTTGAGGATTTTCAAAGCACAGTAACCCTTTGGTACCAGGATGTAACTCGCAGGCAAAAAAGTGTGAATTTGTTGTATTTCGTAAGATATCACATCGTGCCTCCCCATGGTAAATGCTGTTTTTGTTAGCAGATGAATATTACAGTTTCGCTTTCAGCTATTTCCAGCGTTTTTATAGATTGCAGCTTATTATTTCTTCTTTACCCAGAATATATTGCTTTCTTTTCCCCCTCCATGTGCGTGCAATCATGCAAAATTACTACTGTAAGCCTGACTATTTTTTCCACCAGGTATGTGTGCGTTTGTAAATTGTTTTTGTTGCTATGTCAAACTTTGTTCCAGTACTTCTGTGCACTTTCTACAGTTAAGTATTTGCAGTGATGGTAGGGGATAAATTCATTTGCTCTTTACTCCATGCTCTGCTGCCTAGATTTTAGAGATGGCTAATTTACACCATCTGCATTATATGATCTCCTAATCGTGAACAAAATTTACTTTCCAATCCAATTCTTCAAAGTTTGCCACTTGAAAAAAAATCACTCAGAAGCAAAGAGCTATAAAGGAAGATTTTGTATACCAATTGTTTTTACTTCCATAAACTAGCAGTGTTTATTGCACAAAGTATACATTTCCATAAATAGTTCTTGATGCCTTTTTCCAGTACTTTAAGTTAGCAAAGACCTAGCATTTGGTTTAGCTGGAATTAGCAGAAAGAACATAACAGATGTAACACTGTATAATTTGATATGTATTGATGTCTACCTGTGTGCATAGTAATTTATATTGTATTTGATGCTGCATCGTACTATAATGCTGTGCAGTATTCATATTTTCAGTATTTTGTTAAATTGCATACAAATTGCCACTGATAAATGTTAACATTTGTCACAGCTACAGAAGCCAACCTGATTGCTCTAATTATTCAGAATTTTTTTCTTTTTATGTATATAAAGCTTTTAATAGCAAGTTTATTTTAAAGAAAGAATAGAGGAATTTGGCCCATGAAGAAGAAATGAGCACAAGAACCTTGACCTGTCAAAATAGAAGTGAAAAGACCTGAAAATATTATTTTTCATTATAGGTTTTATTTTTAAATGCAGCTTTATGTTCACTCTGTGTTTGTTTTTCCTTGGTGAGCCTTTAACTCCAAGGTTATGACCTAATAATGACCTCCTCTCTCCACTCTCAATTGGTTCTGACCTACTCCATTAAGTAAAAAGAAATAACCTAACAGAAGGGTAACCAGATCACTGCTACCACACCAAGGAAACAGGCAGGCTTTGGGATGCTCTTCTTTAATCTCTCTATCCACACAGCCCTCATTTTAATTTGCAAAATTGAACCCAGATCGAGAGCAGTAAAGCCTGAATATGGTAAATATTCATGCCTCAGTGATCTAGAGTGGCTCCATTACATTTCAGAGATTGGGAGAATTACCTTTTGGATTATGTATATTCATGGGCTGATTTTTATTTGAGATATAATATTACTCACGTTGGGCTACATGTCACATATCCTACCTAAACCATCTTTTTTACAAAGCTCCAAATGTTGCTTACACAGAAAAGTTTTACTTCTTTAGCTTGTAGTTTCTCCCTTTGATTCTTTTCAAAAACTGGTAGTAAACAAAAATCTCCTTTAAAGAGGAAGGAGGAAAAAATCCATGTTGAAGAGTTCTTCTTTATAAACCTTTCAACCCTGTGTTTGCTGTGATATATTCTTTTGTACATCACTTTGAAGTCTTCAGATGAAAGTCTTGTTATTGTTCCAAAACTATATCCAGTTGAAAAAGAGGAATTCTGTTTATTTCATTCCAAGAACAAAATTCCACAGTCATTGTTTTCTACCCATCCATTTTGCATTGTCTTTGTGTTGTTTTGGGAGGACGTTTTGAAATATGTGCTTGAAAACCAATTTTGATAAATTGAGGTTTAATTGGTATTAAATGTTAAGCTTATTTATAATACAGCTCTAATAAATACAGAATATGGGGCACTCTCCATATTGATCACTGATTAAATACAATGGATTTATATACATTACTTTAAAAAATACTAATCTCAGCTGCTTTTATTGACGTTGTAGATTATCAAAACAAAGCATTCTATTACAAAGAAATTATAGTGGTGAAAGTAGCACTGCTTATAGTTAAGGTTGCCTGACATTTTCTATTATAAGACTCTGAGTTGAAATTTTCCATGCTGGGTGTGTGTCTCAGAGTGAATTTTTTTCACCTGAAATGGTTTAGCTGTTCAATAACAATTTAAGGGAAAATGTTTAATCCATTTAAAAAAGCATTCTTACAATCATTTAGTTGAGAAATTCTAGTGCTTCTATGCTTTAGAACAGTGATGAGGAATTTGACAGATGGGGAAGATCTTACTGTCGGGGATGTGCCTTTTGCTGTCCCCATGAAAATCTGCCTAAATTTGGCCAACTCACAAGGCTCTGAAAAATCTCACTTCACATGTGATCAGTAGAGAGTTAAAGTTTGAGAGAGAAATTCTACAAAGATTCTGTCTGCACTGAGTATGCACCATCCCTTCCCAACTTCTATGTACTGATCAGACTGTGCACGCCCTGTCCCCACAGAGCAATGGTACAGGCTTCAGCATGGGTCTGCTAGACGTTGCTTTGTCACCAGGCACCAGAACTGAGAGCAGGGACACTTACTCTCCTATGTTCTCAGTGCTTCCCCTGCAGATGCCCAGGCAACATGGAGAAGGAAGAGAAGGAAACAGAGGATGTGAGGAAAAGAGAATGCAGGGGATGAGGAGGAACTGGGGAGGGAAGAGGGTACAGGAGCAGGATTTAGAAGATGGGGATGTGGATAAGAGCAAGAGAGGGATGAGAGGCTGGAGCAGTGGGAGAGGTCAGAAGCCAGGTTGGGGAGCAGAGGGGCAGGAGTCAGGTTGGGAGGATGCCAGCAGGAGCTGGGGAGGGGAAGATAGGAGCAGAACGGGGCAAGGGAAGAAGAATCTGTAACCATTAGAACATGCTTACCTATAGAACTTGAAATGGAATTCGTTATTCCTAGGTGTCAGCATTCAGTTGCTGTCTACCAAATAGTTTTGACACCCACTGGCAAAGTATTTGTTTCCATCCCTCTTTAGTGGCAGGTCCACATAGAAGATAACATCCTTCTACTGCTAACAGTTACTCTTAGCTCAAGTGGTAGAGTACTGTGCTGTTGGATCTAAAGATCCGAAGCCTGCTGATGACCTATGTGGGTAGTCAGTATAGTTCCATAGGTTGGCTTTTTTTTTCCAATTGGTTTAACAAAAAAACGTAGGAAATTAGATTTAAAAAACAAACAAACCCCACCACAATGCTAAAGATGCAAAGTCAAGCACTCGGAATTAGGAAATGGCAGAATTAATGGCAACTTTAATTTGCTTCTTGTGTGCATGCGTTACCATACAGTCCTTAATGATATCATTATACAAGACTTTTTTCCACAGAACAAGTGCTTCCGTGAGTGCACAGGGTGGACTGTGCTCTGGGAATAAATTAGGAGTGTATAGTGAAGGAGGCTGTTGTGTTTTGGATCCCAGCCTCATTTATTGGAGGAGTTGGAATGTATATAATGAATGAGGGCATTGGTGGAAGAGAGAGGATGACCTCAGGACTGAGGCAGTTGAATACTTGTCTGGAGAACTGGAGTCTCCAGTTAGGCAAGTCAGTTAAACCAAATTGTATGTTCCTTATTTTATGGGTATCCATCCAGAGACATCTAGGATCTCATTTGCAGAAGTGCTGAGCATTATCAACTGCAGCTGAGGTCAGTGGGAGCTCAGCTGTGAACATGTAAAATGGTATGTACTCTGAAAATCAGGCTTTAGGCTTCTCAGATTGGGAGCCCAATATTAATTGATACTTTTGACAATTTTGCCTGTACTCTCTGTGCCTCAGTTCCCCATGTATAAAATGGGGATATCACCTCACTTCATAGGGGTGTTGGGAAGGCTAATTTATTAGAGTTTGTAAAGAACTAAGATAGTATAATAAGAGCATCCTAGAAAAGCCCATGAGGACATTAATAATTCAGTATAGGGTTTTGAATGATGTGCAGTAAATAATGAATGGGTCCACACATTGAATGCTGAGGATAAAAAGAAATATTTAGTAGCTGCCTATTCAGTGAGCACCATCCATCCGGAGTACTGAAGGAGGCAGGGGTTCTGCTGGAAAAAAACAGTATGTGATTGTGTAATTAAAGACTGTATCATAATGTCTGCACACAATGGGTGAATTAAAGTTGCCTGGGCAACTGTAATACTGGCATTTCCTAATTTTTGAGTGTTTGACTTTGCAACCTGAATGTTTTTTATGTAGTTTTTATAAAATACACCTCTACCTTGATATAACGCGACCCGATATAACACGAATTTGGATATAACACGGTAAAGCAGCGCTCTGGCGGGGCGGAGCTGCGCACTCCGGTGGATCAAAGCAAGTTCAATATAATGCGGTTTCACTTATAATGCGGTAAGATTTTTTGGCTCCTGAGGACAGCGTTATATCGAGGTAGAGGTGTATGTATTTATACTTGTGTAGCACTGTATGTACAATGATGTGGTGTGTATGAATACAGCGTATGCAGACATTAAACAGAAACTACACCTTTAAACCAGAGCAGCATTAAAGTGAGATCAGTGACATGCCTTTAGCTTATTGGACAGCTGGCTTTTTTTTTTCTTCCTTTTTTTTTTTTTTAAGATGATTCTGTGCTGGTGATAAGGGAATTTTAGCAAACTCCTTTAATGCTGTGTGGTCTATCAGCTGTTTTATCCCACTGTTGCAATGTGGGCTGTCAGGATCTGAAACATCTGATCAAAAGAGGGGACTTCCCTAAAAGATTTTATGGTATAGGAATACACTGACAGCACTGCAATCATAATGTTACTCTACTGAATGCTAGAAACTCTTCCCTCCTTATTTCTGCCCATTTACCAGTAATTCAGGAGGGGCAGACAACATTTTATCCACAATTATATTCTCTACCCCACTCCACACATATGTGGTAGCTGGAGACAAAGTAAGTGTTATCGAGGCACATCAGCACAATCATAACCTCTCCAATGTGTAGTAGGTCCCATCTGCCATTTTGCCCTTGATTATCTGAGAAGAGATGGCCTTCTCCGATCTAGGTTCTGGGGCAAGAGGTTATATCACATGGTGGTTGTATTATAAATAGTCTTACCAACTCTTGTGATTTTATTGCAAGTTGTGTACTTTTCTTAAATTGCTTATCAGGTGAATTGTGTGGTTGTAAGAATCTCACCTTTTTGGGAGGGGCTGTTTTTTGTTGTTGGGGTTTTTTTTGAAAATGTGAACCTGAAAAGCTCAAAAATGGAAGGTAAATAAGAACCCAATTTTCATTTTTTTAAAAATAGCTTATGTTTTTAAGCCAACCTAATGATTTTTTGGATGGCCTGACTGACTCTCACATGAATTTATGCTTGATGCCTTCAACCAGGAACTGTTTGTCTTTGTTGCTAAATGGCATCATCATTTGTGGATCTGTAGAAATTTTCTCTGATATCCATAAATTATCACCTCTAGTCCCAAAGGAGAGAAACTCGCATATCTTAGGTTTAGAGAAGGATTTAGGAAATGATCTGGTTAAAGGTAGGTACAGTTCTGGATTTGGTTAAGTGATCAGAGTTTAAATTAGATCCAGTATTTGAGATTAAACAAGAGTTCACAGTAAAATAGAAATTACCAGATCACACAAGTGTTTCATCTAGTCTGGCAACCTGTGTCCACTAGTGACCCATTCCACATGCTTCAGAGGAAGGCTATAGAGACTGCACAATGGAAAGTTATGAAATAACCTGCCCATAGAGGAAATTTTATCCTAATTCCTGTCAGTTAGTGGTTGACTTATGCCCTAACGCATGAGCATTTATATTCGTTATAAAATATTAAACCCATAATAGTGGATGTTTTCCTATCTTTTAATTGTCAAATCATTTTTTAACCTTTTAAACTTTTGTCAGTGAGTTCAACAGGTTAAGTTTGCATTGTGTGAGTTTTTAAAATTTCCCTTTTCACATTACTTTTGAGAAAGTTAACTACATTTAGTCTAGTTTTTGCTATTTATTTTGAATATACAACATGTACAGTGGAGTCATGAATGCTGCTCCTGCTACAGAGGTTGTGATGAGGTCTGACATCAGGTTGATGGCAGAAGCTTTTCCCTGCCTCCACCCTACTTGGAATGGTGGTGGCAGAGGGCCCCTTCTCTTCCAAAGAGGCAATGGTAGTGGGGTCCTCTGGAACTTACCCCAACAACTGGCGTGGATGTGCTTGGATGTGCTTGGATGAAGGGTCTTCATGCATTCCTCTCCTCCATCCACACATGCAGCCCTCTGCTGGGATGGTGTTGTCAGTGTCCCCCATAGCAGGGATTCTTGGTTTAAACACCCATTGAGATGCATAGCACAATTTTAACTTCTCAAGGATATTGTTTCAGGTTGTCTGTGGATTCAGGCAGACATTGTTTCTTGTCACATTTTCAAGCTTTTTCTTCATCACCATGAGGACAATGAATTTAGGGCTAGATTTTTAAAGGACTCTAGAACCCTAACTCCCATGGAGTTAAGTGCCTAAATAGCTTCAAAAATCTGCCCCTCCCCTCATTTAAAAAACAAAACAAAACTCAGATTTGCATGTAATCTGATAGCTCCAGGAGCTGCTGCTGTTCTAGGCACGGGTCTTTAGTGCTTGTTCCTTACTCCACCCTTGGCTGGAGCCCAAGGCGTTAAATTGGTATCTTCTTTTTGTAGTTTTTAACTCTTATACATAGGAACTTTAGGTATGTTTATAACCCAGTGATTTTTATCTGATGTATTAGTATTTATTATTTACTGTATCTTCTGAGGTTCCACCAGTGTTACAGGAGGGTTGGGTTGCTATATCTGTAGTATCAGTAAGATGCAGTCACAGCACTGGGAGGTAGCAGGATGCTGTGGTTCTTATCTAGAGAAGCTAAGAGCTATGACATATGGAACACTGATAACTTAATGAAAGTTGGATAAGTAAAGAGAAAGAAGCTCTGACGTATCGGGGGAAAAGTCATTAATGGATTTTTTTTTATCCTGTTTCCTATTAGTCTCTAGTTAAACTGCTTTGAGAATCTTAGTGGGCTTTTCCTTTGGTCTTCAAATAACAGGTTCTTTTCTTACATTGAACACATTTGTTTATTTTAAGGGCTGAACAGTGTGGATGCTTTTAATGTTTCTCTGCCTTGGGTTTTTTATTTATGTGTTAATACATGGGTATCCTCCAATCCCCTTTTTAACTCCCGTTATAAACCTCTACATAACGCTTTAGGAATGTTAATGGGATAATCTAAATTAAAAAAAAAATAACCCCCCCCTTCTTTGTAAGGGATGTAAAATTTCAATACATGCGTGTTAATTTACAAAGTGCGAGATACAATCAGTCCCTCTGTGCCACCATTTAGAAACAAAATGTGAATGACCTTATGAGCTAAGTTTGTAGTAACAATTATAATGGTATCCAAGTTAACCATGTTTACAGATATTGTTTGCATACAGCAAAGGCTAACTTTAAAGTTACACCCAATATTGTTCCTTTTCTTGATGTTTCTACAGATCTAGAATTCCAGGGGAGACTATTAAAATAACTTTCCACTTATTGGACCTATTGAACTGTCCTTTTCCCCCAACTTCTCTTCTCTCTGATTTTGTCACGAAGATCATGAGGCTGAAGTTGCTTAAAAACATATCATGCTTTTTGTAAAGGTTTAAAATTGGAAATAGAAAAACAAATAAAATCCCAAACAAATTCCATTTATTTTGCAAAAAATTGGCTGCAATTTATGATTCAAAGTTCTATTGCTCAGGACTTTCAAACCACTGGAGGCTGGATAAAATACTCCAAAATGTATGATGCAATCTCCTTTGTAGAAAGGTGGACTGGATGCTCTACTAGATCTTTTCCTTTCATAATTTCTGTGGTAATAAAGCCCAGCACAATATGTAAAAGTCTAGAGCTATATTATAATTTCTGGAGATCACTTATGTAGGGAAACTGAATATATGTTAGGAAAACAAAATCCCAATTTTAAGTGCCTATCAGGTCCTTTTCAGAGTTTTCCAGGTTTGTATTTTAAGGGCCAGACAAAACAGAGAGATGAGATTTAGCCACTCACTGCAGTCCCTGAACAAAACAATGTTAGAGTATTTTTAAGCTATGGAAGAATGTCTCTGTCAATCCAGGTTAGAGTGAGATGCCACCTCTTGGCAGCAATGACTGGGGACCAGTGCTTTAAGGTACACCTTAATGGCCAGATCAGTAGACCAAGAACTCTTTAATTCGGGCATCCCTCAGGGCTCTGTCCTGGCCCCAGTACTTTTTAATCTATACACTGTGGATATACAAGCAGTGGAGTCAAGGAAATTCATGTATGCGGATGATATTGTCTTAGGTGTTCAGCATACAAGCCTCCATACCATCAGCTGCAACATAACCTGGGATCCAGCACAATGGCTGATTATTTCCAATGTTGGAAACTTAGGCGTAATCCAAAAAAACCCATGCTAACTGCTTTCCATCTGAACAATAAAATGGCCAATATCAAACTCGATGTGCAGTTCTGTGGCGAGAGCATTAGCAACTAAGCTAATCCAAAGTATCTTGGCCTTAACCTTGGACTGCAGTTTGACCTTTTGACAATACCTCAAGAACACCTGCAATAAGGTCAGTCTTGTGTCACGCTTATTAGAAGATTGGCCGGAACATCATGGGCTTTCTTACGAATCACATCTTGCTTTCTTAATCATGTCAATGCAAATGTGAGGATCCCACTGCACCATGACCTGCAGAACCCACCAAAGACAAGATTAAAATCCTGCAACCCTCTATGGAACCGTATCAAGATCCTTACACCCAACTTGGATGCTGAGGCTCAATGGAGAATCACCTGGAACACTTCGACTGCTCAAAACAAAAAGCTCATTGTTGATCCTATTGAGGAACCACCGGGTTTTGGTTTATGTTGGAAAGACTGGTGCAGATTGAATTGCATTAGGACATCTCATGGGAGATGTGGACAAATCCTCTTTACATGGAAAATGAGGCAAACACCTGTATGCGACTGTGATCACCAGGCGCAAACCATAGAGCACATCATATCTGAATGTCCCCTTCATTCTTTTGCCGGTGGCTTGAAGGACATTCAGCAGCTCATTGCTGCGGCAGTGTGCTGGCTATCAAACTTAGATATACATTTGTAGTTATTGCTGCCTACCCAAGCTATATGGAAGAAGAATAAGAAGAGTGAGATGGAACAAAATACTTTGTTGATATTTATGCTCTGCCCAGGCAACAGGAAAATAATGATTTAAAACTCCTTTGACTTGTTACTTGATCCAGATCAACTTACTGATTCACTTTTCTCCCAGTTTTTCTATCTGACCTTTAGAATGAGATGTAATTCTAGTTCTCCTCATCACCAAACAGAAACCGTTTTTTTGCAAGAAACCAATCCCCATGCCCTCTGTCCTTGCACTGTTGGAGCCCAGCTGACAGGGAGAGATGCTATGCTCAGTTAAGGTTCTCCCCTTTAAGATCCATTTACCGTGTACCCCCATACCAACAAGAAGAGAACTTTAGGAAGTAAAGCTATGGACACAGTTTTAGGTGTGCGATATCATTGACTTAACTGTTGCCCTCAGGTACACAAATAAGAACCTTGTATGTGGGAGTAGATAAATGGAGAAAATGTAAGGGTAAGTACCAGGCACACGGAGGGGTGTGGTGGCTTAAACCACCTACCAGACTACTCTATATACCTGGTCTATCAATGTGAGATGCTAACTTTCCAATAAAATGATATTTCCATTATAGCACAGAAACCGGAAAAGAGGACAAGCAGCAAATGGATTAATGGAAGCCATACTGTTAAAACTTCCTGGAACAGTTTGAAAATTACTCCATTGTATATAGTCTAATACAGGGATTCTAGTTGTAGCAATTACAGCAATCGCTTAAATTGAAAAGTACCAGTAAGTATTTAATGTATTTTTAGCTTTTTAATCTAATGTAACATTTGGAAATAGAGAGGAGGAGCCAGCGCTATATGACTAGCCGGTTCACTGCAGACCAGAATTTGGGAACTGCTGATCTAATGGAAAATAGTTTGAAAATATTAAATACATCCCATAAAACAAAAATTACAAAAACCTGTTTCTTCCACTTCTTGTAATGAAATACTTATTTTTCTGAATGTCAGGCATTTTACGCCTAACCATTTAAGTTTATTTGGGGTGTATGTGTAATATATAGAGCATGTGTGTTAATGCATGTTGTGATAGACCCAGGCCAGTTGGGTACAACAAAGTAGTCGAAGGCAGATATACTGGCCACTGGATTCGCAGTTTTCTGTTCCCTGACTGACCAGAGCAGGGGCTGCTCCAGGCTAATGAGAACACCTGACTCCAATTAACCTGCAAAGAATCAGGTGAGGCCATTGAGGTAATGTGAAGACCTGACTCTAATTAAGGCCCTTTTTGATACTATAAAAGGGCTTACTCCAGTCAGGCTGAAGAGAGCCAAGGAGCCAGAGGAGACAAAGTGAGGCTGAAGGGCTGGTTAATGAAGACACCCTCAAGCCATCGGTAAGGGTGAAGAAGAGAGAAGCGGGAGAGCTATGGGGAAGTGGCCCAGGGAAATGTAGCAACTCTGGCAGTGAAAGGTCAGCTGCCAACAGCTGCTGCCATTAGGATCCCTGGGCCGGAACCCAGACCGGGTTCCCCCCAACCTGCCACTACAGAAACACCTCCTGGGAGGGGAAGTCAGGCCCTATCAGGACAGGAGCCTAAACTGTTGTGAAATAAGCCTCTAGGGACAACAGAGACTGTGGGAGTTCTTTCACCAACCTCCTTGCTGGCTTATGATGAAAAGGGCTCAGTAGATTGTAATCCTGACCCTAGAGAGAGAAGGGCTACGTGGAGGGTCGCAGTGAGCCACTGAGGCTAGCATAAACCGCCTAGAAGCGTGGGACCCACGGGGACAAGGTCGGAGCTCTGCCACAATATATATATCTAATCTAAAGTTAATATAGTTTATGTACACAGAGGCAAATAATAATCTTTTCCCACTCCTGCAATTTTTATTCTGTATTTTTTCTGGAATCCCCTGCAAGATGCTTCTGATGATGAACTTGTAAGAGAGTTTTACAAAGACTGAAAAAAATATACAAAAAGTCCTAGTCAATGTCCTTTTAAATGCTTAGGTTTTGTTTTGTTTGTTTTAAAGATGGGATATTTAAAATCTGAATGTTCTTCATAAAACAATGAAGAAGATTGTAATATATCATGACTTCAGTGTGTAAATTTGTGTAGTTATATGATTCTCTTTACAAGCTTCAGTTGCTATTTTTGTGTCGAGGAACATAGGAAATTAAAGGTATAGAAGAATACCAGGTTAGCTCTTTGAAGTCCATTCTCTCTGTCCACTGCTGTAGAAGACAGTAAGCCTTCTAGCTGTGCTGCCACTTGAGAGATGGAAAGAAAAAGTTCTTCAAAGGTAGTATGAATTGGTAACATGAGGTGCTATTTTCAAATTCTGTTATGTGGACTCGTTGCTCTGAACTTACATCTTCAAAAACCATTTTGTTTTTTAACTGACAGTAACTGTATACATTGCTGCCCATCTTTCCCACCATTACTTGTCCTCGGCATTTGTTCTGTAAATAAGATTGTGATGGGAACAAGAGGGAGATGGTGGGTAAGGGGAAAAGGAGGGTACAGATAGCAGCCAGGAATGATGGGGGATAGGTGAAAACTTATCAAGTGCTTGCATAAGTGAAGGATATAGAAGATAATTGCTAGGTCATCTCCTGTAAGCCCAGCTAGATAGATAACATTGTCTGGGGTGCTTGGCTGAAGGGATGCTATGCACATGACTTGTGCAAAAAAATGTTTGAAAGCAAAATAGTAGGTAGAGCTTAGCATGGGCTTTGATATCACTACTTACAGTGTTTCCAGCAAACAGCAGTTAAGGTCATTAGCCTTTTTAATGAAGGGTTTTCTCACTTATGTTTATACTCTGATCTCTCTTCCCTGTCACATCCTATGTTGTACAGTGAAACACACAGGCATAGATGTGACATGTGATTTGAAAAGGGCTACAACAATGACGTTTCCTACTCTGAAAAGGGCTGTTTCTTTTGTTTTTGATTAGAAGCCAGGCATCCAGTGCACTCAAACAATATTAATCTTCGTGCAGCTTGCAAATGGCCTTTCTGTGTATGAATATGTCTCCAACCAAGGGTGAGAGGATACATAATTTAAGAGGTTCCCAATAGCTTGTCTGCTATATTTTTTTCTGTTTTTGCTTTGTTTAAAAAGGAATAGTATCCTAATATTTCTTTTTTTCATTCATGACTGACCTATTTTAAGAGGGTTCTTATTTCCCAGCAGCTGAAGATTTTGGCCAAACAAAATTAGGGCTGTAGGACTTGCATCTTTTCCATTATTTTGGTCTGAGTTTCTACAGTTTCCCTTTTCCTCTGTGAGTCATTCTTCCTTCTCCTCTGCAATAACCCCAGCCCTTTTTACTCTACTCAGCACTTTCCAATAGAAGTAAACAATTAATAAGGACACCAGACAAGATTAGTTGCCAGTCTAAGGTTGAGATTGAAACCCTGCCTATGGAATGGGACTTAGAAGGATTGGGTTGCTCAGTTCACTTTGGTAACTGATGAGGTGTTGGGTTGATGGGGAATTGTTTCTATTTTCCTTTTGGTTTTGAAAAATCTCCTCCCTCTTAGCATTGCCTGTTTACTCAACTGAAAAAAAAATGACTTTTTTTGTTGTTGTATGGAGCAGTATAGATGACCCATAAGAATGATTGCTTCTGATAGTGGCTAGACAGATACTTTGTATAGATTTCGAATGTAGGAATGGATTCTCGGTGTCACTGCACAGTCTGGAATGCTGTCTGGAAGATTTTTGCTCTTTGAGTGTTTTTTTGGAAGTAGCTTTTACCTGTTGCACTCTTGCAATACAGACTGTTAGACACATTTGCAGAAGTGACCTGTCTTTTAGGCACTTTGGAGTTTGTGCTAAGTACTAGACATTAAATGAAATCTGCTGAACATTGTCTGAGTATCCACTCCTGCCAGTCAATCTTAGAACCAGAAAAAAAAAAAGCTACCTCTGAGACATAGGTGTGGCAGTGGTTCAATGGCTCATTAGCAGTGGAGGACGTCAGTAACAACTAACTAAAACATAAAGGAATATAGTGTCCTCTAATAATTTCAGGGAAAAACCTCAGTGAGTGGGATAGCCCCTTTGTGTGTGAATGTCAGTGAGTAAGATGGTGTTATCAGCTGAGTAAAGGGGAACACCCCCAGCGGTAGATGACTTGAAATATGTTTTTAATAAAACTAACTCCACCGTTTATTTCTCAGAAATGTTTCTAGGGATGTCATCTTTAATGTGAAGACTAAAGCTATAGACTCAAGAAAGTCTTAGCTGCAGTGTTTAATCTGGAACTTCCAGCACCTTTTTGCATTAAACTTTTGGAGTGAGCATCTTCATATATTTGTTGAAGAAACATTTATTTCCAAATACACCTTTACCCCGATATAACGCTGTCCTCGGGAGCCAAAAAGCTTACCGCGTTATAGGTGAAACCGCGTTCTATCAAACTTGCTTTGATCCACCAGAGTGCACACCCTTCCCCGGAGCTCTGCTTTACCGCATTATATCCAAATTCGTGTTATATCGGGGTAGAGGTGCATAGTCAAATCTTTGTCTATACCATAATCAAGTATGGAAATTTGAGGATCTTAGAGAGATAGTATTGTGAAGTGCTTGGTTCATGGGATGGAGTCAGAACAAGTGAATGGTTTTCCAAACTCTAATAAGGTCCATAGTAACTTGTGTTCCATTTTGGATTCTGCCACTGGCCTGTCATGACCTTCGGCAAATCATGTAGCCTCTCTGTGCCGCAGTTTCCCCAGCTGTCAAATCGATGTAATAATACTTCACACAGGCTGTGAAGAATGATGAACCTTTACTAAAGCAGGCGTGCACGCGCACACACAAACTTGGATAGAAGATAATATGATTGCTGCTATTATAATTTATTTATTTATTACATGACTAAATCTGGTTAGAGAGTTTGGATGTGGATATTCTATAATTAAGTTGAGAGTGATTCCAGTTAAACTTCAGAGGTTATTTAAAGGGGCCTGTCTTCAAGTGCTACCCATATGTGTTAATATAAGATTCTCATGCAAACCGCCTTACCTGCACAGCGTTCTAGAGCAGTCCATGTGCATGTTAGAATAAATGTTAATATTTAAAACTAGAGCTATGGCTTATTTTAATTGTTTTGCAGTTAGTCCAGTTGAATGTATATTTTTATTTCAAACTGATTTGGGGCTTTGTACACTGGTATGCATGAATGTGTGCATTAATATTTATTATTAGATAAATGCAGACAATTGCCTGGGAGTGTGCTTTTATTGTTTGTATTTTTCTGGATCCTTCTATGATCTCACTGTGTTCGACTCTGTGCAAATACATATTAAGAGAGGGCCCCTGCCCCCGAATAGCTTACAATCTGATTTAATATGATGCAATAAATGAGTGCGTGAAACAAGAGGTGGGTAAGGGAAAAAGAGGGTAATGAAAATAAAATTATGTAGTTACATAGGTGGCTGTTACTCATCTTGATGATATCTTAGAGTACCACTTTCTTATAATAAATAGAAATGGAATAGCTGATTTTTCATCTGACTTATGCATTACCAAATTTTCATTGGTTTGCTGATTTCTGGTAGCCATATCTGCAGAGTTAGCACACACATCAAGATAGTCTGAGCATTGGTGACTTTACATTCTAGAAGATGAAAATAAAACTCTTTGGGAGAATCATATCAGGGTTCCTTTTAGATAATTTTGTGAATATATTCTTAATTTGATTGCTTTCCATTTTTTAAATTTCAGTCTCTTCTGGACGATGTGAATCTTTAGCAGAGAGCCAGGGCTTGATACACTGTGATTTGACACTCATTCCATGCAGGTAAATACAAATACAGTTAATTTTCTTACTCTTGTTTCCTCCTCAACAGGTGACAAAGAAAGTCAAATCTATGCAGATGTTCCATACTCCTGTAACGTATGCCATGCAGGGTGACAGAGTAGGCGTCTGTGTGACCCAGTTTGATCCCAAGCTGCTAGAACGAGGTCTAATCTGTACTCCAGAATCTCTCCAGACCATACATGCTGCTGTCATCTCCTTGAAGAAAATCCAGTATTTCCGTGGTGCTCTTCAGACCAAAGCCAAGTTTCACATCACAGTTGGTCATGAAACAGTCATGGGAAGAGTGATGTTTTTCAGCCCAGCCCCTGCTGACTTCAGCAAAGAACCCCTGGAGAATGCTTTTGATTTTGAAAAGGAATATCTTTATCAAGAGGAATACTTATCCAAGGGCTCAAAATCTTCAGAGGAAAACAAAGAAAATGACCAAACAGGAGAAGGGCAGCTTCCAAGGCAACAATGGGCTTTACTGGAGTTTGAAAAACCTGTCACTTGTCCTAAATTTTGCCTTGTGATTGGCTCCAAGCTGGATACTGATATTCATGCAAACACCTGCAGATTGGCATTCCATGGGGTATTGCTTCAAGGGATGGAAGACAAGAACTACGTTGAGACTTTTCTTCCAAAGCTGAAAGTGTACAAATTGAAGCATAAGGAAGGACAAGTAGAGAGGGTAAGCTATATTTCTTAGTACTTTATACAGCCAAAATAAAATTAGTCTGTGTTGTGATCTGGATCCCAAGTATACCACGGTACTGTGGAATTTTCCACCAAATTATGCTCCATAATTCCTGCTTCCGTTTTTTAAAAATTTAGTTCTGTAGGCCTTTTGTTTGCAAAGAAAACCCGTGAAAGATTGTACGTAGCTGATCCAGTATTTCCTGTCTGAGCTGGAAGTCATTCAAAACCCAACGCTTTTGAGAAGGGTGTGAACAGCACCATCCCTTTGTTGGGGGGATGTAAGTTAGAAATTCAATGGTCTCAATTCCGTTGTCAACATTAACTGTTTCACAGTGTTTCATTTTAACAATTTAGCTAGTGTGTTTGTCCGCAAACTCAAACGGCCTCCCACACTTTCTCAGGAGCCCCAACTCTCCTCTACCCAGCTAACAAAACCTCTGCTTCCTCTGGCATGTATAGTACAGTTATTCTATAGTTTCAGTCCAAAATTGTGCAGTACATTGAATATTAAAAATGTAGAGGCAGCGTAAAATAGATAGAAATTAATATCAGGTTAAAGAACAGTATTGATTGTTGTTATTTTCATATTCAATTAAATAAAAACCTCAGTGATTAAAATTTATCTCAACATACCACAGAATCTCCTGTTGTCTGCACTGGAGTGCTACAATATACAGAAACATTGCCACAGGACTTAGATCAAGCTTATCACTGAGTACATGGTGCCTTGAATATTATATATTATGCACATGTCACACACACCATATGGTAAGTCATGTCACGGTGCAAACACAACCCATCATTAAAGAATACATGGGACTTTTTGCAAGAGTAAAGAAATTTGTCTTGACTAAGATTTAATTTGGGTAATTACAATGTGACTACTTTTACAGACCCTTCAGTTTCCAGTATGTTGTTTTTCTTCACTTTCTGTATTAAACTATTGTTGTATTGCTTTGGTGGTCTACCTCAGTTGTGACTGCATTTCAGTAATGGGTAGATAACCATTTGTGTATAATGCCTGTAATACACTTTGGAATTCTTTGTAGTGAAAGGAGTTCTAGAAATGTAATTATACACATTTTTAATCAGTTACCCTTTTATTACAATATTAATGTAAATGTTAACCAGTAGTGTTTACATGGTGCTTTGAAAATTTAAAAGGTGATATAATTGCTAAGCATTATTATATTGTTAACTTATACCATAGCAGAGAATTGTTAATTTTTATTCTCGTAAGACAAAAACCTGATCATTCTAACAAAACAATCTGTAGCAGTCTCAGCCCCGTTTCTTAGTACACTGCTGTAGTGAGATGCTGTACAATACATTTTATATGAAGAACTAAACACTTATGAAAATAAATGTCACAGTACATTTTGTAGTACAGAATTTTTTATTTTGTTTGTTTACTTTGTAATCTGCAACAGGTGCATATTAATGAGGTTCTTCTCTAAAGCACTGACTATTAATTACATCTGAACAAGCAATTAGTTGTTACTCATCTGTAATTCTCTCTTCCTCCTTTCTTTCTGAGGGCTAGTCTATGGTACGATGCTACAGCTGCACTGATGCAGTTGTGCCGCTGTATTGCGTCTGGTGATTGCTCTCCCATAGGCATAATTACTCCAACTCAACCAAGAGGCAGAAGCTATGCTCTCCCACCAATTTAGCACTAGTGTGGACGGTGCTTAGGTCGATGTAACTTGCATTGCTTGGGGGGTGGCTTTTTCATACCCCTGAGTGACGTAAGCTTACATCAGCTTAAGCAGTAATGTAGACAATCCCTGAGACATCAAATATCTCTGTAAAAGTAAGTATTTTGTAGTATTTTCCTTGTTGTAGCTGCTGCTTTCCAGGGACACTTTGCTTCTCCCCCATGCTTTCATTACTAATCTGGAGGTCAGGATTTTAAAAAACGACTAGTGATTTTTTGGATGCCTCAGTTTTTGGGTGCCCAACTTGATATTCCTTGAAGAAGTGTAGGTTTCAGAGAATATAGTTTTCAGCACTTTCTGAAAATCAGGTCCTTTTTGAGCCATCTCAAGTTGGGAACCCCAAATCACTAGTCATTATTCAAAATCTTGACCTGGAGGTTTATGTGCATTTCATTCCTCTCAAATAGCTAGTCTTCCTTGCCAGTAGATAGTGGCAGTCCCAAACTAGAGCACCCTACCTTCCCAACTTTGGGGAAATTTGGATTTGCTCTATCGTGTTTGTCTCATCTGTACATTTTAATACCAGTTTTTCTGTTCTGTCTTGTTCCATTTATACTCTGTTGATGCTCTGGCACCTTTTCTCAGCTCTAAAAATTACTTCCTTCACCTCTACTAGAACTTTCAATTTATGCAAAGCTCCTACTGCTGGTAGCATTGGTAACTGCCAGAGAAACCTGGCTTGTCTGTGACTTTTCTGCTTGAATGTGGATATTAGCAAGACTAATGAGAACAAGAGTTGGTGCAAACTAGGGCGGCCCAGACTCTGGTGGTTTTTTTTTTTTAAACTGAAATGATCTGGATTCAGATTAACTTTCTTTACTCGGTATTTATTATTATTTCCCTTATGTCACAGAGGGAATTGTGGGTATTTTGGTAAATAGTTTGAACAATTATGTACTACTCTCAGAGGCTACAGTGAATATCTGTGGTACGCTTTGACTAACTCAGGGGTTCTCAGACTTTTGTACCGGTGACCGCTTTCACACAGCAAGCCTCTGAGTGCAACCCCCCTTATATATTAAAAACACTTTTTAATATATTTAACACCATTATAAATGCTGGAGGCAAAGCGGGGTTTGGGGTGGAGGCTGACAACTCACGACTGCCATGTAATAACCTTGCAACCCCCTGAGGGGTCCTTACCCCCAGTTTGAGAACCCCTGGACTAACTGGTATCTCATAATTTTAAGTGCTGGTCATACAATTTTTATGAATAATTTTATTGAATTTTGTCCCATTAGTTGTAAAATTATTACCATATATTCCACTATCCAGCCAGCTCTGTAAATAATTGAATAATATGAATCAATAACAGACAAGCGACTACTTTTTAAAAATTATTTGACCAGTGTAGTAATCTCTGAAGCTGATATCTTTAGTAAATTGTAGCAAATATCCCTGTAACTTTTAAAACAGCACTACAGTGGGCTAGGATGGATGGCAGATGTCTTACCTTTTTCCAGTCGTGGAACTGTCACAAAAACTTTAGAAAATGGAGGCATTAATCACTCTCTTTACTAACACCAATTTGTTTTACAAGTGAGGATCTACTGTAAAATCATCAACTCATCATCTGTATTAGGCCTGTATATACTAAATGGCATATAGATAAAAAAAAATCATTCTGATCCTGGTTACTGTGGAACAGTGTTTCATTCAGAGTTAGTATTTTCCCCCAGTATATGCCAAAAAAATATGGCAGAACATGTTACTATAGTATAGGCTGAGTGTAAAGATAGAGGAGTACATCAGGCCTTTGGAGGATTGATGGGAAGAGGACGGTGCCAATTACCATGGGTCTGCTGGGAAAGTACTTATGGCTTCATATTGAGGGAATAGAATGAAATGGATCATTTTGGTGAGTGGAGAGCACCAGGAACCAATTGGTGGTGCAGTGCCTTTTTTTGTATACTTAAAAAAAAAAAAAAAGTCTCTAGTTAATAGAAATTCTGAATCAGTTGGTCCCACCCTGCTGCTGATGGATAGCCAGAGATTAGGATAATTGAATTTAGGGTGTCTATTCTTGGCATTGATGCAGGAAAATCTCATTCTCTCTGCTAAAGCAAGGAAGTTGGTGGCCCCCCTCCTGACCTTCTCTGGGGAGGCACAAAAATAATAATTTTACCTTTATGGGAAGTTAACTTTCCCTCCTGAGAATACTGTTAGGGAAAATTGGCTTCATAACTTCCTGAAGGGCTGGGAATGAGAGAGGAAGGCTGGGGTATGTAGTGTTTGGCTTTCCTGTTTCAGTGGGGGAAAACCGATTCCTGTAACCAGACTGTAGTGGAATTCGGTGGTATCCACCTGTAAAATGTTGTACTCATGTAATCTAATGTGGATGCTTCCTAGCCCCCTGCTTGCTGTTGGAATTAAAATAAATCCCCCAACAGTTTAATGACCAGTTAACCCAGGAGAAATCCGGTATTTATGCTTTTGCTCTTTGTTTCTACTGATTAATTTCATAGCACTTATGAAATAGTAAGAACTGTAAATTAATTAAGTCTCCAGCATTCTCAGACTTATTTTTAATGGATTTAGCTTGAATGATGCAGTGGCACTTCCTCATAGCTTTTAAGCTATCTGACAGCAGAGAGGAGGCATTCTGGCCACTTCAAAAAGGGTGGAATCATCAAATGAGAGAACACTGTGTTAAAACAAAACCAAACCCCGCACACAACCCCCTCTTCCCCCCTGCCCTCCAAGTGCTCTCTGAATTAGCTTGTGCACTGTTCCTTTAAATCCCTGCATAATGTTACTGGCTCTGCTGAACTGCTTCAGGGTTGTGAATATTGCATACGCATCTAGGTATTGAATGTTCTTGTTGTGCTGCTCAGTGTACTGGTTACATTATCTATCATTTGGTATTGTGTCAATTTAATGCTACAAACAGGAGGAACATAGCAAGTACAGTGGAGTTCTGGAAGTGAAAGGGTTAAAGACTTTCTATTATGATCAGTGAGTGAACTGTAAACGTTACATGTCTGAAATGTGTCCTCAACTATTCTTTCCCCCACTCTTGGTAATTTATTTACGTATAGGGTCTGTACTGCACTCACCACAGTAGTATCTTATAGCTAGTTCAGAAGAACATTTTGGTAACTTCTTTTCTAAAAGGCCACCTCCTGTCTGAGTCAGTCAGTGATGTTTTGGTGTTCAGATGCATGGGCGATGGGTGTCAGAGAGACTCGTGGCCATAGTGGAGAATTTTCAGTTAATCAGCAATGAGATACTGGCCTCGCCCAGACCTTTTCTACATCAGAAAATCGCACCATGTTAACTTTATGGTGTGGTTTTAATCTGATTTGCTTAAATTGGTGCAAAAGGGCATGTGGACACTCTTATTTTGGTTTAAACCAGGTTTTTTCTGGCTTAATTTAAATTGATTAGAAATCTGTTTAACATAAACCAAACTAAACTACTCTTAAACTGAAATAAGTGTGTCTAGACTTGGGGTTGGGTGTACTTGTTGAACTTAATCAGTTGTGAAAAGATGTCTTGTTCAGTTTCTATGATCGGTGTCTCTTTCTGCAGGACTACATATAAGGAGGGACAATGACCCTTCTGCTGGAGGATCTACTGTTGCTATACATGTTAAGCTGTCCGACTGTTCTTTCAGACAAAGGCATCTTTAGCAGACAAAAGAGCTGGGTTGGCAACAACAAAGTGAATTATACAAACAAAAAGGTAGGAACAGGAGCTGAAAATCTTGCCACAGTTGCTGCCAGGGTCATTCGGTATGAAGAACGATGCAGGAACCTGTAATGAAACAACAGGGAATGAAACCATGGCTTTAGTGCTAGCTCGGGGAGAGATTGGTACCTCTGTATTGGATTCCTTATTTTCATAAGTCTGTGATGACCAGTGCCTAATGGAATATTTGGATGAACATGAATTTACTATACTGGATCAGACAGTTCATCCATCAAGTCTGATATATTTGAGGCATCAAGATTGGTAGTGACTGTCATCAATTATCTGATACTTCAGATGCCAGCTGTGCAGGTCGCGGTGTGAGGAAACTGGCATTCATTTTTGCATCCTTCCTGTGAGGTAGGAAAGTAGTAATCCCATTTCACAAATGTGGAAACTGAAGGATAGAGAGGTAATTTACTGAGTCTCCCACAGTGACAGTGACAGAGCCAAGCCCCAAGTCCAACAGACTTCCCATTCAGTCATATAACTGCTAGTCATACTTGCTATAATTTTGTCAGTTTTGTCCATGGCATCTGCTTGTTGTAATATCGCTTACTTGGAGAGACTGGCAAACTGTACAGAGTCCCAATACTGGAATACCTTTCTACTGGGATTCCCCCCCGCCAAATTCATACGAACCAATTCCAATATGATGTACGAAACATTTAGCCCTTGAGATAAAACTCTCACTTTCTTTGCTTTATGGGTTTCCATGGACATAGGTTCTCATTGCAATGAGTTTTGAGTGAAGGGTGAACTGTAGAAGCAAGTTATGATTTCCTGCATGACTCAGATATGCTGTCTGTTCTGAAAATGTTTGCACAAACAGAATTTATCCCGTGGTGGTGGTTGCTGGGTCCATTGTGGAGGACGCTCGTAAATCAGTAACTCAGTGGAAGAAACAAAAGGGGAAAACCCTCCACCTTGTTTGCAAAGCACAAGCTGCACCTCTTGCTGTTTCAGACTTGTTTAGTGAAAATAAACACATACCTCAGCAGGGATATTTTCCTGATGTAACCATAATATAAAGTCCTTTGTATGAGAAGGTACTCACCCTGCCTACATAGCCCCAAAGGTGCTATGTAGTCATTACTTATCTGTAGTCCTCTAAAACCAAAAGGATAATTCATTCTCTAGTGTGCATTTTCTGTTCTTATCCTTAAATTTCGTCTTGATTATTTGTGTCTGTTTTAGACTTGGTTCATTTGGTGGTAAGCATTGAGGTCAGACCAAGGTCCCTAGCCCAGTATCTGTCTACCGACAGTGTGGTGGCCCATGCCCCCCCCAGAGAGTGAACCTAACAGGCAATGATCAAGTGATCTCTCTCCTGCCATCCATCTCCATCATTCTGCTATAGCCCATTTATGGACTTAGTCACCATGAATTTATCAGTCCCCTTTTAAACATTGTTATAGTCGTTTTGCTGCTGCTATTAATTTCATTTTGGTGACCCCCTTTCTTATTATGAATAAATATATATATTTTTTTTATATCCCACTTTCTCAACATCCTCATGATTTTATATATCTATCATGTCCCCCTTAGTCTTCTCTTTTTTCCAAGCTGAAGAGTCTAGCTTCTTTAATCTTACATCTTCAGAGAACTATTCACAATGACGCCAAGATCTTTTCTGTCCACATGTTTGTTTCCTCTTCCAAAGAAACTAGAATAGATTACACGATTTCCTTTTTACAGAAACCATGTTGACTATGCTCAAGAGTTTTTTTTTTTCTGTGTCTGACAATTTTATTCTTTACTATTGTTTCAACTAATTTGCCCGGTTCTTCTGGCTTTCTTATTACACTCTTGCACTTAAGTTGGCAGTGTTTGTTGCTCCTTTCTATTTGCCTCACTAATTTGACTTCCACACTTTTTAAAGAAAGTTTTTATCTCTCACTGCTTCTTTTACATGGTTGTTAAGCCACGGTGGCTTTTTTAGTCTTTTATAGTTCTTTTACTGTTTTGTCAATAATAATGAAATCTAAATCTATATTATTGTTCTCTTTTTGATAGCCTAATTCTCTCATTTCCCATTTCATCATCATCTACTGTCCTGGTCTGGTGGTGTGGTCGATAATAGATCAATGTTATATTTTTTTTTTATTAGATGAAGCATCCATCCAGAGAGACTGTGGGGAACATGGTGGATTTAAGATTTACTTCATTTTTTATCTACACTTTCTTTTCACATATAGTGTCCTCCCCTCCACCCACCTGTTCTGTCCTTTCGATATATTTTTGTACCTGAAATGATTGTGTCCCATGGTTTGCTCTCAGTCCACCAGGTTTCTTCTGTGCCTATATATATATATATCCCCCCCTTCACAACACACTCTAGTTCACCCATCTTATATTATTTACTTCTGGCATTTGTGTACAAGCACTTTAAAACTTGTCCCTGTTTATTAGCCTGCCTTTTTCTGATGTGCCAGATTCTTTTTATGTGACTGTTTATCATCACATTACTTTTTTCAGTCCTCTCCTGACTATAACCTGGGAGATCTCTATCATCAGACTCTCCCCTACAGGCATACTGTCATACTGTTCTCATCACAGACCAGCTATCTACATTTTTCTAATAATTGAATCTCCATTACTAACACCTGCCTTTATTGAGTCGCATTTGCTTCTTGTAGCCTTTTATGTATCGTTATAGTCATGGAAGATTCCAATTTTATTCATTATGTGTGCTGCTCCTGAGTTTGGCTGGTTGCTGGCTGGCTAATGCTTTGTACTTTCATATTGCTGGGGGCTTGAGGGGATCATGTAGGTAACATGTTCAGTCCCTGGAAGAAGGAGAAAGCAGCACCTTTTTTTGAGGGGGGTAGGGTTGTGTTGGTTTTTTTATTTTATTCATTTTGGAGGTTTGAGTGTTGTTGACATGATTTGAAACAGTCCCTAGCCAGAAAAAATATGACCTTTGAGGATGGATGAAGGCAGAGCAGAAGATGAAGGAATTCTTAGGACTTCATCAGAAATGCAGTGCACTTCGTTGGGGTCTGGATGGAGCAGGAAACAATGATTTTTAACGACTTCTCTCCCCACAATGGTACTGCAGCAACTCAAACTGCTGCTGTGCCAGCACCCATACCATGGAGTCTCACTCCCTGAATAGACATGTCCTCAAAATGACATTTGGATCCCTGGAAGGCTTCTGTGTACATCCCTTATTTAACAGCTCCTGAGGGCCTTTCCAAATAGGTGGTGCTCAGATAATATGGTGATTGATAGGATCCAGTGCAAAGTCTTAAGAAGCACAGAAGATGGAAATGGGGAATATGAAGAACTGGATGTGAGCAAAGGAAAATGAATTTACCCACGAATGACAGGGTAACATCCAGTGTTGCCTACCCAGCCCTGATGCCCAGCATGCTGAAGTACTTGACTTAGTTTGAAGGCACCATTAGTCAGTATGGAAAGAAAGTAGCTTTGCTGTCTGGAATGAATGGACAATCATGAGAGAACAGCTTGACATAGCACCATTTTCTGCATTGGGCATACAGAGTGTTTCCCACAGCAGTGTTGTTCCCAAAATTATCTTTGCAGGGAAACGATTCAAGGGAGTGGTGCCCCCAAGAATCGTGGAAAATATGCTTTGGAGGTGTCCTCTGAATATTCCCACATCTTGCTTATTCCTAAGTAAGGATTTTTTATGGTCTTATTAAAGCTAATGTCCAGGATGCGATATTCCTTTTGGAGATCAAATAGAATACAGTTGAGCAATAGATTCAAATGGGGGCATCAGTCTGGTAGTGATGCGCTTTGGAGACTAAATGCAGATGACTAATATGGCATGAAGACACAGAGTTAAGTAATGTGAACAAACCGTATGGTGATGCATAATTGGTGTGTGAGGTCTGCAAGCGCAGCAGTGACCTGAGCTGTCTGCAGAACCTTCTGTGACTCTTGCTGGGAGAACTGGTAGACGTCACTCCATCTACTGTAAACATGCAGACGCCACAATTAATGTTTCACCTGCTTTGAAGTCTGAACATGGAGTTGTTTGGTTCTGCTTGGCTGCTGATGGTATGCTAAATACAGTAATAACACAGAGATGAAGGCAATCAGGTGAATAAAAAATGCATAGTGCATTCAGTGGTAAAAATGCACCATAAAATATAAATATAAAAGATGTGTTTATTTGTTGGCTCTTTTTCCGTTTTTGAGCAAGAGGAGTTTTGTGAAGGTTGGGCAAGTGGGGGTAATAAATTTCTAAACTGAAAAGCCGTCTTTGTTAAATAATGCCAGAGAGGAAAATGGTGATGATGATCACTAATAAAGTGGAAGAATGATGTTTTACAATATGTAGATTAACACAGACGAAGTACGTTTTTTAGACAAATTTGCCATCAGAGGCACAAAATCAACTCACTGGCTCTTATGAAAAAACCGATAATTTACTCATGCAACAAAAATTACATGCTCCATATGACCGGGCAGTAGAATCTTACAAGGTTTGTGTAGCACCTAAGGTTATTTTTTATAATAAATTTAAAATACAGACATGTTTTGGGGTCTTACAAGGGTATAGACAGCTGCACTTGAGTTTTGAGGTTGTGTCAGAGTTGCATGTGGGGATGAATTAATTTGAGAGTAAAGCATTTGATAAGACATTTTATTCATTGAATATAAAAGCATATGACAAAAATATTATTTAGGTTGCAAATTAAAGCTCTTGAAAGTTAGGAAATGCCAGAATTAGTGGCCCATGAAATCTTAAATGTCCATGCAACCTTGGGCTTCCATCCTGTGCGCTTAATAAGACAGGCAACCTGTGGAGAAAATAGTATGTGATCATGTAATTAAAGAATGTATCATAGGGCATATCCAGCAGGAGGTTAAAATTAAGGTTGCGTGGACATCTGATGTTTCTTAACTTTTGAGTGTCAGATTTGCAACCTAAATAACATACTTTTAACATTTTAAAATGTAATTTCCTAGGTCTTTTTTAAAGTAAAACAGTCAAATTCTATTGTTCAGATGTAACTGCTATAGCCACCTGTACCCTATAGCATTACCAGGATTTGAACCTTAGATCCTCAGCATTGTAGCACAGACTGCTACCACTTGAGGTACAGGACAAATTACATTAGCTAACAGCAGGAGAAATTTGTTATCCCAGAGAAGTGATAGAACATTTGGTTTGGGGTGGTCATCATGAGGGAGCCCAGTCAAGCTTAGCTCTCTTCCCTTCTCCACTCCCCCGCCCATAGTTGAAAGACCTCCAGTCCCACCAGATGCAGCCAGATGGTGCAGGTACAGGCAATTGGCCCCAGGTGCTGGGGCCAAGAAGGCTTAAGGGAAGGGGTAAATCGGCTTGGTTCCTGCCCCACATGAGGGGAGCATGGGCCACTGGTGCCAAGTGTTAGATTAAGGGAGCCCAGTTCTCTTTTTGTGCCCAGTCCCAATGACATGTGCTTTGGCAGCTTCCTAGTGTTCAGTTCACTACCTGCTCTCCCTATAAAGATAAGAATGAAAAGTGTGATAGGGATTCTCTTTTAACTACATGGGGTTAAGACAGGCTGATGATCAGATTTGAAGGCAGAACCAGGAAGAGTTGACAAGGGACTGGCGTTGTGAGTACATCACAGCACCAGAAATAAGAGTAGATGTCAAAGACCTCTTATAGTAAATTGAGTGTATAAGATGTTCTGTGTGTATAAAATGAGCATAGAATCCATAGCTGTATGAAACATTATTAATTTAAATCTTTGTTAGACAATCCTATTGTCTAAGACTACTGATGTGGTCAGTGGTACCTGTATGTATGGTAGTTAATATTCAGTGGCTCTAAATGACACAGAGAGGCCAGAGAAGTTTTAGGAATAACTATAAAATGCTTTAAAAGCATCCTGTATTTGGAAATATCTTTCTAGAACAGCATGTGGGGTGCTGTACAAACAAACCCATCCCTCAGTGCGGCAGTGCTAGGGGCTGATGGAAATTGACCTGGATAGTGTCCTCTTCTTGCCTTGGAAACAGAGATTGTCACCTCATGTTCCCTTTCACAACTGACCCAGAAAGCAAGTGAAAAGTTGCCAACATGAGTGCAGAAATCAGGTTTCTTTTATGATGACAATAAGCTGCCAGCCAACCCACTGAGACAGTTAACAGGCGCTGCTGTTGGGGTAGCCTTGCCTATGACAGGGAGCCCTTCCGAGCCAGCTTGGCCTCGACACTGGGGCAAGGAACTGCACATACTGTTATCTCCGTCTGATCCCATCCCCTCATCACCACTGGGGACTGCTGTTGGTGAGGCCCCATTTATGATGGCAGAGTGTCTTCACAGCCAGCTCAGCCTTAGGGCCGGGCGCATACTTTTTAAATCTTTTGTGGGAGATTTTTGGTAATCTTGTCCATCTGCTGTTCACCCGTGGTTCTTAGACATCTCTCTTCTGCATCAAAGCATCTCTTCTCTTCCTCCTCCCTCCACCCCATTTACCTTTCCTGGTTATCCTCATCCCTCTGCATTTCCCACCACCTCTGCCTACTCCTCTTCTCTTCTTCTTCCCAATCTCCCGCCCCACCCCCTACCCTCCAGCACAAATCTAGGTCCCTCATCCACATCCCCCTTAATTCTGGTGATATTTGCCCCACCCTGGCCTTCTTTCTGTTTCCTGCCTTCTCCTCCTCTTACACCTGTCCCTGCCACTACCCTGTGTACCACCACCTATTCCTTTTCCTCCCAGTGGCTATACTGGGATCCGTGGGCAGTCCACAGGCCCCACATTTCTTGGGCATCGAGTACCTCCCATAGGGGATCCACTAGACATCCCCTTACGGCTTTGGTATCCAGAGCCCCAGAACCAGAGGAAGAAACTTTCAAGGAGCAGGAGGCCAGACTAGAGGTGCGAACTACCCCATCAGCAAACTTCTCCACCTTCTCACCAGACGAAGTGGTGGTGTCCCCTCCTCCATCACTGGCTGATGACTTTAAGCTATTCCAAGAACTTAATAAGAGTGTGTTGGTTGTGCTACCAGTTCTCCCTAAGGAGGTGAAAGGCTTGCATCATTACACACTGCATCGTTACTCACTTGTGCAGTACAACGATTCTTCAGATGCGTCCTTATAGGTGCTTCGTAACCCACCCTCCTCCCCTCTGCTTTGGAGTTCTCGCCAAGGGGCTCTGCAGTAGAGAAGGAACTGAGGGCAGTTCGCCTGCGCAGCACTAGATAGCCTTGAGGCAGACCACATGGGAGGGGAGAGCACGTGTGCGGGCTGAACAGACACTGCTACCTAAAATCTCTTATTAGAGGTACAGGGGCACAGATACACCTACAGTGGAGCACCCATAGGGACACATCTGCAGCATGGGCATGAGTCACTTGTTGGTTTGAACTAGAGTAAATGGTGAATTTCCTCTAACTTGAAGTCTTTAAATCAAGATTTGAGGAGTTCCATAACTCAGCCAGAGGTTCCGGGCCCATTCCAGGAGTGGGTGGGTTCTGTGTCCTGTGATGTGCAAGAGGTCAGACTAGATGATGATGATGGTCTCTTCTGGCCTTAAAGTTTATGAGCTCAGACTGATGTCATGGCAAGGTGCCTTGTCCTAGGAGGAAGTGCCCAGTAGCACTCAGTCCCTCGGGCTGGTTTAGGTAACAAATGGAATCCTGTCCAACTTTACTGGGACAGAGTCAGGAGGATGGGTGTCATGATGCTAGTCCTCTCAAGGGTGTGGAATGCAAAGAATGAGATGTGAAAAATATGCCTGAGGTTGGGATCTTCTCAGAGTTACAGGGGAGACACCTGAAAACACAATTTTTATGTGTTCGTCTTTTTACTAAAACAACTGTGGCAGGGTACAAGGGGACTGGAGAGGTTAAATTGTCTGTGTGTTTGGGAGACAGAGTTGGGAGAATACTTTTTGCAAAGGTTGGTCTCCAAACAAATTGCTCAGAGAACAGGTTAGAATCCTTAAGCTGTGAGTTTTGTTTCCTTTTCTGCCTATGTTAACCTATTTTTGGTTCCTTGTTACAGATATTAGCTAATGAGGAAAAGACCCTGCTGACTGAAAACCTTTTTTTCTTCTAAGTAATTCCTCTGGTTCACAATAATAAAACCAAAACCATATTTTGGGAATAAAAAAATTAGACTCTATATCTGGAAATCCCTGTCAATTCCCATCTCCTCAATCCTCTCAAGGGCCAGTGTAGGATTATTTCCTCTAATACATGTGTGTCAACTTTTAAAAAAAGAAAAGGAGGAGGATCTGTAGCATCCATAGAGGGTCACTTGCTGTGGGGAGCATCTTCCCTGTCCTCTTTCCCGCTCCAGAGCTGGGAACATGTTCTGAAACTTTTTGCAAGAAACAGCCAAACTGCCACTAACTTCAAGATTACAATGTTGTCTAAAGTGAACTTTCTGTAAAATAACAAATGTACTCTAATCATAAATCTTTCCACTTTTAGTGCCTCATTTAGGTTTTTTTCCTTTCCTTTCTCATTCTCCATTTTTCCTAACTTGTCAGTGTATCCCTTCTTCAGTCTTTTCCCAGGATCTGTGAAACCCTCAGACTAATTTTCTATCACATTTTCAGTCATGTTAGGCTAAATCAGTAAAGAAAAATGTCCGTCTCCTTCTAGCTATCTGAACCTTCAGTGTTTTCACTCTCTCGCTTTCTCTTGGTCCCAACTTTTCTCTCATTATTTCCCGCCCCTCATTCCAACAGCCTCCTTTGTTCTTTCTTCCATCCATTTCTGTCCTGCTCCCCTTGGTTCTTTAGTGATGGGGGATAAGAGCATGGGCTGTGTTTGCCCTCCAAATGTCCATGATGAGTTGTTTCAGAGGATGCTCAGCTGTGACAGTGAATTTGTTTGTGTCACCCTATAAATGAGGATGATTTGGCAGATTTGACAGTGTAGTTACCAGATTCCCCTCTTGAGAGGAACTAGTAATTATTTTTCCTGGAGTTAAATTATGGGTTTGCACTGAATGCCTGCACACACAACCTTAACTACAGAGTTGCAGATATAATATTGTAGCGTTTAGATCAAGGGGTGTGTGTGTGTGTGTGTGTACACACACTTGGTATTAGAGAGAGAGAGAGCACGCGCGTGTGTGGGAGAGACATACACACACTCTTCACCTATGAAGATAAAGTACTATTTACTTTTTTCTGCAAACACAAAAACCAAGAAGAAGGAGGGGATATTTCATAAAATCAGTGCTATTGTGTCCTCTGGACTAAGCCATAAAACAAGAGTAACAGAGATGTTCCCTTTGAACTTGAAATCCCTTTCTAAGCTGCTGATCTAACTGAAGTAAGAGAGGGAGAATATAGCAGCCAGAAACACTTCTGGTCTCTCTCTCTTTTTCCCCCCTTTTCTTTTCCCTTTTTTTTAAGTCCTTAAGTGAGTTTGATGCTGCACCTCTGCCCATAAATTTTAAAAAAATATTATCGTAATGTAGGTCAGTGAACTGAAACGCCACTGTACACTATGGGGGATTAAAGTCAGAGAGGCAGCCCTCGCCCACTCCCACTAGGTCATATGACAATATAAACAAGAAATGCAAGGAGCCTTCAGCTTTTTCTTGCCCTAATCCTTTGTTTATGCAGCACTTAAACTGACTTTTGGGGTCGTCTCTGTCTGGCATTAAAGCCCTAAAGCTTTTTGAAGTTTCCCTGAAGTTAATAAAATTAGTCTGCCCTCACTGCTAGGCCCCTTGCTGCTGCTTCAGAACAGACCACATATCCCTTACTGTCTTTGTAGCATTCGGCTTTTTAAGTTAATATTTCATAAAAAAAGCGAGAGAGATCTCTCAAAAGGCTATTCAGCTAATAGGCAAAGTGATTGCATAGTAGATGTTCCGAGAACTCAAAGGGGATTACTGTGAAATCTAGTGATTGGAGCTAAATTGCTGTTAAAGTAATTGGAAGTGTTGAGTTTCAGTGGGAGAGAACATGCATTTCTGTAGCTTCTTAAAGAAAAAAAGGCTGTAAAATAGTCTTAATTTTTTTTCTTTTATTTTTATAAAAATTGATCCAGGGCTTGAAAAATGTTTGTTCGTTTTTAAGCAAATATCTTTCAAAAGCTGATGTGTTATTTTCCGCATCTATTTTATTTGATTGTGTGATCAGCATTCTTTTCACCTTGAGACTGGGCATCTTCTCAGAAGTCTGTCTTCAAGGATAAATCAGTGAAAAGTTAATTTCTTCTAATTTCAGTCTAATGGTTAGTGTGGAGGACTGAGAGTCAGGACCTTAGGGGGTACTGTTCCACATTTTGCCACTGATGCGATTTTAAGCTAGTTGCTGACCCACTCTATGCCTCATTTCTCCTATTTATAAAAGGAGGGTATTTCTTTCCCCTCTCAGAGAGATGTTGTGGTACTTAGTTTTTTGTAAAATGCTTTAGGGACCTCTGATAAAAGGTGTTTGCTATCTCTAGAATATTTGCAATAACTAGAAGAAGAGGAGGAGTATTAAATATGTTGCTCAGCACTGTAAATATCTGAAAGACTGAGTCCTTGCCCCAGTGCTTACAATTTGAAGATTCTATCTTGCAAACTTATCACTCAAGTGAGTGCAAGAGTGGGATTTGAGTAGACTTATTTTAAAAGGATAAGTATATTTCAAGACAATTGTAATAAGTGAATGCTACACTTTCAGAATTGTTAGTGTTTTTTCCAATACCCATATATTAATTATAGGTTATCACTCCATTCCCTTTAGCAGAACTATATAATAGGGCTTCTAACAGTTGTTCACAAAGAGGAATTACTCTGAGTAGTTCCAACAGCCCTGCCAGACTAAATGAGTCAAAACGAAACCACGCTAGCACGATGTTCACCCTATAATTCAATTATGTAAATAATTAAATGAAATATAACTTTGGAACATTCTTAAAATGCATTAAAATAATCATTTTACATATTTTAGAAGTTGATCTCCCTTCCCCTTTACAGGCAATTACAATGAAACAGTTGGTATATGGAAGCCTCCACATTGGGGCACGAGAGACCCTCTGTATTCAAAATGAAAGGGTGAGACGTGCCTAGGTAGCATAGTGGTGGTCACTTTTGAAATGCCTACTTCAGAAATTTCATTCACTCCACTGAAGTGATTCTCAAGTACTTCACATACCATTTAAAAGCTAGGAGCTACAGTATTGAAGAACTCTAGATTTTTTTTCCGCTGGGATGTTCTATTGATCTTGCTCATTTTTGTCTTTAAACAATTAAAAATTTAGATTGCTTAACTAGACACCTGAGAAATGTCAGGAACTAGAATAGAGTGGTGTATTTTTTTTAAAAGCAGCTTAATTTAAAAACATGAAAAGAAAATTGGTGGCTTGTAATTCCGCAGGCTCGGCAAATGTCTGCCCAGGGAACAGAAGTTTCTAAGAAATCAGAGTAGCTTGTAACTGACGGGTCATAATGCTGTGGAGTATCAAACTGTGGACTGAGGGAATATTCAGACTAATTTGTGGCTCTCAAAACGTTTTTCTGAATAGCTTGGCTAAAATGACCACTCAGGTGCAGTGAAGAAACAGTTGCTGAAGCCAGGTGCAACTTCCACTGTAATAAAGGAACAAAGCAGTGCTTCCTAATTCCTTCCCACAAATAAAGACTCTTGTTACTGCAGTGAGGGAGGTACAGTAACTCCAGGGGTTAGTAGCATCCAAAGATATTCACACCTTGGGGATTAGGCTCAGTTGGCTGCACCTTATGCTTCATAATGCCTTAGGGAGGGTTGTTTATCTCACCCTACCCACCAAGCTTGCTGGTTCTTGTGCCTGATCACTTAATTAAGAATCCAAACTTGGAATGGTTCCTCCTACTTGGTTACAAACCTTGAAATTAAAATTCAGTACAACTGTCATATGAGTTTTGGTTTAACAAATCAACATGATTAAAAATTCACTTCTACATATAGTATTTAAAGGGTTGTATTGAGGAATTCTGAGTAATCACCTGCTTGACTGAAACCAAGGTGGCATGAGTACAGAACTGATGCTGAGGGAAGTAAAGTATCTATAGAAGTGATGTTGGGGTAAGTGATGGAATAAACTGTTTTGTGGTGAAGGTCTTTAATAACAACTGCACTTCTCCATTGCCTTTCATGGAAAGATTTCAAAGCACTTAATAGAAGCTAACTAATTAATCTTCACATCACTTATATGAGGCACATGAGTATTATTCCCCCCTGTTTTTACAGTAGATGAGTCTGAGGCACAGAAAATGACTTATAGACAGACGTTCCCTTGCAGTTTTGGAAAAGAGTTGGGATGAGAATCAGAGAATCAGTAGTTCCTGGCTATCACTGCTGTGCTCACTTAAAATAAGTATTTATATACATACTATGCCATTTGAGACTTGTGGCCATCCCAAATTCATGCTGATGAGAGCTTATAATGTGTTCCATATATGTATAATTGTTCTTGTTATTCTATGATTTAGGCTCACATATGTGTTTGTGTGTGTGTGTATATATATATATATATATATTTCTTTTCTTTTGCAGATGCTGGATGATTATAGTGTGATTGGTCGTTCATTGTTTAAGAAGGAGACCAACATCCAGATTTTTGTGGGGCTAAAAGTCAAACTATCTACAGGAGAGGATGGAGTAATAGAGGGCGGCTTTGGGCAGAGTGGCAAATTTAAAATCCGAATTCCAAGTAAGTTCTCATTCCTTCGGCTAACAGAAATCTTAAGTGGAGAAGACATCTAAACTTTGTCCAAATGAGGGCTGATCCTAATTGTCACAAAGGGAGCCAGTTGCAGCATCAGTTAGTTAGTGGGTCCTTTATTCTCAGTGGGCTGCTCCTCCTGTAATTAAGGGGCAGAGTCCATGACGTTATGTTATCAAATTCTATGGGATGCCGCCACCCCTGCTATCTATCAACATACTCAGGGCTTGAAGTCCCTTCCCCTTTCGTGCTCAGCAACATGGGACGTACTTTTGGGGGGTGTGGATTTCATTGTAAAGTTTCTGGCAGCATCACACTGAGCAAAAGATGAGTGCTGTGGAATTAAAACAAGGTAGCAAGAGAGAATGTCTCCTCATTCATTTTTACTTGTAGTTATTTATCAAATACAACAAATGCAGGATATTTCCATAACAATACTCCATATTATGCGTATTATTATCTAACCTGCCCTGAAATACAACTGGCAATCTCTTTGATAAGTGGATTGTAGAGTTTTTGAGTGTATATGTACCTTCTGTAACTGCTTTTGCATCTTCTACTTCTATAAAATTTTATGCTACAGTAGTTTTAATCTTTGGTGAATCACAACAAAGTTTTTTTTGCCTTTAATGTCAGAGAACATTGGATGGTGGGCATTATGGCTTATTATGATTTATTTGTGTTTTGTCACTGTGATTTTTGCTTCCCTAATTTGGAAGCATACTACTATAACAAAAGTTGTTCTGGGTCATGACACCAATAAGTGCTGCGTTTAAAATTCAAATAGTAAAATAAGAGTGATTTAATAATAGTAATACTTTGCATTTCTCTAGTGTTTTCAATCCAAAGATCTATGAATATTTTGTAAGTGTTAACTAGTTAATCCTTACTTCACCCAATGAGGTAAGTGTTGCTTACTTCTGTTATACAAATGGGGAAACTAACATGAAGTTAAGTGACATCGCCACAAGGACACAGCAACTCATTGACAGATCTGGAAAAGACTTGAAGTCTCCTGATTTCCAGTCCCTCTTTCAAGACTGACCACTCTCCCCCTCAACTTACAGCTTGGGGCTTTCCCTACACAAGCGGTGACCCCAGTATGAGAAACACTGGATTAGACTGTGGGAGGCTCTGTCCTTTTGGCTTACCTGGTAAATGTGGTAACTTGACTAAAAGGCTCCTCATTTGTGTCTTGTGTGAGGTCATGTGTTGGACACTCACAATTCCAGTTTAGCCACCAGTTGGGAAACACTGCCAATCGGTCTGAGATGCTAGTTGGCAGACACAATGGAGACTTAAAAATGATTTGCCATGGAGGTAGATGAATTTACTTTGCCCTTTTTTGAACTTGAAACCCTGCTAACGCACAGCATTGGGTTGTTGGCAAAAATAGCGCTGCAAGCATAGGTTTGCTTAAGGTAGGAGGTGAAAAAATGTGTGACTAGGTCTTTCCAAAGAGCTCTAGAGGAAAACCGAGGCAAAGTATTTGTAAATAACACTGTTCTGATGCCTTCTTTCAATAGCCTTTTTTTGGATCAAAGGGTAGCCTGAGTGGTGGACAGATCAGCAGCTCACGTGGGAATAAGTCCAATAATCAACTTCTTTGATAAAAATACTGATGCAGATCAGAAACTTAGAGATGAATTCAGGCATTAAAATTTAGTGAGCATTGTTAAGTGTTGTCAGTGGTGGTTACCATTTATCAAATAACAGAAAAATTGTGTTTATAATTTGATCAAACTCTTGATAGAAAAAATGAGTCCCATATGGGACAGGATGGAGTCTGTTAGGTTCCCTTTGCCAAATGAGCCTGTGCCATCCTTTAGGAAGTAAGAGTGTGAGAAATGACTACCACCCCGTGTTCCCCATTTCTGCAAACATGATAATTATTTATTGTGTATTAACAGAGTGCTGAGTTCTGAACAAAAGTAGGAAGAAATAGTCTCTGCTCCAAGGTGCTTATAATCTACTCATGCTGGTATTTTCTGAAGTTGAACAGTAGATCAGATCAGAGAACAGAGAATCCTCTCAGTTCCTGTTCTTCTTCCAATGAATCTTTGTGTTCTGGTCATGTTAGAATTTAATATTTTTACAAGACAAAAGAGAATATTATAGCTATTTTTTTCTTTATCCTGAAGCAAGTTTGGGAGCTTTGCCAACCAGAAAGAAGGGGCAGTGGCCAAAGCAAGACAGTCTCATAGGTGAAAAGTATATGTAGTGAAAAGTAGATGGTTTAGAAAAATTGAAATAACTTGGTTCCTTTAAGAGTTCCCAAGATTTGTGTGTGTAGGGAGGGCTAATGGGTATGATGCTGTTTAAGTCAACTACAGTTCACATTCTTTTGTTAGGTCAGTGTTGCTTTTTTAATGTGTCTGCATCCTGTTTATGGGTTTTCCAAGTTTTTTTTTTAATTAAATTTAACTGGTCAGATTCTTCTCCCCCTCAGCCTTCAGCCTGGCTTTCCCTTACAGACTTTTCCCCCATAGATTCCTTCCATAAAGAATTATTCTCAACCTTTCTGAAGTTCTTTAGTTAGTTTATTGAGGATTCCTTAACAAAGACATCTGAACCAAAAACAAACGAGCAAACTTTACAAGATGAAAACTGCTTCAACCTAACATGCGCAACAGTTACTTTTGTATCACTTAAAACCAGTCTTGACTGCTGGAATGTAACTTGTGGAAATGGGCAGATTGATTGAATAGTTAACTTATGATAGTTTTGGATTGGTTTTGTTGTGCAGGGATTTGTTGTTAAATCTCAGATATAGCTAGCAGAGGTTGGTAGCTCAACTAGCTGGGAGAAGATTGAGGGAGATAAGGGCAGTTCTTGTCTGTTGGATTCACTAGGTCATTGGGAATCAGGACACCTGTTCTTCTGATTCTGCCACTGACTTTATGTGCAACACTGGGCAAGATACTTCCTTTCTCTGTACCTCAGTTTCCCCCTTTGTAAAATGCAGATACTAATTATCTACTGAGGTAAATCGCTTTGGGGTCTGTGGATTAACATCACTATGTAAGTACAAAGAGGATTTATTTCCTTCCTCTAGATAAGAGCACGCCTAGAATACTGCATGCAGTTGTGAGTGGCTCAGTTCTGGAAAGCTGTCAGCAAATTGGATAGAATTCACGAGCAACAAAAACGATTAACGGTCTGGAGGGATTGATTTACGAGGGAAAGAGATGAAAAGAAATACATACAACTTAGCTAAATGATGACTAAGTGGGAGAGATGATTAGCTACAAATATTTGAAGAGCATAAACACTGAAGATGGAGAGGAATCTTTTCGGGTGGTCCAAGGAGGTAGGACTAAAAATAATAGTATGAAATGAAACAAAGGAAAATGAAGCTTGACTATCAATAAACGTTTCTTAACATAGATTTATGGGAATGTAGAATCATCCCAGCAGATGAAGCAGTGGATGTTCGATCACTTAAATTATTCAAATATAGATTAGACCAAACATTTGTGTATGCTCTTTAAGGAAAAACCAGGGTGGTGGGAGATATAAGAACAAGACACTCTTAACAAGACACACTTTTGCATCTCTGATTTCTGAGAGTATATCAGGACAAGATTTATTCCCAGAATGGCAAGATATGGCATCCCTGCTTGGTGGTATTGGCATTTCAAGCAAAAATAGATATTCATTTGCTGACAGATTTTTTTTATTCTGTGTGGATGGATTTTGCAGCAAGTAAATGTAATGGTTTAATTGTGGAAGAGGTAGGAGATACTAATATACAGGGTGACACTTATATTTTTCCAAACCATCCTGCTGTGTCCTTCAAATGCATAAAATGTGTACTATTTCTATAAGATACATTTAATGGGCTTCTGAAAAATAAGCAACATTATAAATGCAAAGTTATCCCAGAGTGCTTTGCAAACTATATACTTTGTGTGGTGAGAATTGGCACTGAAATGCATCTATTAAGGGAGTGACACATGGCAACTGTTTTAACAGTGCTCCGTAACACTACATTTCAGTTAGGGGAAAGGAAGTGAAGAATTCTGTATTTGTTTCAGAGTGGTAGCTGTGTTAGTCTGTATCAACAAAAACAATGAGGAGTCCTTGTGGCTGGCACCTTAGAGACTAACAAATTTATTTGGGCATAAGCTTTTGTGGGCTAGAACCCACTTCATCAGATGCAACTTTGTTGAAACTTATGAACAAATTTAGCAGAAAGCATTTAACCAATTGCCCATCTCTAGCAAAGTGTCATTGAATCTTTAATGACCTTGTGTTCATGTTCTCTGGAAGACAGTAATTCCAACAGTACAGACCTAGGTGGGTTATGGAATCAATAAGCAACTCAAAGGAATGTGAATCCCCTGCCCTTTGGGGTTTGTTTTGTTTTGTTTTTTAGAGGTTTCTCATCCACATACTGACTGACCCTGTCAGACTCAGTTTGTGAGATCATAATGTGGGTTGGTGTGGCTCAGGTCATCAGTCAATAGATTAGCTATAAATATGCCCATTCCATTGTTTCTGGCTTGGTATAAAGTTATTGTCACATGTAATGGTCTTAAAACTTGGTGGCTTTTTTTATCCAATTTGAGCACACTTGATATCACAGGCATAGTTCATTCTCATTTCTGAGCTAATTGTTAGGAAAGGATTTATCCTTGCTCTGTGGCACATTTGACTGCAGTTCTTCTCTTCTCTCTTCTCATTACAGTAGAAATTACTATACATATGTGTTGTTAAAAAGCTACATTGTTTCTTAATGCAAAAGTGCATATTCAATAAATTCACAAGAGTTTATATGAGTCAGGTGGATTTAAACATATAAAATGCATACTTTTCATAGGAAGACACAAACAAGCAAATGGAAATACCAGGCTTTTTTCTTTGATATTACTTGTACCCATTCAGGGTGATTGTGTTCCTCTTTTCTGACAGCTGATGAAGACAAAACCATATTTATTTGTGGGCATGCCTTCTGTTCCCAAGGTTTTTTTTTTCTTCTTTTATCTCCCAGTTCCAAGTATTGGAACATATGAATGAGCTAATATATTCCACATCTGCAGCCAGACCTTAGTAAAAGGGTTAAACCACCTAGAAGTTAGCATAAAAATTTAAAGATCTAACTTATACCCACACTATTGACTAATGCTCTGTGCTTGCTCTTTGGCTAAGAGGACAGAACGTATGGTTTCCTAGAATGCTGGCTGTCATACTGTTGTATTGGTAGAGGATGATGTGGAAGAGTGATAAGAACTAGCTAATGTTCTTTGTCCTAGAGATCTTACATTCTGGTGTGCAAAGCTAGATGTTGCAGGATTCCTGGTCTCATTCTGCCCTGGTCTCTTGCATATCAAAAATGTTATCTTCTCATTGTGACACTTCAGTAGCCACCTGTGATAGCAGAGGGTGCCACACATTCATTGAATAGACCTCCCACGCTGATTGATAAAATTGCCTGCCAAGTAGAAAGAAGTCGTTGACATGACAAAGAACTAAGGATGGGCAAAACCAAGTTTTGCCTAATTTCAGTCCCATATGAACATTGTGTGTTTGAAAGTTGGACACCCGTCAGTTGTTTGGTTGACATTCTTCTTAGGAGACAGGGGGATCAGAGTGGGAAGAGTTTAAATAATAATAATAGATACTAGAATAATGTAAAGTCAGAAAAATTATAATGGAAAAATAGTCTGTCTACCATACAGATTCACCCTGGATCCTTACTGAAAATCTAGACTACTCTATGCTTTGCCTACTTAGAATAGCAGAAGGTTTCTTTACAGGTCTCTCAGACTCCCAAACGCTATTAATAGTTGGTACTTTTGGAGTACTTGCATTTAGTTGCTTTGGCAATTGCAGACTGATCGAATGTTACAATTATAAAATTATTGGTTGGCGTGCACCATGCACTAGTTACAAGTGACAGGTTCTTTATTCAGATGGATACTTAAGAGTTAATTAAGATGATATTGGTGAAACATGCACAAACTTTATGAGCTTTAGTTAAATGGAGACAAATATAATTGAAATCATAGAAAAATCAATATACATTAGTATAAGAAAAAGATCAGTACAGAAAAGTGGTTTCCTGCATTGTTTATACTTAATCTTACATTGTGCCTATTTACAACCTTATGAAGACCATTTAGAAACAAAGGTGGAAGAAAAGTAAGTGGAGAGCACACCAAGGTGCTGAGCCAGGTTTCCTTCCAGGTTGTCCAATGTTATCGTCCTGGTATCCCAACAACAGGTTGGATATCCACATCTTGTATAGACCTTTTTCTATTCCACCCCCACATATCTGGTATCATGAGAACATGTAAATATAGCTTTAGAGATCCTTTAAACTAGCCAGTATGCTTACTTTTTGTGGGGGATCCCACCCTTTGGAATCCTTTTCTTGTGTTGTTATATGAAAATAGGATAATCTTCCTCTCTAAGCCAAACGGAATTCAAGCACTTTTTATGTCCATGCCTGCCCAATCTGGTCCCCTTTTATTAAAATAAAATAAATTGCAAGCCACTAAGCCTCATGGGTTACCTTCACTGTCAGCATCAGGTGCGGCTGAGTAGCTTTTCAGTTGAGAGGAGAACACAAAAACCCAAGGGCAAGAAATCTGTGTAAGTTGCATTTTATTTAAAAGCTGAAGATTAGTTCTACTTGTTCTTTCAAAGTCCTCCTTCCCCTACCCTCTAAAACAAACAAAACCTAAAATCCTTAAGGGATGCTTCAAGCATAAATCTCTTTTCCTCTTTGTGAAAGTTGGCTAGTGTAGTATGGACAGAGGCTGAGAGAGGATTGTTGCCAGGGAAGCATCACTTCCCTTTATGATCCTCTCTTGAGCGGATTAAACTGTGGCAATGTAAAAGTCCTGTTGATCACAAAGGAGCTAGAAGTCTGGATTGCATTTACATGGAGAAGCTGGCCAGAAAGAGTCTAGCCTACCTTGTAAGCACACATTGACCTTTGAAGAGCTGAATATACAGATTTATTGACCTTGGAGAGTATTGTTGGCTGAGACAAAGCCAGGATTTATACACTTTCCTCTTGATTGAAAACAGAAGTCAAATATGTGTAATTTTTTATCTGGTGCTCCTCCTCTTCTGTGCTAGTATCTGGAACATCTTACCTCTTGACAGTAATGAGTGAAGTGCAGTAGGTTCTCTCGAAACTTGGAGCCCTGAAGAGTGATATATTGATTTTAAAGATTGTCTTGACAGGCAGCTGGTCATTGCGGTCTAGCGTTAATAGGGTTTGTGCGGATTCTAGGACCATTATTCAAGTATTGGATTGTAATTAGAACATTTGTTTAGCAGTTTGCTGTTCTAGGACTGAGCGAACACTGAGGGTGGGAATATAAAGCACCAGGAGACATATAGTATTCATTGAGTGCAGACCTGTGCTTCTGAAAAATGTGCCCAACAACCGAACTCCTAGGTAGGCCCACAAGCTGGGTACTGTGTAGACTAGTGTGTGCTACAGAATGCCTGCTGCCTTTTCTGCAGGTGAACAGACATTTCTTTGAACAGTTGTACAGAATTAGATAAAGCCACCTTCCTTTCTCCCCTTATGCTCCTTTTTGTGGGAAAGGAACCCCGACATCACAGTGTTAGCCACCTGCAGCAAAAACATATAAATCATCCCAATAAAGATAATCACCTTCCTAGAAGAAAGAGTTAAGCCAGTCTAACTGGAGGCTCTATAGATTTCTTCTCGCTACTGGTCCTGGGTCATCTTGTACAATTCTTACCCTTCTCCCCAACTCTCCCCTATATATCAGTGGTGGTCAGTATACTCAGCTTGGACTTATGAATCTGGGTGGTCTCTGGAAAAAAATTGCTGCTCCATCAACAGCCATTAGGTGGTGCTAAAGAGCAAAACACGCTGAACCCTTTTTTCCCGAGAGAGCGAAAGCATCCTGTTGGTACAAGCTAAAATATGCATGTACTCATCCTCGAACCAAATTTTAAGATTCATAGCACAGACTTCTGCTATTTGAACTAACAGAATAACTTCCAAGTAGGCTTCTTGTCCAATCTAAGTGTCCTTCCCCCCTTTGGCTCCCTGCCTCTGTCCAGTGAGTCCCAATTTGTCTTCCTGACTCCGGCCAGCTTCCAGTCCCCCAGGGCTCCTTGTCCCAATGTACTCCCTCTGTGGCTGCCATCTCTTCTCTTTTCCCTCAGGCCTGGCACCAGTAGGGGGAGTCCAGAGGGCACAGAGAGACAGTATCCTTTCTCTTAGTTCCGATGCCCAGCAGCCTGCAGCAGCTGGGAAGAACAATTACAGGAAAAGTCCATTCAGCCCAAGGCTAGAGCATACCCAGAGCAGATGTAATCTTCAGGGAATTTAGCTTCCAAAATCTTAAGTCTCTACTGAAATACGTAAACTGATATTATTCAAAGGCTTGTAGCTTGGCCAAATTTTGGTGGATTTTCACGGGGACAGCAAAGGACATATCCCTGACATATCCACCCCCTTTGCTGTATGGGAAGTGCTTGCTCCAAAGCACTAGAGGTTCCCCACAAAATGGTTGTAAGATCTTTTTGATATGGGCAAAACTATATATTTTCCCCTCGTCTCATTTTCAGAAACAGCGGAACCATTTTTGCTGTGCCTCAGGGTGTGAGGAGGCCCAGAGCTGGGCTATGATGCACTGAGGTGTGCAACCCCTTTTAGGTTCTTCCCCTCACTTGCACAGCAGAACCACGCAGATTTTGCTGCAAGAGGTTCCTCCGTGCTTGTGGAGGCTATGGGGGACTGGGTTGTCCCCAAGAAGATATTTCTCAATGCCATGCAAACTGCATTTTATCTAACAGCAAAGCCTTTCTGAACAAATACCAGATGATGGAATAAACTCATTAATAGAGATTGTATATGACAACTTTATTCATTTAACAAGTTTCTGCAGGTAACAGTTTAGTGAACTGCTTTCAGAATACAGGATGGTTGCATTAAACTGTGCAAGGCTAGAAGAGAGAGAGAAACACTTAAGACAGTAAAGATCAGCTGAATTTAGAAATATGAAGTGAGGCAGCAGCCTTTTTTAGACATGTTGCAGTGTGAGTCTAGCTTTGGCTTTCCAGCTGCACTTATTTGATGTGGTGACAAACTATAGTGATTAGAGCAGGAGACTCAGTAAAGACTCCTGGGTTTTTTAATCTACATATTTAGGCACTTATAGCCCACATCATCATAGTAGTGTAGCACCTCTGAAAAGCAAAAATGGCATTCTTCCTTCCTTCTCGGTTGGCAAAGGGCAGGGTTGGGGTGAGGGGTATTTAGATATTAAAATGGGAGTGTGATCGTGAGAGTAAAACACAAAGGAAAGCTTGGGAGAAGAAGCAATTTTGCATTTAGCTCAAACAGGTAAGGTAAGTGGCATTCTTATTTCAGCTATATATCCTGTGCACTAAAGAACAAATTCCGCACATAATTATTGACTTCAGTGGATTTATTTTGGATTTACACTGCTGTAATTGCAAACAGGGTTTGAACTAGAATGTGATACAGAGCTACAGAACCTCTCCTTAATTCGCTACATTATTATTATTATATTTACTATTTTATTCATAGAAATAATTTTATGTAATTAAAACCATATAACAACACATATGTACAAGAGTAGACGAAGGTTGCACATGCAACCTTGCTTTTGGCATTTCCTGACTTTCACTTTGCAAATTTAACACTCTTCTGTAGTTTCTTGGAATTTACTATTTTAGAAAAAAAAAAGTAAACAGCGGTGTCTTCATTTTTTTGCCTAGACAGTTTGGCTAGATTGTATGAAAAAAACAAAATGGTTTCTGTGCCTCTTACAATATCCAATTGAAAGAAAAGGAATTTTCATACTTTAGATACTGTCTCACAGAAGCATCTCATAAACAAACTAGGGAAATACAACCTAGATAGAGCTGCTATAAGGTGGGTGCATAACTGGTTGGAAAACCGTTCCCAGAGAGTAGTTATCAGTGGTTCTCAGTCAAGCTGGAAGGGCATAACGAGTGGGGTCCAGCAGGGATCAGTTCTGTGTCCAGTTCTGTTCAATATCTTCATCAATGATTTAGATAATGGCATAGAGAGTACACTTATTAAGCTTGCGGACGATACCAGGCAGAGAGAGGCTGCAAGTGCTTTGGAGGATAGGATTAATATTCAAAATTATCTGGACAAACTGGAGACATGGTCTGAAGTAAATCAGATGAAATTCAATAAGGACAAATGCAAAGTACTTCACTTAGGAAGGAACAATCAGTTACACACATACAAAATGGGAAATGAGTGCCTAGGAAGGAGGACTGCAGAAAGGGATCCGAGGATCACAAGGTAAATGTGAGTCAACAGTGTAACGCTATTGCCAAAAAAAAAAAAAGGCAAACTTTCTGGGATGTGTTAGCAGGAGTGTTATAAGCAAGACACGAGAAGTAATTCTTCCGCTCTACTCAGCGCTGATTAGACCTCAACTGGAGTATTGTATTCAGTTCTGGGGGCCACATTTCAGAAAAGAGGTGGATAAAAAGAAAATCCGGAGAAGAGCAACAAAAATGATTAAAGGTCTAGAAAACAGACCTATGAGAGAAGATTTGAAAAAAATGGGTTTGTTTAGTCTGGAGAGGAGAAGACTGAGAGGGGACATAACAGTTTTCAAGTGCATAAAAGGTTGTTACAAGGAGGAGGGAGAAAACATCTTCTCCTTCACTTCTGAGGACAGGACAAGAAGCAAGGGGCTTAAATTGCAGCAAGGACAGTTTAGGTTGGACAGTAGGAAAAACTTCCTAACCATCAGGGTGGTTAAGCACTGGAATAAATTGCCTAGGGAGGTTGTGGAATCTCCATCATTAGAGATTTTTAAGAATAAGTTAGACAGATGCCTGTCAAGGATGATCTAGATAATACTTAGTCCTGCCATGAGTGCTGGGGACTGGACTAGATGACCTCTCAAGGTCCCTTCCAGTCCTATGATTCTATGGTATTCTGTGATATTCAGTATAATTCAGCATCAGATCCTATATAATTTATACTATATTTAACTCATTCAGTGCTCCTTAAAATATCATGATAGGGCAAAGGATTCTACAGAAATTTAACAATACATATTTTTCTCATAAAACTAACCTTTATTATAAAAATTATAACTTATCTTAAACAGCCTTGAAAATCTTCAGCATCTCTCATTTGTATAAATGCTGCATAGTTGGGAAGGAAGGACCCTTGTGGCTGCACAGGGCCTCATTGGCTTCAGTGGGGCTACACATATGTGCAAGGGTCTACTTATGTGGATCGAATTGTTGGGCTGGGGCCTAGGTCAGATGATGGCCAAGAAGGAACTTTCTTTAGTAACATTCAATAATTTTTTTTTAAAAATTACCTGTGACTTACACATATGCACAAGTAGAAGTGATGATTATAAAATGTTTAAATAGAAGCTTAGCAATACAGATATTGCATTCAGAATTTAAATGCCATAAGGATAGGCCTGGTGAGCAATGGAAATTAAATATTTCTACTTTCTGTAAAGAAGTCTTTTGTGCTCCCTTGACTTTGATAGTTCCCCCATTTGACCTTCCCTTCCCACTAACATTTATTCTGATGTCTTTTTAAAGTCTGGGCACATTTTAGAGGTGTATGTCATTAGGACATGCCTGAGGAGGTTGTTACCTGAGGAGGTTGTGAAGGCTAGGACTATAACAGCGTTTAAAAGAGAACTGGATAAATTCATGGTGGTTAAGTCCATAAATGGCTATTAGCCAGGATGGGTAAGGAATGGTGTCCCTAGCTTCTGTTTGTCAGAGGATGGAAATGGATGGCAGGAGAGAGATCACTTGATCATTACCTGTTAGGTTCACTCCCTCTGGGGCATCTGGCATTGGCCACTGTCAGTAGACAGATACTGGGCTAGATGGACCTTTGGTCTGACTCGGTACAGCCGTTCTTATGTTCTTAGGACTTCCTTGGGGCACATTTCTTTGTGGTTTTTTAATTGTAAGCTGTTTGGAACATTGACTGTAACAGTAATCGCTGCTTCATGGGCGTTGACCTCTGTCATGTGACAGGGATACTAACCTTTGGAACCTTGACCCAGGCTATGTGTATAGGACCAGGAAATAGTTTGTTTCCTAACAGTACTCTTGTGTGTCAGGTCTATATTACAAAGATTGTACCCTATACAGAACTCATCATGGTTTCAATGCTTAACAAAGAATAGATCATAAACAGAGCTTCTATAGACCTGTACTAATGGCTCTCTGTTACAGTATATCTTCTGTTACAATATTGCACATCAGTAACTAAAGCATTTCCTGTATATAAATACAGCATAACAGTTGTGATTAATAGCCAAACTTCAGCTATAAAAATGGCTGCAGGAAGCATAGCCCATATTTCTATGGAATAACGGTTATTGTCAAAAAGGTGAAAACAAACCATCCTGATATTAAATTATTTTCTTAATATAATGGCTGAGTTTATAATTTTGGTCATAGGATCTCTAGTCCCAGGCGAGTACTTATTGCACATAGTAATGTGCTGTGGATTTTAATATAATGTGGTTTTTTTGCCTCTCGATTTTATAATCCCCCTTTTTAATCTGTTCTGGAATTGGTTGTCAAGAAGCGCTGCTGGACAGTAACATTTTAGATAATTTCAGGAATCTGCTTTCACTCTTTGCCACCTTTCAGTTACTCAACTTCATTCTCCCTGTGCATTACACTTCCATCTCTCTTCATCTTCCACCTTCACACTTCCCTCTCTCACCTTTCTTACTGCCACAATTTTATGGACTATAAGGTGGATAGAAAGCTGGCTAGATCATTGGGCTCAATGGGTAGTGATCAGTGGCTCCATGTCTAGTTGGCAGCCGGAATCAAGCGGAGTACCCAAAGGGTCGGTCCTGGGGCCAGTTTTGTTCAATATTTTTATTAATGGTCTGGAGGATGGTGTGGATTGCACCCTCAGCAAGTTTGCAGATGACACTAAACTGGGAGGAGTGGTAGATACGCTGGAGGGTAGGGATAGGATACAGCGGGACCTAGACAAATTAAAGGATTGGGCCAAAAGAAATCTGATGAGGTTCAACAAGGACAAGTGCAGAGTCATGCACTTAGGACGGAAGAATCCCATGCACTGCTACAGACTATGGACCGAATGGCTAGGCAGCAGTTCTGCAGAAAAGGACCTAGGGGTTACAGTAGACGAGAAGCTGGATATGAGTCGACAGTGTGCCCTTGTTGCCAAGAAGGCTAATGGCATTTTGGGCTGTATAAGATGGGGGCATTGCCCCAGCAGATCGAGGGACATGATCATTCTCCTCTATTCGGCGTTGGTGAGGCCTCATCTGGAGTACTGTGTCCAGTTTTGGGCCCTATACTACAAGAAGGATGTGGAAAAATTGGAAAGAGTCCAGCGGAGGGCAACAAAAATAATTAGGGGGCTGGAGCACATGACTTATGAGGAGGAGAGGCTGAGGGAACTGGGATTGTTTACTCTGCAGAAGAGAAGAATGAGGGGGGATTTGATAGCTGCTTTCAACTATCTGAAAGGGGGTTCCAAAGAGGATGGATCTAGACTGTTCTTAGCGGTAGCAGATGACAGAATAAGGAGTAATGGTCTCAAGTTGCAGTGGGGAGGTTTAGGTTGGATATTAGGAAAAACTTTTTCACTAGAAGGGTGATGAAGCACTGGAATGGGTTACCTAGGGCAGTGGTGGAAACTCTTTTCTTAGAGGTTTTTAAGGTCGGGAAGCCCTGGCTGGGATGATTTAATTGGGGATTGGCCCTGCTTTGAGCAGAGGGTTGGACTAGATGACCTCCTGAGGTCTCTTCCAACCCTGATATTCTATGATTCTATGATCCCTTTCTGTGTCAATCATTCTTGCTTGCTTCAAATCCTGTCCTCAGCCCCAAACAATTGCTCTTAATAAAGTAAATAAAACTAATATTAAATACTTGGACAAACGAGCTGGATGCCTACCATCCCCTTCGTCACTTTGCCTGTTGCCGAATCTTTCATCTGCTTTGGTCTTTTTAGAATGTAAAAGAGGAGGAATGGTCTTGTGGTTGAGGTCGATGTTGTGAAGGCCAAGACTATAACAGGGTTTAAGAAAGAACTAGATAAATTCATGGAGGATATGTCTATCAATGGCTATTAGTAGGATGGGCAGGGATCGTGTCTCCAGCCTCTGTTTGCCAGAAGCTGGGAATGGGTGCAGGAAATGGATCACCTAATGATTACCTGTTCTGTTCATTCCCTCTGGGGCACCTGTCATTGGCCACTGTCGGAAGACAGGATACTGAGCTAAATTGACCTTTGGTCTGAGCCACTGTGGCCATTCTTATGTTCTTATGCTAGGCATTCAGGGCTTTTAAGTTAATTCCTGGCTCCACCACAGATTTCTTATGTATTTTGAGTAAATCCGTTAATCTCTTATTGCCTCAGTTCTCCAGCTATAAATTAAGGAAAAGAATACTTCCTTGTCTATTTAGAGCGTAAACTCTTTGCGGTATGGATTCTCTTCCTATTTATGAGTACAGCACCCAGCACATTATGGTTGCTACTATAATAAAAATATTACCAGAAAAATACAAATTTGGTCTTTGTTATTGTGAAGCCTTGATCCTGTCCCTCAGTCATAATCACTGTGATTAGGAATAATTAATTATCTCTTACCCTAGCATTATGGTGATACAGACTATGCAAAGAGAGAGAGAAATGTGGAGAAGTTAGAATGGATGCAGGGTAACCCTATTAGTGCAGGGGAGAGGACATTTTTAAAGAACTGGAAAAGTGCCAAAGCACAAAAGTTTCTGCTGACAGAAGGGAGTTGGGTATCATGAAGTGTGGATTTTCTTTTTCATGTCTCATTGCTATTAAGTGTTCTAACAAGTTTCTCCTCTGAAGATGTACATTGACCTCCAGAAGTACTATAATCTAATGGGAACTGGCTCTGTTTTTTAGGTCAGTAATTCCTCAATTTGGGACTTTTTCCCCCACTAGAAATACTTGTTTGCTTGATACATGGTTTTCTCCCTGGGCAGTAAACAAATCACTTGCAGAAACATTTCTGCAAAGGCAGAATTGAATTATGTTGAAATGTTTTGTTTCTTTTGCTGCCATACTACGGAATTATACCAACATAGCTATGCTGGTATAGTCTCCATACTGTAGATCAGGGATCGGCAACCTTTGGCACCTGGCGCGCCAGGGTAAGCACCAGGCCGATTTGTTTACCTGCCAGGTGCTAGCCGCTGCTTCCCGCCACCCCCATTGGCCTGGAGCGGTGAACCGCAGCCAGTGGGAGCCACGATCGGCCAAACCTGTGGACATGGCAGGTAAACAAACCGACCCGACCCTGGTGAGCTGTGTGCCAAAGGTTGCCGATCCCTGCTGTAGATGTAGCCTCCATCTCTCTGAATTTAAAACTGTATGCACGCAGGTTATGCAGGCATGTTTCTGTTTTTTTGATACAACTCTACTATATTTATACTGCTGATGGAGGGAAGTTTTGGGTTCCCTGCTAGTTTCATTTTACCAGGTAGTTAGAGCTGACTTGGAATGGAAAATGGAAAAAACCCACTAAGTGAATTATATAGGGCACTTCAGTCCACCCCCCACCCGTGGTTTCTAACTGGAGCTGTCTCAGCCTGTCTTAATACTATTTAGCTATCGCACGCCAGAAGGATTTTATTTATGGGACAGGGCCCGTTAGAACTTCCTTCAACCCCTGAGAAGCTGTGAATATGAGAGAGTTGCTCGAGCAGGCATGCCGAGCTAGTGTATGCATTTCTTTAATAAGGCAGGGATTGATGTCTTTTGCAGTTCAGGGGTTAGGTAAACAGCAGTCCCTCAGTTCAAGGCTCTCCATGTTCAGTTGTTTGTTTATATGGATCTCACAAGGTTAGGTTAGCCTTCTTGACATCTCAAGGGAGCTTTCCTGACCATAGTGTAACCTCATCTCCTCCAAAGTTGTGCAGGACACGTAGCATCCCTTTTCAGAAAAGGTACCACAAGAATGGGGATGCCTGGAACTCTCTGACCAGTCTTCAGTCTCTGAGGAATGTGGATATAGTTTAAGTGGACAATTACTTTAAGAGGCTAACTTTAGTTAGCAAATATTTGGGTAGAGGATATTGGTCTGTTTATGTGTGTGGTGGTTTTGTTTTTGTTTTGTAATGGAACAGATGCTAACAATGCTCAAATTGATTACCTCCATATTCATAAACCAATGTACTTGATGTCAGCACAGCTCTGGGAATAAATCTGATGAACTTGCATCCCTCTGCAGACTTGGTGTGGCACAGCAATAAACATAATACAATAGGTCCTACAAAAATAGGTGGCAGTGTTAATAACTCTTTTAAAAAGTGGTGATTGTCATGGATTTAAACAGACAATATTAAAATCCAAAGATAATGTTCTTCAACAGATAATTTTTAAAAGTTTGTGATGTTTTGCACATACTATTCAACAGAGTTTTCAGAGAAAGAACTGAGTAAAAAGAATGGGACATTTGAATACCACAGTGAAGGATGTAATATAAAAACCGGAATAGAATAAGTTGTGTGTGAAGTTTAAGTATTACTTGTTTCCTTCCTCAACCACCTGCTTGGCTGCTAGTTTTCACAGGCAGTTGTAACTGAAGAGACACATTATTCTAGTAATTTTTAAATTTATCTTTGAATAGTGAATTTTCTCCATAACTGTTCTATCCCACCCTGTTCCTCTCCGATCAGGTATTGGCTGGTACACTTGACATATTAACTTACTGATGATTTCTTGAAAATTTCTTCTGATTTTTCCTTGGAGTAGAGCATCTCTCATTATTTTTAGGAATTTGAAGATTTTCCTTTCAGTGCTATGATAAAATCATATCCTTCTCATGAGATATTACTGGAGCCTTTGCCCCCTCCTTAAAAAATGTAGCTCATTTTAAAAAATAGCTTGAATCCTAAAACTTGTTGAATGAGTTTTGCTTATTTGATTATATTTGAAGATACAATGTGAAGCACCTTATAGACATAAATGAATTGGCCTCACAACCCCACTTTGACATAGGTATTATCTTTTTCAGATAGGGAAACTGAGTCACAAAGAAATATTGTGATTTCCCCAAGTGCCCACAGGAAGTTCCTGACAGAGCCAAGGATTGACCTTAAACTTCCCTGCTACTTGAATTATAATGGTATGACAACAGGATCACTCTCCTAATGTAGGGTCTGTATCAACTCCACAGCTATTTCAGGAAACCCCTGATGTCCTGTGATCCCACATAGGACAGCTCTAACAAAGCAGGACTGCCCTATGAAAATCAATATGGGTGGCATCCAAACACAAAGGAGAGTCTTTCCAGTGGGAACCACATTCCATGTAGATTAGCATGTGCAAGTCCAAATTCATGGGATTTTGTCCCTTTTAAATAATGCATGCGGTCTGTCTTAAATGTTTGGTTTCATATTTAATCAGTATTAATATGATAACAGGAGTGAGACAACTGAAGCGAACACAAAGAGATTATCTCTTCTTAGCCAAGTGCATCCATTAGCTAGGAAATATAGGTTTCTATTAAATGAAACAGACAGATGGGCGTTTGGAGGTGGCTGGGAATGGGAGGAGGGAGGGGGGGGGTTAGGGGTGAAAGTTGAGGTTTAGAAAATCTCTATAAAAATAAAAACAAACCATCCATCTTGATGGTTGGCGTTTTAGCCTCCCAGTGCACTTTAGGGATGCTGCTCTGATTCCTATCGAGAACATTATGCTGAAACTTAATCCAGCAGAGCACTTACTCCTGCCAAACTCTGGCTCAGAGGTTGCTCTGCTCCCCCAGAAGTAAGTGGCTGGCGGACCTTCAGGCCCAGGACGGAGCTGTGCCATCCTCTGTAAGATTGATTCTTTGAGATCCCCAATGAAAAACAAACTTGATCTGCTCAACATTACCTTAAAATTTTCCTTTTGGGAGGCGTGTGTGAGAGAGCAAGAAACGCCTGTCGAAACATTTCAAATAATTATTTTATTCTTGAGCGCGCGCGCACACACAGACAAATAAATAAATAAAACCCCCATTTAGGAACTGTTGCAACAATGTTTATAACTAGTGTTTGAAACCAAGACAATAATACTATAAATAATTGTAGATGATGAAGATAGTGGAGAGAAAATAACATAATTAAAAGAATTTTACAAGACGGGCAATTCACTAAGATGGATGGAGTAACACAATATGTTAAAAATATCTGTTATTTAACACAAACATGACATGGCTGATGGGAAACATCTGTCTTTCCAGCAATCCACTAGAATGGCCCTGTAATACTACTTCACCAGAGGCGAGGGAGGAGTCATGTCTAAGCTGTGTTACATCATTGAATGTCAGATGCTCAGTCACAAGAGTGGGTGGTGCTTTTCCACCCAGAGAATCTTTTAAAAGAAATCCAGCATCCATTTTGCTTGATGCAGCACGAGAAGAATCATTTAGGGTGGCCATACCTAGGAGTAATAGGATGATCTTAAACAAATTAAAGTTTTGGATTAATTTTCTGGAAATGTTTCCCAATGGTCAGACCTGATAGAGCCTGGAAAAGAATCTAAAGGGAATTGATGGAAGCCTGGTTGGTTAGATCATTTAAAAATGATTGATGAAGTACTGCAGACATCACTGTAGCAAACAATCTCACACTGGCTGGAGGCTGATAAAGTGCTGGGTCTTTTCCATCCCTAACTAGTTTGATTTCACCATATTGTGATTATTCCCCATTCAGAAGGGGTTCCCCTTCCTTTGTTCTATTGTTTTGGGGTGAGATTTGAGAGTCGGGGAGGAGATTGATGGGGAAGGCATAGTGGCATGGATGGAGGATGAAGTAGCAGCCATCTTACCTTTTTGAATTTCCAGATTTCTCTCAGTGTGTAATGAAAGGAATAAATATCCCTTTAATGTAACTGAAATGTACAGTGTTTGTATTGCTTTGAATTTTTTTAAAGTAGAAGGTCCTAAAATGTTTTACCAGAGATGAGAATCATGAAAATTTAAAGATGAAAAAGTGTAACTCCTTACACTTGGGTCACATTGTCCACCACTAAACTATGCGGGATTGTTTTGGGTGGGTTTGTCCTTAGAAGGTGAAAAGTAATGAATGAGCTATTAAATTGGTAAAATGGGGATAATGTCCTTATCTTCTTCTGCATCTCCATTACTGGAGGTTTGCAACTTGGGTAGCCCATTCTGTATGATCTTCTGCTAATCTCATGGTGGATGAATAGTCCTTGTGATCCACCCAGGATACCACATTGTCCATCCAAAAGTTTCTTTTTCTGCTTTGTGTTCTCCTGCCATCAACTTTACCTTCCATTGCCCATAAGCATCAGCGCTGAACATCTTAAAATGTCCCCTGCAAATCAAATATTTCTTTTCATAAGATCTGACTATCTTTTGTTGAGTTCCAGTCATCCCTAGTACTTGTGCATGTAAATCTTCTCCCAAACAGGTAGGAGAGCTTAATGGGCAGGAGAAGGAGGCCTGGGGAAAAAAATAGTGGAGGCAGGTGATATCTTATAGAGATTCACATTTCCTTTTTTGAGGCTGAAAGCTGCGGCCATTGCCCTCTCTCCCTGCCTATACATAACACACAGTGGGAGTGGGATCAAAGGAATGCGCATTCTGCTGGCTTTTACGAGAGGGAGAGGGAGAGATGTAGTTCCATTTTCCAAACAGTCTTGTCATTCCCACTTTGGAACCTGACACAATGGGCAAGGTTTTTTGCATGTGTTGTTTTTTAGAAGGGGAGGGAGGTGACTGAGCGGCCAGCCTCTTGACAGGGCAGTTGTAAAACATTCGTAAAACTTTTATTGGGCTACCACCCTTCCAGATAAATATTTTCTGACTTTATGGGCTTGTTTTAGGGTTTGGATCTTAATAGCAGCTTTGTAGCTTTTTTATAGTCTTTTGGCAAAATCCACCTCTGGAGGCTGCCATGCTTTCTAGGTCCTTGGGGTTTTTTCATTACTAAACTATTGCCCTTTAACCCTCCGTCACTGTTGAAACAATAATGGAACCAACTGTTAAATAGTCCTCTCTCTGCCCCAGCTCTTGTTCAGGGTTGTAAGTTGACCCAATGTTGCATGTCTGGTTATCATGATGGGGGAAAAAGGATGAAGATGAGTATAATTTTATTCCAGTTTCCATTATCATATGAGACAGTCTCATTTATTAGCATCTTAATTGTGTGCATTTACATATTTTTACTGTTAAAATATCTAGTTAAAAATCCTACTCTAGATTGGTGGCACTTTGGGCTTGTCCTTGGGCAATTTCCATGCTATGTCTCAATGTATTCCTACAAACATAAAATCATGACAGTGTCTCTCTGCAATCAGTGGTGAGACCAGTGGGCTTGCAGCCAGGGTGATACAAAGGCAAGCTGTATGTAAAACTCAGAGACGAATGGTAGCAACAGTTCGAACATCCACTCTTTTTCATCTCATCTCATCGTTTTGCAACTGAAGTGATTTCATGAATTTCATCATTGGCTTTCTCTCCCCTGGCTATTGCATGGGCCAAGAAGGTGGGTACACTCTGTCTGCCCTGAGGGAGCAACTTGGGGTATTTAGTGGGTCCAAGAGTTGGATGTAGTTTTTTTTTCCCCCCACCGATCAATGTTTTGTGCCACTTATTCCCCATATCCTAGTTTCCACACACTCTTCTTGTTGCGGTGATTTTTGGGGCTAGAAGGAATGTATAGTGTTTATTTTCTCTCTCGCGCACGCGCGCGCACACACACACATCATAAGATTATTTTTGATCACACATTTTCCCAGCAGTAATCTATTGTCACATTGGAGTATCTATGGAAACCATTGTCATTCCTACATCTTTTGGGGAAGGGGAGGCTTTTTCTGCAGAATGAATAGAGCAGCTGTTTCCAACCAGGAAGTGAAACTGGTGACTTGGTACTCTGCAGTTCTGAGCTTCTGCCTAGTGCTGAGTCACTGAGCTACTTGTAGTATTTTATAGCCTGGGGCTTAGCTGGAGTGAGCCAATTACTGGACTCCTGTGTTGCTTCAGACTTTTCCAGTTGAATGGAACAACCTACCTGTGGCAGATGGAGGATTATTTTGTGTGTCAACTAGGGGTCACTCTTGAATATCCACAGGTTCATCCTTGTCCCACGAGACGCTTTTGTCCACTTCATTTGTGCATCTGATAGTGGGCCAATGTGTATCATTCAGCCCCTTTTCAACACAGCATGACCTACTCAACTCAGCTGACCTTGTCTATGCTAGTGGACCATATTTGATGTGGCTGAAAATTCTAGTGTAGACACCACTTTGGAGTGACAACATATAGTTTCCTAGGTGAGTCAATCCTTGCTCTCTTTCCTAATTACCAGCAAATAGGCCAAACTTAGTGTTATTTCCAGTCACTTTTGTGGGTACCCCGGTGATCTGGCATCTCCCTACCAGGAGCTGAATTATGATGCTTGACTCACTTCTCATAGGCTACTGAACAGCTCTATCAGAAAGACTTGGTCATTACTGATTTGGTTAAATCTTAACCAGTGACGTAGTTCTTAGGTTCTGGATCTGTGGAGCTGGAGCCTGAAGTTCTCTCTCATACACAGAACAGCAATAATAACAAAAGTAGCAGTAGATATTATGAAACCCATTGCCAAAGGTAGAGTTTTGTCACAATCATCATAAGTCCTGGATTTCCTTTATGACTTCCACATTTTTAAAGAATAGCCAGGATTTTTGACCTGATGGTATTTCAGTGAGCGTGTGGATGTGTGATGAGAAACTATTCACCAAACTTCATTGACAACTCCAAAGTGAAAACAAACCTAGACTGCATGGGTGGCTAATGCAGAACAGGAGCTTTAGGACAACACAACAAACCAGAACAGACAGTAGGAGCTTTAATTCCCCAAAAGGTCATGGGGTTCCACCTCTATTTTTAAAAAACAAATCAAACAAGCAACCCATCTTTTAAAAAAAAAAAACATTTGGGTGAGATTGACAAGTCAGCTGCAGTCTGGGACCTCTTCTTCTAAACCACTCACTGTTCAATAGCACATGCACTGTTCTTCTTTTTTGTGCTAAAAAGAGAAAAATCGTGGTTACTTTGGGTACAAAATATTGCCAGAGACTTTTGTTTTCTGTATTTCCAAGACTTCTACCTTGTGCGCCAGCACCTTAGGGACTTGATCTAAAAATGGATGTGACATAATTGTAGCCCTACCCATTCTCAGTCCTTAGTCATCTAGTTCTCCATGTATAATTGTATTATTCTATTACAGAAGTTATTTTCTTTTGCAAAAGCTGTTTTTCTATAAATGTGTTAATGGCGATAAAATTATATCACACCTGATACATTAGCATGAATTCGAAATAGATTTAAGCTTAGTTTTTAAAATTGTAAATAATTTAGGCTAGTCTTTGACCATCCTACTATAGAGGTCTGAGTAGTTGAGAGGCTGGGCTTGTGCTCAGTGTATCTGGAATTCTGTATATTATGTAGTTGATGTTTGGTGTTATATACCATTTTTGTTAGTAATTGTTTTTAAATTAAGATTAAAATAAACAAAAACAAAGCTAGTGGCAAGATTTCAGCCTCTTCCTTAAAATCCCTGGGGGAAAATACAAAATTTTACAGCAATGCACATACCAGAGTTTCTTTCAGCATGTTTCTCAGAATAGCAAACCTGAAACAGGCTGGTAAATTTCTCTCAGAGTGAGGCACAGAGAGATTGAATAACTTGCCCAAGGCTGCAGAAAGAGTCAGTGTCTAAGCCAGGATTAGAACTCAGGAGAAAAAGTTGATAGTGGATAAAGAATTTTCATTTTGCTTGATAATATCAAGAATATAGAAAGTTAAGTAAGCTGGTGAAACAATTCTGAATTACTTTTAGGGAACAGAGTTCAGGTAAATTGAGAAAGTTGTACAAACCCCAAAGGCTAATGAACACAATAGACCTTTGAACGCTATATGTTTAAACTTTCTTTGATACATAGCCCGAATTTGTCCCTGACCATAGGCTAAGGCATCTGAACGACATAATAAGCCTTTCGACTTGAAAAAAATGCTTTTGTGATGGTGATGGGGATACTGATCAAGCACCATTTTCTGTTTGGAACATGGGAACTGCAGACATGAACTCATATTGTGGAAGCATAAATGGAAGTGAAACAATGAACAAATATTGCTCTAGGGGAGAGAATGTACTTCTCACATTTTGTTCTAAAATAATTGGCCTTCTGTGGTAGACATGGAGGTCGTGGAAAGAGGACAGGAGCTCCTTAGTTGCCTGTGATTTGACTTAAAAGTTTGTTGTGACCTTAAGCAATGTTCCTGTTCAACAGTACTTAACAAAAGCATATTTGATGAAACATTAAACTCCCAAATCCCATTCTCCTCCAAGAAAATGCTAAGTAGTTTTTAAATTAGCAAAATCAGAAATTAATCCAGATCTCTATTTATGTTTGCTGTTGATGTATTTAAATATAAAAATAAAAAATGCACTGCAGAGAGACATGTTTCTGCCCTAGCCATGACACTTTACACATTTAAAAATGGATTTGTAATAGTAATGTAGTATACTCCTATTTATCTGAAACCCTATTATCTGAACTACAGAAATCCCGCCCTTGTCTGAATCCCTTCCTTGTCCTCCATATGTCTCATGCTGGGGGAAAAGGAAGAGATTTGGATAATGTGAAGGTTCGGATAATAGGGCAGAGACCCCCAGCCAGGACTGTGAGGAGGAGGAACCCCCAGCTGCAGGGAGGCCGCTCTGCTGGTGAATGGTTTGTGCCAGCACAGGAAGCCCTCTGTAGCCTTGCTGTTATGGGAGAGAGCAAGCAGGGCAGAGCAGATTTTCCCAGCCAGGACTGCAAGGCTGAGTGGGAGGATGAGCCTCTGATTGCGGGGTAGGCCACCTCTTTGCTGAATGGCTCCTGCCCTCTCGATTATTTAAGCTCCCAATTATCCAAATAAAATCTGTGTACCCCATGTTATTCAGATAATTGAGAGTATACTGTAATATCTGACTGTTAGTGCTTGTCTATATGGTGGAGTGATGCATCCTTGGAGGGTGATTTCTAAAACACACTAATGTGCTGCGTATTAATTGGTCCATGTAGACCCTGCTGGTGTACACTTTAAAGATGGCAGTGGGGAACCTTTAGTGCACACTTCAGTGCACACTGCGTCTGCACAGACCAGTTAATGCACACCCACATTAGTGCATTTCAGAAATCACACTCCTGTAGAGTGCACGACTCCACTTGTAGATAAGCCCTTATATACTTTTATCCATAGATCTCAAAGCATTTTACAAAGGAGGTCAGTATCATCCCCATTTTGCAGATGGGGAAACGGAGGCACTAGGGGCCTGTTCGTTGCTCAGGGTCACCCAGCAAACCAGTGGCAGAATCAGGAATTGAACCCAGGTCTTCTGAGTCCCAGTCCATTGCTTTAGTGAGAGCAAATTGGACCACAGAGGAAGAGATGCTAAACGGTAGCACCCATTCCCTCTCATTGTAATGATAAAATTAGTTATGTCCCTGCAGTTAATGGGTCAGATTCATTGAAAATCTGAAGTTGCTTCATTGAAGGTAATGGAGTTACTCCAGTTTTACACTAGTAAGAACGAGTACAGAATCTGGCTCACTGTTGAGTGTGTAAATGCAGTGTTCCCAGTCAGGGCTGCCCAGAGGGGGGCGCAATTGGGGCAATTTGCCCCAGGCCCCGCAGGGGCCCCCACGAGAGTTTTTTGGGGCCCCTGGAGCAGGGTCCTTCACTTGCTCCAGGGGCTCTGGAAAACTCTCGTGGGGCCCAGCCCCCCGGAGCTTCTTCCGCTCCAGGTCTTCGATGGCAATTCGGCAGTGGGGGGTCCTTCTGCTCTGGAACCCTCTGCCAAAGTGCCCCGAAGACCCGCGGCAGGGGGTCCTTCTGCCCCAGGACCCGCCACCGAAGTGCCGGGTCTTTGGCTGCAGTTCAGCAGCGGGGGGCCCCCCAGGCCTCCTGAATCCTCTGGGTGGCCCTGTTCCTATTTCCTGTTAACCCTCGACAGAAATGGATGGAATCACCTGCACACTGCTTTCAGCCCAGTGGCCTCTCTGAAGTGTGAGGACTCAATGTTATCTTCTTGTCTGGGTACCACCCAAAAAGCATCATGACCATCTCTCTTCCTCCCCATTAGACCAGCATCATCTTTGTTCTTCAGAGAATGCTTAAAAGTGCTGTTCCCCATACTACCACTGGGTAGCATTGAAACTGCTTGTTGGCTGGCACTATGCTAATAATTCTAGAAATGCTTCCTCCAGCTATAGTACTGGGCATTGCAATTATTACATTGCCACCAAACCACATAATTCTGTTTTTTTGGATTACTCTGATTCCACCATTCCAAAGCTCCATTTGTTTTCAGCTTTCAGAAATGGCATAAACACACTCCTGTTTGGGTTTTTTTTGTTGGGGTATTTTTTTTTTTTTGAGAGTTCAGATTGGAAGTTAATATAAAAAGTAAAACATTTCCTCTGGGAAACTCTTGCACTTAGCTAGCACTTTTGGGTTTGAAATACACAATGGCTATGACTGATAACTTCACTTTGTATCCCTGAGACTTTTGAAGAGTGAGACTCTCATATTTTGGCATCGGTCAAGTAGTCTGGTCTTCATAGATTTGCCTTCTGTAATGTCTTTGTGCAGAATGTTCCCCCAGGGCATTGAGTTGTGTTTCAACTCCCATTTTCAATAGCTAATGTATGGGCTGTTCTGTTAAACAACTTTTCTACACCATTATATCTGTGCAGCGTCTACATGTGGTGTTTGATTTGCCTTGTGTTCTCAGTGTCTCGTCCCCCCCCGCCCCCGCCCTTTCTTGTTATATTTGAAACCCCTGAATAATAATGCATTTCTGTGTAACTCTGTGAGTGAAGTGGTACAAATTTACCAATGGCAGAATGTGCTTGTTTCATTCACAATTTTTTCTTTTACCAGTCACAATGAGATTTGAGTCCTAGTTCCATTTCTCCGTTATTCCATCACCCTCTGTTTATTCATTATATGTGCTGTGTGTTTTTTACTACACCACCATTATACTTACTGCATGTTACAAATTATTAAAAGTTCAATGTTATTTAAAACCTTCAGTGTTACAAATGGAAAATGGAAAGCTTTTGTAATCAAACTGCTTCAGATTCCAAAATCACACAATTGTTATACAAGTCAAAGAAAGAAAGAACAAAATTATTGGAAATTGGTTGGTTCTTTGCTTACTTTCCAAGGCCTGAATTCAGGATACTAGACTTCCTGTCCAAGAGCTTAAGGTATCACTAATGCCTTAAAGTACTACAAGAAAATGATTTGCTGGGAGTGTTGATGGTAACATCAACACTTATAAAGGAGTTGCAAGATCTGACTCTTTTGCCAGGTCTGTGACTGCTAACTTTCTCACTCATGCTGTAAGTAAAACTACTGCTCTCTGAGCCGCCAAGATTCCGTGATCCCTGCCTAGTCCTCCCTGAACCATGCCCTACTTCGTACCTTACATCACCCAGCCCCCCTGCATCTACAATGCTACTTTACTTAGCTATTATATCTATAGTACTTGCATTTGCATCTCTCTGAATCTGTCGGTCTAAGGTGCTCAGATAACATGCATGTTGTAAATAACTTGATAGATCTGTTGCTAATTCATACATCATTATGGTATATTTAAAGTAGACATGGATATGATGCTAGTCTAGTCAGCTACAGAAGTTGTGCTGGCATACTTTCCAGGAAATATGTAATTAGCAGCATATGCTGACTATGTGTGTTTTCTTTTGAAAAAAGTAACTGCAAATAAATGCAGACTCTAATGACTTACTGAACTCTAAAATGCAACCTTTCCTTGGCTGGCTGTATGTTGAATGCCTACACAATGCGTGGTATGTGCCTGATGTATATTGGATAATATATACATGTTACAGCATTTGTAAATACACAAAGTGTCCTGCATGCACACGCAGTGTATCTTGTGGCTGCCTATCCTCAGCTTGTGTGGTATGATGTATACACTCGTGTGCACTCCCACACACTAAACCCTTGCAGGTCAAAAAGTGAGGATAAACTTTTGAACCCAGCTGTTTCCAAATTAAGTGCATGTGCAGGGACCACCAGAGCTGGGGTTACCATACTCCAGAAAAGTGCAGACATTGACACCCACATATTGTACTGCAGGAGACTTCTTGTTCTTCCTTTAGTTCTTGAGGGTGATGCTTTGAAAATATTCTGTCCTCTTTGCCCTTTGTCACCAGAAAGGACAGGCGGCAGTTCAGTGACCTCCCTTCGTTATGGAAATGGGACTGATACAGTAATCAGGATGCTACATATGGAGCTTTTTAAATTACTGCTCTTCAGTCTTTTGTTAGCCTTCATTATTCTTGAAGTTTTTTTCTCAACTCATAAAAATGGCATTTTTAATATGCAGAATTAAAAAAAGCAATATGAAGAATACCGTTTTTTGTCAATAAGCTTTTACCTTTTAAACCAGCTATCTTAGTTTCTGCTCTAGGTATTTTAATTGAAGATTAACTACTGTTAAAGAGTATACAAATTTAGGTAGTATATATTTGGAGTATTAAAATAGGACTCATTAAAAGATGGGAATAGTGCAGTCTGACCATTATAATTTTAGATTGCAGAGCACAGAGCACAAACTAACCTTCATTAAAAGTCAGCAAAGCTGACCTATAGGTTCTTCTAATGTTAAGGGTTTTTTTTTTGTACAGATGAAATTAGAATACTTTGTGATTCACAAGTTCAGCATGAATCTTACAAGTGTTTCTCATATGAAATCTGTTGCCTGTTTTGTAAAATATATACAGTGGTTCAAAGAATATTTGCTGTAAACATGAAACATATATAAAACTCACATTTGCTACATACCTCTTGCGTGAATTACTCATTACAGAAACGATCTTAGATATTTATTATGTGCCAAATATAGTAATTAAAAGAACCATTAATTGTTGTCTATGAACTGATTTGTATTCTTACACCCGTTGAAGAAGTCAAATTCCCGTATTTGTTTCGGACGCAAGTATTTAGAAGATAGGGACCTTTTTTTTTTTTTTTTTGAGGCAAGGAATTTAAGGCGATCCTTTTTCATTTCCCCCTCTCCCTTTAATAGTTAAACTAACCTCTTGCTTGCCTTCTTCACTTCCCACAGCTCAGCCCAACCCTTACACACATTCTTTTCTCAAGAAAATGTTCTCGGACAATACTGTTTAGGCCTGTTTCTCCAGTTCTTTTCAACTTATAGGCAAGGGAGTGTATTTTGTGGTCTCCATATCTTGTAACGATCCAGGCGCTCATTGCTGTTCTTAGTGTCTTGTTTTTCTAGAAATACAATTTTAACAATGTAGATTTTAATAAAATAATTGAAAGTAGTTCCAGGACCAATAGCTTTGTAGAATTCCACTCACCCAAAGTGAGAATTATATTTTTTTAATGAACAGAAGTTTATGTATGTTTTCTCATCATCATTATGGTATGGAGCAGTGAGTGCGTCTTGTGCCTTCATGATAATCTTGGAAGGCTAAAATAGGGTTCTTTTCATGCTTTAGATAAACTAAGGCTGAGACCTTCCATGTTGATGGGCTTTGAGTATAAGTTACCCCTGGAATTTTTTGTTAAAGTCTCAGAGTCCACCATTTCCTCTGGCTTTATGGCTACTCAAGTCACCTGCCACCTTTCTGCTTAGGAGAGATGATTGGTGCTCTACTTTAGAGCCATTGCCTCTCCACCAGCTGCAGGAGTCACTGATGAGTGCTATGAAGCAGTACCTTCCCCTATGGTCTAAGTGCACTCCTGCAATCCCTTGCATTTTAGGGAAGAAGAAGAAGCTGGGGGTCAACAGTTGAATTCAGGTACCTTTGCATAGCAGTGTAGTAGGCTGTTGATGTTCTGCCATATTACTACACCAATGCAAATAAACTTTGGCTCTTTCACTTCTCGTTGCCAAATGTCAGCTAAGGAAGACTTTTTTGGCTGGGATTGGATGTATTCCACTGGATTAAAGGTTGTTTCAAAAAGAATATCAAGAATATCCAGCAGTATCATAATTAATGACTATAACAATTTTGGAAGAGATATTAAACTTCACGCTTCAGGGCTTAAGGCAATCTCTAACTCCTATAGATCAAGATCAGACCTAATGTGAGAGGTAGATTATTTCACGTCTGTCTAGTGCAGGGTTCTTACACCTTCCTTTCAAAACATTTGGTACTGGCCACTGCAAGAGACAGGATACAAGAATAGATGAACCTCAGGTCTGCTCAAGTATGGCAGTTCCTTTGTTGTTGCATCTGCTGGGGGAAAGCTCTTATCAATTGAGGCTGTGTCAGTAGCCACTCTCCTCCCTTTTGCTTTCCTCTACAGAAGAGTGGATGGAGGGAGAATGGACTTCAAATGCACAAAATTTCCAGGGTTCTGCTACAAAATCAGCAACAGCTGTTGGAATTGTAAGTCACTCCTTGGTTGAGTTTGGAGGCAGAGGAGCCTGCAATTGATCAGCCCTGCCCTCAACAATAAGTGGAGACATCAGGACAACTAAGCCAAACCGGGGGTGAGGGAATTAAAACCCTACGGCAGGGATCTAAATGGAGGACACAGCCCCAAGCTGATATTTGAAGGGACATTGTGTTTTTTATTGGTAGTGTTTTAGGTGATTTTATGGAGTATAAATGTGACTGAAGCGCTATCATTGAGTGAATGAGAGAAGCCAAAAAGAGGAAAATGTGGAGTAGGTTTTTAAAAAATTAATTTGAATGTGAACATTGCTTAAGCCAGGAATCTTCACTTTTCCCCTTCATTTCCTTCCCTTTCTCAGAGGTCCCATATCCTGACAAAACTCAACCAAGAATATGTGGGAACGGGTGTGCCCCATTCCTTTCTTGGGCCAGTTGAAGGGAAATGCTTATAAGTGATGTAACTCCTCTCTCAACCTCTGCCCCTGTGAACAGATTCCCTCTGCAGCATTCCCAATGAAAGATAAATGACCGAGTAGGAAAGATATGTGTTACTTTGCTGAGGTGTCTAATTCTGTTGCAATGGAAACTGTTTTCATCCCATTGATGATTCTCCTCTCCTGAAAGTGCAAGACCCCAATTTTTTTCACTGAATTAAGAACAGGTTTCAAGATTTTGTTTGGAACTTTCTTTTCTTTCCAAAAGGTAGAAACTCAGCCGCTGCCAAATAGTTTCCCTACACTTAGTGGCAGGGGCTAATTGTCAGACGAGGAGTGTGTGATGTCAGGTATGACTGACCGATAGGTTGGGAGTTTCTGGGTAATATATTGGACTGTATTCATCTGTTGACTTTGAATAGGCTAGGGTGCCACAACCATTGAAGTGCTAGCACAAGATAAATGTTAGAGAATTATCCAGCAAGAAAATAAATCTTAAGACATTGGAACCCTTGCTCGTGAAGTGGATCATACTAGGACCCAAACTTAATCAAATAAACAAAGATTTAAATGATTTGAGTGAGAGACATGTGAGATGTTGCCCTTGTGGTTTTGGTAATGAGACTAATTTATTTTTAACATGTTTGTATATTTTGGCTGGTCATGTTACATCCCCCATAATCTAATTTTCTCTCTCCTTCAGTGCTACCTTCAGCTAAACTCACTCAAAATACCAGTCTAATTTGTGTCTTTTGCAATGCCATTCTGACTGAGCTTGTGTTTTGGAACTGCCCAGAGACTCTCTCAATCCAACTGAGGTTCAGAAGGTCACTAGTTCATTCATTAGAACTTGACGGTGCCATTGCATTAGCCTTTACATTGTTCCTCTAATTAACAAATGGGGGTTTAAATCCACAGGCCTCCCATTCAGGGAACTTTCATTGACATCAGTTATGGAAATCTTGCAGGAGTGGGTCCTTTATTGTGCATGGACCTCTCATACCCGGTACCATAACGCTAGAAACTTGAATAGTTTACAGTCAGTTAGTGCTCCCAAATTATGCACACTACCGACATTGTGTTTTTTAAAGTATTTTGGAACTTGGAAACTTCAGGAAGTGAAAGATAATTTGGCTTTGGGAACAATGCTTAGTGGAAGTTGTCCTTGGAGAACATGACCAATCTTCTGCGAATTCAGTATCCAATAAAGGAGATTGTACTGTATTCTCTGATGTTGTACTTAACTAATTGTGGAACCATCAGTGGCTCCAGGAGCCAGGAACAATGTTGTAAGGGAAGGAGGCACAACCTTTAGTGTTGCTGTCTCTTGAGATTTTATCAAGAATTTCACAATATAAGGTGATTTTTCCTTAAAGACCCAACTATTGGAGTCATGTTACTCTGTGAGAATCTCACCTTTGATTAAAAGAGAAAAAAAAGGTAAATTTCTACCGTCATGTGAAGAAAAGGTTGAAAAAGTGAACTCTAGGGCTCCAAAATGCAGAAGTCAAAAAAGAACCCAACATTTATTATGTCTTTTAAGTCTCATGATTTTTGGACATTTTAAATTGGCAATACTGAACCAGCATTGTGGGAAAGGTTTTCAAACAATCAAGGGGCCAATTTTGCAAATTTCCATAGCCTTTTGCGGATTCTTTCTTCTTAGAACACTGGTTATAATATTGATTTAACTAATACAGGGGTAGGCAACCTGTGGCACGCATGCCCAAGGCGGCACGCGAGCTGATTTTCAGTGGCACTCACACTGCCTGGGTCCTGGCCACTGGTCCCGGGGCCTCTGCATTTTAATTTAATTTTAAATGAAGCTTCTTAAATATTTTAAAAACCTTATTTACTTTACATACAACAATAGTTTAGTTATATATTATAAACTTAAAGAAAGAGACCTTCTAAAAACGTTAAAATGTATTACTGGCACGCGACACCTTAAATTAGAGTGAATAAATGAAGACTCAGCACACCACTTTTGAAAGGTTGCCGACCCCTGAACTAATATTTGCTGGGTACACAAAGAGAATTAAGCAAGAATGAAGAAAGGATTCTTGGGTAGCTGGTGAGTGCTGGAAGGGTGGAGCAGAGTGGCTGACTTTTTGAAAAATACAATGCAGGAAAATTAGATATTGAAAAATACCACACAGCTACGGTAAAATCTGTGGACCATTATGATGCCTGTGGACTTCTGGGTTTTAAACGATCAGAGATGCAAATAGAGCAAATTCCTTGATCTTTCAATGACTTATTGAATCAGTTTCCTGGAATGAGTTTCTTAAACAAAATTCCTTTTTAAAAATCCATGCATCACTGATACTTATAGGCCGAAACTTCCATAATTGCATGCAACCAGTTAAGATTTCTAACTAGCTGATTACGTGCACACTTACTATGATTGGTTTCAGAGTAGTAGCCGTGTTAGTCTGTATCCGCAAAAAGAATAGGAGTACTTGTGGCACCTTAGAGACTAACAAATTTATTGTAGCATAAGCTTTCGTAGGCAACAGCTCACTCCGATGAAGTGAGCTGTAGCCACAAAAGCTTATGCTACAACACATTTGTTAGTCCCTAAGGTGCCGCAAGTACTCCTATTCTTACTATGATTGTGCATGCAAATTATGTGCTTACACAATAATGAAAAATTGGGCAGATATGTACGGTAGGCTTCATTGGTTCAAAACTGATTGTTGTGCTTGAAAACCTTCTTGCTTTAATAGTGCACTCTCTTTCTCTCTCCTCTCTACTGTCTCCTGAAAAAACAGAGATTAGGATTGCCAGACAAATATGGAGCAGACAGGGTACCAGGGTAGGAGTTGGCCTGTGGCACCTTCTCTGGTTGAAAAGCTATTTTGTGCCTTCTCGTAAACACTCACTCTGACTGGCTGTAAGTTTTGCTGCAATGGACCACATATAGCCTTGGGCCGTGAGTTTGATGCTACTGTACTTGCATGTGTCTGATTCAGTTTAGGAAGGGGCGATGTGTCATTTTACTCCAGACAGTACACAGATTGCATGGCACAATCCCACTTTATTGGATTAAGGTCAGTATTGTTTAACTTTAAAATTGCAAAAACATACAGTGTACAGATTTTTAAATCTACCCAGTGTTGTTTTCATTACTGTGACCAGTTGACTGCTGTAGCAGCTCAGTGAGCTTTTTCACAAGCACTCAATAAGTGGGAGAAGCTTTGTCATAAGGTTTTAATTTTAGCTTTCCTGGAAGCTAACCCAAAAGTGTAACTCACGCAAGGGAGGTGAGCTATCAGTGAATGTCAACAGAAAATTACAAATCCATGTTCCTTTTCAAACATGCTTCTTTCACAGGGATTTCTAGGGTGATTTGATGTACTTCAGAGGTAGGGAGTATTTTGGAAGGTCGTCTGTCCTACTGTATTTCTAATGCACCAAATCAGTGTAGTGCAATATCTAGGTATTGTGTTGGCTTATAATAGGACAATACCATGAATTGTTTGCTTGCTTGTTTGTTTCAAGGGGTTTCTTTGTGGAGTGGGAGCAATGAATAGGCTGGTGTGTGTGTGTGTGTGTGTGTGTGTGTGTGTACACACACACATATATATATATACACGTGTGCGCACACACATACAAATACATATATTTGTAGTTATCAACAAATACTGAAAAAACTTAAGTGCAAGCCAGTAGACAGATTGTGGAAAAAGAGCTAAATTGAGATTATGCCAGCCTAATGGTTTCTTGCTAGGAACATATGGACTATGATGGATTGCTGCTGTAAAGATTTTTTTTTTTAAATTATTGGGATCCTGTGGGGTAAGACCTACAGCATGGGGCAAATAATCAGTGTTGTAGGCTAAGCAATTTTAGAATGTTTCTTTAACTCTCTAATTGGAAAATATACAGTACAGGCAAGAACAAATCCACCGAGTCTTGTCCTTTGGGTGGCCTGTTTTAGTTCCATGTTTACTACATTATCCTTGCTTTTCTCATAAACCCGGTCTCCCATCTAACTGAGATCCACCTGTGAATGACAACTCAGTCTGTGAAACTTTACCCAGGCAGCCGCGAAACTGTTGCGTATGTTGGCATTTCAAGGCATTATTAAGAAGTCCACCAATTAAATGTGCATTGTTGGTTTTGGCCCTCTGTAAAAGATAGAAATGGATGAAAATATATTGTGGGAGTTTAAAAGCCATTTTAGGAAATAAGACTATGAATGATAGTAATGGGGAGAGGGAGGAATGGAAAACATTCAAATTTATTCTGTGTAAAACAAAAATGCAAAGATTTCCAGAGTCCTTTTTTATAGAAAGTGATAGAGAAGGAATTTATAGGATATTAAAAGACTGAAAACTTTATAGTAACAAAACATTCTGTTATAGTTTTCTCCATTCCACCCCCCACCCCCAACCATTTTCTTTTCCTTGTAATAATTAGTTTGAACTTTCATCTAGTTCTGTGGATCAAGTCATTTTCATACAACTTTCAGGATTTTTTTGTGTATGCTTTAAATCTTTCTTCTAAATATATTTTTGTAACAAAAAAAGCCGTGAATACATTATAATTTCAATTTTCATGGTGTGTGAAAGATTTCTGTACTAGGTCTTTATTGTTTTTGAAGAATTCATCACCCTAGTTAAGAAGCTTAATATAAATTAAAGAAGGTATTAAGGAACATTAAGACATCAAAATGTGGAGCGTTCTTTTCCTTTCGATTGCTCCAAATGCAAACAAGTTGAATAAAATGCAATCAAAGGGCCTGTTTAGAGAACATTGAGTGGCTTTTCAGCTGTGCTGTGGAGAACCTCTGGTAAGAGCATAATTCAAATAAAAAGGCCTTTCTTTCCTCTTCCTAATTCTCTTTGTTGTGGTGACAACAGAGTACAAGGCTGATAAAAATTTAATCACCTTATCTTTTTAAAGCAAATTGCATATTTGTTTACACACAATATACATAACATAAAAAAGAAAAAGCTGCTACCCTATCCTCCTCCCCTTACTAATCGCATTAAAGGCCTTTGCCTAGAAGTTTTTTTTTTAAATAACTGTTTTAGTCTTTATTCTGAAGTCCCATTGTTCAGGATTGCTTTAAAAAGGCAGCCCATGGGAAGATGAATATTGCACAACTTAAACTCTGGGCCAGCACCAAGTAGCAGATGCCCAGTATAAGTCAGTTGAGTTGGGTCAGCTTAACTAGCTTCTGTGGTGACTACTCCACATCAGGAGTTGCAAGCAAGATGGGAGGATTATGGGTCCACAGATCTAGCACTTTGATTTGAAGCAGCTTTGTAATGAATTGCCTTTGGTTCTGTGTCAGATCTGCTAACCTGAACTTTTTCTGCCTCGTATGCATTTCTGATAGGCTGGTGTAAGATTGTGTATTTGTATTTTTTTGCTTTTCATTAGGCTTCCCTGATGAAATTTTAGCCCTTTATGTTGAATTCAAACCAGATTTCCTGTTATACTGCTGCTTATCCTAGTGCAGACCAGAGGTATTGATTTCTTTATGGTATTGGGGTTGACCTTATGTCAACTGAGGCATCTGTTGGCCCATACCAGTGTGTGCTTTAGCTTCAAAACATGCACATAGGAGATAAAGATGGTCCCAACTCAGTGCAACCAAGGATATAGAATTATGAACTCGCACAGATAAAGTCTCCATGCACTGGAATGGAATTATACTATATCCCTTAATCAGCATGGAAATTTGAGTTACGCTCTTCAGAACATGGGAGGCAACTGCTTCCCTACAGGTATGAGAGTTTAAACATTAAAGACCCTACTATAGTGAAACCTATGCAAGAGTCCTTCGTTATTAAGTAAACCTCCTGTTTTAAGAGACTGTCCCAAATATCCCTGACCATACTGAATTCAGTTTGCCTACACACTCATTAGAGAGTAGATTTTAGTTTATGCAAGAGAGGCTCTTAGATATGGTTTGAGATCCAGTGGCAAAGATGTGCCTGGTCCCAGGGCTAGGAATAGTAGTGGGAGTTAAGGGACAAGAATGAGGGACGTTGACAGAGCTGTGTGTGCAGCATAGAACTGGAGGAGTGTTGCCAGTCAGGATTGATGTGTATTAGCAGAACTGGAATTGAGTGATAAACTTGTCCTCCTGCCTAAACTGTGCTTGGTGTTCTGGCCAGAAATTGCTCTTCCTTGTATTCATAAGAACAGTTCAACCAGAAAGAATGTTTTCTGGCTCTTGTTCACTTTTCGTTTTCTTGAACGAAGACAAGTAATGGGACTGTGACAATATGGGAGGCAGAACTTGTGCAGGGGGTGGGAATGAGGCGGAGGGGAGACTTTTAGCTCCACGGTCCTTAAGTAGCATGGATTTTCAAGTTTCAAAACCAGTTCCAGCACCAGAGCCATCACAAGAGTGCACAAAATCTGTTAAATTGCAGAAAGACTGTGCTGGATAGTTAAGCAAACAGCAAAGTTCAAGTTGTGGCTCACTGTCATTGTTTTACTATCAATATTTATCTTGCTAATTAAATCCTTTTGGCTAGAGATATGAGACAGCAATGATCTTTGATTAAAGGAAACCAACGCAAGGTCGACCTTACTTTAGCAGGAGTGCTCTGATCACCAAGCAGGCCCATGGAGAGTGGGAACAAATGCACATCAGCGGTTGAAATAATAGTGACCAATTGCTTCTGAAAAATAATTTTTCTAAAATACTATGTTCCCAGGCTGGCTGTTTTTAATAACTTGGGATGTTTCCCAGTATGATCGTGAAGCTAGAGCTGGTCAACCAATAATTTCTCTACTGTCAAACTCTAGCAAGAGTCCCTGTAAACATCAAGCTGCAGCTTCACCCTTCACATTAATAGCATTGTCCTCGTTATTTTATTTTATTCCAGTAACGCTCAACATGTGCAAACACTCAAGACGAATGGCTCTTGCTCTGAGGAGCTTACAGTACAAGAATAGACAAGTAAACAGTGCATGCTCAATGGGCCAGATATAAAACATCATAAACTCTCCTCTTTGCCTCTCCATGTTCCCAAAAGTTAACCTGGCCTACTTCTGGAACAAGAGGATCCAAGCTGTATCCCACTGTCAACAAATAGGCACACTGTGCAGCACACGGACAGTTGTGGAGTATGAGATGGCCATGGAATTTTTAGTGTATAAAAAATATGGCCCTGTTTTGTACTCTGAAAGTGTGTGCTAACCTGTCTGACTAACTATCCGAGAAATATAGAAGAGCTCTGACTTGTTGCTTCAGACCGGGGGTCTGAGTTTGGGCTGGAGAAGATGCTGAGTGGGCGCTGAGGATAAGGCTGCCCTTTGGAATATGTTTTGGCAGACACGGATGGCCTTGTAGACAGCGTTTAGATTGTCTCACTGGCAGTGGATAACGTGGCTTGTTCAAGTGGTTTATTTTAAGGAGCAAAATTACAATGCACAATGGAGCAGATAGATGGAAAAACCTGTCCCATCTCAGTGCTCCGGGCAGCAGAGACGCCACATGCTTACATGGGTCACCAGAATGTAAACATCCTTCTAGACAAATCACATTTTGATGCTGGATCTTGTCATTTATATTGTATTTTGATGATCGGCATCATGATGATGCTACACTGATTTTGGAAGTTTGAGTTGCACACATCGATCCTCCGGCAGATTCAGCTTGCTGACTATGGGGTGGACCAGTAAACCTCTGGATGGAGTGGCACACTGAATGCACACTTGATACATTCTGCTTGATCTAGGTGGTAAATTAAGGACTCTTTTAGGGCGGGGGGAAAGGGCAGCCAGAAATCATGGAGGTGTTAGTAAATACTGTAAATGTTTCTGGTCTGGGGCTTGCAGTACTAGGGCCTGAGTTCCATTTAGCAGTATGAATCAAAATGCTGACTTTATGCAGAGGGGACGCTGAGCTAATTAAAGAAATAGTCCTACTGTGTACAATTGAGCCCATAAAACTCTTCTTGACCTTGAGAAGACCCCCAGCAAGCTGTGGGAACCTTCAAATTGTCCCCTCTGAACTTTTTTGTTTTGTCATTTAAATATAGTAACTGCTTTTTAATTAAAAAAGAAAAATTAGATGGCATTTCAAATTGTGTCCATAGTGCCTTAGGGACCTATTACAGTACAAATTACCCTATATTATTTAGTGAGGCCTTGTTACCACTGCGTGAACCAAGAGTTACCTCTGTAGGAGTGTAGGACAAGAAGGGCCCTTCTTTGAAAGTCTGGTTCTGAACATGAAAGTGACGCCAGCAATTGGAAGCAATTTGTGGAATTGTTTGATTATATTAATTATGGCACCAGCAAACAGTGCTTGGGAAACAGTTTTGTTTTCTTGAATTCTTTCTTGATTGCTAGCAGTGAAAGCCAAGATACAGGATGTGCCTTTAAGGACCGCCGGAGGGTGCAGTTCAAGCCATTGTGCAGAATTGGCACCGTGCATGAAAGGGTTGTGTCCAGCTTTATGTGAGAGTTTTCCAAATACAGCTTTGGCCTGAACTTCACCTAGGTCATTCTCCAGAATTAAAACAGCTTCTTTCTTCCTCATCAAGAAAGAGCAGCTCTTTCCTAATAATCAGAAGACCATAATGAAATCCACTTGGTAATTCCAGTTCCAGTATAACAATCTTATAATAATGCCTTTCATTCCAGACGCCTGCACACAAGCTCTCAGTTCACTCACCACTGAAATGCAGCCTGCTCAGGGGTGGAACACAGCAGCTGTTCAGCAGTGCATAGCAAAACTGTACAGTAGTTGGGGACATGTAGTGATACTGTATCCAGTTGGAACTTCAGGAGTAATTTAGCTGCTGCAGGCAGAATATAATTACCCAAATCATGATTTGGTGAGGACATTGGGGCAGCCTAGTCTTCTGAAAAGTGCTGTGAGATTTTTCATCACCGCAGACAGTTAGTACCTTGGTTTTATGTTTCCAAAAGACAGGTCCTGCCTAGCAGCATGTAGACCCTAGTACTATACTGTGGCATTCATTCAATACTGATTCAGAGGGAAGATTGCCACTCACTAAATTACCAGGATGCCTTTCTGCAGCTCCTGTGCTTTCCTTGGTGGTCTCCCATCCAAGGGCTTTTCTTGCCCTATCTTGTTTAGTTTGTGAAATCTGTAGGGCCACAGCACCAGGTGATATTGGAGATTTGCAGATGTCAGCAACAAATCAAGGATAGGCTCTAACACTGATAAATGCACCTACACCAGAATAAGTAATACCCGTATTCCAGTAACAGCTAGTAATGGTGCAGATGCACTAGTATTAAGCCATTAGTGTAGACAGGGCTCTGGCTTAGAGCAGACTTCCATGACATGGTGGTAAAAACACCTGGGGCATATCTACAATACTACCTGCACCGCTGCTATTACTTGTGCAGTTGCAGCATTAGTAGTAGTTCCTATAGAAAAATCAGTTACCACATTAAAGTAGACTGTTCTAATGTGTGCAGGTATTTGATTAGATTTAAAATTCCCATGAAACAGAAATGTAAACGTTTGCCCTTGTCTCTTTGGTTCAAATTTCACACTCTTCAACTCCACCCAGTTGTAGAGCCTGCTGGCTGTCCACCCTGTTGCATGTCAATCCAGAGGCAGCTCTGTTCCAGCAATGCAGAGATTACTGATACTGAAGTATTTATGGGACCCCAATAACTGTAATTGGTAGTATGCAGTATATTAAGCATGAAAGGAACTATTGAAATTTGTGATATCCGGTCTAGGTGTCATTGTAATTGTCATTGCAGTAAAGAATTGGAACTGTTACTTAATGCAGGGGGCACCCAGGCCTATTTCAGGGAGGGGGGTTTGAAGTTCAGCAGTATACATTTTCCTCTCTTTTGGCTGGGTTAGAGGGCACGCCCTATATGTATATCATTCCACCTGTCCACCTGGCTGTTACTTCCTTCTCTGGCTAGGCACACAGGAGTTACTCCATTTTTTTACTACTTTCCCCCAAAATATGTAGCATTCAGCCATTTACAGTTTTCCAGTTACTCAGCATTTCATTAGTCTTCTAAGGGAGACGAGCCATTCCTGGAGGTAAAGGAGACCTCTGAGATTGGAGTAGGAATGAGGAGGCAGAGGAAACCTGGAAAGGAAAGAGGGAAAGCTGGAGCAGGGAATGGGGTAGAGAGAAATGGCTAGGTGGAAAGAGAACAGAAAGCAGAGGAGAGCTGGAGGGGGAAGGGGTTCTCAACCTTTTTTCATTTGAAGACCCATAAAAATTTTGAATGGCGGAGTGGACCCCTTTGGAAGTCTTAGACCACAGGTTGAGAACCACCGGGTTAGACTTCAGGAGAAATAGCCAAGTCCACCTTAGCAGATCTTTTCAGGGTCAGAAAAAATTATGAGGAGCAGAAGACAGCTAAACAAAAGGAGGAACGGAGCAATGAATGGGCTAAAGGATCATTTGAAGCTGTGGACTGGGATCCACAAGAACAAGAAGGAGCAAGGCTTCTTCTTCGAGTGCTTGCTCATCTCCATTCTATATTAGGTGTGTGTGCTCACCACGTGCACCGGTGCTGGACGTTTTCCCTTAGTGGTATCTGTAGGGGACTGGCTCTGGCCCCCCACCCTCAGTTCCTTCTTGCAGCCAGTGACGGTGCTGGAACATCTGCTGCTTCGGCTAGCCTTTTTTCGCTTTGTTCAGTATTTTGAACTTTTCTTGTAAAACAGTTGTACGTAGTTAAGTTTCCCTTAGTGTGTTAGTGTTTTTACTTGGTTGGCCCCGAACGGGACTTAGCCTAGGGATGGGGCATGCCCTGGTCCCCAAGCTTTAAGCCATGCGATCGCTGCAAGAAATCAATGCCCATTAGCGATCTGCATAATAGTTGTTTAAGGTGTCTCTGCGAGTCGCATATAAGTGACAAGTGCCGTACCTGCAAGTCATTCAAACCTCGGACTAAGAAGGAGAGGGACTTTCATCTCAAGGCACTCCTAGTGGAGTCAGCGCTAACTCTGGCAACGGAGAAGTCAAGATCTGAATCTGCCCCGTGTACCGCAGCATCAGTATGCAACACCCCACTGTCAACGGACCGGTGCCGATCCCCCTCCCTGGCACCTGCCAGGCGGCTAAAGAAGACTGGGAGAGGAAGATCTCCTACATCCCGCAAGGGGAAGGAGAGGGCAGGAGGGGAGCCAAGGCCTGAGGAGGACAGCTCGATACCTCCTTCCAGAAGTCGGGCACGAGCTCAGGTCAAGTGGTCCAGCCCACCCCGACCCATGCCTGCCACACCAGACAGTGACTGGGGCCTTTGCCAACTAGAGGTCTCGTCAACACCTGAGGCCCTGCAGCCAGTGCAGGATATCCTGGCGCTACCAGTATCACCCACACTGGCTATGGAGGTGCCCCGGTCGAGGGGTAAACGCACCTTGAGTCCTTTAAATAGGTCCCCGTCTCAGCGGCATTGCTCCCCATTGTGGGGGACGTCCCACCAGCGCTCACCCTCAGGGAGCCACCAGGCTTCGAAAGCAGAGAGGCAGGCTTGGTGAAGCCCTCGCTGGTCTCCGGACTCAGGGTACCACCTGCAGGACTCGAGGCGTGCCTCGCCGGTGACCTGGCACAGGCCTGCAGAGGTCCACCCTTCCCAACATTAACAGCACTGGGACCTGCCCAGTGCTTCACCCATAGCTCGTCACCCGTCGCGAGCCCGGGACAGTCTGTCTCAGGAGTGGAGTCATCAGTCCACAGCTCCTCAGTACGCCTTGCCATGTCATGGATCCCCAAGATTGGAGAGAGAGTCTTCCTGGCGACCAACCCACTCCAGATCCCGGTACCAGTCAAACAGCGTGAGGTGTGGATCATTTTAACGCCATCGCCGAACACTGCTGGTTTCCGAGGACCTGCAGAAGGGACTCATCCCGAGTGGAGAGCTCCCTGTCCAGGTGCAGCAATCGGCACTGCAGCGACCAGGATAGCTGATCTACTCGCTCGTGGTCGCCTGAGAGCAACCACTTGGGCTCAAGTTCTGGCATTGGACAGGAGTCATTGCCGGTGGGCCAAAACCCAGCACTGGCGGTATCCTTGGTGTTGGCAGTATCGTCATCTAACCCATGGCCCCAGGGTACCCATGGAGAGGTACCCATGGAGTTTTACTCAGCCTGGTACCCCCATGGAGTTTTACTCAGCCTTCTCAAGGGCTCAGGTCGGTGGTGAGGGCCTCAGACAAGCCATCAGCCTCAGTATCCCCCGTGCCCCCAGAGCAACCTACCTGGCCAAGTGGACGAGGTTCTCCCACTGGGCGTCTGGCGTAGCATTCCTCCGTCACAGTCCACCTTACAATCTATCTTAGATTACCTGCTTCATCTTAAGAACCAGGGGCTGGCCCTCTCTCCCATCAGGGTGCACCTTGCGGCCATCTCCGCTTTCCACCCGCCGATCCAAGGTCAGACAGTTTTTTCGCATGACATGTCGAGCAGATTCCTGAGAGGCCTTGAGAGGCTTTTCCCGCCAGTCTGGGCTCCTGTCCCACAATGGGACCTTAACTTGGTTCTTTCTAGGCTCAGGGGCCTGTCCTTTGAGCCTATGGGCTCCTGCTCCCTTTCCCACTTGTCATGGAAGGTCGCTTTCCTTGTGGCGATCACATCAGCGAGACGAGTGTAGGAGATTAAAGCCCTGACATCGGAGCCACCGTATATGGTGTTCTACAAGGACAAAGTTCAACTGCGACCCCCTCTGGCCTTTCTGCCGAAAGTGGTGTCTTCCTTCCATGTCAATCAGGACATCTTCCTCCTGGTGTTTTGTCCCAAGCTGCACACTATTCACGAGGAAAGGAGGCTGCAAGCCTTGGATGTCAGACATGTCCTGGTTTTTTATCTGGAGCGTACCAAGCCCTTCCACAGGTCAACCCAGCTCTTCATCATGACAGAGGACAGGATGAAGGGCCTTCTGGTGTCCTCACAGAGGATTTCCAACTGGATCACCTCCTGAATCCGGACCTGTTACAAGCTGCCCCAGGTCCCACCACTACCGAACATGAGGGCCCATTCGACTAGAGCCCAGGCGTCATTGGCAGCCTTCCTGGAGCACATTCCCATCCAGGATATTTGCAGAGCTGTGACATGGTCTTCGGTTCACATGTTCACAGCACATTACACCATCACTCAGGAGGCCAGAGATTACGCTTGGTTTGGCAGAGCTGTGTTGCAATCTACACATCCATGAACTCCTACTTGTCTCGGTTGGTACTGCTTGGGAGTCACCTAATATGGAATGGACATGAGCAAGCACTTGAATTTGTGTTTTTCGAGATGTGTTGTTTATGTTCATTCCATGACCCACCCTCTTTCCCCGCTGTCAGAGTTTCTGGAAGAAGGAACTGAGGGTGGAGGGAGCCAGCGGTGCCCCGTATACCATGGCATGTGCGCGCCACTTGAGGGCGCCAGAGCCAGTCCCCTATGGATACCACTGAGGGGAAAACTTCCAGCACCAGTGCATGTGGCGAGAACACACACCTAATATGGAATGGATATGAGCAACAAATCTCGAACAACACCAGTTATGGAACAAGTAACTGTCTTTTACACATAGTAGGTTAAAAAATATACAGCAGTGAGGAGAGGAGATAGAGGAGTGAATACAGTCAAGTGGAAGTGAAGGAATTGATTTGAGTTAGGCAGTGGGTCAAGCTGGAGAGAGGATCTGATGAGGCAGAGGGAGGATCACTTGCATGGAGGAATTGGCATTCATTCCTCACGTATCTTCTCAGCATGTGAGTTCTGGAAGGAGTTTACCACCTGTTTGACCCGTATTAGCCAGCACCTAAATCATAAATGAACATATGAAGAATCGTTCATGAACTCTTGTATGCAGCAGAGGATTACTTTTGCTTTGTTTTTACTTAATGATATTTCTATGTGAACTCAAAGAAGAGGGGAAATCTGAAGGATTTCTGTTTTTCCAGCACCTCTTAATTGGTCCTCTTGCAGAGCAGTATTGGGGGAAATGCTCATCTGCTATCCTGGCTACTGACTAGGAGCAGTGAAGTCATCTCTTCCCTATAGGCCTGATCCAAAGATCATGGAAGATAATGAGAAAAGGTCTATTGATGTGACTGGGCTTTGGATCAGACCCTATTAGAGGGATCAGGTAGGTATGAAGAAGAAAATGATCATGCCATGATGAAGCATCAGGGGAACCTTAAAACTCCATTTGGCACAGCCTTTGAATTATTGCCAGAGCTGACTGGGTAGATACTTAGTATCAGGTATTTGATAGGAGAAGAGGAAGAAGAAATACAAGCCCAGAATTTCTTTGCATGTTATCAGGGTACCAAATTGTTGTAATTGCATGTTTTCTGCAATTAGACAAGAATTTTTGCCTGTGCAATTGTGAAAATCTGGGTTATAATAATGTTTTATAAACTAAAACTAATGTAACACAAATTAGGGCAAAACCTATTTTATTGTTGAAAATATAAAATTGTTCCAAAAAATCTTTATCTTTCTGCTGTATGAAGCCATTCTGAGGCTTTGAAATTAATTTTCCTGGTGGGATTTTTTTTTCATTTGCATGCAAAGTTTGCATTTTCTGGAATTGTGAAATATACACTCTGGGATGAATCCTTTAGTCCTCGCTAAAATAGAAGAATCCTATAGTTAGTTTGAGAGTCCTGACATGGTATTTACAACAGAGTAATAACAGGAGCTATTGTATATTCACATTTCCTTCTCTAACCTAGGTTAGTCTACAGTATAAATACATTTTAAATAAGGTCTGGCTGGGAGAGTTATGTTATATACTTAGTGGTAAAAGCAGGTTGATGGTTGGGAATGAATTTGCTAAGCTTTCAGCTATCTACTATGCCTCTGAGGACTGCCCATTAATAATATTAATATGTAGGTATTTCCCAGCAATGTGGGCAAGGTGCGTGTTAGAACTTTGAAGCTAAAGTCTTTTTTAACACACAGACCTTTTAAATTTAATCCATTAGCAACTTGGCAAAATAAAGTAATTGTCCAACAGAGGAAGGAAAAAAATCTATTAACATTTGCTACAAATCCTAGTACAGGCAGCACTTAATTAATGGAACAGATTTCTCACTATATATTCAAGCTAACATAGTCATTGTTCAGGAGAGATTAGACCTCTAATGTAAGCAAGTTAAACTAGAGTTTCATCTAAAAATATCTGTCATTTCAGCTATTAAAGGGCTGATGTCTTCTTCGGTGACAGATATATTTCCCTTCATTTCCTGGGTTTTGTAAAATGTAAAGTATGCATTGTGTGTAACGCGAGAAATCCACGGAGGTAGATGAAGCCTAGATTGTGCCTCTCTGCCTGTCTCTCTCTGCTTGCTCCTTTGTGCTGCTCTGTATCATAGAGCCTCTTCAGCCATAGACCTCCTGGCACCAGAGTGAAAAAAACAGCAACTGCCATTTGTCAGGGTATGATGCCAGCCACCTAATCTGTTTGCAAAATGAGGGCCATGGGATCTGATTAAGTAATTTAGATACCTTGCAAGTTTAATAATACCTGAGCTGCATTTGGCTGGCAGCCCATGATTTCACTTGTAGGAACTGCCACATTCTTCCATCTCTCCTGCTAACTCTTCTTGCACATAATGCCTTGTTTGAATCTGAATGGGTGTGGAGCCTGCAGACGAGGTAAAGTTTGGCCTCTCTTTTGGTTTAAATTTTTTTGGATGGATTGGAGAGGAGGTTGCTTTAAACAAACAAACAAAAAAGCCTCCTCCTTCCCCCTCCCTCCCCCCCGCAGTTCTTTACACTTTGTGTGGCTCCATTTTCATTTTTTTCATCATTTTTACTTAAAATCAAAATTTTCAAATGTGGGTGCTTAAATTTAGGCAATGGCCTCTATGAGTGGCCTGATTTTCAAAGGCGCTGAGCACCCCAGGCTCTCAGTGGCTTCTGTGGGAGTTATGGATGCTCTGCTCATTTGGAACTGTGATTGTACTGCACCTCTGGAACTCAAGCCAGTTACCTATTCCTGTTGTCAAGAGGAAGGGTTCCTGAGTATGGAATTAGGTAGCTAGCTTCTGACACTCAAGATAGAAAATGTCGGCCACTGTTGTCAAGTTTTAACCCCCCATATTAGATATTTTTTTAATTAAAATGTGTCTTGCACAACCTACTAATATGACTTGAAATATTTCATGATCTTTTGTTGTTAATGAAAATGGGCCTTTCTGAGACAATTTGGATTTAAACATCTTCCTAATAGCAGCAGTGTTCCAGCAGCAGCAGCAACATAATACTAGTGATGAGACCAAGAAAGGGAAACTGACTAGTAACCGAAGTGAAACTAAACCGCATATCTTCCTTGTCTAAACTGGGTGAAGTCTGAAAAGTAATCAGTCTCCCTGAAGAAGTACAGGAAGCCCTGTAAGTTAGGGACATTTGCAATGAGATCGGTCAAAAGAGTGGAAATGTACAATAGGGAACAAATCCTGCAGAGGCAGGGACCTACACTGGATCAGCTAATAGATTTTTCCATTTCTATTATTATTACTGTTGTTTCCAGCATTCAAAATGTGCTAGATACTTTCCAAATGTAAAAAAAGGTACTTTCTATTAAATGATTAAATTCTTTCATTTTTAATGATGAAAGGTGGTCGTAATGCAAGTAAGAACTTTGTAAAATAGGTTTTATGTGGACAGCACTTGGGTTTGGGTTTTATAAAAATCAGCAACAACAAAAAAGTGTACAGTGTAGTGGAGGCATATAGTATGTGTTTGAGGTCAGGTTTTACTGTATTAACTTACTTGATTAATTGTATCTCCCACATGCAAGGATAATTATCATCAAACTTCTCAGCCACTGGGGAGAAACTAACCTAGTCACTTTTACATGAAATAAGTGTTGCTTTTTATATCCCAATATCTGAAGATAAAAGAAGAAAACTTTTTACTGGTCATTCATATACATTTCAGGAGGTCTTGTAGAATGTATGCAAAGTTAATGCTGCCTGACATTTGACTTCCCCAACCCTAGGCCATGTATTTTTTAAATTATGTACCTATATAATGTGTTCCTTTTCTCCCATACTCCCACGTCCCTTTGTGTTTGGAGAGAGCACCTGATTGTCCTCACTTCCCCACAACATGGAGCATTTGAGTGGTCTGCATGTCAGAGCGCTGTGTATCAAGGATTTGGCAGTGTTTTCAGAACCCTCCTTACAGGAATTGAAGGGATAGTTGACAGTGTAATGCAGGGGTAGGCAATCTATGGCACACGGGCTGATTTTCAGTGGCACTCACACTGCCTGGGTCCTGGCCACCGGTCCGGGAGGCTCTGCATTTTAATTTAATTTTAAATGAAGCTTCTTATACATTTTAAAAACCTTATTTACTTTACATACAACAATAGCTTAGTTATATATTATAGACTTATAGAAAGAGACCTTCTAAAAACATTAAAATGTATGACTGGCACGCGAAACCTTAAATCAGAGTGAATAAATGAAGACTCGGCACAGCACTTCTGAAAGGTTGCCAACCCCTGGTGTAATGGTTTTGCTGCAGCACCTGCTTATTTCCTATTCTCTTGCTGTTGAGATTCCTTCCCCCCTCACACATACACACTTTTGCAGCACGTCATGAATGCCTCTTGGAGCAATTTACTATCTGACATAGCAAGAAGAGAAGGTGACTCTGGTGCTGAGTCCCTACAATCAGCTTTAATACCCACTAGATGTGTGTGTAATGGAGCAAATCGCATGTGCTTGTAGACCTCCTGTCTCCAGTAAATCATAAGCATCTCAATCTTTTTGTCAAGCCATGATACGAGACTCCATCTCTGAATTTCAGAATGAGGTGGGAGAAGCTGATTAAGTGTTTGAGATAAGGTTACGTGACACCGAGGTTAAATACACCTGAACTGAATCTGGCCAAATGCCTGAGAGCTACATTTTGGAGTACGCAGATAGGTGGCATTGAATATGCTTCTCAGAGGTTCCCTGTCATCTGCTTTAAGAAAGAAAAGGCTTCAAGAGCAGTCTCCAAGGAGCAGTATCTCCCCTGTTTTGCAGCATTTATTTGGACTTGGCTACCTTGTATCTCTTATCTGAAATGTCACCAATGTGACCCGTTAAAATAACATAAAAATGGTAAATAAAACCCCTGCTGTTTAGGTAGAAAAAGGCAGATATTCCTGTTTCAACACAGAAGATTTAAATCCTTTTCGAGCATAGTATTTAAACTTCCGGTCGTGCTCCCCCAAATTCTGATCCTCTTAAGGATTGGCCATGTAAAAAAAAATTGTAACCGGTTAACATATATGGTGCTTTAGCCAGAAACAACACTGCTTTACTTGTGGTGTATTGAGCAGTGTACTTTTGGCCAGTCTAGTAATGGACCAAAGGTATTCAAGACCTCTGGTGCCTATGGAGCTACACTTTTCAGGATTTAAATCTTTGATTTGTCACTTATGTTCTTGTTAGATTTCTATATGAATTCTTTTGGGCAAGTTGGTTTTGCTTCTCAGAAATAGAGCAAGGTTACATGTGACTCGTATTGAGTTTTAAAAAATGCTAGGCCCCAAATCCACTCTCAAGAAAGAAGAGGTTGCTGGAAAGCAACCATGCAGGATAAAGAGGGAAATCTGTAGAGTTTTAAAGGCCTAGATCAGACAATTTGATCTGATTTGTTAAAAATCCATTACTTTTTATCCCCTCAGAACTTTGGAAGGAGATGGCTTGGGGGGTGACTGTATTAGAGCTTGCAAAGAACTTGGATCTGGGAATGAGGATGCAGGAGACTATATTGGATTGCGGGGGATAACTATTCTGAACTGCACTTTTGAAAGATTGTCATAATTTTAGTTTTAGCCAATAAATCCTTGAAATGAGGTATATTGCAATGATGAACTCACGTATTCATTGTTTTCAGATGTACACTTGTAATATTGAAATGCTGACAGGCAGTTTTTTGTCATGTATGTTCTTGATTTTTTCAGACGGACTCAAGCCAGATACAAAGGTGTTTCTCACTGTCCCCTCCAAGAAGAAATCCAAGGCAGGGAAGGGAGATACAGCCAAAGAGGATGAAAGCAGCAAGGTTGACTCAGCCCAGCCTGTTACTATCAGCCTTCTCTTTAAAAGATACGTCTTTGACACACACAAGAAAATGATTCAATCTTGAGAAGGCGGAAGAGGCCTTCTAGCTGATGTCTGAAGTGTCCTTAAAAGGCTTACACACCGAAATGAATTCAGGTGGAACGAATTTCTTATCTGAAAACCTTGGACTTTGAAAGGCTTTTTATCTCAGTAACATCCTATAAGGGCGCCTTCTACCTGGACTGAAGCTGGAAAGTCCTCCTATCCTCATGACTACACTTGGCCTCCAGAATCTGTTTGTTCTGATTTTGCTGTTTGAATTTCCCTGCTGTCCCTCTTGGCAAGTGTCACCTGCCAATTTGTACAGTTGTGTTTTACAGTTGATAGAAATGTTTTCGTGAAATGTTTTAAGTTTCTTTTAATTTAAGCATTCTGCAGCAAAATCCAAACCCAGTAGCATTTGGGAAATTTTATGAGAACCAGTAAATGAAACTAACCAGTCTATTTCACGCCCCAAGCTGAGTGAGGGGCAAAAAATACCCAATGTAAATGGTGAAAATTAAAATAGATGTTTTGAATTCTTTCAGATCTAATAATGTAAGTTGCGGTCTGAGAGACAAGTATGGAAGTTTTGTATAAGTGATTTATATCTTGACAGGGTGCAGTGTTAGAACATCCTCGTAAGCAAATAATTTCAGGGTCTGTATTGTTATGTTTCCTAGTCTGGCAGTTCAGAACTGCTTTTCTACAATATTTCACATAGCTTTTGTGAGTCTGCTGGCTATTTATTTGATTCTTTAGGAAATTGGGAGGCTAAGCTATTCTGAATCATTGCTAAGAAAATATGTGCTGGAACTGCTTTAATTTTTGTAACCAAAGTGCTTGTTTTGTGAGAATGAAACAAAAAGTTGCCTGTGGAAATAGTGACTGGCTTTATTTCATTAAATTAAGATACTATATTGCAGTTATAAGGGTTTTTAAACTGAAGATCTCTAAGGCACTTTAGAAACTATTAGCTGTTTAGAAGGCTCTCATAGGTGGTACTTCTGATTTTTTGCCCTAACCTCATAAAAGCTGGGGATAACAGTTCTCCAGTGTCCCTTATTTGTTTCCTCTAGAGCATAAGCCACCCTAACACTGATACTAACAATGGTTGTACACATTCAGATGCTGCACTCTTGAGCAGGGATTGAACTAAGGATTTACAACACCAAAACATTCACCCCGTCATTTGATCAAAAGGAGTAACGCTATTCACCGTCAGTAAGTGGTGTGGTTGCTGGGACCAGCTATGAGAATGAGATGGGGCCACATGCACCAAGCCAGTATATTTCTTTAGATCACATAGAATGCTAATCAAATAACCATAATAGATCATTTACTCTCTTGCTTGCCAAAGCATTATTGATCAGCCATCCAGTAATGGGAATAGGGGTTGTTCGTTAGTTTATGCCCTTTCTGCTGGCTTGGGTGGCTTTTTTTCAGCAGAGCAAAATATTGTAGGATTTATTTATTTGGTGACAGGGATGAACTGGAATGAGCAAAAAACTTAATATCCAGAGAACATTTCCTACTAAACATTCTTGAGGCAGGGCAAATTTGGTGCCTAAACTAGCTTGACACAATGTCCCTTTAAATCAGATCAGAGGAAGTGCTTTGTGGAATAATCCCAAACAGTTTCTGCTGAGTGAGTGAGTCCCAGCCAAAGCTTTAGCACATCCTTTAAGATGATGGGGTATGCTTTCAGTGTGATCCATGAGGAATTAGGCAGGCAACTCCAGTTACGGCTTAATATGACTTGTGCTGCCAGCCCTGCTAGAAAGTGTGTCCTCCTATAAGGAAAATGTGTCCTTTCTCCCATCCTCCTCTCTCATATCCCCCCCAGACAATCTTTCATAGAATATTTATTGCATTCTCTTTCTGTTAAGTCATTATCAAATCCCATATTGCAGCCTTTACTCAATACTGCACTCCCATTTAGCACTTAGATACTATGGGTGTTATAGAAAACTGTTAAATAGATGACACAAAGGGAATGCCTTGCCTGTGTATTATATCAGTTTAATCTAAGAATTATTGGTATAATTTTGGGAAAACTCAAAAGTGAAGTTTTGATCGCTTGCAATTACTAAAGAATTTGTAGTATGCTTAAGAATGTTTTTGTTTGGGTTTTTTTGTTTTGTTTACAAGTGTAGAGATTTTGGCTCTGGTGTCCTCAACAAATACCAAACTGGGTTATTAACTGCCAATCCTAAAATACCCGTGTGAGTTTCAGTAGGACATGATAGTCTTTGTGTTTTATCCTAAACTGCTATGTACTAATGTTGCTGGCTGCTGCATTCCACACTAGAGATGGTAGCATTTTGGTGATGGGTAAGTGATTCTTGACTGTACAGTTTGTGAAGGACTTTTTGATACTTCTGGCTGGAAGGCAGCCAATCAGTGCAAGGTATGTATTGTTACATAGCATTTTCTATTGAACTTTCTGAATTCCTTCTCTGTTTCCACCCAGTTCTCTTTGCATTCTTCAAGGCAGTCTGAATGGGCCAATCAGTTGTTCTGGAACTTGATCCATCTGAAAACATACAGATTAGGAATACTTACTGAGTCAATATAACCCTCTCTTTGGCTGAACAGTATTCTAGTGCTTTATAATTCTGTATTATAAACCCCTTTTGAAGAGTGTGTTGTCCTTTCACTCTGCTCATCTAGCAGAGCACAATATTTTATAGGACCAAAAGTTGGTGGTATATGCTGAGAACTGGGTTTTTCCCCTGTTGTAACTTTAAGAGGAAAACTTAAGTGTGCCCAGGAACTTTGATTATAATGTGCTATTACTGCAGATCTCTGGCTGCTGTCCTGAGGCTGTTGGATACACATTCAGAAAAGGGTGAAATGGTGGAACAAAATGATTATGGGAAAATCAAAGCATTTAAAGGCATTTGTAGGATGAACAGATGTTCAAACATTCTTTTATTTGGTCTCCAGACATACGCCTAGACTTTGCTTTCATCCTGGTAATCAGTGCATTATGCTGTAATTTGTAAAAATGGCATTAAAATTTTTTTAACAGGGTCATATTGTGATCTACTGACTCTGTGTCATTAAGCTGTGAAGCTAATGAATGACAACTGGGAAAAGGGGTTAAATGTTGCAGAATGTACCACAGCAGTACATATTATTGGAGACAGTGTGCTATAACTAACACAAAAATCAAATACAAAATAGAGAGAGGTTTTAAGAAATTGCTGAGATTGTGATAGAGGCTGAGAAGATCCAGAAAATATTACATTCATGGGTATAGGTTTTTTCCTTCACCCCTTGCCTGTGGTGTTAATTTAGTGCAGCGAGGTGACTGCAGGAAAAAAGAAATATCCATACTGATGTGGTATGGAGACCCTTTGAACAATGTTTGTTCATTTATTAGCACTAAGCACATTACATGCACATTAGTGTAGTAACATTGAGTAATCACAGGGTGGCAGACTAAAAGTGAAAACATAGCATTACAGGAATTTGAAAGGATGCCGCATTGCCCTACAATAGCCATGTTCCGCTCCAGAGATGGCTGCATTTCAGTGATGGGAGGTTAGTTCCTATATTTACATTATGTAAAGAAATGTGGGATCTTGTGAAATGAAGGATGAAAGACGGCAGAGAAACTGATTTTTATTAATAGTATTTTAAGGTATTTTTATCTCCTTTTTTGTTTGTTTTTAAATAAAAAGCCTTTCAGTTCCCTGTTAATGTTAAATGAGTTTAAGATCTGAAATCATTAAGACTCAAAATTTTCAAATAAATATAAACACAATATTCTAAGCTACTGAACCTGGAAGAGAGAAAGTAGAGATTCCACTATGGGAAAAATCTATGTAAATATTAGTCTGTGTGGAGCCAAGACCCAGAATAAATTTTAATGCAAAATATTGGAAAATCAGCTCTTTGACTAATGGCCACATGTATTCCACTTCTGGTGTGCATATACCCCATGTGCGTGAGATTGGATTTTTTTGAAAAGCTGTGTCCATTTGGGCTGCATCTGCATCCCTGATGCCCCCATGCCATCCCACCCATGGGCATTATGGGTGGAGTGCGACTAGCCATCCTTTAGTTGTTCCCAGTGTCAGAGCTTCTTTGGGATGGTGGAACCAAGTTTCCAGTATTAAATCCTGTTCCTCCTGTGAGGCAGCTATTCTTATCTATGATGGTCACTCTAAGTACTACTTCTGGTGCAACACATATGCCAGATCAGTGCTCAATATGTTGTGCTTTTTCTTGGAGGTCACAAAAAGTGAGGGAATCCAACCTTAAAATACTCCTCTTGGAAAGCTCCATAAGTCCTCCTCTGAACCCGAGGGAAAGAAGACTACCAAACTGGATCAGACTATCTCCACAAGTGCTCCAGTACGCCGCAGGCCTGCCCCTTGCTACTAGGCTCGTTCTTTCTGAAGGAAGGTACATTCTTCAACTACCAAGTCAGGAGGAGCATCTAAGCTCACCTCTGCCCAATCTTTGGAGAAAGGCTTAGGAGAGCATCTTTCTCAACATCACAGCAGACACAGGTCTGTTTCCTTGAGACCTGGTAAATCAAAGCAGAAATCCTACCATGTATATGCTCCAACTCATGTTTCTTAACCAAGAGGCAATTCAAGGCACAAATCAAGTTCTGCTGATGCCTTGACCTTAGCTGGTCACTGAACAACCACAGAACCATCTAAGGACATTGTCCATACCTCTACCAGTACCAACACATTGGCACCGCAGCATTCACAACCTGTAGTACCGACCACTCTGAATTGATGTGCTGGAGATTCTTCTGACTCTGACCTTTTCAGTACTGAAGAGATTTATCGTACCAAGTGATTTAATGATAATCCAACAACCGGCGTCACCATTGCTCTCTAATGCTAAGAAGCACCTAGCCTCAGTACTACCTGCAACTATGACCTTGGTACCAGTGGAGAATATTTCAGAGGTCCCAAGAACATATGAAAGAGTGACTTCACCTATGGAAGAAATATACACCTTTTCTTCATCTGCTTCTAACAAAGCAGGGAGCTATCACTTATCTGTTATCATGCTCCCCTCCCTGTGAGCCAAGTTGATCTGTCAGGGAATTCCAGGGAGATTTCTATAAATGAAGGCATTGGGACTCTTGAGACAAACATCCTTTCTGGTTACCTCCTCCATGGCCTGCAATCCCATATTCATATAAATTGCAGTCATGGCCATTCCGGGTTCCCTGTGGCATGCAGCCCAGCAGAAAGACTTCTTCCATTGCTCCTGCCTCAGAGTCAAGTCTCTCTCCTCATTAGTCATCTCAAGAGGGTCAGCTTCTGCAACACATTTTACAGCAACAGGAGCAAGACATTAAGCAAGATGTCTGCAAGAAGCAGAGGATCAGCTCATTCCAGCAGCAATATGCTCCTCTTCACCCAGTGAAGCTGTCACCCCTGCTATTCCAGCCCAACCAGCTGAATACCATGTCTTCTAGGAGCTACGATGGTGAATGGCCAAAATCCTGGAAATCCCGTTAGAAAGAGTATAGGAAGAGTGCCATAAACTATTAAAGATTCTGCATTCCTCTGTTCATGGGAGAATGGCAGTACCAATAAATGAGCCAGCTAAAGACCTCTGGCAGAGTCCATCCTGAGTGTTACCCACATCAGAATAGGGAGACAAGTGCTGCTAGGTTCCTTCAAAGGAGTTCGAATGTTTCTGTAATCGACCCTGGGATTTGCGGTTGTGGTAGTTCATGAGAGGTCTAAGCAGGAGGGACCAAAATGACACTACAGAACAAGGATGTGAAGAAGCCTATTTCTCTAGTAGGTTGCAAATGTACTTATCAAACTACCAAACATACCTTGATAAATATAACCTCCTAAACTGGGACAGGGTATTAGTCTGTAGAAAAGCTCCTTCAGGAGCACAGAGAGAAAGCTAGTGGCCCATACCTCCCTGCAAGCTGATCTGCACACCTCAGACATAGCAGCCTGTTCCATGGCAACCTCAATCATGATGTGCAGAGCTTCACAGTTGCAGTCTTCTGTAATACCAAAAGAGGTCCAAATGATCATCAAGGAGCCTGTGAAGGCTATGACCTTTTTAGTACAAGTACTGATGAAGCCCTGCACACTTTAAAGGACTCACGAGCTAACTCTGCACTTTCTGGGGTTGTATACACTGCCCCAAGGAGAAAGCAGTGTATAAGCTGCCTCTCTCTAGGGTAGTTTTCAGGCCTTTCTCCCACTACTATTGCCAGAAGAGATCATCAGACTTTCTGAGGAAGAGACACAGATTCCAGAGAAAGAGACCTTCCTGCCACACACTTTTCATCGACCTTGTGTCAACAGGTCTGATGCCACAGTCAAGAGCCATCTAGAAATGCTGGATCTAGCCTCCTCTTTTTGGCAACTGCCTTTTGCGGATTTTGGGGGGGTATGGATTTGGATAACCTTGGAGTTGATGCATCCTGGAGATTATAGACAAGGAGTAATCTACCTAGTTCCAGTCCCTCCCTACCCTCCATCCCCCTTCCCTGTTTCCATTCAGGGCCACCTCTCACAAGATATTGCTAAGGAAGGAGAGAGAGATTCCCTTCTGCAACTTGGAGCAATGAAAGAAGTGCCTGTGGAGTTCTGGGGCAGGAGGTATAGTCTAATTATTTCCTAATTCCAAAGAAGAAAAGGCGGTTGACACCCCATCCTGAACCTTTGACATCTCAACAAATTCTTCCATTGTTTCATGTTCACGATGGTGACCCTAGCTTTCATAATCCCCATATTTGATACTCAAGACTGATTTGCGGCTTTCAGTTTTCAGGATGCCTGTTTCCATATGGCAGTTCACCCAGCCCAAAGAAAATAACTCAAATTCCTGGTGGGAAAGTAACTGTATGAATATGGCATGCTTCCCTTAGATCTCTCCACAGCTCCAAGAGTGTTCACCAAGTGTTTAGTGGTTTTGGCAGTTCACTTAAGGAGATAAAGGATATATATCTACCCGTACCTTGATGACTGACCAACTCAGGGACAATCACCTCAACAAATGAACAATTCCATCCAAGTAACTGGGACGCTTTCCTTCACTTAGTCTCAGAGTCAACAGAGAGAAATCCAATCTCACTCCTATTCAAAGTTTGTAGGAACAGTGCTGGATTCCACAGCATCAAGAATTTACCTCCCACGGGGTAGGCCCCACACTATATTGACCCTTATCAGTCAACTCAAGTTTTACCCAAAAACACATCAATCAGAGGCTCACTCAGGCTTCAGGGACACAATCAATTCCACTCTTCCAGGAATCAACCAATCTGTTGGACTGGTGTATTCATCGTCACATCATACTAGTGCCTCTGCATCTTCCAAGTGTGTAGAACACCCTAGTGGATCGGCTCAATAGACAGTACTCAGACAATCACAAGTGGTCTGTCACGGACTCAGTTCTGCAGAGCATCTTCTGCAAGAGGAAATATTCAAGAACAGAGCTGTTTTGCTGTAGACCAGAACTAGACGAGCCAGTTGTTTTACTCCAGAGGAGGATCAAGTCCAAGCTGTCTGTCAGACACCTTCCTCATCCCTTGAATACCAGTACTTATGTATGTTTACCTATCTGTTGCGCTGATGCCAATGGGCCTGAGGAAACTTAGTCAGAAGGCAGCCTCAGCATGACCCAGGCAGTTCTTGTATTCAGTTCTGATGAACCTGTCAACACTGACCTCCTATCACGTTTCCAGGTCACTCAGAATGGGCGAGAGATCCTGCTCCTGGGCCCATTATTATTGCACTTGGCAGCCTGGAAGCTGGCTGGCTAACCTGCACAGACAGATCCTGCTCTGCTGAAGTCTGTAACGTTTAGGCTTGTAGCAGGTAAGACTCCACTAGAGTAACTTGTGGAGTAAAATGGAAATAGTTCTTTATTTGGGCTCTACAAAAACACATGCCTCTCTAAGGGTACGTCCATACTACCCGCCGGGTCGGCGGGTAGCAATCGACTTCTCAGAGTTCGATATATCGCGTCTCATCTAGACGCGATATATCGAACTCCGAACGCGCTCCCGTCGACTCCGGAACTCCACCACCGCGAACGGCGGAGTCGACGGGGGAGCCGCGGACTTCGATCCCGCACCGTGAGGACAGGTAAGTAGTTCGAACTAAGGTAGTTCGCGTAGCTGAAGTTGCGTACCTTAGTTCAACCCCTCCCCCACAGTGTAGACCAGGCCTTAGAAACCTCTCTAGCAGCTATCTTGGAATCCCTGTTAGCCCTAAAACACTCTGAGTAATCCATGAGCTTGATAAGAGTCCAATTATCTGCTCCTCACTCTCCTGTCACAGGTCAGTCTCTTCTCATACCCAAGAGCTGCTGGATTTCTCAGGCACTCATTCATGTCTTTCCTCCAGTCAGAAACACCCCACCCTTTTGTGACTTCAGTGCTGTGTTATCATGGTTATTGGGTCCCCCTTCGAACATCTAGAAACCTTTACTCTATATCATGTTGTGACACTTTCTCTGGGTATCCAGATCTATGGGTGATGTTGCTGCCTTAGCAAAAGAGAGATTTTTTGATGTTAAACTGAGTGATAGCTCCCTGTCATCCCAGTTCGATAGCCACCCAAACTCCCTAGGAATCTGCCAGCCCTCTTTGCCTTGCAGGTAATGCTTAATACTCCATAGTCCCCAAACCTCCTGGAAGACCACTCTTCTGCAGTATTGAGTCCCTGTCATTGGACATTCACAGAAATTACCAAGTCTGCTGTCTCCAAAGAGAAAGTATACAGCAGTGAATTCACACTTTACATATTGCACTGGGATGAACTTACAGTAAAACCAAGAATAAGTTTATTAATAAAGGACAGAGATGTAAGTGATATTAAACGAAGATAATAGAAACAAATAGTTACAAACACAACAAAAGTATAAATTGTGTTCTGGTGACTAAAACTTAACTTAGGCTGCAATCCTTATCTAAGGCAGTTTCTCACCTAAAGCTTCCTCTCAGCATCACAAGCCCCCCTCTCACCCCCCACCCCCGGGCCAGGATCCAGCTTTCATTGCTGCAAAAACCTCTGTTCTTTGGTCCCTCACTGATAGACAACCACAGTGTCTTTTCCTCCTATTATAGTCCAGGTAACCTTTGTAATTTATTCTTTTGATGTGTACCCCCAGACAAAATCTTTCTCCCCTGCTGGTGTGCAGACACTGTGCTGCCGATGCTGTTTTCTCATCCTTCTGCTAATTCGTTCTTTCTGTGGATTTACTATGCAAATGAAGCTTGCTTTGACTTGCACAATTCTCAGTTTGTCAGAGGCCTAGGCAGACAAGTAAATCAACATCCCTTCATCTAGGAAAACCTTGTTTATCACCCTGCTTGGATTGCTTAGTTTAAACATCTCTTCGGCATACACAGCTTTTTAATTGTTACCCAGACATACATCACGCAATGATTATGCTGACCAGTATGACACAAGTTTTCCTTTGGCACCTTACAAAGCATTCTTTCTAGATAAATACCACAACAGCAATGAGTTAGGTGTAGTGAATTTGTCAGGCCTGATAGGAGTTGCTGTTACATGACAGTGAACCCTTTGCCAGTAGGCATCGAGGGGATCATAGGGTCACACACACACACACGTCTTTGAAGATTGCCTTTTTAGTGGCTATAAATTCAGCTTGACAAGTAGGAGAGATCTAAGTCCTCATAGTGGGGCCGCTTTATACAGTAGTCCATAAGGACGTGCCACTAAGACCTCAGTCAAAATTTTTGAACCAAGTGGTCCATCTTATGGTTTTATTTGCTGTGCCTCATTGTAATAAAGGAGAGGTTAAACTTCACACTTTTGAGATCATCAGAGCCCTTTCCTGCTATCTGAACTGGAAAAGATCCTTCAGAAATTCTCCCAGTCTGTTTCTAGAGTTTTCTGACAGGGTGAAAGGTCAACCTGAATCCACCCAAAGACTGCCCAAATGGTTCTCTTAGATCCATCTCTGCAGATTAGAGCCCATTGCACTGGGGCCCAGACAGCCTCTGCAAGGTCTCTGAAAGGAATTCCAGTTTCTTAGATATGTAGTGCAGTTATCTGGCGATCAAGCCCCACTTTCACCCAGCACTACTGTTTAGTGAAGCCTCCAAACCTGATCCCTGCTTTGGTAGAGCTGTCATAAGAACATAGAACGGCCATACTGGGTCAGACTAAAGTCCATCTAGCCCAGTATCCTGTCTCCCGACAGTGGCCAGTGCCACGTGCCCCAGAGGCAATGAACAGAACAGGCAATCATCAAGTGATCCATCCCCTGTCGCCCACTCCCAGCTTCTGGCAAACAGAGGCTAGGAACACCACCCCTGCCCATCCTGGCTAATAGCCATTGATGGACCTATCCTCCATGAATTTATCTAGTTCTTTTTTGAACCCTGTTATAGTCTTGGCCTTCACAACATCCTCTGGCAAGGAGTTCCACAGGTTAACTGTGTGTTGTGTGAAAAAATACTTACTTTCGTTTGTTTTAAACCTGCCTATTAATTTCATGTGGTGACCCCTAGTTCTTGGGTTATGAGAAAGAGTAAATAACACTTTCTTATTTACTTTCTCCACACCAGTCATGATTTTATAGACCTCTCTCATATCTCCAAGATGAAAAGTCCCAATCTTAATCTCTCCTCATATGGCAGCCGTTCCATATCTCTAAAAATTTTTGTTGCCCTTTTTCTGAACCCTTTTAAAGTCCAATATATCTTTTTGGAGATGGGGCGATCACATCTGCACTCAGTATTCAGGATGTGGGCGTACCATGGATTTATATAGAGGCAATATGATATTTTCTGTCTTATTATCTATCCCTTTCTTAATGATTCCCAACATTCTGTTCGCTTTTTTGACTGCCGCTGCACATTGAGTGGATGTTTTCAGAGAACTATCCGCAGTGACTCCAAGATCTTTCTTGAGTGGTAACAGCTAATTTAGATGCCATCATTTTATATGTATAGTTGAGATTGTTTTCCAATATGCATTACTTTGCATTTATCAACATTGAATTTCATCTGCCATTTTGTTGCCCAGTCACCCAGTTTTGAGAGTTCCTTTTGTAGTTCTTCGCTGTCTGCTTGAGACTTAACTATCTTGAGTAGTTTTGTATCATCTGCAAATTTTGCCACCTCACTGTTTACCCCTTTTTCCAGATCATTTATGAATAGGTTTAAATAGGACTGGTCCCAGTACAGACCCCTGGGGGACACCACTATTTACCTCTCTCCATTCTGAAAACTGACCATTTATTCCTACCCTTTGTTTCCTATCTTTTAATCAGATACCAATGCATGAGAGCACCTTCCCTCATATGCCATGGCAGCTTACTTTCATAGAATCATAGGATATCGGGGTTGGAAGGGACCTCAGGAGGTCATCTAGTCCAACCCCCTGCTCAAAGCAGGACCAATCCCCAACTAAATCATCCCAGCCAGGGCTTTGTCAAGTCTGACCTTAAAAACCTCTAAGGAAGCAGTTTCCACCATCATCCTAGGTAACCCATTCCAGTGCTTCACCACCCTCCTAGTGAAAAAGTTTTTCCTAATATCCAACCTAAACCCTCCCCCACTGCAACTTGAGACCATTACTCCTTGTTCTGTCATCTGCTACCGCTAAGAACAGTCTAGCTCCATCCTCTTTGGAACCCCCTTTCAGATAGTTGAAAGAGCTATCAAATTCCCCCTCATTCTTCTCTTCTGCAAACTAAACAATCCCAGTTCCCTCAGCCTCTCCTCATAAGTCATGTGCTCCAGCCCCCTAATCATTTTTGTTGCCCTCCGCTGGACTCTCTCCAGTTTTTCCACATCCTTCTTGTAGTGTGGGGCCCAAAACTGGACACAGTATTCCAAATGAGGCCTCACTAATGTCGAATAGAGGGGAATGATCACGTCCCTCGATCTGCTGGCAATGCCCCTACTTATATAGCCCAAAATGCCATTAGCCTTCTTGGCAACAAGGGCACACTGTCGACTCATATCCAGCTTGTCGTCTACTGTAACCCCTAGGTCCTTTTCTGCAGAACTGCTGCCTAGCCATTCGGTCCCTAGTCTGTAGCAGTGCATGGGATTCTTCCATCCTAAGTGCAGGACTCTGCACTTGTCCTTGTTGAACCTCATCAGATTTCTTTTGGCCCAATCCTTTAATTTGTCTAGGTCCCGCTGTATCCTATCCCTACCCTCCAGCGTATCTACCACTCTTCCCAGTTTAGTGTCATCCAGGGGCGGCTCTAGGATTTCCGCCACCCCAAGCATGGCGGCACGCCGCGGGGGGCGCTCTGGCGGTCGCCGGTCCCGCGGCTCCGGTGGACCTCCTGCAGACGTGCCTGCGGAGGGTCCGCTGGTCCCGCGGCTACGGTGGACCTCCCGCAGGCATGCCTGCGGATGCTCCACCGAAGCTGCGGGACCAGCGGACCCTCCGCAGGCATGCCTGCGGGAGATCCACCGGAGCTGCCTGCTGCCCTCCCGCGGGATGCTGCCCCAAGCGCGCGCTTGGCGCGCTGGGGTCTGGAGCCGGCCCTGGTGTCATCTGCACACTTGCTGAGGGTGCAATCCATGCCAGCATCCGGCTCATTAATGAAGATATTGAACAAAACCGGCCCCAGGACCGACCCTTGGGGTACTCCGCTTGATACTGGCTGCCAGCTAGACACGGAGCCATTGATCACTACCTGTTGAGCATGACAATCTAGCCAGCTTTCTATTCACCTTATAGTCCTCTATACTTTGTGTAAGAGCCTTTGGTGAGGGACCTTGTCAAAGGCTTTCTGAAAATCTAAATACACTATATCCACTGGATCCCCCTCGTCCATATGCTTGTTGACCCCCTCAAAGAATTCCCTTTACAAAAATCATGTTGACTATTCCCCCAACAAATTATGTTGATCTATGTGTCTGAAAATTTTGTTCTTTACTATAGTTTTAACCAGTTTGCCCGGTACTGAAATTAAGCTTCCTGGCCTGTAATTGCTGGGGTCACCTCTGGAGCCCTTTTTAAATATTGGCATCACGTTAGCAGTCCTCCTGTTGTTTGGAACAGAAGCTGATTTAAATGATAGGTTACAGATTACAGTTAGTAGTAATGCCATTTCACATTTGAGGTCCTTCAGAACTCTTGGGTGAATACTATCTGGTCCTGGTGACTTATTACGGTTTCGTTTATCAATTTGTTCCAAACCTCCTCTAATGACACCTCAATTTGGGACAGTTCCTGGGATTTGTCACCTAAAAAGAACAGGAATACTAGTGGCACCTTAGAGACTAACAAATTTTAGTCTCTAAGGTGCCACAAGTATTCCTGTTCTTTTTGCGGATACAGACTAACATGGCTGCTACTCTTAAAAAAAAAAAAATGGCTCAGGTTTGGGAATCTCCCTCACATCCTCAATCATGAAGACCAATGCAAAGAATTCATTTAGTTTCTCTGCAATGGCCTTATCAGCCTTGAGTGCTTCTTTATCATCTCCATAGTCCATTGGCCCCACTGGTTGTTTAGCAGGCTTCCTGCTTCTGATGTACTTTAAAAAAAATTGCTATACTTTTTGAGTCTTTGGCTAGCTGATCTTCACATTATTTTTTGGCCTTCCTAATTATATTTTTACACTTCATTTGCCAGAGTTTATGCTCCTTTCTATTTTCCTCATTAGGATTTAACTTACACTTTTTAAGGATGCCTTTTTGCCTCTCACTCTTTCTTTTACTTTATTGTTTAGCCACAGTGACTCTTTTTTGGTTCCCTTACTATGTTTTTTAATTTGGGGTATACATTTAAGTTGAGCCTCTATTATGGTGTCTTAAAAAAGTTTCTAGGCAGCTTGCAGGGATTTTACTTTTGGTGCTGCACCTTTTAATTTCTGTGTAATTAACCTCATTTTTGTGTAGTTGCCTTTTCTGAAATCAAATGCTACAGTTTTGGGCCACTGTAGTGTTTTCCCCACCACAAGGGTGTTAAATTTAATTACATTATGGTCACTATTACCAAGTGTTCAGTTATATTCACCTCTTGGACCTGATCTTGTGCTCCACGTAGGACTAAATCAAGAATCGCCTCGCCTCTTGTGGGTTCCAGGACAAGCTGCTTCAAGAAGCAGTCAAGGTGTCAAGAAACTTTCTCTCTGCATCCCTTCCTGAGGTGATATGTACCCAGTCAATATGGGGATAGTTGAAATCTCCCATTATTATTGAGTTTTTTATTTTAATAGCCTCTCTAATCTCCCTGAGCATTTCACAGTCACTATCACCATCCTGGTCAGGTAGTCTGTATTATATCCCTACTACTATATTATCATTATCAAGCAAGGAATTACTATCCATAGAGATTCTGTGGTATAGTTTGGTTCAGTTAAGATTTGTACTTTATTTGATTCTATGCTTTCTTTCACATACGCTTCTACGCTTTCTTTCTGTCCTGCGATCATTATTTAAATAGACTCTGAGCACGTACCTCCTGACTATGAGATCACTGTTTGTGAGTCTCCAGAAGTGGAATACATATGGGCAAACACTTAGAGAAGAAAGAGCAGTGACTTACTGTACAGTAACTTTGAGATATGTTATCCATGTGTCTCTATGATCCACCCTCCTTCCCCACTACTACTGAGTCCCATAACACCTGGCTTCTGAGGAACTGGGGTAGTCGGGCCTGCTCTGCCCTTTATTCCCTTTCACAGGGGAGATGGGTCATCCAGGGCACAGGCACTGCCCCAACAGAAACTGCTGGCCAAAACAATCCCATTTTGCACTCATGGGGTGAATACGTGCCAGAAGTGGAATACACGTCAGTATGAGTCAAGAGTGTAACACTGTCACAAAAAAAGCAAACATAACTCTGGGATGTATTAGCAGGAGTGTTGTAAGTAAGACACGAGAAGTAATTCTTCTGCTCTACTCCGTGCTGATTAGGGCTCGATTGGAGAATTGTGTCCAGTTCTGGGCACCACATTTCAGGAAAGATTGGTGGACAAATTGATGGAAGTCCAGAGAAGAGAAACAAAAATCATTAAAAGTCTAGAAAACATGACCTATGAGGGAAGATTGAAAAAACTGGGGTTTGTTTAATCTGGAAAAGAGAAGACTGAGAGGGGACAACAGTTTTCAAGTACATAAAAGGTTGTTACAAGGAGGAGGGAGAAAAATTGTTGTTCTTAACTTCTGAGGATAGGACAAGAAGCAATGGGCTTAAATTGCAGCAAGGATGGTTTAGGTTGGACATTAGGAAAAACTTCCTAATTGTCAGGGTAGGTAAGCACTGAAATAAATTGTCTAGGGAGATTGTGGAATCTCCATCATTGGAGATTTTTAAGGGCAGATTAGACAAACACCTGTCAGGAATGATCTAGATAATACTTAGTCCTGCCATGAGTGCAGTGGATTGGACTAGATGACCTCTCCAGGTCCCTTCCAGTCCTATGATTCTATGTGGACGACATATCTCAAGGAATCAGTTACTCTAGAGTAAGTAACCGTACTTTCTTCATTTGCTCATCTGAGACTTGAGTTTGAGGTTTTGTTTCCTTGACCTGATGTGAAGATATCAGATGTATCCAAAGCAAAAGTGTGAGTATACGAAACCTCAGCTCTGCTTCAACTATTTATGAAGCTATTGTCTTTTGGAAAGGAAATAGATTTTAATCTTCAGGTTTAAGTATAATGCCCCTGCAAAAAGGCAAGCAGCTTACATCAGGACCCTGTTTAAGATGTGTATGTTCTCTATCACACAAAGCATAAAAATCTCTTATAAAAGATGGCATAGTAATGGGCCACTGGTGTGTAACCTGCTGGGAACCAGATGCTTGCTGGACCTAGTAGGTCACTTCCTCTTGAGGCTGAGTTAGGTGTGTGAGACCCCTGAGAAAGTGTTCATCTGTATGGCAGTCTGCCTGTAAATTTTCAAGCAGTATTACATCTAAAAATATTGCATGTCCTGAATGTGTGTGTGTTTTTGTTTTTGTGTGTGGGGGGGTGGGGGATGGGAGTCGTATGCTGATGTCTCTTACTGCTCTGGCACTTTTTTGAACAAAACATTTCCAGAGCCCGAATGCTGGGATGATCAGTACCACAATGATTGGGGACGGTATCCCAATTAACGTGGTTCTAGGATACAACTGTTTTTGGTCTCAGGGAGACCCTCTGTCCAAATTTTACATTCCAGCCCTTATTGCCTATCATTAACAAACAGGAATGGATCATTGAGCTGCAATTTGTCCTTAGATTTCCATGTCGCAGCTGTACCATGCTGTCAAAATCTTCTCCGACATCCCCGCTGGGATGATGAAGAAGTTCCGATCAGGTGACATGTCCATTCCCTGAGCTTGTGTACATCTGTGGGTACTGTATATTGAGCTGAACTAATGTTTGTCTAATTAGATCAGAAGCCACGTCCTGGGGATTATTCTGTATAATGCACCTATCCATCTCCGAGGCAAATGGAGCCAACGTTGCCATCTCGTCATTTCTCTATTCAGTTTCTTCTTTTATCTCTCTAACATGATTAGAAAAGAATGAAGAGTTTATTTAAAAAGAATAGGAAAATAATTAAACTCCCTAGACAATAATAACTCAGTGCAATGGGACCTGCACTGCTTACGTCCCGTACCTGGATGCTCTCTGAAGAAGCTACTTATGCAGTTTTTTGGTGTCCTCATGAGAGGCTCGTGAATACTGGACTGAAGGGGAGATCTGAATGGAAAGCTTTTCCCACCAACCTTTGCTTTGTATCTAAATGTAGGCGATTGGTGGGGGGGGAGGGGCTGTTAATTACGCTGATTATTGTACCCTGCCGCAACTTTGTATAAGGGCAATGTATCAAAGTTAAAGCAATGACTCATCAGATTTCTAATACTGGAGTGGTGTGATGTTGAATTAACAATGCTGTTTGTTGTTCATAATTTATATAGTGCTGGAGGTGTCTATGAGGCCCCATAACAAATTAAGACTACCAGTCTCTCAGAAATCAGTGGGAGCTGAAGGTACTCAGCAATTCATAGAAATGAGGCCTAAATTAGCCAAAGGAAAGTGAAGGGTGAGAAACACAAGGGCTGGCTGTATGGGAAGGATGGAAGTTAGAGTGATGGCTCATGAGATATTTTGTCATACAAACATCTCGGCTCTTTTTAAATATTTTTTTGTGAATTAAGATTAGTTTAAGCTGTTGATAAATGTGTAAGAGAGAAACTAGACAGCAGAGAGTCTATGTCGTGTTAGAGGGCAGGAAAGGTGGAGGTTGGCTTTGGGAGGTGGAGCAAAAGAACTAAGTATTCAGGATGGATTTGAAGGGATGTTTATTTGGAAGAGCTCCAATGTGTTTCATGTGTTTGTTATTACACAAAAGAGAATTATTCTGTTAAAAATGTTCTCTCTTCAAAGGCATTTAAGTGGTTTTGAGCTGCTATTAAGATGATTTCTGCCTTCCCTAAAATGTTGCAGTCCAGAAACTCAGTCAAGGGAAAGCAACTTTTGTGGGAGGAGGGAACCGCAGGGTGCTACATACCTCAGTTGTTGCAGTAGCCTTTTAAACTCCAGAGATCTGATCTCTATTACAGCCGATCTTAACAAGTGAATTATTTGGACTCAGTATAGTGCCATCCCCCAGAACTATCACACCAATTGCCAAAGCACAGCATGACTAGCAGTCTGAGGCAGAAGTAAAAACAGCAAGGAGTCCTTGTGGCACCTTAGAGACTAACAAATTTATTTGGGCATAAGTGTTCGTGGGCTAAAACCCACTTCATCAGATGCATGGAGTGGAAAATACAGTAGGAAGATATATATACATAGTACATGAAAAGGTGTGGGTTGCCAATTCTAATGAGACAATTCAATTAAAGTGGGCTATTATCAACAGGAGAAAAAAAATCACTTTTGTAGTGGTAACCAGGGTGGGCCATTTCAAACAGTTGACAAGAAGGTGGTGAGAGTAACAGTAGGGGGAAATTAGCATGGGGAAATTAGTTTTTAGTTTTTGTAATGATCCATCCACTCCCAGTTTTTATTCAGGCCTAATTTGATGGTGTCCAGTTTGCAAATTAATTCCAGTTCTGCAGTTTCTCATTGAAGTCTGTTTTTGAAGTTTGTTTTGTTGAAGAATTGCCACTTTTAACTCTCTTGTTGAGTGTCCAGGGAGGTTGAAGTGTTCTCCTACTGGTTTTTGAATGTTATAATTCCTGATGTCAGGTTTGTGTCCATTTGTTCTTTTGCTTAGAGACTGTCCGGTTTGGCCAATGTCCATGGCAGAGGGGCATTGTGGTGTGGAGTTGCTGGTGAGTACCACACAACAAAAACACTAACCCTGTTGTTACTCTCACCTTCTTGTCAACTGTTTGAAATGGGCCACCCTGATTACCACCACAAAAGTGATTTTTCCTCCTGTTGATAATAGCCAACTTTAATTGAATTGTCTCATTAGAATTGGTACGGCAATCCCCATCTTTTCATGTACTATGTATATATATCTTCCTACTTTATTTTCCATGCATCTAAAGAAGTGGGTTTTAGCCCACGAAAACTTATGCCCAAATAAATTCATTAGTCTCTAAGGTGCCACAAGGACTCCTCGTTGTTTTTGCTGATACAGACTAACACGGCTACCACTCTGAAACCTGAGACAGAAGTGTAGGACTAGAATAATGACTGGATAAGTCATCTTGCAGGTCAGGGATGAGGTGCAGTAGCAGAGCTGATAAATGAGGATGGTGCAGGTCTAGCCTGAGATGCATTCGTAGACCTGCTGTGGAGAGAGAGCTGCAGTGTAGGATTGAAATACATTGGCTGAGCTGGGTAGAAGAATCTTAGAGAGCATCTGACTTTGCTCTGCCTGGTTTTAGCCAGGGCTATGAATCCTTTGCTTTTATGAGCATCAAAAATTTTGAAAGTTGAAGAAAATTACCCTGCCTACACACATGCACACGCACAAGCTCATATATATATATAATAAAGTAATGCTATTTTAATAACAAACACATATTAGACACAAACATTTGAGCAGCAGAATAGTCATCTTCAATGTGAAAAATGCTTTTAAACACAATCTGTTATGTGATTAGACTTGAAAGACCTCCCAGCAGGCGTGCATTCTCTCAATGTTTTTAAAGATTCTTCCACTGTAGTATATAGATGCTGATAATATTTTGCCCTTCTATAGCACTTTCCATCCAAGAAACTGAAAGTATTTTACAAAACTTATATGAATTTAACTTCACAAAACCCATGTTCTACAGGTAAGTCTATTCTCATTGTAGAAATGGGGAAATGGAGGCAAATATCCATGTTAGCTGAGTGAGTTGTCCAAAGTTACTCCATGGGTCAGGTGGGAATTTGGGAGCGAGTCTTCTGACCTCAAGTCCCATCCTCCCTCCTTTGTACAGGGGTCCCTTCATTTACCTGTCACACTCAAGCCCAGGTTTGTGTTCACTGTTACCAAATGTAAGGGTTGTTCCTACAGATTCCTTCAAATCTTTTTTTCTTTCTTTCCTGGGATGAAAGTAGACGCAAGTCTGAAGTGGCATCCCCTTTCGCTGGGACAATGCATAAAGAATCTGTCCATTTATGCTCAATTCTTGTTTGATTTCAAAGGCATATGATGAGATGAGGTCTTTATTGGAGGCCATGCTCCCCAACAAAGGAGACTTGTTGGGAGAACATTACTTGTATCATATTACTAAAATGGGTATCAGGGATGTCACAATAGCTTTGTCCAGAATCATCTACTTCAAATGCTAACATAACATGCTCTTTTAAAGAGCAACAAAAACCTTCTTCAATTTGTACACAAAGCTTGCTAATTTACAACATTCGTTTTGCTGGTTAGTTTTCTTCTTAATTGGAAATTTTAATTAATACATGTTGTGTATTAAGATGTTGAAGCTGTGACTGGCAGTTCAGAATTGCAGAAGGATCAGCTGTTTCTACAGGGCAGCCACACAGCAGGGATTAGCTCGCACCCTTGTGCCTGCAGCTATCTTTTGCTTGCTGTGCCAGGTTATCAGAAACGTTCTGCTAAATAACGCATCTTCCTGGTTGGCCCTTGTCACTTCCAAGGTGCTTGGGTTTCTCTTTCCATTTTAAATGAAACCTATAGAAATCTTCAGATTGGAAAGACCAGGTTTCAGAACTGAATGGCAGATGAGGGGAAGTGTTGATTTCACTCTGGCTCTGGATCAGCCTTCCCTTTGTCTGATTAATGCTGTTGCGCTTTACTGTCAGGCAGAACAGGACTCCCTTCCTGTCTTTGGAGTCAGTTGCTATATTTGTTGCAGTTCCAGCTTTCAGTCCTGCCTAGCAATTTAGAAGAGAGTTGCATGGGGAGTTCTTGTTCTCTTTGATCTGCTGATGTCAGCCACGTATTACACACTGCATAGCACATGACATGCATGTTGGGTGTGAATATCCCTTGAGGATAGATGTGCTTTTACATGTTCCTCAGGCTCTCTTCTTTCTTCATTTCAGGGCCGCCCAGAGGGGGGGCAAGTGGGGCAATTTGCCCCAGGCCCTGGGCAATTTGCCACAGGGGCCCCCACGAGAGTCCTTCACTTGCTCCGGGGGCCCCGGAAAACTCTCACGGGGCCTGGGCCCCTGGAGCTTCTTCCGCTCCAGGTCTTTGGCGGTAATTCGGCAGCAGGGGGTCCTTCTGCTGGGACCCACTGCCCAAGTGCCCTGAAGACCCATGGCGGGGGATCCTTCCACCCCAGGACCCGCCGCCGAAGTGCTGGGTCTTCGGCGGCGGGACCCCCCACCGCGGGTCTTCGGGGCACTTCGGTGGAGGGTCCCAGAGCGGAAGGATGCCCCGCTGCTGAATTACAGCCAAAGCGGGAGCCCCCTGCCGCCAAGGACTCCAGGCCCCTTGAATCCTCTGGGCGGCCCTGCTTCATTTGCCTTCCCTCCCACTGCTTCAATGCAGATTCACAGGAAGATAAGAACTGCCAGAGAGGATCAGATCAGTGGTCCATCTAGACCAGTATCTGGTCTCTGTCAGGGGCCAGTGTCAGATGCTTCCATGAAAGGTACCAAAAAACCCATACTGGAAAATTATGGAATAAACCTTCTCAGTGGGGAAGTTTTTGCCAAATTCCAATCAATTAAGTAAGCAATACCAATGCAAGTATGGACTCTTGGAGCACCCCAGTGTTAACCTTTCATCACGTTGAAACCAGACCATTTATTCCTACCCTTTTTTTTCTGACTCTTAGCCAGTTTTTAATCCATGACATGGATACCTCTCACCCTGTGACTACTTACCCTGTTTGTTCCTTAGCCTCTTGTGAGGGACTTGTCAAATGCTACTTGAAAGCCCAAGTCATCAGCTGGTCCTCAGTTATCGGTTATTTTGCAGCTATGCTGGAAGAATTCCAGTAGACTAGAGAGACATAATTTTCCTTTGCAGAAACTTTGCTGGTTTGGCACACCTCATATTGTGTTTATCTAAGTTATCTATTATTCTGGTTTTAATTATTGCTTCAACCAGTTTACCTGGCACTGAAATAAACCTCGCTGGCCTGTAACTCCTAGGATCATCCATAGCCCTGTTTTTAAAGATAGTCACAACATTTGCTACACTCCTATCTGCCAGTATGGTAGCTGATTTTAATGAGTGCGCATATTTTTGTTAGCAGCTCATTCCTTTTGTCTCTTGGATATAGACCATGGAGTCTTGGTGACTTGTTGCTCTTCTGATTCTTTAATTTGGTTTGACACCTCAGTCGTTGACAGTATATTATCTTATTACCTGAAACAATAGGGCTTGGGTAGGTATCTTGCCAACATCCTCTCTGGTGAAGACTGCTGCAACAAAATCATTTAACTTCTCCATAATTTCCTTATCCTCGTTAGTTGCTGCCTTTATTCCCTGGTGGTCTGGCTGATCCACCCAGCTTCCTGTTGCTGACCAATTTAAATAATTTTTTGCTATTTGTTTTTATGTTTTTAGCTACTTATTTCTCAAATTCACCTTTAGCCCTCCTAATTTCCATCTTACATTTTGCCTGACATAATTTATGCTCCTTTCTCTTGCCATTCATAGGATTGTATTTCCATTTCTGAAGGCTACTTATTTGGCTCTAATAATCCCTTGAAACTTGCTACTAGTTTCTTCTCCCCCACCCCCACCTTGCTGTCTTACTTTCCTTGTTCATATAGGGGTACGCCGTGCATTCTGGGACTCTCTATGGCTTGCTTAAGTAGTCTCCATACTGAGTCAAAGGATTTTAATTTTCTCCTTTTTAACTTTATGGTCTTTTGCATTAGCTACCTTATTTTTGTCCTTAAATTTCCCCTTTTTTTAAGTATAGTTCAGTGATAGTTTTTGGCACAGTCCTTCCCCTGAGACTGTTTCACTTCATTATTCTCTGGTTGGTCACAATTACTTAGTGACCCAAGTATACTTCCATCACTTATCCAAGAATGCAGCCTCTCGCTGAGTGACTAGGGAATCTGTTGGCCTTTGGAAAAGTTGAGGTGGAGAAAGGTGGTAACTGGAATCTTGATGCATTCTCCAGACTCTTCTTTTCCTTGCTTTGCTTTGTAGTAACAGGAATAAATTGAAGCAAGAGCTGTCAGGTACCTGATGTTGTTGGGATTGTCACCATCCTCAGTGAATGAGGCGAGTCCAAAATCATAGAGAGAGCCTGACACAGACATCAACACAAGTCTTCATACTCTGCATAAGGTTGTGAAAACAACACCCAATTTAAAGCCTGCTGCTTTTGAGGATCCCTGGAGAACTGGAGATCGCAGTGTTCATTGGTTTGCAACAAATAGAAAATGAAGTGTGATGTAGAAAATAAACCACAATTGAAAAGTGGACTGATACTTAAATGTTCATGTTGGGAATGCTCTAATGTAAATACCTCATGGCTCCTGCCTGTAAATTCTGTCATATGTAGGGGTTTGGAGTGCCTCATCATCCTGAACTCATAAAAATCAAATCCAAGTAGCACCCCTTGCCATTCCAGTGGGCTGTCCCTCTCACTAACTACAACCCTAAACCCAACATCCCCAAATTCTGGGGTGACTGGAATCTGAACCCCATTCTGGACCCAGATTTCATCTCCGCTGTCTCTATTACCAAGCCTAAATCAAAACAACCCTGAACATTTTTTTAAGTGGGGGAGAGGGGTTTACAACTTGGATCTGGATCCACATTTTACAGCTAAACTGCGTGAAGTTTTGTTGATTTGGGCGGTTGCCTCCTAAGGATTTATATGATTTTGAGGCACTCAGATACTGTGGTGACACAGGCCACATAAGTATCTATATAGACAGATACAGCTGCAGTCCAGTTCAGCTACTTTGCAGCCTACATACTTAAATTTCCCCCTGCAGTTTCAACTAGATGTGGTATCTCCGTGCAAAGCTGTGGTGCAGTGTTGCTGGGCATCATTTTCACATGAATTCTAAGCTGGGATCTGAAGTGAAGGTGAGTCTGACCCTTTTCCCTGACGTGATGCCTACAGCCCCAATTTAAATGGCATCATTAATATTTGCCCTTACCAGTACCACTCATGCCTTCCTTTTTTACTGGCACGTTATTAAGCATATAATAAATGCAACAGCTGATGCCCAAGAAGCTATTGGATTTAAGCCCATCTGAACATGTAGCTATTAAGACAGCTCCTGCCCCTTTGTGTAACAAATGGTTCTTGGTTATTATAGAGAGCTGCACAACTTCACCTTCGCATGGAGTGTTCCTCAGAGAATCCCCGGCGGAAGGTGTTTGCTGCTGCTTGAGCCCTGGGAAATGCTCTTACTCCATTAGCCCTGCTGCACTTGTTCTTTTTTTTTTTTAGTGAACCCAAAGAGCAGGAAAATGTATCTTTCCAGCCACGCAAGCAGGAATTAGCTTGACTGTACTTTACACATAAACTAACAAATGAGGGGAGAATCTGAGCAGCCCCTGGGGACCTGAATTTGTTTGCCACTGGGCCGTTCTATCTGCAGCTGGCATCGACGGAAACCTGAGTGCTCCATTAAAGCTCAGCAGCCTCTATTCGCTGGGGCGCAGGGCAAACAGAGCCAGCCTGTTCTGCAGACAGACTGACGGCCTTTATCTCCCCCCACCCGGCTCGCGATGGGAAATGATGAGACTGAAACAAAAAGCTTGAATCGAGGACTCCTGGCTCGTACCCTGCACCTGTTGTACTGGTGAGGAGTGGAGACACAAGGTTGCTTTTCAGGGGCCTAGCGGTGGGAAACTCGTTTGAGAGCAATGCATTAAGCCTGGGTCAGGGCTAACCTTTGGGTACTGATGGGGATGAGCATGCATAGCTCTTTCCCCAGCCCTGGCTGATGATCAGAAATTAGGGAACCATGAGTGTCTACATTGTAGAAACCCTGGGAATTGCTGCTCTAGTTACAGACATGGGGGCAGTAACCTATGCTGCCCCCACCCCTTCAGCTATGTCCATGGATTAATTCCTTTCAAAGTCTTAAACAAAAGAAAAGGAATTAATCCTTTTCCTCTCCCCCCCCATGCACCCTCTTGCAGTAAAGATTGTCATTAAAATGAACAGACCTGTTCTGTCAGAAAGACAGGTGACTGTTCATTACCTTATCTGATTCTTTAACCCTGTAGCTGCCAAATAGAAAGGAACTATATATGTTTCTAGTGGGGAGCTGTTAATTATTTGAATTGCTGAGAAACCTGAATAATCCAGGTCAATGACTACATTTTAGAAGTGAAAGACTGAGTTTATCCTTATATGTAAGCAATATTCCAGCAATTGGACAACTGCCATGTCTGTGTGTTCATTATTGCAAATCCAGGGCAAGTGGCCTTTCAAATGTCCTTCAACCCCGAAGAGTCTAGATCCAGGAGGAGTTTGCTGGCAAATATTCAGACTATCCAAATTATAGCTATGTTAGTTCTGATGGATCAAGGCGCATCTCTCGGTAGAATAAAATGAAGGGACTTATGAGTTTAAAATTCAAATATCAATCTTGTGTGTGTGTCTGTTAGCGGGAGGGAGGTGGCTGGCTGGGGACCTAACGAATTCAGCTGCAGTTACACCTGTTTTCTGCTCACTGCTACGCTATCCCTTTGTTCCACATACCGGGTGTATAATCAATAGTTTAGCACGTGGGGCAGCCAGTGAGTTGCCATGTCTCGGATACCTCGAGGCCATGCTTTGTACACTGACCCAGTGATAGTATTTAATAGCCATTTGCCACTTTCTTTGCGAGTCTGGGTCATTGCTTCTCTTTGATTGCCATCCATTAGCGCAACTGTCTGGGTCATATGTGGGCTGTTTTAAAGCAACCCTAGGTTTTGGGGACATCCTTGGGACTTGTGCATAATCTCTGTTCCTCCTCAATCACAGCTGATTTACCAAGGTACTTTGTGTGTAAATAGTGACTGTCTCCTGCCTAACCAGCCTCCTCCTGCTTCTTGGTTCCTTCAATGGAGTTTCTAGTCACGGGGAGTGATCTCCCAATTGCAATCAGGACAGTGGTTTGTTATGTCACAAAGGCTTGTGAGTAGAGCTGAGCAGCACAAATACACTGGAACTTTTTCTTTTGCACCCTACATTAGGTACCAGTCAAACGTCAGGCCTATTTCTGGTCCTCCTAAGTCCTGAATAGATTAGGACCGAGCTGTTTCAATGGCTGTTCTCTATCCACTCCTGTCTTGGTTAGCTACATGCAACAAAGGCACTTCAACTGTTGGAGCCCAAGTTTGAACTTGTGACAGCTTGGGGGCTGAAAAGTCTTTGTGTAGCCCCCGTGATTATGGAGCTCACTCCCACAACAGATCACGCCGACTACACCTCTTGACCTATAGTGAGTGGCACAAGAGACATGCTTGAAGACAGTTGACACCAGTGGAATTCCCCACTAGCCCCCAATCAACTTAATAGAAGCAGGGCAGGAATGTCCTACCTTTTTGGAGGTAACTTGTATCTTTAGGATGGGTTTTCACAAGTGCTCAGCATAACCCTAAGTTTGCTTCCACTGAAGTGAATGGGAGTTTGACTTTGACTGTGATCGAACAGAATGTAGGGCAATGCTGAGCACTTTTGGGAATCCCAGCTCACATCCATAGTGCAGGGGTTGGCAACCTTTCAGAAGTCCCTCCTCCGGCTCCTACATGAAGGCGCGGCCAGGTGGCTCTGCATGCTGCCCTGTCCATGGGCGCCGCACCTGCAGCTCCCATTGGTCGTGGTTCTCAGCCAATGGGAGCTATGGGGGTGGCGCTTAGGGTAGGGGCAGCATTTGGAGCCCCCTGGCTGCCCCACATGCCACTGCTTCTGGGAGCCACGGCACACGCAGAGTGGGGCAAGCTCCCGACCCTGTTCCCCTGTGGGAACTTGAGGGCCGGATTAAAACATCTGAAAGGCTGGATGTGGCCCCGGGCCATAGTTTGCCCACCCCTGTTCTAGAGTCCTGTTTAAGAATCTAAAGGAGGGGCAGGAGGAGGAGACATTACAGGTGCTTTTTGCTTGATTGACTTTAGAATGTTTGTTACTGCTTGCATCCACCTTTCTGCTTGTACCCCCTCTCCCTGCTTCATGTGCTTGGCCCATGGCTACCACCTGGCACTGTGGCTTCAGAGTTTTCCAAGATGTCTGAGTGGTGAAAGAAGTCCAGCGATGTGAACATTAGGAAGGATTTGGCAGCCCAGCAATCCCCTTAAGATTCTCTGGCACACGTGCTGCATGATGCCTGTCAGGTAAGTGGATCATCTCCTCCCTTTTGGCCTGAGCAGCTTCAGTTACTTTGTGTGCTTGTCATTTTCAGACTACAAGAAATTGCTTTAATTCTTCCACAGTCTCACCAGTGCCCGTCTCCAAGCATCTTGGGGCTGCTTCTGAATCACTCTGTTCTGCACCTTCTGTTGTCTGTTAGAATCTGTCTGTTTGTCTGTCTCCCCTCATGATGAGGCCAGTGGATTTTGTTTCTTAAGGCATCAATAACAGAATGAGGAAGTGATGTCGAACTCAGATACCTCTCCATCTCCCTTCAATCTATTTATCTTCCACTAGGGTCTGATAGTGAATGACATTAATATAAGCAGCGAGTAAAGACCTGATGTACACAGTTCAAACATCCTGTCGTTATCTGGACATGTGCACTTGATTGAAAAATAAACACCCAACATACACAAACATCTATAGTGTTTTACTGGTTCATTTCACATCCCTATGGTATATTTTTTCAAGAGCTACAGTTTATTTCTACATTCTCCTGCCCCAGCCATAAAACTCAGCCTATTTTGAATTCTGCTTCCGGCTGGTGGCTGGGGCTTATTGTCAACTGTAAACAAATTTACCTTAAACTGAGGTGGTCTGATGTTAACAAAGTGCGATCATCCAGGGTAACGGTTTTTTCCTTCTCTAGCACCTCCTGCTTAAAGCATTTTACAGACTTTAAGCTTGGCAGCAGCGCCTGAGAGAGGTGAGTGTTTACCCCCATTTTACAGATGGTTTGAGCTGTTGTAAAGCCCTACATGCTTTGCTTCTGCCTACGTCAAAGACACTCCCCCCTCACCTCACCCCTCTTTCTCCTACAATGCTGCCACAGCTGAGATCAGAGATGCTTAAGCTGAAGCCCCCAGTGGCACACATGAGAAGGGGCTGCTTCCAGGGTGTCCTCTGGAAGCCCCTTTGGAATTCACCCCCCCACCCCCGGTGGTTCAGACGAGCCAGACTCTGAGGTCCTTCAGGGTACGCCGCACAGTTCTTCTCTTTTCACAGGCATTTGCAAATGTGGAATTGTGGGAGGAGGGACAGGGTTTGAACTTTGGGTTGTCTTGTTTGCTGGTAGTGGGTTATACTGATTCGTGTGGCTGCAGTTTAGTCCTGTTTCGGGGATTAATGTCGTTGGATTTTTTTTAAGGCATGTGTGGATAGATGCCCTTTTTATCATCTGTAAAAATCCAATCGGACATAGGCTGTGGTTGCTCTGCCTTTCACTGCCTCAGTAATGGGTTCCAACCCACGTGCTCTCAGACTGTGGAAGAGAGAGATGGTGGAAGCGCTGGTCATTTGGGAGGTTATGGCCAGAGGTGCGGAAAGACAAGATGGCCTAGTGTATTATATCTGTTCTAGTTCTAGCATCTCTGTGACAGGCCCTCCTGCATTAAGATTATGACTTGAAGACCAGAGCATCTCAGGAAATCAGGGAAGAACAAGCAATAAGAGATGCTGAGTGAGGTGTAGCAGTGTCTCCACAAGATGTTGGAGGCTGGAAGGTTTCATTTTAGTTTGGGCTTGATCCAAAACTCCTGAACCATCCCTGACGTTGGCAGTGGTATGCTGGGCAGGAAAGAGACAAGCGTGAAGCCCTGTGTGACCTCGTTTGTACCTCCTTGAAAATAAAGCAGATGTATAGTGTTGGGAAGTCTGGTTGGCCACATGATGGCCGCCGTTGTGAAGATTGCCTGGTTTCATCTCAGTGTAGTGTTTGCTGCATTGTAATGCCACAATGCCCAGTCACAACACAGTCTTGTTACAGCAGAGGTGGGCAAACTATTTGGCCCGAGGGCCACATTGGGGTTGCAAAACTGTATGGAGGGCCGGGTAGGGAAGGCTGTGCCTCCCCAAACAGCCTGGCCCCTGCCCCCATCCAACCCCTCCCACTTCCTATCCCCTGATTGCCTCCCTCAGAACCCCTGACCCATCCAAGCCCCCCTCCCGCTTCTTGTCCCCTAACCACCCCCTTCGAGGACTCCCTGCCCCCAGGACCCCAGCCCCATCCAACCCCCCCTGCTCCCAGTCCCCTGACTGCTCTGACCCCCCCACCTATCCAACCCCCCCATCCCCTGACCCCTAGCCACACACCCTGGCACTCCCACACTTATCCAACCCCCCCATCCTCTGACTGCCCCCCAGAACCTCCACCCCATCCAACCGCCCCCTGTCCCCTGATTGCTCCCAGGACTCCCTGCCCCTTATCCAACCCCCCGGCCCCCTTACCATGCCGCTCAGAGCAGCATGTCTGGCAGCCTCACTGGCTGGCTGGAGCCAGACACGCTTCTGCGCTGCTCGGCAGGAGTGCGCAACCCCACCGCCCAGAGCGCTGCCCGCACGGCGGGGAGGGGAAACAGCGGGGGAGGGGCTGAGGGCTAGCCTCCCTGGCCGGAAGCTCATGGGCTGGGCAGGACGGTCCTGTGGGCCGGATGTGGCCCGCGGGCCGTAGTTTGCCCACCTCTGTGTTACAGGATGACGTGTGCTGGCCCAAATTAAACAGGCACTTCAAACTTCTGCAATCCTGGAGCTATCTAGATAGGTGGCAAACAACCTAACTCAGGAGACACTGAGATTAGAGCAAGTACAAAAGAGGTCAGCTTCTGGGCCTTGCGTTCCCTGATGGTGACCATTTCACAATACATTAGCAGAGGTATCCAGTAATGTGTCCAGCAGAAACTTCTATGTGCAGAGTCCAGCCCTGTCCAGGAGACACTGTTTGTTTTGTTTTTATATGGGCTGCATCATGCCTTTTGTTCATCCATAGCCTTGACTCCTTGCGCTCCATGTGCACTCGTCTCTTTTCAGAAGCTCTTTTCTAGATTTATCACTCTTGGATCAGCTGTTTGCTCTGTTTTTCATATAAAACCTTTTCAAAGGGCCTTTGGAACTGTCTGTGTTATTTTTGGCTTGGGTTCCCAGTGACACTCCTTGCAGAATTAAAACTTCTAATTAGACAGCAAAAGGCACATTGCTGCAAAGTTAAGGGTGGATAATTTAATTGTGAAAAAAGCAGAGAATTCAGATTTAAGGATTCCCACCACAATCTTAGCTCTGCCCCTTAAGACACCTGCATTATAGCAAGGACTTTCCTTTCCTTTTAATTTTTAAAAACTCAGCCAAACATCCCTGCCAAACGCTTGGATGGTACACAACTTTAGACAACCATTCTAATAAAAAAAACAACACTCAGAAGACATGGAAGGGGTTGGATACAGGGGAAAAGAAGAAATATGGGCAGTGAGGACAAGGTAATAATAGAAAATAGATGCAGTGAAAGCAGACTAGGGTTATATTCCTCCCTCTCAGTCCCTAATCAACTGCATGAACTTATTCTCCCTGTGGCTGCCTCTTCATCCTTCCCTTTTGAAATGTGCTCTGAGATCATCTGTTAAAAGGCCATACCCTATAGAGGCAGGGTATGTGTATATGTGAATTCCTGTGAGGTCCCAGCTGCTCTTTCTGTACTTGTAGGAGAATGTCTGCCCAGTCCTGCCTGTATCCCTCTGGGGTTCCAGCTAGGCGCTCTCTGCCTCTTTGGGCATGCCTGCCTGGCACTGCCTGAATCCCTGTAAGCTCACTTAGTTTCTCTGTGCCTTTGAGGGAGTTATGGGGATGTGTGCCAGGCCCTGCCTGAATCCCCATGAGGTCACCACCATGTATTTTGTGCCTTTAGGGTTTCTTTGCGTGTGTGTGTGTGTGTCTGGCGCTGCCTGAATTCCTGTGAGGTCCCAGCCAAGCTGTCTGCAAAGCAGCTTCTGAGAAGAAGGGGCGGGGGGGGGGGGGGGGAGATAAAAGCAGATGATTGGCAGTAGCCCTTTAGATTTCTGTTGTTAATGCACCAGTAATAAGATAAGGCTTATCTTTAAATGTTCGTGGAATCGAGACTTTGATGGAAACAGGCTTTTGGGTTAATATATTTTTGATAGATAAAGCAGAATAAAATGAGAGGCCGGGGGAACCTACAGTATCTGGGGAGAGACACATTTTTCTTTTAAAATCTCTCTCCCCGCATGTGGTACGCGGGTGGTTTATATATGTACTGTATATACATTGTGTGTTTTGTAAACAGGCACACAGTGTGTGTAGCCTGTGTAAGAGGCAACCGGTTGAAATGAAATCTGCTGTTGTCTGCCAGTTGGGATGAAAAATCTAACCCTTTTTCCCTCCAGTTCTGCTCAAATCCAGTCATTGTCGAGGCGGGTGAATGTGAACAAAGGTTGCAGTGCAGCATAGATTCCCACCCCCCTGCCCTGACTGGAGATGAGTTGTGTGACAGCTGCTGGAGGAGTTTGGGCAGCAAGGTCCTGATGTTCATTTAGTCTAGAGGGGAGTTTTGGACGTCACTTTACCGACTGCGTTTCAGCTTGAGCCCATCGCGTGATCTGTTTTGCATATTTGCACATTTGCACAAAATTATCTCACTACCGTGCGTAGTACAGTATCTGTGCAGACCAAGCCAAGCGCTGAGCTCCGGCTGAGCTTCCTGGATCACGGATGGGTTTTCTGGTTGTTTTTAAGTAGTGCCTGTAAATTACAATTGTCACATCTTACTCCCCCTTGATTCTCCTCTCATCCCCCTCAAGCCCCAGGCATAGTCTCCTGCGTTATCCTCCCTGCCTGTGAGCTTCTGCCATCTAAACTACACAGCATGTCATGACAGGGAGGTGGGGAAGCCTTGTAATTCTGCATTGCTGATCGAGGGCATAGCACAGAAGGGGACATTCGTCTAACACTGCAGCACAGACCCAAGATTGGGTATGGAGACCTCCAGGCTATACGGTGAGGAGCAAATATAACACTGTAGGTCAGGTCTGTGCTGTGGAGAAAAGCATCGGGAGGGAAGGGGAAAGCTGTGAGGCTTCTGTAATGTTGCAAGGGAGGCATGGGGTGAAGGAGGAAAAAATACCTTAGCACAGCAGAGGAGCTTATGCAGTGCTGCAGTAGAGCCTGACCTAGGGAGCACAGGGCAGGGAGCTCCTGTAGGAACAGCAAATCTCACCAATGGCCAGAGATGAGTCACTACATGAGGAGGGCTCTGAGTTACTACAGTGAGTTCTTTCCCAGGTCCCTGGGTTGCACTAACATGCTCAGGGTCTAACTGATCACCATATTTGGGGTTGGGAAGGAATTTTCCCCCAGGTCAGATTGGTGGAGACCTTGCGGGGGAAAGGGGGTTTACCTTCTGCAGCATGGGGAAGGGTCACTTGCTGGTCTGAACTAGAGTAAATTGTGCAGTCTCTGTAAGGTGAAGTCTTTAAATCAAGATTTGAGGACTTCAGTAACTCAGCCAGAAGCTCTGGGTCTAGTCCAGGAGTGGGTGGGTTCTGTGGCCTGCGATGTGCAAACGGTCAGACTAGATGATGGTGATGGTCCCTTCTGGCCTGAACGTCTCTGAGCAGGACAGGGCTGAGGTGATAAGGAGTAAGTGCTGCAGAACAGGTCTCATCCAACCCTATAACTCTCGTCTTCTTTCATTTTGCCTTCCAACATTCCCACCACCACCACCACCAAATATTACTTCCTTTAACCTTCTGTTTCAACCTTGTCATGATGTTTTCCTTTTTCTGGTGAAACTGCATGACTGTTTTGTTTCAGAAGGGAAGGACTGAGACCCAGGTCTCTCAAAAAAAATCATAAACTCATTTAGGACAGCCATGTCCATCACAAAGAAGGATGAAGCCTAGAAAAGCAGATTGTCACCCATCTAAGCATTAATCAGGACCCAAACTGAATAGTTTTGCAAACTAGACCAGATCAGGACTATTGTGACCAGAAATGCCATTTCTTGCAGACATTCAGCTACTTCCCCTTCAGTTGCAACCCTGTGACTCCTATAGTCAGATACATCTGTAGCATCCTTATCTGACATTATAGAAAACACCTATATAAATGGTGCTAGGGTGCCATATTGTTAATGTCATGTTGGTTACAGTTGCCTGGAAAGGGCTACAAGTGGTGTCAACCTTGAAGTCAAGTTCCTGGTTCTTTGAGGATATATGTGTTTGTTGACAGGATACACAAAAGGGTTCTGCAGCTCTGAGAAACTCTGATTCAGACTAACCCTCTGTCTCATGAGAGAATGAGAGAACACCTCTAGAAAGGGAACCTTGAGAAGCCAGCAAGTCCAACCCCCTGCGCTGTGACAGGGCCAAGTAAACCCAGACCATCCCTGACAGGTGTTTGCCCAACTTGGTTTTAAAAGCTTCCAATGAAGCTTTTGTTGCTCTCTCCAGTTTGTCCACATCTTTCCTGACGTGTGGTGCCCAGAATTGGCTGGGGCCTCACCAGTGCCAAGTAGGGTGGGACAATTACCTCCCGTGTCTGTCTTACAACATCCCTGTTCATACACCCCAGAATCCTATTCGGCTTTTTTGCAGCTGCAGCACTTTGACAGCTCATATTCTGTTTGTGATCTGCTGTAACCCACAGAGCCTTTTCAGCAGTACGACCACCCCACAGCTATTCCCCATTTTGTAGTTACCCATTGGATTTATCCTTCCTAAGTGAAGTACTTTGCACTTGTCTTTATTGAATTTCATTTGGCTGAATTCAGACCAATTCTCCAATTTGTCAAGGTCATTTTGAATTTTAAACCTGTCCTCCAAAGTGCTCACAGTCCTGAAGGATGAACCCTAGTAACCTTATTGTTGTTTTCTTTCTTAAATTAAACCAAACCCCAGGAAGAGGGCAAGGTTGGACTTTGCATGCTGTTATGGGGTTTGTGTGTAAAGCAGCTTGCTTTGTACCTCACTCCCCAAACCAGTTCTGTCCAATCTGTAATAATAACATTAGCTGTTATGTAGCTAGGGCAGTTCTTTCCCGTCTGTCTCTTTCTCCTGACTAATGCTGTTCAAATTACTTGCTACGAATAATATCTGTTATGAACTGAGCCCTTTTTTTCTATTGGGGATTATTTTGCAAATTGACCTTGACTTCTGCATGTGGATTCGTTCTTCATTAGGACTTGCTTGGTGGTTTTGTTGAATCACTGTGAGTCTATGGGGCTGTCTGTGGATTGTTCAGTCCTTCTCTTCATTGTCTCCTTGGTCATCAAAGTCATTTGGTACATTTTTTGCTCACCACTTGCTGAATGAGGACAGGATTTTCAGGAGTAATTAGTGATTTTGGGTGCCCAGCATAAAGGGATCTAAGAGAGGGCTGAGTGCCCTCTTTCTGAAAATCAGGCCCCTTTAAGGTGTTTTCAGATGAGCATCCACTCGTTGTTTTTGACACTCTTGGCCTGAGCCTTTTAAACAGGGAAATGATAAACACTCATGTCCATGCACAGAAGATCTTGTATGCATGTAAATCTGGATTTTCCTGGAAAAAGCAGCCATTCCCTAAACATTTGCTTCAACAAAAGCCCATTCATGCAAACAATAGTGAATAACAAGGGGCATAAACCTGGTCGACTAAAGCAGCAGTTTGGAGTTTGAAGGGATGTTCTCTCAAGCACTGTCTAGCAGCATTTGCTTAGGTCTGCTCCTGATGAGGGGTTCGGGCCTCCACTTTCCAGGGGTGAACACTTCCCCTGCTCTCTCCCCCTACAGGTGACACTGTGCAATGTTTTCCCTGCGGACGGACAGCATATAGGGGTAGGGTCGAGGAGTCAGTTGAAGTCCTCACCCCTTGCACTGCCGTTACTGCTGAGACACATAGTGGGGAGAGATCTGATGGTGTTCAATGGAGCGTGTTCTCTCTCTCTCTCTCTCTCTCTCTCTCTCTCTCTCTCTCTGTAGTTTCCTTATTTATAGGCCTGGAGCTTCAATTCCTTTTCCACCAGCTCCTCACGCTAAGCAGAGCTGGATTAAAAAAAAAAAAGAGAGAGAGTGAGAGAGAGTGAGCAACTGCGGCAGAAAAGTGATTAAAAAGAATAATTAGCATTTGCCCTCGATAAATGAGCAAAGCCATTAATTAGACTGATTTTCTCCTGGCTTTTTTCTCTCTCCCTTTCCTCTCTGTCTGTCCCCCCCCCCGCCTCTTTTTATCAAATGGTGGTGCCGTGACTGCCCCTTTGGTATGTTTTCATCAGCTTTTCACCGGCTGTCAGAGCTAACACTCTCCTTTCCCGAAACCCAAGCAGCCTCCTGTAGCTAATGGATATGGAATGCAGCCAGAGCTGATAGCTGCTAGATCTCCACTGGCTTACAGGTGTTTCCATCCTTAGTTGCACATTATCTGTCAGTGGGTCCCCTTCCTTGTCCTCTTCTTCTTCCTTTCCTTTCTCTCTGTTTTTTCCCTTCTTTGCACCATTTCAGAAATAATTACATTTTTTTAATTGCTGGCAGGTTTTTTTTTCAAATTTATTTTCTATGCCATTCGATGTCCTGGCGATCAAATCAAATTTTTTTTTTTGGCACAGTGACAAGCGGCGATGCTGCTGTCGCCTGTTTGAATGTAATTACTGGGATGAAAGGGAGAATTTTAATTAAGACAATTTCCCCCCCACACCTTCTTCCCTCCCCCTTTTTCAAATCAAGAGCCGTGGGCTGTTTTTTATTGAGAAATGTTAGCGGCATCAGGCAGTTGAATCTAAGGTGTCTCATATCACAAGCCTGTCCTGACCCCCTCCCCAACCCAGAGTTGGCTGGAGGCAAAGATCTATGCAGAGAGAGAAAATAGGATTTAGATAGTCTCAAATGAGGGCTGGGCAGTTTACAGGTGAATATGAGGATGACGTCCGTGCTCCAATCTAAGCGGTGCAAATGTGAGCACTTTCCAAGAGCCTTTCATTATTAATTATCATATATATTACTGTAATGCTCAGAGGCCACATTCTTCTAGCAATTAGGGCATTTAAAACAGAGGCACACCCAAACCACAGAAACATTGGGAAATCTGGATCTGAACTTCACAGTTCAGGCCCATCTCTAGTTTTAAGCGGGGTGGGGGATGTGAATTAAGTGTGTATGTGCGAGGTGAGGAGTGTCTGGCCCAAGGGGAAAGGGAGGGAGGTCCGAACTAAGGGAAGCATGAAGTTGAAAGCAGGGGAAGGGGTAGGGAGCAGGCCAGGAAGAAGTAAGAGATAGAAACTGAAGCCAGAATGCTCAGAGGTAGCTGTGACAATGGAGGAATTTTGTTGTATTTAAACTGAGTAATTGTTGACCTGCAAACAAATAAAAAAGTAATGGGCCAAGGTTCAGGTGAAGTTCTGGGGTGGGAGGCAGGTCGGTCAGAGTTTTGGGGTGAAGACTGGGGGCTTGGTTTGGGGGCGAAGGTCTGAGGGATTCAGTTCAGGGTTCTGGGGGGCAGTTAACTGAACTGTTTTGATCATCAGATCCAGGTCAGTTGTGATTTTTATCCCAAGGGGTTTGTAGGCTGAGAAATATTTTAACTAGCTCTCATACTGTTTAGGCTTGGAAGGCTATAATTTTGTGGCCCTCCTTAGCTGCCGTCTCACTGAGCAGATACCAAAGTCCTAATACCTTCAGCAGTAACCACTTTTCTGGGGTGTAACTCGCTGCCTCTGTAGACCCGCTGATGCAAAAACAGTGAGTAGGGAAAAGGCAGGGAATAAACATTCTCCCATACCTGGGGTGGAGGGGACCTTCACAGTCCAGCTGAGTATTGCCCATTCCCTTCTCCCACTTACCTTGCATTTTGCAGCTGAGGGTGGGGGTCCCCTCTGGAATCTGCCTGTGCAGGTCTGCTAACAGCGCGAAGGGGACCAGTGCAGAGCTGTCTGAGCTGCCCCTTATTTCCAGAGGTTGGACATGCTGCCAGCCTCCCCTTTTCTCCTGCTGACTCAGAAGCAAGTGACAGTTACTTCTGAGGATCAGAGTTGGGTCTCCACCAAGGCAGTTCTGGTGGTGGCCACCTAATGAGAAAATTGATTCTCGGTTGTTGTTGGCACATGGCTCTTGGTTGCTCTGACTGGTTGGACCCATCCAGCTGCCATGCTTCTCCCAACGAACACATTGTCATGCAAATAACCAATTAGCCAAAGAGAAACCTTGGAAGGGCCTTTTAGCCCTTTTCAGCCTGGGTCCACAGTTTCCTGCCGTGGCTGATTTGCTGGCAGTGGCACCAGGCAAGGATAGCTCCCAAGTTCTCTGCCCTTTCCCCTGCCTTGCCCTGGAACACGTCAGATGGGACTTCAAGAATGTAGGGCAAATAGAATGGAAAAACTAGCAGAACAAGGTAGGCAACAATTGCCTGAAATGATTTACTGTAGTCCCAGTAGAGGCAGAAGGAGGCAGGGCTGTGGGCAGCTTACCTGAATTTTGCAATGATGTTTTGCTGTGTTGTTCAGAGTTTGCCAGACATGGGACCCCTCTTAAATCTCTTCAGTCCCTCTCTCTCTGGTGCACACTGAGCACCCTAAAGCAATAAGAAAGGTGCACTTGGGCCAGGGTCAGCTGAGGCTGCCAAATCAAGGGACACAAGGTTCAAAGGGAGCCCCATCAAGTTGTGACTCTAAAAAGTCCATGGATGGACTGGCTAGGGAGGGCTCCAGCTGAACGGATTTTGTAGGGAAGAACCCTTGGACTAGCTTGTAAAGTTTGCCTGCCACCAACTCAGTCACAAACGGGCCAGAGCTGGGGAAGGGGATAAGACGGCCACCTGGTTATTCAGTAAGGTGTGCACACAATTTGGTGACTCTGTTAGCTTTAATAACCTATGCATCTTCCTTCCCCTTCTGAGTGGCCAAATGGCAGAAGTGAGTTTTGAGGAGGGATTTGAATGTGAGAAGGGAGGGAACTTGGAGGACAGGTTCAGGGCAGCGTGCACCAAATACAAGGGGCGTAGTGTGTAGACAAAAGCGCAGAGATCCCCTCTTCTGTGAAAGGAAGATATGTAGGGGATCAAAGCGGGTATCACTGCCAGAGAAGAGAAGGTGGGCAGGGGATAATGTGAAGAGACCGAATCTGAGGTGCAAGCAGGAGCTGCATGATGAAGGGCCTGGGAAGCACAAAGAAGGTGTTTGATTTGAACTTGATGTGCAGGACAATGTGAACCCAGTAGATTGACTCCGAAGTTAGGAGCAAGGGCTAGGAGAGGGAGGGTGACTTGGGTACATGCTGACATACAAGGAGGAGAAAGTTGCAGTGGTCTAGGTAAGAGATGAGGCCATGGACAAGCTGTTTGGCTGCTGGGACAGAAAAGAAGTGGAAGGCCTACAGAAATGTTGTGAAGGCCACAGCAGTGACTTTAAAGTCCCTGGATTGTGCCAGGCCATCAAGGGAAGCAAATTCCAGAACTCATTGGCCTTTTGTGAGATTTCTAGCCGTTAAATCAATGGACTGTTCCCTGGAGTGTCCTGGCAGACATCATCCGCCATGATGGACCATGAGTGGAGAAAGGCAATCTCTTGGGACCCAAGCCATGTAGGGTTGGTTGAGTTGAGATGGAGTTGGCTGGCTGGCATATTTGCCCCAAGCATAAAGAGAGAGGCAGCCATGTGAATGACTTGTGTGCAACCCAAACCTCTTGGCTACTCAATCCTGGAATGAAAGTTCACCCAGGGTTACCACTCTGCAAAGAATTTATGGGAAATATTTCAATTAAAAAAACCCTGATTTTTGTAATGCTTGTTGTCCATCTCTTCACATCCTGTTAAGCTAAACATTTGCACAGTAGTACTGGTGCAAAGGGAGCTGAGCTAGGAGCTAGTGTATTTCATTTGGGTGTCTGTATATTGTGATCAGCTGCTCCTTCCCCTTCTGTCTGTTTTTCTTAGCAGGGTCAGGACGAGTTTTGCAGTCTGAATGGTTCACTGCAATTCTCTACAGGATATCCTCGTTTTACTTTAATGGGGAGGAAATTAATGAAACATACAGGCCCTGGGGCTTCGAATACTATACATTAATATTATCCCAACTCATTGTGGTATGCGCGCTTTCTCAGACTAAACTTTACACTGGACGGAGGAAGCCATGATCAGATTCAGGTGCCTGTGAAATGTAAGTGGGGGGAGGGGGTAAAAAAATAAAGGAAAAGAGCTGCTTGAAGCAGTTTCCTTCCTTTTCAGCCTCTCATCCGTGTGAGAACCAGTGATGCCCAAATGGGATCAGGTCAATACATACTGAACTGAAACCAGCCCTTTAAATATCTGCATGTACTCTGTGACTTTCCTCCTGGTGAAAAACACTGGATTGAGAGCCCTGGAAACTGAATGTTTCTAGATAGCCACAGAACAGGTACAGCATGGGCAGTGGCAGCACAAACATTGACCATTCCCCAACAACCAGGAAGGGGCCCTTCTTTGCGGGATAAGAGATTGTTTCAGTCTCCGCGCCCCACTCAGTCCCTTGCCTGTGCTGAGTCCGCTAACAGGATACATTGGTGCCAAATGTGGGGCATGCCTGTCTGCTAGGAACTGGCCTTGAGCCCCACCTCACTCCTCTCCCAAGCCACTAAACAGCCATTGATGATAGCAACAACTCTCATTTACCATCTATCGACAGAAGGCTCTATAGCCAGGTACCAATCCCCTGAGCCATCCAGCCCCACCTCTTTAGAGAAACAAATGAGCAAAGAAGAAGAGCCCAGCTTCTAATCACAGTACCTTGTATCCATCATGCTTGCTCTTCAGCAGAGGATCTCAAAGTGCTCTAGGGTCAGTCCCCATGAGGTGGGGTAAGCATTATCCCCAGTTTATAAATGGGGCCGATATGGTACAAAAAGTTGACGTGGACTTTCCCAAAGTCACGCAGCAAGTTAATGACAGGACAGGGACTGAGACCTATGTGTTCTGACTAGGAGTCCTTCTTTTCTAACTATTAAAGTGCAGTCCCTGTCCGCTCAGCTGTCCCTTCTTAAACAGGGGCCCTCCGCGTATGACTGTCTCCGGCCCGCCGCCCAGTCCTAGCAATGCTGCTTTCAATAATTCTATTTTCTTTCCTTTGTTTATTTTCCCGCCGACCCCCCTCCCCAGGCTTGTAGTGCAGATTGACTCAAGTTACAGCAATTGGCACTATCCTTGCATCACAAGGGAACTGAATCTTTCACATTTTTGGTGGGAATGGAGGGAAAGAGAACTTGCTTGGAGAAACAGACTGCATGGGGCGGGGGGCGGGGGAGAGAAAGAAAAGGTCATAACAGTTTAAGTCTCTCTGGGGTTAATGGGGCATTTGTCTTTCTTTCTTAGAAATATGTTCAAATACCAGAAATTTTCTATGGGCTGAAGAAGAGGGGAAGTAAACCCCCAAACCCTGAATCACAAGGCTCTGTTCATTTGATTTTAAATGTTGTTGAACTGTTCGCCTGGTGGAGAAAACCACAACTTGAATATTACCACATTTCGCAAACTGAAGGCTCTGCCTTGGGATACAGGGACAATTTATTAGTGGAAATATCTTTAATTAATTTGTGCACAAGTTCGTGTTTTTCTTTAATTCTTCTCCCCAGGCTCTTGACCCACAGTAATGAAATCCGAGAGCCCTTTTCAGAAAATGACTTTCTCAGCATTTTTGTTCCTTTTAAAGTTAAGTGTATCGCATAATGACCATGAAATGTTATCCTTTATTAGGAACACACTTTTCACTGAGAGTCTTCAAATAGACTTTATTACCAAGAGCTCTGTGCTAAGCTGCCATCTATTGCCTTCCAGTCAGACAGGCCTGGCTTTGAACTCCATGCACTGGTGCCTTGGAGGACGTGAGTTCTTCTCTGGTGGCTTTGTGTGGACTCTCTCTGTGAAGGAGCTGGGTCACAATTTCACTGGTCTGGCTCTATCTCGAGAGACTAAGCAGAAAATGAGGACTTGAACAATAGTGGCCAAAAGTAGCCTGACAGACGTTCACAATCCACCCTCAGCTCCAGCCCACTCATGTCACAAGCCTTTTCTTTTGAGCACATACTGTAGAAGAGAGGTGAGGGTTTACCTGTGATTTAGGCAGCAACCTTCCTTGGTCTGGGGATTCTCACAGACAATGCACTCAAACTGTGTTGCCCCTGCGAATGAGCTGAGCTCCCTTCCCCAGTAGTGAGGTTGAGGATTCCCAGTGTATGCTGGTTTTTGGCCATGGAAGTACAGGCCTCAGTTCTAGCCCCCATAATCCTCTATGCTAAATTTCAGTGGGGGCTGTCACAGGCCAGAGAGCTGCCATGGGCCAAGGCCAGAGCAGTGAAGGAGAAGCTTGGGGTGGGCAGGGTTTCGTCCTCCTGTTTTACAAACCGTTCTGGAGAAGGGCACCCCGGTGAGATTTCCCTATTGTTCTAAAGACTTTGGATTTACGTGGTGCCTTTCAGCACAAAGTATCTAAAAATGCTGTACAATGGGCTGGGATATATAGAGATCACTCATACAGCCACCTCTGGGGTGGCATGTGGGAGTGTTAGCAACAGCAGCCCTCCACAACAAGGTTGTTTGAGGGGAAGTGAAGTCCATGAGGTAATTGTAGAGAGGTGGACTCTTCCTTACACAAGGCTGAATTTGACTAGGTTCTTGGGATTAGCATCCCTACTCTTGAGAGAGATGTAGTGAGATCTTTAATGACAACAGATGACCAAGACCTTGGATTTGCATCCTTTCTGAAATCTGGTTCCCCCGCAAAAAGCCCAGCATTCTTTGGGGCACTGGTGCAGTGTTGACTCAGAGGAAAGAGTACTGCCTATGGGATAGCCAAGACTGGGTTTTCTTTGGGAGTTTCCCATCCAAATACTGATCAAGCTTGATCCTGATTAGTTTATGAAAGCTGAGGAGATTGCAGCCCACGGTGGCACACACTACTGAGTATGGTATAATATGGCCACATAGAAACTATACATGTAGTGGGTATTAATGAATGGCTCAACTGGAGCACCAAGCTGAATCCACTGCTCCCAGGATCCCAGATCTGAGCTTCTCAGTTCAGGCCTGTCTCTGTGTGAGAGGCAGAGAGATCATCATTCACCTCCCGTTTCTTAGTTTGACGTCTTATCCAAATCGACTCAAACCCGTAGTGGAGTCTCGCTGCCTCCCTTCCTCAAATCCCCCCCCCACCTAATTTGATATTGTTTCTCATCGAAATTATTTTTGTTTAAAACTAAATGAAAGGACAGGTTCACAAAAGGGTTAGCCCATTGTTGTGAGGTGGAATGTCACCTTGTCCTTGTCCAGTTTTCGCTCTAATTTGGTTAGGCCGCGGCCCAGGCATGTGAACAATTTGCTTTGTTTTTGTTGTTGACGATCGACCACAAGAACATTGGCTGCATGTGCTTTTCGTTTGGTTGCAGTTTAACAGCTGTTCCCATCAAAATAACCCTGTTTCTGCTAGCTTGATTTCTGTTTTAGTTACTGACCCAACTTTCCAGACCAGTAAGCTTCCCCCCCGACCCCTCCCCATTTTTCTGTCCCCGTTCCTTGTCCACCCCACCATCACCTTCTGACCCTTTTGGTTATTTCAACCTCCTTGATTATACCGGCCCCCAATTGTTATCAAGAAGATTCAGGAAGGAGGATGAAAAAAGGAAACATAATCTTATCTGAGAATAGAAACTATGATAAGGGCCCCCTATCTAGGCGCTGCAGTGTCCCTCGTGGTGGGGCCGCAGCAGTTCCTTTGAAAATAATCACCAACTCCATCTCTGCTAAATCACCTTTCACACAGCTCAGGCCTTTGATACAAAGGCCTCTGGCAAAATTAGAGCAGGATTGTGTAGACCCTAGAGAGAGAGCATTAAATGCTCAAGAGATCAGAATTAGGGGGCACCCAGCTGTAATTGCATAGGAGGAACCTCTCTGTTATTTTTGCAGAGGGGAGGACGTGCATGTGTGTGTAGTTGGCCTTGCTTGCTGCCATACAGGCAATGGGCTACAAAGAGGGACATGAGGGGCTAATTAACCAGCCTTTGTGACTTTTAACAATGCACACCAGAGGGGTAAATGATGGACAAAATGTGATGTGCCAGGTGCACAAATACTATTATAGACTGACCTGGGTGAAGCACTGTGCAGGACAATCCTGTAATGGCCAGGGGTGGACAAGACCAAATAGGTGTCCTTTAGTTCTAGTTTCTTTCCTTCTGATGGCCTCTGTTTTCATGGTCAGGAGGCATGGGATCAAACCTTTATTTTGTTTAATCTCTGCTGAAGTGAGATTCACGGTCTCATATGCTAATAGTCCCTGCTGGGCACATCACAAAACCAGGGCACCATTCAAGACAACTGGTGGCCTTTCTTTCATGACTCTACGTGGCCTGGAATAATGGTGGTGGCTGGAAGAGTAGAATGTGCTGTGGAGTCAGGACTGAGGTGCACTGGCTGAGCTGTCTAGGGGTACCCTGGGCTGAAATAGCAGGGCTATGGAAATAGGAGCAAAAGGTTATGATCAAGCGTGTTCTGTAAGAGCCCTCTCTCTAGGCTGGGATTTTTGTGGGCCCTACTTGAGACACCATAAAGGGGCCCGATCTACCAAAAAAAAAAATTGCTATATTATACCTGCCCTCTGAAAATGAGGGCTGGGGACTCAAAAAGTGAAGGAGAAAAAATTTGGCCTAAGTATTCAGCTTCCTACTTTCATACTGACCAGGGCTTTCTCTCTTTTGGAATTTATCCAAATTGGAGACATTTCACCAGAACAGTCCATTGTGCAAGTGGTTTTAGCGATTTCCATTCGGCCAGATGATCCTTCTACATGATATTTCCTCTTCAACTCCCAGACGCAAAACCAAGAGACATGTTTAAAAAAACCCCAACCAACCAAACCCTGCTCTTTCTGAACATAAAGTTTGGGGGATTGCTTGGGGCAAGCATGGCGGTGAAGCTGTTACATTTTTGTGAGTTAACTTAAGTGGAGAAACCAGGTTAAGCTCCTTGCAGTCAGTGTAACAGGGCTTTTCTGAATGAAACCTTGTGATCGCCCCTGACTAGCTTCTCTCATGTGCTCTCATCATGACGTTGTGATACAGAGATGGGGACATGACAGTCTTATGACATTATGTTTCTGGTACCCAGTGACTGAGTGTGGCGTTGACATTAGACCTTTAAGGTAAAAAGTTTCCAAAGTGACAGCCATATGGCTTGGAAGCAACTTGCAGTAATGGGAGACTGGCATAAGAAGCAGCAGATAAACATAAAAACCTTTGTCTTCCTGCTGATCTGGTTTCCGGGACCCTGGCAATTGTGACTAAAGTCCATTGTGAGTGAGCACAGTGAAGTATTGGTCTGTAACATAGCCGTAGTCCATGTGGGATGAGGTGGCCAGTGACTATGGCAGAAATTTTAGAATCACCCCTTCTGCCCAAATTTTTCCAAATACTTAGAATGTGCCCTTTGGGTCTTTTCCACCTGTTCTTCCTCCATGACAGCGTGAATTATGGATGGAGGTGCCGGCCTCAATTTTAAATTTCCTGTCTCTTGTTGATTTGTGGGATATTCATACCAGAGAAAAACGCATTGATTTGTGGGGCATTCATACCAGGCTAGACGGTGAAAGTTAAACATAAATCCATTTTACCTTTAATTAATTTTGATATCATTTTCTTTATTTCTGTAGCTGGCTATAAAATGGATCCACGCCCAAACCCCCAAATTAAACCCCTCTGTATTTTGGGGAAGCCCAGATCTGAATCCCAAACTCTATAATGGGCTGAACCAAAACTCTGAATGGATCGGAAGACAGTGCCTTTAGTTTTGCTTTGCATTTGGAGTTAGACACATTTGCGCCGCCAAAGATCTTACACTCGGATTGTTACAGACAAAAGCAAAACAAGACATAGAACAAACATTTGACAGGGACACGGGAGAGAGTGAGTGGTTGGTGAGCATCAGTAGGAGAGACTCTTTTGTGGAAAGGTTATTTAAACATGGCTCCTTTATTTCAAAAATCCTCACTAAAAAGTGTGCTAGTGTATGGGAGTCCTAACTGAAACTGACTAGGAACAGACCAGTTTAGCTTTATTGTCTGGAGAAGAGCGAAGTTGTGGGGAGGGAGAGAGGGCAGCAAGCAGCAGAAATGATGCAAAGTCAATGAGATCTCTAACAACCCCTTTCAGTTCTAATGATCTGCGATATTGTTAGTCACCAGGGGAAGGGAATTTTTCATGGGATATTTAACCCGATAGTGTCCCTTTCACGTTGCACATGCAGGACTGGAACATGTGCTCTGTTTTCAGATGCTTTCTCCAGGGCACCTTTTAAGGAGGGGTTCAAAAGGCGATTGCTCAATCTGTAACCTTCTCGCGCTTCCTGCAGAGTTCTCTCTTAAATTATTTTTTATCAAAAAGGCCCAGTAATTTTGATAGGGGAGATGAGGAGATGGGCACTACCAGGGAGGATAATAAAGAAGAACTGTCACTTCCCTGGCGGTCGCTTTCCTGGCCCTGCTGCTTTCCAAGATAAAGACACGGCGGCTGGTTTGGGTTCTATATCAAAAGGCTGATTTGTCTGCTTGATTATATATGAAATATAGATTTAAAGCTTAACTTATGTTTCCGAAAGTGAGTCAATAGCAGGGTAGAGCCTGACACATTTGTTACGATCACTAAAGAGCTTTGCTGGGCTTGCTGAAGCTCGTGGGGGCTGGAGGGGCTTTAAAAAAGCTGTTTGGATCCAGTATATTACAATCTGACCTGCTCAGAATGTATTGTTTATGAATTATCATGTGATGGTTGATAACTGGTTTGGGAGGAAATATTTTCTTTCTTGATTATCCTTCTACCTCTAGGTTTCTGGAGTCACCTCCTGGGAAGGAATTACACCCCCTTTATCCCAGGAGGAACAGGCAAGGGGCAATTGCAAACTGCCCACAAATGCCACAATCCGGCAAAGCACATGAGTAGTCCCACTGACATCAAGCAGAGGGTTAAGTGCTTTGCTGGGTCAGACCTTAGTATTTGTTCCTCGGGGTTGGTGTGCGCAGAGTCACTGTTGACTACCTGGGAAATGGGCAATTAGGAAGCTCAGGGGCATCAGTCTTAAGCAAGTCTCTTTCAGGATCCAAACTCATGGCACTTGAAGCAAGAAGGGCCGCAATGCTTTTCTGTGTGTTGGGCCAGCAGGCACGTCTCTGAAAACCATAGTCCTTTAATGATGGGAGGTCTGAAACCAAAGCCCAGATTCAAAATCCCCAAACACAGGGGATGGTCAAAGCCTGCACCACCACCTAGGTCTGAATTGTGCAAGTGGGCCAAACCAAAGGCCCTCCTGTAACATCTTCACACCGCCGTGCATTTGGAAATGATAGTGATAAGCTTGAATGTCAGCGTTGGTCCTCCATGCATGCATTGCAGCACCAGTTCACTGTCTGGCCTAAGAGATGTGGCGGGGTAAAGGGAAATGGGTTTAATCCTTCCTTCCTCCGGGGCCACTCCCAGAAGGTTGAGATGAGGAACTTTTCTTCTGCTCTCACTGTTGGCATTCTAGAGGGTTCAGTTTTCTCTCCTTATTCAATATCGGCATGCAGCTAATGGGGAAAAATGCACAACCCATGGGATCAAAGGCCAAAAACATGTCCCGATTCAGTTTATTCTTCATATCCAACATAAACACCACTGTCACCCAGCTATGACAGGGTCTGGCTGAAACCAGCCCCCATGAATGCAAGAATTTTGGCTGAAGTAAGATCCAAGCAAGATGGAGATTTTGTGTGTGAGTTGAGGGGAAGGAGTTTGAAGAACTTGCCATGCTGTTGAAATCTCCATCAATCAAGGAAGTATGTGCCCATAGTTGTCAGGTTAGCCTGCAGTCAGTCTAGGAGTCCTTCTGGACTCTCTTTGACAAAGGAGTCGGATTTAAGGTTTCTATCCTTATTTTTAAGGCTCCAGTGATTTGGGCTCAGGATGTCTATAGGGCTGTCTTGCACTCCAGAACCTCGACTGCCTGTTATAGCTCTGTTCCCTAGGAACAGTGGGACCGTCTGCTTCCAAGATGGAGCTTTGTGAGCAGGACTCACAAAGGGGCTCTCTTGGGGCTTTGTCATTTACTTGCATAGGAGCTCAAAACAATCACAGAGCTCTCCACCCTCAGGTTCAAATGTCAAACCCACGTCATTGACCTTGCTTTCCTACACAGCAGCTAATAGTCTGTTGTCACCTCAGGAACAAATGCAATCCCATGTACCTCATTCCCCCATGGGGTGGAGTGGAGAGGAAATTTGACTGATGTAAGTCACCTTGAATGGTGTTTAACTCTTGGGAGTTGCTCAGATATTTCAGTGGTGGACACATGACAAAAACTTGAGCAGAGTGGAATGGAAATAGGAGCTAATGGTAGGTCTGGATTTGAGTTTTGTGAGTGGTCTCCATTTTTATGGCGCCAAAACCCCAGATCCAAACACTCACTGATGCTGGGGTCTTGGAAACCCAGGCCTGATCCAGAGTTTGCAGTCTGAGCCCCTCTGTAGTAAAGGCCACTCACTGGCTTCCTCTTCCTTGTCTACCCTATGCTTTTCTGCAGGTGCCTTCATCTCCATTTGTTACACTTTGAATATCAGACCATACAGAGCCATGGGTACATATCAGTGCCTCTCTCTCATGGTGCCTGGCAGCACAGTATGGTGATAAAGTTCCAGGTAGAGGAAGACAACACTTTGCAGGACGCATGGGGTGGGGGAGGGTCTCGCCATAGCCAACTGCCTTAAAAAACTGATGAGAGCATAGCAATGAGGTCAGTGCAGCCATTTGAACTTGCCAGGAAGCGGTGGCTAGAGCCTCCCATGCCTTGGCTGATAGGTCCTGGGGGCTTTTCTTTCCACAAATGACACGCACGCACAAATAAAACCCTGTCGTCACTCTTTGCAAGAGCTTCACTGCTTCCAGGGGGAAGGAGTGAAAAGTAATTTGATGCCTTCATTATCTTTATAACATGAACCAATTTGTCAGCAAACTACTGTGCGGCCTGATTCGTGGTTGCACGGAGAGCCGGGCTAGGAGAAAGGAGTATTATTTTGTCACTAGTTTAAGCATCATTCTTTTTAGAGGAATATAAACATCCTGTGTAGAGCTGGCTCATTAGACACTTGCCCAGTGGCGTTATTGTTTTAATTAAATAACTGCCCAGGAGGAGCTGAGTTTCCAGTAATAATAATACTTTGCCCTCCTTATACCACCTTCCCTCTGAGGATCTCCATGTGCTTTACAAACATGAGTGAGCTAATCTCATCCCCCATGTGAAATAGATCAGTTATACATTCTCTGCATTTTACAGACAGGGAAACTGAGGCATAAAAAGCTTCAGTGACTAGTCCCAAGGTACCTTGGCTACTGGTTCCTACTCAGGTTAGGAGGCTCCTGGTCATCTGTCTTAACCATAAGGCCATAAAGTCAGTGTGAGTCAACTGATAACTCTCACCTCTGAACCCAGCAGGTCCTGTGTAGATCTCCACGAAGCATGATGAGAGGTCACGTCCACCTGCCTTCATATTCTGTTACTAAGCTCAGATTTCTAGTTGTTGTGAATCCCGGCCCATTTTTGGGAAACCATGGTTGAGTTATAGGCATAGGTGTTGGAACTAGGGGTGCTGGGGATATGGCAACACCCCCTGGCTTGAAGTAGTTTCCATCACATACAGGGTTTACAGTTTGGTTCAATAGCTGTCAGCTCCCCTACTGTACAAATTGTTCCAGCACTCCTGGTTGTGGGTATTGGGGAGGGATTTACAGTTTGTTAGAATTCAGTTGTTGCTAGGGTGACCAGACAGCAAGTGTGAAAAATCAGGACAGGGGGTGGGGGGTAATAGGATCCTATATAAGAAAAAGACCCAAAAATCGGGACTGTCCTTATAAAATCAGGACATCTGGTCACCCGAGTTGTTGCAGGTCTACTTGAACCTGCAGGGGTGATGGGGGAGTTAGACACTTGGGTGAGACCCCTCAAATAATCCCACCCCATGATCCACCATGACCTAACCTGCATGACGGGAGACAGCTGTAGTTGTGGGGTCAAGTTCCACACCAGGACTCAGGATCTTACACGGTATTGTTCATGAGACAGCTAGAGTACTTAGGGTGACCAGATGTCCCAATTTTATAGGGACAGCCCTGATTTGGGGGTCTTTTTCTTATATAGGCTCCTATTACCCCTGACCCCCATCCCGATTCTTCACACTTGCTGTCTGCTCACCCTAGAGTACTGCATGGAAGGCATCAGGTCAAGACCCCTTTGTGACTGCCACAAATGCACCAATAAGACAGATCTGTCATGATGTACCATTTTGGGGTATGTGCACACAGCACTGCCCTCTACTGAATGGAATCAAACCTGCTTAACTCTCTAGCATTCTTGCCCTCCAATAGTTGCAGTGTACAAAAAAGATCATACGGTTTTTTACTTGTGATAACTAAGGGAAGAGTCGGTGTTTTTAGAGCAGAAGGTTGTGAGTTCTGTTCCCCACACTATATGGGCTAACGCAGAAGTTTGTGTTCTATGTATATGCCTGGTTGTGTATCAGAGGGCTGTGTGTTTGTGAGCAGAGCTTGCCATGTGCCTTGCTGGGTGCAGACACATTCTGACAGCTGTGTGTTATCCACATCTTCACTTGTTTCATTAGCTCACCTTTGCAAGCTATGAATAAGGACAGAAGGTTACTATGGTATGTAAAGTAAGTCTCTTGGCTACACTTCTTCACCCATTTTTTCATGTTCTCTGTGTGTGTGTATATATATCTTTCTACTGTATTCTCCACTGCATGCAGCCGATGAAGTGGGTTTTATGCCATGGAAGCTTATGCCCAGATAAATTTGTTAATCTCAAAGGTGCCACAAGGACTCCTCATTCTTTTTGCTGCTACAGACTAACATGGCTACCACTCTGAAACTTCTTCAGCAGGGACTCTGGCTGCTGAGATGGGGTTCACTGAGAACCCAGCTGCAGTCTGACAGCTATATGGAGTGCATGGTATGGGATGGCTGTGCTTTTCCTCCTCCCTGTATTGATTTGTTTGACATTTTGGTTTTTACTCCATTCCATGTTTAATGTGCTGCCTAGCATTGTTCAGGCTCTGTTTATTGAAATACTCCGTTAAATCCAGGTACCCTCGTAGCCTGAAACATGAAATACATAGAGTTTTTCCTCTAAAGTATAGTTTATGCAAATAATTCCCTCTCTGCATTCCTACGCTAGTCAGGCTCTGCATATCTGATTGGGCTCTTAATGACTTTTGGGAATCATTTAAATAGCTAGCTGACTGGTCCAGTTAATAATCAAAGCCGCAGCTCCTGGTAGCAGAAGTGATGGATGGCACAACCAAACTGCCTCTCTGCACCAGTCCCTGGTTATTCCCAAACCCATGTTTGTCCATGGACCGGTTTTGCACTTCACAGAAAATTGGCATGATGTTGTCAGATGTCCCCCAGTAGTAACAAGACACACACATTAATGTACTGTGCAGACTGCTAGCCTGTTATCTCTGTGTCTTGTCCTATCTCAGACTGTGAGGTTATTGGATCTTGTAAGTTGGGACCAGGTCAGTGCTGGAACCAGGTGCTGCATCAGGGAGTGTTCAGTAGGTCGTACTCTTTCCACTGTGTGATAGCCCACTTATGGCATTTTGGTGCTATGTTGGTGGAAGTGCCATTTTTAGATGAGTGACAAGACCGAGGCCCTACCCAGTCGCGGTTACTAGTTGATCTCATAGCATCCTTTCACAAGTGTATGTGAACTGGGTGTAATTGGTGCACTGTCTGCCTGAGTCTACAGAGAACCTGAAACAATTACTCTGAGATATGTGAACTCCTCCAGGGACCTCCATAGGGTGTTAACTCCAGGACCCACTGCTCTGTGGGGCCCCAGGGACACCAATACCACCAGGGTCTTTGTGTGACCAGAGTCAAAGAGTGAAGTGAGCATCCCCCACCCATCAACACTGGCTGCTGGGCTAAGTAAAGAGAAGCCATGTGCTGCCATCTCTGCCTCTCTTGGGGTTACAGGGGACCTCTGCTGCTCCTGAGGGTAAGGAGGCCTTGCTGCCTCTCCTGTAGGTTGGAGAAGACCCTATGTCACTCCCCCTTCCTTTCTAAGAGGGGAGTGCTACAGTGATGAGTCTGTACGAAAATCTATATAGATAAGTCTGTAATACACCATATACGGAGTTCAGCTACCCATTGCTGAAATGCAGCTACCTATAGGCCAGAGAGGGGCAGCCATTTTGCACCAGCATTATTGCCCATTAGTTCAGCGCAGAGAATGAAGCAGGGGGCAGCATCTCCAACTGAAACAACAAGGGGAACTTAGGGTGCTAGCTGATAACTCCTCAAGTCAGAACTCGGCCCCACAGAGAAACCAGGGCTGATGCTCTGGCTCATGCAGAAATTACTGTGCTTTTCATCTGCTGCAGGTCGTTGGGGTTCTGTGTCTTATCTAAAAGCCAATGGAGCTTTTCAATCCACTGATGTTAGTATTCTCTCCCCTGTCACCCTTCCATCAAACCTATGAACCTCTAGGTCCAGCCAAAGCCCCTTCCTTTCACCCGTGTGACTCTTCCTCGATGCCAAGATGTAGTTCAGTCCGTGCTGATGTCATTTCCTTTCGCTTAGTTGGACGATTTGGGCAGAGTTGTCTAAAACCACAAAACGTTGCTTTGGAGTGAAATGCAGACTCATGTGCATGTTAATATGGCTGCTCCAAGCCAAAGGCTTTTAATGGGAGGTATGTGCGGAAGCAGCCCTGTCTGCCTCCCTCCAGAACTGCTCTTTACTCAACTTTAACAGTAATATTGCGTGTAATGGTTTCACCAAGCCTTTGTTGTCTGTGTTTCTGAAACACCCTGCTTAATTCACACTCATTGCATTTGAATAGAAAACTTCCTTTTAATTCCAGGGCAAGTGAAGAGAAGCAATATCCAGGGTGTAATTACCATGTTTGTTAAACAGGATCTGTTGAAAGAGCCAACCTTGTCCTCTTTCCAAATTAGTTCTCCCCTTTTAAAGTGAAGGTTTATGCTGCTGAGAGCTGACTGGGAAGCCCTCGCTGACAGGGAAAGGGTGGTCTCTGGCAAATGTGGTGCTGCTTGTCAACAGCTCCTGTTTCCCTCAGCTCTGCTTTTAAGACCCAGGACAAGGCTTCTCTCCCCTCTTCTCACAGCATCTGAGGGGTCAACGCTTCTCATCGTGGTCAAGACTTGGAGAGCTGCTCTAGTCACCGTGTGCTGCAAGCAAAAGAAGTACCCTGAATTTCCCAGTGCTGTCATCTTTTGATGTGGCCTTCACATCCAGCTCCTCTGCGAGTTTGAGGGAGAAGGGTCACCCCAAACATGGGAGCTCACCTCTGGTGGGAAAGCTGTTACGTGGAGCTTGATGGGGACAGGACTTGCTCCCAGAGTACTGCTAGTTCAGCTGTAGCTCAAGGAAGGCTGGGAAATTCAGTCTTTGTACAGATGGTCATTATACCAGGGGCTTCTTTTCCTGGTTGGGGCATGCTGAGAAATGGGAGGAGTCTGGGTTCCTTTATAACCAAGATCTCCCATGCCCATGAGAGCAGAGTGATATTAAGAGGGAGACAATGGAAAATCGCTTTCATCTGACATCCACAGAACCATATAGTGGTAAAGCTAGGGGGAGGCTTTTGGAGTGGCCTCCTTTTTGCTTGTCTGGAGGGTTATTGCAGTGTTTGCATCACTGGTTTTATTTTAATGATGTATTTTGCACCATTTACTGTTTTTTTCAGGTTTGGGTACTGCCCTCATTTGTAGTTACTCCACATCTGGATTCTTGTTTGACCTTACAAGGCCAATTGTGGTCCCGGCGTTCTTTTAGCCACCACAACCCCAGGGACTGAAGTCCTCTGTCCATCCCCAGAACAGGTACAGCATGGACAGCAGCAGGGTGAGCTCTGTCACCTCCCATTGTGACTCTGCATTGACCTAGGCTGCTCACCTGATGGAAGGAGAGGTAAGTTTGTGCCCATTCATTCCTTGTCCTCTCTACTGAGCCTCCTAAGAAGGCTGCTGGTTAGCACTTGTACCTTGGAAAGAGGGCACCTGTTCACTAGGAAATGGACTGCGAGCCACCAACTCTCATTTCACGTAGACAATCAAACAGCTTCCTAATGGCTTATCTAATTCTCTTTCAGTACCACGGGGCTGGACATCTCTACAAAGGAGAAGTTTCACATCTGAGATGAAAGTCCAGTGGAGGGGACAGGACCAAGTGATCTCTCTCCTCCCTGGTCACCATAGCAGCAGGTGATGTACTTGTGAAAGTGCAGGTGCAAGTTCAAATAAATGTCACGTCTACCAGCAGGTTCAGTAGATCAATTTGGCAGGTCTGTCTCTTTGCAGAGTATAGTAGCATATGTGTGTGTCTCTCTCTGATGCTATCATGTCCCAAGCTGTTTTGTAATTTGGTTGACAGATGCAGTCACTATTTATAATTACTTATTTAAGCAACAGTAAAATCAAGTGACTTACTAACTGTATCCAAACTGCTGACCTTAATGTATTTTAAAAGTTCATCGGATACTGAACCTCAAATGACCCATGGATGGATCTGGAATAATAATTTTCCTAATCCTCAAGTCATTATCTTAAAAGGAACGCATTGTTCTCCTAATTAAGTCCATCCACATGCTGTGCATCCTCCATGCAAATGCACTGTGCATAAACTAATTAAAGGAAATATACAGCCACAAGGACTCAAACTGTCTTTTATGCAGTTTTTTTGAATTATAGGGAATCTCCTCCCTCCCCCACATATATGGGCTGCAGTGAAGAATAATATCCCAACCTGCAATGAAAACCAGTGAGCAGTTGTGGATCAGCATTTGGAATTGCCAGAACTTTATTATTAATTATTTGGGGTATGTTGTGCCTAGCAGCCCCAGCTGAGATCCGGATCCCTGTGTACATACACGCAGTCCCTGCCCTGAACAGCTTACAAACTGAATAGATAAGAAGGACAAAATAAGTTGTACAGTCCCTGTTCTACAGTTGAGAAAGTGAGGCACAGGGGTTCAGTGACTTTTCCCAGGTCACACAGGGAGGAAGTATGTGGCAGAGCTGGGAATGGAATTGGGTACCTTCCTCTCAATTTTAATAACAGGCTCACGAGGTCTTACAAGTCTAGACATAGCAGCAGCAGTGGAGAAATTCCACTACAATACTCACTGGCACCAAACATTGACTAGTTGGTGGGAGAGTGGATAGGCGTGGTGGGTTCCTGGTGTCTCATATTCTGTTTGTGTCATGCATAGAAAGAAATGGGATTCCCATAAACTGACAATGCCACTGTGACACCCTGGCACCCCCTTATTCACCACTATCCTGTAATTAGGTTATGTTTTGTACAGAGTGTGCCTTGCGAGGTCTCATTCTAAAAGTATTGATCTGCCAGACATTAACATCTCATTGGATTGTGTGTGCTAAAGTCGTATGTGAAGTTATGAAGTTTGGCTATGTATGTGTTACTGAAACATGTGAGGTTGAAAACACCCACAAGCAGCCTTTCAGGTAAAAAGGCCAAACCTTTTGGTAAAATGGCCAAACAATGTTAGTGGCTTATTGAGGAAATGCACAGAAGCACAAGGATTACCCTAGGAACTGTGTACAATACAAACCTCTCAGAGATAGCACTACGCAATGGGAACTATTTGACCCAGGTCACGGCAAAAGAGCTTTCCAGCAAGTGGGGAGAAGATATAAAAGGGGGCAATGATACCATGCTGGTACATCACTCTCCCTACAACACACACCTGGAAAACCCTGAGGAACAAAGACTGAACTGGGGGAAGTGACGGCTGCAGGCTAAAGGGATTTGTAGCCTATGCATGAAAACCTGGGAAACCCAAGCTGCAAAGCAAAGGCAGCTTGTGCCTTAAGAATCTGCCAGCCTGTTTATAACTCAGGGTGAGAATTTGCTAATTTATCTCCTACCTATCTAGTATGTTAAGCTCAGTTTGCGGTTTTGTTTATTTACTAGGTAATCTGCTTTGATCTGTTTGCTATCACTTATAATCACTTAGAATCTATCCTTTTGTAGTTAATAAATTTATCTTATGTTTGAATCCAAACCAGTGTGCATTTGACTAAGGTGTCTGGGGAAAATCTCAGCTTGGTTACTACAAGTGTGCATGGTCCTCTTCACATTGAGGGAGAGGCTGACCGGGTATTAAACCCACATACTGGCCAGGTTTGACCAGGGCAGGATGGTACTGCTCTGGAGTCCTAGGCTGGGAGGCTGGTGGTTCGAGAGCCTGCATGTAACTGCAGTTGGGTGTGTTCCTACCTGTGTGAATGCTGGTGAAAGTGCAAGCTTGAAGGGCTTTTCATCTTGTCACAGCAGCACAGTGTGAGAGGGAGCGCAGGCTGGTGGGTCAGAGGGCTCAGGGGTACCCCAGTTCCAGGTGGCACCCTGGGGGGAACCTGTCAAAACCATGTTTTAAGGCTAATCAAGTCCCCCTCTTATTCCCCACTTGGGTGAATTCTGAAAACACCCTCAGGGCAAATGTTCAGCCCTGGCCACTGTGTTTTTCCCCCCCCCCAGCATGGCACATAGGCATAGATTTTAAGGCCAGAAGTGACCATTAGATCATCTGTTCTGACCTGTTCTATATCACAGGCCATTAAATTTCATCCATTTACCCCTTTATTGATCCCAGTAACTTGTGTTTGACCAAAGCAGTAAAGTCTTGTGACTGTGTATATGAAAGTAGGCACCGAATTTGAATGCACAGAGGGGTTTATGTGTGCAGAATGTGTGCTGTCAGTTGCATGTGCAAAATCTGGTGTACAGAAATGAGTAGAACATAGCCCAGTCCAGTTCCCTTGGAGGCTGGTTCATCGTCCACATGATCCACAGAGATGATACTGATACTGTGCATGAAATGTATTGAAGACTGACTAAGGAAAACATCCTACAAAGGAAAGAGAAGTTACACATGCACGACCGTCATAAAACACTCACCCATAACATCTCTTCATACACCTGCCACAGCAGCGCTGGCACCCACATTTCCTCACCAGAGTCTCCTACACCCAGAATCCCCTCACACATGCTATCCGCACGCATGGCTCACACTGGGCCAAATGTTCAGCTGGCCTCCATTTGTCTTTGGCTGTGGCTACTATGAATGAGGCACATTGGCATGGGAAGTTGGAGGGCAGCCTTTTCCTTTTAGCCTGTAACTTCATTTTGTGCTATTAAGCTCATGCTCTTTTCAGCAGCTGAGGCCATGGATGTGTTTCTCCCCTCTATTTTTGCTCCTCTTGGAGCACAGAATCATTCTCTGTCTGAAGAATGGCATTCAGTAATTATTCTCTAGCTATCACCAGAGTGCTGTGGCACCAGCTGCTTCTTGGCCTTCTGGATGGAACCAAGCATAATATCAGTTCAGTATCTGACATGTCCTCTCTCTTAGTGTGGAATGGCCTATACTCTGTGATAGAGAGAGAGGAAACCGTGACAAGTTGTCAGGTGCTAGGATTCTGCACAGAGAGGCAGAGAGATTCTGCTGACTCACCTTGGCAACCAGATCCAGTGGGTCCTATTAGCTTTAAATCAGGAGTATTAAGAGTTTGAGCCTTTTTGAGGCTGAGCGCACTGTGGGGAGAGGCAAGGACAGAGAAGTCCTTCAGGGAGACACCTTGGCGACATCTGTTAGGAGCAGGGTGGGAACACTGCCTTGCTTACACAAACCTGTTAGATTGAGTCTAGCTACCCTGGTCCAGTTGATATTTCAGCCAGATAATGGGAAGATTTCAACAGCATCAAGACCTAGGCTTGTGCAGATCTTCTCCCACTGCCGTCAAATTGTGTATGCCATAGTCATCTATGGTACATCGTGGGCTAAATTTTGGGTCCATTAATTGGACTCACCATCTCATAGACTGAGTCAGCAGCAGCAGTCTCTGAGCACTGCCATTGGTTAGAACAATCCCTGTGGGGTTCAGGGTGGAGGAGAGATGGGTGTGACTAATGGTGTAACCCCACGCAAATCCCAGCAGACGAGTATGATTAAGGCTCTGCAGAGAAGCTGGGAATAGCAAAACTGGGTGAATTGGACACTCTGCAAAGGACTCCGGATGGTTCATGAGTAGATAGGGACTGGTGAAAGAACAAAGAACAGACCAACAGTAGCTAATGTTCACATTCAGGTGAAGAACATACCGCAGCTGCCTTCGCCTTTGGGACACAGCGAGAGAGAGAGAGAGAGAAAAAACATGGCTACTCTCTCCGCTTTTCTGAGCCCATGTGAGAAGACTTCAAGGCTGCCTAGTAACTGGTTGAAATGTCTTGTTGTGGCCTGTCACTCCAGATCAGCACTTCAGAGTCCTATTAGCTGATTTCAACTGACTGATTTATTGATGCAAATAGATTAACACATTTCAGGAAAGGCCTAGTCACATTATATGACTATCATCTGCCATGATACTAGCTAGGATGGCAACCACAATAGGGCTCCCAGGGCTTAAGCGGACCACTAGCCGGGACAGGAAAATATTCTCCCCCCATCATATGCTATTGCTCGCTGGGGATTTGTACTTTCCTCTTAAATATCTCTCACTGGCCATTGTCAGAGACCGGGTGCTGGACTAGATGGACTGTTGATCTGTTCTGTATAGCGGAATTCCCACGTCCTTATGAAAATCTGGAGGGTTTCCTTCCTCACTCCCTAGGGGGCACTGGAGGTACACTGCGAAATATGAAACTTCACATTGGTCTGATTTTTTGTCTCTTATGACTAGTCCCTAGTCCTTCTGAAGCAGCAGGTCTCCCTCCCAACACAACACTCCCTTGCTCAGTGCTGCCAAAGCCAGCTAGGAAGGGAGGGTGAAGAAGAGGAGCCTGGGAGGCCCCTGCAGCAGAATATCAAAACCAGAGTGAGCGAGTATGCTGTTCTCTGGTCTCTTATCTGATGTAGTTTAGAGAGCAGACAGATAGGACGCTAGCAGCCAGTATGATGGGAATGTGGGAGTGGACTGTACCAAGACAAAAAGAAACCCTCCCCTCCACGATGAACCTTCATCTCTGAGATGCTGCCCCCACCCCAACCTTCATTCCGGTCAGTGGGAGGATCCTCTTTCCCCCACTCCACAGATGAGATGAAAGGGTGCCCTACGTATGACACTTCAGGAGTTGGCTGAACCCTACAACATGATCTTCATAAAATTCTGATTCTGAAGCATCAAAGCCTTTTCCTGACTGGTGAAAACCCTAAAAATTCCTGGAAGAACTGCCAAAGGCCAATGGAGCTGACTCCGTGAACTGCCTTTGGTTGGAACTGGGTTCAGTTATTTATGGAGGGCGGGGGAGGCGAGAACTTTCCAGATGGGCGGCTGAACCAAATATAGCAATGATAAAAATCAGTGCAGTCATGTGAAGGGAAAAGGAATGTCTGCACTGAAGGACTGCATCAGGCAAACAGTCCTTTGCCCCGAAACGCCACTCAGAGGGACTATTAATAATGAGATCATACAGCGCCTTTCATCCCAATGTACTTCACAGCTTTGCTTACAGAAATTCCTTCATCTACTGCTAAAATGCAGCCAGTACTGGGGAGGAACACAGCTGGTGTTCAACCATGCACAGCAACACCATACAACACTTTATGTCAGGAAGTGGGGAATAATACAATCTCCAGTTAAAACTGCAGCAGGAGATTTGTCACCAGGGTATAACTACCCTCCCCCCCCCCCCAAGTAAAACTAGAATAGCAGGGACTAACATCTCAACTGGTGAAAAGCACCATGGGATCTTTTATGGTCACATGTGCTTTGGAACTTGTTGCCTTGTCTAAAAGGTAGCGGTATAGTGGCCTCCCAAACCATGCAGGGACTTGGAAGAGAGAGTCCACTTAATGAAATACTAATGTAATTTCCTGCGGGAGGTGGGTCTGCCTTCAAATAGTGAGTGATCCAGATATATTTAGTATGTGAGCGCAGAGAAGGTCATTGCTTGAGGGAGGGCGAGGGTGTCTGCACCTGGTGAGGTCACATGGAATCTCTTGAATGAAATGCAAGGAGCCTGAAGAAATTCACTCCCATAAAGCAAGGGAACTGCATTTGCAATGGATGGATCGTCATATGAGTGGAGGTAAAACATTTGGATGGTTAGCTCAACCTTGAACTGGTGGGATTAATAATTTATGTAGCACTGTTGATGAGCATGGTACTGCACAGTGATGGGTCAGTGTCAGAAGGATGAGGTCCCTTCTCCAAAGCAAAGATTGTCTAAAAACACAAGGGAAAAAGAGAGAGTACAAAAAAGACAGGGGAGAGAGAGTGGGATGTGGCTATTAGAGCTTTGCATGCATTCCAGCATAGAGAAAGGTTCAAGAAGGGGAGATGTTTGAAGCTTGGCATTTATCTTTGGAGATCTGCTGGGCATATGGGCTGGGCTGGAAGATGGCATGGTGCCAGGATTGGGTGGAAAAGTGGTGTGAAGAGACACTTCGGTGGGGAGGGCAGGAAGAGATGGCTGCAGAATGGTTTTGGTTGAATGTGCAAGGTTTGATTCCCTGTCTAATTATCATAGTTTGTATGGCTCCACCTGTTGTTAATGGCGGAACAATTACTCAGTCCAACTAAACTGCTTCCAACCTCCACTGTTGGTCTTTACCTTTACCTTAGGTATGAAACGTCAGTATTGCCATGGAAAGGCCAAATTCTAGCTCAGGCAATTATATTTAGTCAACAAAATTCATCCCAGCTGTATGGTATTCTTCACTTCCTGTCCTGAATTATTGTTGTTGAAGAGGTGCCAAGTTTGAGCCTACCTGCGGAGGCTGCATTTCATTGCTGGGTGAAAGGCACTTGTTAATAAGTCTACACAAAGATTTGGGATACGAAAATTGGTGGAGTGAATCGGCAGACAGATGAACAGACTGGAGTCCCATTCAGTAAGATCTGTTCTTTTCAGATGCTTGTCCTGCACTCATTGGACGTGGAGCCCAACCTTCCTTAAGCTCTTCGCTTCTCTCCCCCCATCCTGCCTCACAAGCAGACACTGTTTGCAGCTCTTTCCACGAACGCCTGTGCAAGGGGCAGGAGGAATCTGAGCTGAGGTTAACCACGTGTTTTAGCAGCGTGAAGGATGCACCTTTGTGCCCTGTTGCAGGATCCTCTGAGAGGAGATTCACTATATCATTTTAAGTTCTTATGGTAGCAGTGACATTGCTCACCCTGCCTTCCTCCCAAGTCTATAGCGGGAAGAGGAGCATTTTCTCCAGCCTCCAGAAAGTACCCCCCACCCCTGAGAATTTTTCAGACACAGCACTTCCCCTTGTGAATCAAGCCCTCAGTCTTCAGTAAACAACTTGTTCCAGAGGGACCGTGTTGTACGTGATCCTAATTACACTTGGTTTTTAATAATCATAAACACTCTTGTTTTCCAAAAACCAGCAAAACTGATTTCCAAATCATTTAATTTGAATGGTGTGTGTTTTGTGTTTGTCTAGACCCCTCCCTCCCAAAAGAAAAACAAACTCTCTCTCTCAAAACAAGAGTGGGGAAATCTTGGAGAACTTTAAAAGTCCCTACACCTAAAAAGCGGGGAGAGGATGGGATCAGCTAATTTTTTGTCCCTCTTTTGTGTGGTTTATTAAGCCTTTTGTTCTGAAACGCTTGGGTTCAGTGGGAAAGCGTTTTTGATATATAACGTATTTACTTGTGCTAATTAATTAAAGGAGTATTCATATGAAAATGCCGACTGATAATGGCTTTCACAGCAACAACTGTGTTTTTTAAAGTAGCAACTTTTAATTACAAATTGACTGGCAGAAATATATAAACCCAAATATTGTTCCACTGATTTCCTTTTAACTGTGTTACTCTTGCTTGATTTATCGGATTAGGGCTTTTCACACATGGTGCGTACAAGATATTGTTTTTAATGAGAAATTAAAAGATTACCAACAATACCCATAAACCATAAAAAAACAAACTCCAGATGAATGGTAATTAGACAGAATGATTTAAGACTGATAAATTGAAAGCAATTAATGTATTTGTTTGGGATTCAGAAGACAGCTCTGTGTGCTCCAGAATGCATCTGAGAGGTTCAGACTTGGAGACAGATGGCATGTTCAGATGCCCCCGCTGCTTCAAGTGTCCTTAGATACCACCAAAATAACCACAGGTAAGATGGATTCTAAAAATGGCGGAGACAATGGGGTATATGAAGGAGTTTGGGTGTTAGGACCTCAGTAGATTACCTGAATAGGGGGGACTGGGGTTGAATCTGCTTTTTGTTTCATGGTTACCTATGACATAGCATGAAGGAACCCCTGACAAAAAAGTAATGAAATAAAAGGAGAGTGCGGAGAAGAAAAGACATCTTAGCTGTGTTGTGGTTTATCTATAATGCATTTTCCTCCCCAACCCATCCTGAGTCAAGTAATCTGCATGAGGCATGCTTTGTATGAAGATCAGCAGGAGGCTTGTATACACCTGTATTCGATGGAGACAGCCTGTAAGTCCATTGTGAGTCTGTGGTTCTGCTCCATCTGTCATAATTGATGGCATACATGTTCAAAACTCCTCCTCCCCTTGCCATCCCCTGTACTTGAAACGAGAGTTGACTGGGGAATGGTTTTCCTATTCCATGAGAATTTTTGAGATTTTGAAAATTTTTCCTGTTCTGAACTGGAATGACGAATCAAAATCTTGAAAATTTTCATGAACTGATAATGTAGGGGGGGAAACATCTGGTCAGGTCTGTTGAAACATTTCATTTTGATTTCAACCTTTTTATTTTTTCATCTTTTTCTAGGATAAAATTAACTAAGATTTCAAAATAAGTCCATTTCAGACTGAAAAATTAAAGTTTTGTCAACTTTCTTTTTTTCCAAATCAGGACATTCATTGAAACTGGTCCTTTCCTACAAACAGTTTTGGTTTTGACCAGTCAGCATTTTCTGGGGGAGGAATATTCCCAACCATATCCATTTCGAGCTCCCTTCTTTTCCACCTAACAACCATCCTCTATCTCTAGTCCAATAGTGCAATCCCGTCTTCAGATGTACTTCTCACACGAAGCATTTCAGTGCTGATCCATCATAGAAAGAAATTCATTATTTGACTGAGGCCTGGTCTACACTACGCATTTAAACCGAATTTAGCAGCGTTAAACCAATTTAACCCTGCACCCGTCCACACAATGAGGCCCTTTATATCGATATAAAGGGCTCTTTAAACCAATTTCTATACTCCTCCCAGACGAAAGGAGTAGCGCTGAAATCGGTATTGCCATGTCGGATTAGGGTTAGTGTGGCCGCAAATCAACGGTATTGGCCTCTGGGCGGTATCCCACAGTGCACCATTGTGACCACTCTGGAAAGCAATCTGAACTCGGATGCACTGGCCAGGTAGACAGGAAAAGCCCCGCAAAGTTTTGAATTTCATTTCCTGTTTGCCCAGCGTGGAGCTCTGATCAGCACGGGTGGCGATGCAGTCCCAAATCCAAAAAGAGCTCCAGCATGGACCGTACAGGAGATACTGGATCTGATTGCTGTATGGGGAGACAAATCTGTTCTATCAGAGCTCCATTACAGAAGATGAAATGACAAAGCATTTGAAAAAATCTCCAGGCTATGATAGACAGAGTCCACAGCAGGGACTCAGCACAGTGCTGCGTGACAAGCGTAACGGAAAGCCAAAGAATCAAATGGATGCTCATGGAGGGAGGGAGGGGGGACTGAGGACTCGAGCTATCCCACAGTCCCTGCAGTCTCCGAAAAGCATTTGCATTCTTGGCTGAGCTCCAAATGCCTGAAGGGTCAAAAACATTTTCCCGGGTGTTTCAGGGTGTATGTCGTCAATTTACACCCTTCCCCCCCCTCGAAAGAAAAGGGAAAAAAATCGTTTCTCACCTTTTTTCAATGTCACCCTATGTCTACTGCATGCTGCTGGTAGACGGGGTGCTGCAGCACCGAACACCAGCATCCCCTTCCCGGTGGCAGAGGGTACAATATGACTGCTATCCATCATCATCATCAGCCTGTGAGTGCTCCTGGCTGGCCTCGGTAAAAATAGGAATGACTCCCGGTCATTCCCGGCAGATGGTACAAAAGGATTGGTAACCGTCCTCATCATAGCAACTGGGGGCTGAGCTCCATCAGCCCCCCCCCTTCATGTCTAAAGAAAAGATTCTGTACTGCCTGGACTATCATAGCAGCTGGAGGCTGCCTCCCCCTCATTTTATCTCACTAAAAGTCAGTGTTTCTTATTCCTGCATTCTTTATTACTTCATCACACAAATGGGGGGACACTGCCACGGTAGCCCAGGAGGGTTGGGGGAGAAGGGAAGCAACGGATGGGGTTGTTGCAGGGGCACCCTAGAATGGCATGCAGCTCATCATTTCTGCGGGATCTCTGGGGCTCTGACACGGAGCGGCTGTGCTCTCTGGTTCTCTAGTACACTTGCCCCATATTCTAGGCAGGGCTGACTCTATTTTTAGACAAAACAGAAAGAAGGGAATGACCCAGGGAGTCATTCCCATTTTTGTCTATGCGCCCCCGGCCGACCTCAGCAAGGCCAGCCAGGGGCACCCATGACAGCAGCAGACGGTACAAAAGGATTGATAACCGTCATCGCCAATTTCCAAATGAAAATGGTGCAAAATGACTGATAACCATCATCTCATCGCCAATTTACAATGGCAGACGGTGCAATAGGGATGGTAATCGTCTCTGCTACCTTGCACAGGCAAATGAATGCTGCTGTGTAGCACTGCAGTACCGCCTCTGTCAGCAGCATCCAGTACACATACGGTGACAGTGACAAAAGGCAAAACAGGCTCCATGGTTGCCATGCTATGGCGTCTGCTAGGGCAATCCAGGGGAAAAAAGGGCACGAAATGCTTGTGTGACGTTGCTTTCACGGAGGAAGGATTGAGTGACATTTACCCAGAATCACCCGCGACACTGTTTTTGCCCCATCATGCATTGGGATCTCAACCCAGAATTCCAATGGGCGGGGGAGACTGCGGGAACTATGGGATAGCTGCGGGCTAGCTACCCACAGTGCAACGCTCCAGAAATCTACACTAGCCTCGGTACATTGATGCACACCGCTGAATTAATGTGCTTAGTGTGGCCGCGTGCACTCGACTTTATACAATCTGTTTTAAAAAACCGGTTTATGTAAAATCGGAATAATCCCGTAGTGTAGACATACCCTAAGAGAGAGAGAATTCTGCAAGCCCTTTACATTTAACCATCACCTGTTGGTATTTAGTACGTGGACACCAGATTTTCCAAAGAGCTCAAGCACTCATGGTTGGGCCTATATTTTTAAAAGAGCTCAGCACATTAGGTGCTGAACTCTTGTTAAAAGCTGATCATAAGTGTCCCATGGGAACTGCTGCACGATGAATGCTTTTGGCAATCCAGTTCCAATGCTAGGTAGTGGGCACTTAAAAATCTGGCCCTATGTGCCTAAACTATATTGTCTGTCTTATTTAGGGCACAATTCCCTGAGTTACTGAGTACATCCTTCAAGGGGCTCAACATCCTAATCTCCCTTCTACAATCCTTGGAGATTTAGCCATATTTTTCTCTACTTTTGTACAATGCTGGGCACACTTAGACACCCAGTAACTAATGGAACAGTGGCAAATTACAATGGGGGACGTTCAATCCACCATTTTATTCATTAGCAATTGTATCAGGCCCACTGCAGGGTGGATATTTTCTCAGCTCTGCTCCTTTCCATGTATCTGTCTCAGCTCACAACGGCAAAAAATTCTCTTTGTTACGACTTCTGCCATAGGATTTGGTGAGAACCAAGGCCATTGTTAGTTGCAGAGGGAAGTAGCGCTGTTAGCTAAGAATATCTCTCCTCTTCATCATCCAGGATGAACTGGTCAGGTATTGCTTCAGTCAGAGGTCTCACTCAGGAGTCTTTCTCTGGCTTGTTGTCACTGACTGTGAAGTAATGTCTTGGGCTTCTGATCAAAGATTTACTTCATTCCCGGTACACCATTTCAGCAATCAAATAAATCACATTCCTTGGTAGCCACCTGAAGCCTAATGAAAAGCTGGGACACCAGCAAAATCCAGTCAGAGGTTGCAAAAGGGAAAAGACTAATAAGGCAAGAATAACAAAACAGCTCCATTAAAAAGGGAAATGGATACAATGTTACCGGCCAAGTTGGAGAACCTGTTATGTTCAATAGGGCAATAAAATCCAAAGTAGTTGCAAATGAAACTTAATGCCTTGTAAAAGAGTTCAGCTCTTTTCCCTTCCAAGACTAGAGCATTTTGAAATAAAGGCCTAATCCAGTAGGAGGTGTAAGTGTGCTGCACAGATTGAATATTTAACACTTTCAAGTGTTCAGCTTCCGATCAGCTGTGGGGAACACTGATGTTGGTTTTAACATTCACTCTATTTGCCGCCACTCCTCCCCCCGCCCCCCAAAGCCTTCTGAAGTGGAATATCCTGCAGGATAGAGCAATGCTGATTTGACTGAATCATGGCATTGTGTGCTTGGCATCCTGCCCACTCCTGTCTTCCCTGTGATTTTTAAGCATCTACTCAGACTTTGCAGCAGTGGTGAAGAGTTCACAGAGGTAATAAAATTTCTCCTTCTTCTCTGTAAGTTATCAAACAACGTGCACACGCACACCTCCAGCACACTGACTATCAGTGTTATGTTGAACAACTATGGAAGGGGAATCGTAAATGGAGACGTTCTTTTAACCTGCCCACACTGCACATACTCCATGGACCAAACCCTGAGGGCCTTACACCAGTGTAACTCAGACCTTCCTCAGGAAAACTCCCATTCACTTTAGTGGGAGTTGGACCTGAGGGAAGGGCTGAATAAAAATGGAGTAAGAGCCTCAGGATTTGGCGCTATAAGCTTTGGCCTACAATTCGACAATGTAGTTACTGAAAATATTATTGAGGTGCAATGTGTGTGGATAAATTGTTACTGCGAGAACCTTCACTTTTATTTTGTTTCCTTTCTCTTGTTTAGTTACATTCCTAACCCGGATGTTGCAGAAATGAAGTTTTTTGCATTAAATATGATAATACTAGATTCTCATATAGCACTTCCCTCCAAAGCACATTACATGGTGTTTAAGTATGATTAGATTAATCTCAATCCACAGGTGGGGAAACTGAGGCACGGAATGGTTGAGTGAATTGCTTAAGGCCACCTGTTGAGTCGGTGTCAGAGCTGGGAATAGAAACCACGTCTCCTGACTCCCAGGCCAATACCTGTCCCGTGAAACACGCTGCTTCCATACAATGCCAACTATAATTAGGCATGTTTGTAAAAGATCACTCCTTGTGTCAAAAATCATAATGTGCTCATCTGACATCAGAATTATGGACTGTACCTCTCTCTATTTTGAAGGACGTTCGGACAGCTGTGGGAACGATAATGTCCTTTAGTTAAAAATAATTGAGATTGCAGAGTAATTATGAGAGCAGTTACAATGCTGAGGGAGGGGTTTGTGGTAGGAGAGAGTATTGGGGAGGAACGAATGAAGGGTGGAGCCTTGAGGGGGTGGTGAGATTATGCCAAGTTTTGGGGGTGATGAAGTTGAATAAATGGAAGCTAATGAAAGTGTGCGGGTGGGTGGTGGGATTTGACCTGGTCAGAGTAGTGAGATAGCATGTGCTTCTTGCAGAGTCAGCTCATAGGGAACCTGGTGTTCAAGTTTATCTGCAAACTATCCCAATGCAGACAAAAAGGCACTTAAATGGCAAGGGTGTTTTTCTGTGAGCTTCTTGTCCATTCAGGAGCATCTCCTAGTTTGGAGACCATCTGCTTGGAAGTATAAAATGAAATGAAGGCATAAGATTGGTTTTCTCTTTAAAAAATAGGCTGATTTGCACTGACTTCACGGTACACATGGTGTTACATGGTCATCACAAAATTAATGAATTCTGGGCTGTTCTGTTCTGATTCTTACTATGGTGGTTGTGAGGGTGCTGTATTTGAGCACCTTCCTGTGGAGCATATAGTGGCTTGACTAACACTTGTTACATTGACTCATTTTTTCCTTTCATCTTTTCCCCAGGGGGAAAATTAGTATAAAGCTTTATTTTGTTGTGTTTGTTTTAAAATTATATGTACACTGTGCTGTTTGTGTAATAATTATAATATATGGAGATATACCCATCTCATAGAACTGGAAGGGACCTGAAAGGTCATTGAATCCAGCCCCCTGCCTTCACTAGCAGGACCAAGTACTGGTTTTGCCCCAGATCCCTAAGTGGCCCCCTCAAGGGTTGACCTCACAACCCTGGGTTTAGCAGGCCAATGCTCAAACCATTGAGCTATTCCTCCCGCCCCCTCAGGCTGAAGAAACGTGCCTGGTATTTGGAACAAAAGGTGGTGAGGTTTGTAGTGTCTTCTTAGTTCCTGTGGGAGTACGTCTCCCAGTCGCATAGCTGATGTATCCCTGTGTCTCTATAGAGGGTCGAATGGGCTGGTGCTTAGAGGGTTCCATACATGAAAAATTTGACAGGCCTAAAATCAGCGTCCTCTAAGCCGGCCAACAATCTAATGCTAAAGTAACATTAAGAACGAAAGGAAGATATTGTAGATAAATGTATTGGGCCAAATCCTGAGGTTGGTTCTTACTCCAGTCAAACTCCCACTAAATTAATATAAACTCACTTAGGACTTGAAGATTTGCAGTATTGCCAACTGTCGTGATTTTATCGGCAGTCTCATGATATTTGGAGTTTTCCTTAAGGCCCCACCTTCTGGAGGTAAGTGATTACATGAGGATCAGAGTTGCATTAAAAACAAAAAGCAAGTTTCTAGCCCTCGTGGTAGTGGAGTGAAGTGTGGAAATGTGTCCCGAGCACATCTGGAAGGTTCTAAAATCTGAAGGCAAAGAACCCAAAGTTTATTATTATTTAAAATCTCATGATTTTTGGGAGGCTCAACTCATGACATTTGAATGCTTGGGTTTGGGCTGGAGTTTCCAGAGGAGCCTCAGGCAGGTAGGAATCCAGCTTCCTCTGGTTTTCCAACCTAACTCCTGTCGGCTCATTCTCAAAGAGGCCTAAGCCCATTAACTACAGTTTACAAAGCCTATATAAGGACCAACAAGAGTGACATCATAGTCCCAAAGGAGAATATTGTCTTTTATTTAAACTGCAGCCTTTACACACAAGTCCTTCCTAGTCTAGGCCAGTAAAATTGCCCTTTTCTAAATGGATGTTTTGATCTTGCAAAAGATATTTCTCCTCCACCCCCACTAATCAAGTTTGTATTTAATTTGTAATGCTTCATCTACCCACATAAATTAACTCTAGAACATTAAATTGGCCATACTGGGTCAGACCAAAGGTCCATCTAGCCCAGTATCCTGTCTTCCAACAGTGGCCAGTGCCAGGTGCCCCAGAGGGAATGAACAGAAGAGGTATTCGTCAAGTGATCCATCCCCTGTCGCCCATTCCCAGCATCTGGCAAACAGAGGCGAGGGACACTTCAGAGCACAGTTTTTCATCCCTGCCCATCCTGGCTAATAGCCATTGATAGACCTAGCCTCCATGAATTTATCTAGTTCTTTTTTTAACCCTGTTATAGTCTTGGCCTTCACAAGATCCTCTGGCAGAGTTCCACAGGTTGACTATGCGTTGTGTGAAGAACTCTAGATGATGGATACAATTGTGAATCACCCTTTTGAAGTCTACTTGACAGTCCTAGCCGCAATTTCTTCAATTAAAAATGAACAGGGCCCTTGTGTCATGGCATGTCATAGGAAAAGTCATGGGGTGCGCATGGAAATATAGTAAACATTTTTTTTTAAAAGCCAAGTGTCATGGGTATTGTTTCATCCCTGAATAACATTTATTTCTTTGTTTTATTGTAAGTAACCGGGCTTGTGGTGTGCTAAATAAGTAGACTGGAACATAAGTAGTTGATATTCAAGGGTCAAAGTTTGGAAATTCAATCTACCATTCCAAAGAAGCTTCCTCTTCCCTAGAAGGAATTAAAGCCCACACTACAAATTCCTTAGCCTTGTCCTTCCCTGCAACGTTATGGCGGAGCTCCTGCTCTCTATTAGCCTCCCGTGAAACCCTGGGTTTGACTTGGCTGCTGTCAGGGTTCTCAGTGAAATTGGTCCATCTCTTTACCATCATATCCACCCACACGCAAAAATTCCTCAGTGTCATAAGTCAGGGATACTGTTTAAAAACCATGTAAATCATGGAATCCATGATTCCCCCGCTCCCGCCCCGTGAAAATATGCAGACTTGTAAATGGAGGCAAAAAGCAAATGTTTACAAAGCTTCAGTTCTGAAGCTTCCCAACAGGATGAAAGCTGCAAAGAAATAGACAGTGCAAGGCTACTAGGGCCTTTCATAATTAAAAACAAGATCTTCCGCTAGGGCCTGATCCAAGGCTCATCAAAGTCAGTGGAGAGACTCGCATTGACTTTAAAGGGCTTTGGGTCAGTCCCCCAAGGGAAGAGCAAAGCATGTGGTCCTACCTAGGTGACATAATTGAATTGCTGCTCATGATTCTTATACTGGCAGCTAGATGCCATGGTGGTAGACGGGTATGATGGGCCAGACTTTCCAAAGAGCTCAGCTTATTTAGGCACCTAAAGAAGGACTCTGGTTTTCACAAGTGCTCAGCCTGGTGGGTGCTGGACTCTTTTTAAAATCAAGCCAGGAGGGTCATGGTGGGGGCTGCTGGGGCCTGAGTACTTCAGAAAATCTGCCCCATATTCAGGTGCCTAAATGGGAGCTCAGCTCCTTTGAAAATCTTTCCCCAATTCTGGGTGCTGAGTGCTCAATTCGGCAAGGTGTTGAGTGCCCTCGACTCCTTTTGATGGCAGTGGCAATAAGATGGTTCAGCACCTTGCAGGATTGAGCCTTAGAAACTGACAGGTCAAAGTGCTAGAGGGTTAATGCACAGACAGCTCTTCCCCCGATGGAGCAGCTCTTGCATTTCACTTAAGTGGCGAACAGAGGTGCTCACTGAAGAACATTGTTTGAATTTACAGTGATCATTGACCACCCCTGAAAGCCATCCACTGAAGCTCTTATGAATGAAATGCACCAAAACTGGCCATCGCCCCATCTGAAAAATGTGCATCCTGCTTCAGAGCATGAAGGCCCATTCCTCTACCCCTAAAGAGAACAGCTGTGATATTTAGACACAGGGTCTGAACATTCAGCCCATTTTGGTGATTACAGGCCAGACAGGATATTTAGATCTAGATTTGGATCCTGAACCCCACCAGAGTTTGGGGATGCTTGGTCTCAGGATTTGGTTTGTCTAAACATTGAAAAATGGTTCGAAGTGAAATAAGCAGCCAAAATTAATGTAAAGGCATTGAACATCTATATTGGTCAGGATGCAAATGATCCTGTCATTCAGCAACCCTGGTATTCCCCAATATGCAACAATTATCTTTCTGAAATATTACCTGTCCCACAGCCGATGGGATTTGGTTTCCCTGCCTATGGATTAGACACAAGGAATCTAAAACAAAAATACATAGACAAAACCCCCTGCATTTCCTTTGCAAAATCTGGCTGCGCACGTTGCTAATTCTTTTCATGTTAATCTACACTTACAACCTGATAACAAGTCTGAGCTTTCTTCTAACCAGGGTTGATTAAATTTGGAAGATTTCTTCCCAACAAGAAAACCTATTTAGCTCTCATGCAGTAAACATGATTTTGTGCTTTTCTTAAATTATTTTTTATTTCAGGAATTCTTTATTTTTTATTATGAATAAGCTAGTTTTAAATCAATTTCAACAGCTGGAATTAATTTTCCTGTTACTGACTCTTCACTTGGGCCTGTCACAGAGCGGGAGGCTTTCTATTAGCATAAACATAACTGAAAGCTCTGGAATTTGCATTAATGTACTTTTAACAAGTTGACAGTCTTTTGGCACGCGTTCCTGAGATCTGAGCAGCCCGGAGAAAAAAAAGACTGTATTATACCTTACACTGGCTGGATTGTAGAAAGCTGTCAGGTAAAACCTCTGGTTTCTTTTCCTACTACAGAAACATGGGACAAAATAGCCACTCGTAAGCAGGTGCATCTATCTAACAGTTTTGTAAAGTCTTTGCTGCTGGCCTTCTGGCCCAAACAGCACATGCTTACAACTCAAGAGTAAGTTGTTTATTATTTATTTATTTATTAGATCTGGATCATAAACCGTGCTGGAGGCAGTGAAATGTGAAGTATTCTTAACATTTTTGATGAGCCTTTGTCAAATTGTATTTCGGTCTCTATGGCATAGGGCCTTTTAACGGTGACCCAAAAACTGTTAAATAAAATTGGAAGATATATGCTTAATAAGCACCTGATCCTGCAAACACAGAGGCTGGGATTTTAAAAAGAGCTCAGTGTTGCAGCGTTGGCAGCCCCAAGCATTGAAAGTTAGGGGTTAGTCCATGACACAGATCATGAGACTGGCTTGAAAATTCTCTTTCATTTATTTATTTTTGTAAATGTCGGGTTCTTCTGGTTTGCCTTTCCGTTTCTGAGCCCGTAGAAGGCACTCGGGTCACATTTTCAAGCTTTTCTCCACAGCCATAAGGGCTAGCTAGAGATTTACTTTTCTATTAAATAGAAGCAGTGATTCTCACCAAATCACATGGCTATCATAGCAATGCCTTGAAGGAACAAAGATCAGGAACTTGGCATCGGTGGTGTTGGCCTAACTCTGCTCCCTCGGAAATCAGTGTGGAAACAGGCCAGTGCCAAGTCTTTTTTTGCAAATCCCACCCTGACAGTACCCATGTGAGTAATTTTACTCACGTGAGTAGTCCCATGGTAATCAATGGAATCATTCATGTAAGTAAGGTCACATACTTGCCCAAAGTTTGCTTGACTGGACTCTAAGACTCCTGAGCCAACGAGTAAATTCTATGCAGACAAAGCCCCGTGACTTTCAGGAGCTCTGTGCACGTGCAGGGGCCCATCCACATACAGCCAGTAGCTGGATTGGGGCCAAAGATCCCAAATCTCGGAGACAATAGTGAACTTATGGGGCTCGGTCCAGAGAGTGAATCCGTATTCTCAGCCCCTTTATTCCCCATGGAGTCCTGCCTGCAGATCAGTATGCAGGATTGGGTCCTATGTGTAGACCTAAATTAATAAATACATTTTGCAACAATTTATTTGGTTTATTAACCATTTAAAATGTGCTTATACAAGATTTGCGGTTTCACTTTCAATTTTATATATATATACATTTCAAAGTGAAATAAGCAGCCAAAATGAATGTAAAGGCATTGACTATATATATTGATCAGGATGCAAATAATCCTGTCATTCAGGAACCCTGGTATTCCCCAATATGCAACAATTATGCAATAATATATATAATTTTTTTGTTAAAAATAGATATGCGGAGGAATATAGCTAGCTCCTAAATCTGGCCCATTTTACAATTGTCAACTGTTAGGGGGAAAATTCTATGAATCCTCAATATCTAAGGCCTGGTCTACCCTTAAAATTTAGCTTGACATAGCTATGTTGCTTGGAAAAATCCACATCCCTGCACGATGTAGCTGTGCTGACCTAACCTCCAGTGTAGATGCAGTTAGGTTGACGGAAGAATTCTTCTGTTGACCTCGCTACTGTCACCTGGGGAGGTGGCATTCCTGCACTGATAGAAAAACCCCTTCCATTGGTGTAGATTGTATATACGGTGCAGGGTTATGTCAGCATAGCTATGACTCCATATGGTGACTGGTATTGTACCCATAGTGTAGATAATGCCTAAGTTATTCCATTAAGCCATTATTTTAATAGATACTGTTTATCTAGGCCCTACATAAAGTCAATAATTTGTGCTCTTGGGCTCATTCTGCTGGCTGCACAGCAACGAATACAAATTGTTTCTATAGAATACAAAAGTAGTAAACAGAAAGAACTGGAAGAAAAGCACTTCTCCGCTTAATGGGGTTAAGATTGCCATGCAGAGAGAGAGTGCGAGAGAAGCTTCACAGTTCCTGTAGCCAGGCAAGAAAGACCAGGCTTAGGAGTACCTGGTAAAGCGGCTGCCAGTGGACTACAAAAGCCACAGCATTTCAGTGCTTCAGGCATGGCTGCTGAAGTAGTGGGAAGTCCAAATTGGTGCCCAGATGCCAGGCTGGTCCTGTAGGACCATTCGGTGGTTTCCCTCTGTCGAGACTGGAGCGACAGACTTCACATGATTGTGCTGTCTGATAGACTCATAGACTTTAAGGTCTGAAGGGAACATCATGATCATCTAGTCCAGGGGTTCTCATCACAAATTTTTTGGTGGCCTCAGAGTGCGGCCAGCAACTCTTGCTGGTGGCTGCTCTGGCAATTTTTCCAAGCCCGAGTTCCACCGCCCTGGGGCTGAAGCCTGAAGTTCACTGTCAGAACCCTGTGGCTGAAGCTAGGGGGAGCGGACCTGAAGCCCGGATCCTGCCTCTGGAGCCCCTCCACCCCAGGAAGGTGAGTCAGGAACTCACTGGCCACTGGAGGCAGGGCTGGTGCAAGGAAGTTTCGCGCCCTAGGCGAAACTTCCACCTTGCGTCCCCCCAGCCCCCCACCCAGCTAACACTGCCCCCCCATGGCAGCTAACTCAGCCCCCCACCCAGGGAGCCCCCGCCCCCCTCAGCAGCTACCCTCCCCCCACCGCGACAGCTAGCCCTCTCCCCAGCAACTAACCCTGCCTGGGGAGACTCCTGCCCCCCCCACGGCAGCTAACCCTGCCTGGGGAGACTCTCCCCAGCCCCCCCATGGCAGCTAACCCTGCCTGGGTAGCCCCACCAGCTCACCTCGGCTCCACCTCCTCCACTGAGCAGGACGGCACTGCTCTAATTCTCCTCCCTGCCCAGGGCGCTGATTGGAGGAGACAGAGCAGGGGCTGTGTGCTCAGCGACGAGGCAGAGTGGAGGTGAGCTGGAGCAGGGAGTGGTTCCCCTGTGCGCCCTCTCCCCGTTACTGCGGGCGGCCCTCCCCGCGCGCCCCCCGCTCCAGCTCACCTCCGCTTCACCTCCTCGCCTGAGGGGGCTTTTAGGCGCCCCCAACCACTAGGCGCCCTAGGCAGCCGCCTAGTTTGCCTAAATGGTTGCACCGGCCCTGACTGGAGGAGTCAAAGGTTCCTCCCCCATCTAGCGCACACGCCAGCCCCACGTGTCTGCAGAGTTGCTGCCCGGAGCCCCCGGGAGGCAGTGTGGTGCAGGGCACAAATCCCCAGCTGGCAGTGCCAACAAACTCCAAGGGAGTGCATCCAGGAGCCACAACTGGGCGCTGCAGGCAGGGGGTGCTGATAGCCAACCCTCCATCTCTGCCCAGGAGGCTATTGTGGCCGCAGAAAAATTCCCTGGTGGCTGCATGTGAGAAACACTGATCTAGTCTGGCCTCCTGCACATTGCAGGCCACTGAGCCTCACCCACCGACTCCTCTAATAGACCCCTAGCCTCTGGCTGAGTTACTGACATCCTCAAATCATGGTTTAAAGACTGCAAGTTACAGAGACTCCACCGTTTACATTAGCTTAAACCTGCAAGTGATTCATGCCCCATGCTGCAGAGGAAGGTGAAAACCCCCCCAGGGTCTCTGCCAGTCTGACCTGGGAGGAAATTCCTTCCCAACCCCAAATACAGTGAGCAGTTAGACCCTGAGCATGTGGGCAAGACCCACCAGCCAGGCTCCTAGGAAAGAATTCTCTGTAGAACTAGGAGCCCTCCCCCTCTAGCCCAAAGCCTGAATTGTCTGTGTCCCTTTCCTAGCCTACAGAATGCTGGTGAAGGCAAAAGGCAGACTGCCTGGGACTGGTTGGATCGGATCTCTCCTGTACTCTGTTGCTTCAGTAATGGATAGCACTTGGGATGCCACTGGGATTCTGGAGGAGAAGGAAACTCCATACAATAAAAGCAACAAAGAATCCTGTGGCACCTTATAGACTAACAGACGTTCTGCAGCATGAGCTTTCGTGGGTGAATACCCACTTCTTCAGATGCAAGTGGTGGAAATTTCCAGGGGCAGGTTTATATATGCAAGCAAGAAGCAAGCTAGAGATAACGAGGTTAGTTCAATCAGGGAGGATGAGGCCCTGTTCTAGCAGTTGAGGTGTGAAAACCAAGGGAGGAGAAACTGGTTCTGTAATTGGCAAGCCATTCACAGTCTTTGTTTAATCCTGAGCTGATGGTGTCAAATTTGCAGATGAACTGAAGCTCAGCAGTTTCTCTTTGAAGTCTGGTCCTGAAGTTTTTTTGCTGCAGGATGGCCACCTTAAGATCTGCTATTGTGTGGCCAGGGAGGTTGAAGTGTTCTCCTACAGGTTTTTGTATATTGCCATTCCTAATATCTGATTTGTGTCCATTTATCCTTTTCCTTAGAGACTGTCCAGTTTGGCCGATGTACATAGCAGAGGGGCATTGCTGGCATATGATGGCATATATTACATTGGTGGACGTGCAGGTGAATGAACCGGTGATGGTGTGGCTGATCTGGTTAGGTCCTGTGATGGTGTTACTGGTGTAGATATGTGGGCAGAGTTGGCATCGAGGTTTGTTGCATGGGTTGGTTCCTGAGCTAGAGTTACTATGGTGCGGTGTGCAGTTACTGGTGAGAATATGCTTCAGGTTGGCAGGTTGTCTGTGGGCGAGGACTGGCCTGCCACCCAAGGCCTGTGAAAGTGTGGGATCATTCTCCAGGATGGGTTGTAGATCCCTGATGATGCGCTGGAGGGGTTTTAGCTGGGGACTGTATGTGATGGCCAGTGGAGTCCTGTTGGTTTCTTTCTTGGGTTTGTCTTGCAGTAGGAGGCTTCTGGGTACACGTCTGGCTCTGTTGATCTGTCTCCTTATTTCGGTACTGTAGTTTTGAGAATGCTTGGTGGAGATTTTGTAGGTGTTGGTCTCTGTCTGTGGGGTTAGAGCAGATGCGGTTGTACCTCAGTGCTTGGCTGTAGACAATGGATCTTGTGGTGTGCCCGGGATGGAAGCTGGAGGCATGAAGGTAGGCATAGCGGTCGGTAGGTTTTCATAGGGTGGTGTTAATGTGTCCATCAATTATTTGCAAGTGGACCTCCCGTGTAGATTGGTCCAGGCTGAAGTTGATGGTGGGGTGGAAGCTGTTGAAATCGTGGTGGAATTTTTCCAGAGTCTCTTTCCCATGGGTCCAGATGATGAAGATGTCATCAATGTAGCATAAGTAGAGAAGGGGCGTGAGTGGACGGGAGCTGAGGAAGCGTTGTTCCAGGTCAGCCATAAAAATATTGGCATATTGTGGGGCCATGCGGGTGCCCATGTGCCACTGATCTGGAGATATATATTGTCATCAAATTTGAAATAGTTGTGTCTGAGGATAAAGGCACAGAGCTCAGCAACCAGTTGTGCTGTGGCATCATCAGGGATACTGTTCCTGACAGCTTGTATTCCATCAGCGTGTGGGATGTTGGTGTAGAGAGCCTCTACATCCATGGTGGCCAGGATGGTGTTTTCTGGAAGGTCACCAATGCATTGTAGTTTCCTCAGGAAATCAGTGGTGTCACGGAGATAGCTGGGAGTGCTGGTGGCATAGGGTCTCAGTAGAGAGTCCACATATCCAGACAGTCCTTCAGTGAGAGTTCCAATGCCCGAGATGATGGGGCGTCCAGGATTTCCAGGTTTGTGGATTTTGGGCAGTAGATAGAATAGCCCTGGTCGGGCTCTAAGGGTATGTTGATTTGTTCCGGTGTTAGTGTAGGAGTGTCCTGAGTAGATGGTTCAGTTCCTTAGTGTATTCCTCAGTGGGATCTGAGGGCAGTGGCCTGTAGAACTTGGTGTTGGAGAGTTGTCTGCGGCCTCCTTTTGGTAGTCAGACCTGTTCATGATGACAACAGCACCTCCTTTATCAGCCTCTTTGATTATAATGTCAGGATGGTTTCTGAGGCTGTGGATGGCATACTTAGGTTATGAGGCAAGCGATGTTGTTTTTCCACAATTTCTGCCTGTGAAGCATTCAATGTATAGGTCCAGACTGTCATTTTCAGGAGGAGTCCATGTGGAGTTCTTCTTTTTGTGCTGTTGGTGGGAGGGTAACTGTGTATCAGTGCGCTGTTCAGTGTTGTCCTGAAAGTATTCTTTGAGTCGAGATCGCCGCAGAACTGTATCATGTTGGTGGGGGTGGCAGGGCAAAAGAGAGTCCCGAGATAGGACAGACGTTTCTTCTGGGCTGAGTGTGTGGTTGGATAGATTGACGATATTGCTGGGTGGGTTAGGGGCCACGGTTGTGGCCCCATGTGGCAGGTAGGAGTTTAGACAGCTTACAGTCCTTTTTCCTTTGTAGAGAGGTGAAGTGAGTGATGTAGATCTCCTGTCTTATTTTAGTGAAGTCCGTTTGTATGGAAGTTTGGTTATTGATGAGAGTCTCCAGGTTGGAGAGCTCTTTTTTGATGTTTTCCTGTTTGCTGTATAGGAGGCTGATCAGGTGGTTCCTCAGTTTCTTTGATAGAGTATGGCATAATCTCTCACTGTGGTCTGTGTAGTATGTAGATAGCAGTGGATTTTTTACCTTTAGTCCATTTGGTATGATGTCCATCCGTTTGCATTTGGAAAGGAAGATGATGTCTGTCTGTAGACTCAGGACACTCCCTACACTAACACCGGAACAAATCAACATACCCTTAGAGCCCCGACCAGGGCTATTCTATCTACTGCCCAAAATCCACAAACCTGGAAATCCTGGACGCCCCATCATCTCGGGCATTGGAACTCTCACTGAAGGACTGTCTGGATATGTGGACTCTCTACTGAGACCCTATGCCACCAGCACTCCCAGCTATCTCCGTGACACCACTGATTTCCTGAGGAAACTACAATGCATTGGTGACCTTCCAGAAAACACCATCCTGGCCACCATGGATGTAGAGGCTCTCTACACCAACATCCCACACGCTGATGGAATACAAGCTGTCAGGAACAGTATCCCTGATGATGCCACAGCACAACTGGTTGCTGAGCTCTGTGCCTTTATCCTCAGACACAACTATTTCAAATTTGATGACAATATATATCTCCAGATCAGTGGCACATGGCCCCACAATATGCCAATATTTTTATGGCTGACCTGGAACAACGCCTCAGCTCCCGTCCACTCACGCCCCTTCTCTACCTACGCTACATTGATGACATCTTCATCATCTGGACCCATGGGAAAGAGACTCTGGAAAAATTCCACCACGATTTCAACAGCTTCCACCCCACCATCAACTTCAGCCTGGACCAATCTACACGGGAGGTCCACTTCCTAGACACTACGGTGCAAATAATTGATGGACACATTAACACCACCCTACCATGCCTACCTTCATGCCTCCAGCTTCCATCCCGGGCACACCACAAGATCCATTGTCTACAGCCAAGCACTGAGGTACAACCGCATCTTCTCTAAACCCACAGACAGATACCAACACCTACAAAATCTCAACCAAGCATTCTCAAAACTACAGTACACTCAAGATGAAATAAGGAGAAAGATAAAAAGAGACAAAAGTGTACCCAGAAGCCTCCTACTGCAAGACAAACCCAAGAAAGAAACCAACAGGACTCCACTGGCCATCACATACAGTCCCCAGCTAAAACCCTCCAGCGCATCATCAGGGATCTACAACCCATCCTGGAGAATGATCCCACACTTTCACAGGCCTTGGGTGGCAGGCCAGTCCTCCCACAGACAACCTGCCAACCTGAAGCATATTCTCACCAGTAACTGCACACCGCACCATAGTAACTCTAGCTCAGGAACCAACCCATGCAACAAACCTCGATGCCAACTCTGCCCACATATCTACACCAGTAACACCATCACAGGACCTAACCAGATCAGCCACACCATCACCGGTTCATTCACCTGCACGTCCACCAATGTAATATATGCCATCATATGCCAGCAATGCCCCTCTGCTATGTACATTGGCCAAACTGGACAGTCTCTAAGGAAAAGGATAAATGGACACAAATCAGATATTAGGAATGGCAATATACAAAAACCTGTAGGAGAACACTTCAACCTCCCTGGCCACACAATAGCAGATCTTAAGGTGGCCATCCTGCAGCAAAAAAACTTCAGGACCAGACTTCAAAGAGAAACTGCTGAGCTTCAGTTCATCTGCAAATTTGACACCATCAGCTCAGGATTAAACAAAGACTGTGAATGGCTTGCCAATTACAGAACCAGTTTCTCCTCCCTTGGTTTTCACACCTCAACTGCTAGAACAGGGCCTCATCCTCCCTGATTGAACTAACCTCGTTATCTCTAGCTTGCTTCTTGCTTGCATATATAAACCTGCCCCTGGAAATTTCCACCACTTGCATCTGAAGAAGTGGGTATTCACCCACGAAAGCTCATGCTGCAGAACGTCTGTTAGTCTATAAGGTGCCACAGGATTCTTTGTTGCTTTTACAGATCCAGACTAACACGGCTACCCCTCTGATACTTGACTCCATACAATAAGAAAGAGGAAATTCCCTGGTTCGGGAGATGGGTGGTTGGGAGGGTATTGCTCTGTGTATCATACGCACATTAAGCCATTGCATTGTAATGATAATGGACACCTCTTTTACAGTGGGAAATGAATTCTGCAGCACCTTTGGGGAAACTTTCCCATTTACTCCCAGTATGGAAAGGGTTAAGATGCTGGAGCCCTTCAGGATCCCCACATTTAGCCCATCCTTCTCCTTCTCCTCTTTCCTTTTGCTTGAGGCTGCTGGTGTGTTCTCTCACCCACCTTCGTTCTGTCTTCCTTCTTTTCTGGAGCACCGCCGGGCTGGTTGAAATGCCATGAGCCCGGCATGAGGGGAAGTAGAAAAGTCGATTGTCTCCTGGAAGTCTCCTTGGCTTCATTCCCTACAGCCTTGTTTTCTCATTTCTTAAAGCTGGAGTGAATTTAAACATCTAGAAACCTGACTCTCAAGGGAAAACATTGTGGGGCATAGCATCCCTCTGTGTGCTATTCCAGCACTCATATTGCTACCTGCAGCACTGCCAATGTATCTCAGTTATGACCTGCAGTACCCCTGCTGCTCTAATCCTGTCACGCAGCATGTTTTAAAATAATGTTGGGGTTTGTGTGAGGGAATTGGGGCCATCATTTACCAAAGGTAGGGGGATGTGACATCAAAGTTGACTACAGGAGGAATCACTGGGGTTCCCCAAGTTCTTGATATGGGGATAGCATGTTTCACTTCAGACAGCAATCCCTCTCTGGACTGGCCACTTGTTTCTTGTCAAGGAATTGAGGGATGACGTGGAAAACTCGGCTAGTCCTGTTTCTCGTGACTTTACTCATTATGGTATTTACTGAGCACCAACACACATAGCATTGTGCAAACAGACATGAAGATCCTCTCATTGCCTGAAGGACCTTGCAATCTAGAAAAAATGCAAACTAAACTGTTCAGACAACATACACCGGGTGCTGCTCAGAGTCTGAAGTGCAATTTTAAAGACTTTGTGGAAGTATGTTTTTAAGGAGGAGTTTCTAACAGGAGAGGTAGCGCAAGCATGAGGGGTGACATGGAGATGATGCTATGGGCCTACATACTGGTACCCAAGCTTGGTGGAGAGTGGAAGGAGATGAAGGCAGCAGGTAAGGGGGATGCTTGAGATAGTTAGGAAGAAATGAGAGCAGAAATGAAGATGGGATTTGTGCAATGCCTGGAAAGTGGAGATGTGAATCTTGACCTTGGTGAGGAAGGCAAGGAAAAGCTAATGGAAGGATACAATGAGGGGAACACTACTTTAGGGGCAGAAACTACTTTAGTAATGGGAATTTGGGTAGACTGGAGGGGGAGTGAGGTGAGATATGTTGGAGACTCCAGAGAGGAGGAGGGGGGGTTGCAGAATAACCAAAGGCAAGGACATAACAGGGATGGAAAGGAATTGATTAATTATTTTGGAGAGGTTGATGTAGGTGAGGAACCGGTAAGGTTTGCTGAGGTTAGAGCCTGAATCCTAGGGATATACTTGAAGCTGAAAAAGAGCCTGTGTGTGGGTGAGGATGAAAGTGATGGAGTTGGGATTATGGACATGAGAGGCCAAATCTAGATCAGCGTGTGGTCTCCATCACCTCCTGTGGTTCCCAGCCTGCTGGACCCCAGTGGTTTCAAAGCACAGTGCTTCTGAGAGAGACAGCTACTGATAAACAGTGGTTAAATGTGGATGCAGCTGGTGCAGTTCTGATCCCAGAGTGGACTGAGCTGGGAAGGGAGAGTACTGATAAACAGACAGCCCAATCGCTCTGTGCATGGGAAGCTTAGATGCAGCAGGGGAGTCAGACTGACATGAGAGTCCCTGCAAAGAAGGTTCTAGAATGAGTCTGGCAGTTGGAGAACGAGTGAGTCGGTCAGGGAGTCGGCTCGCCAGGCTAGGCTGTGAAGGGGCAAAGGCTCAAATCCCTGGTAGGTCAGAGATTTTTAATATTTTCTTTCCCGTCCTCTAGGCCAATCCCTTTGAATCATGCTAGCCCAGAGATTCCCCTGGCCACGGGAACGAGACAGGTGAGAGGATAGCTGCACAGCAGGAGCCAGAGCAACAGCAGATGCACAGGGAAACTTGTGGACAGCGAGATGAAGCAGTGGCTTTCTCACCGTATTTCCCAAGGGCCTCACCCTGCAGACCCAAGCGTTTCCATCACCAGTGTCACAGGGAATCTTGGCGTGCATGAGCGTTTGCAGTGTTGGGCCCTAACTCCAGTTGAGTGGGGGGGGCCCTTTGCAGGGACGGAAAGGGGAGCATAGGAGGGGGAAAGGGAAGGGTGTTTTGGTTTAGAGATACCGTCCGCAGCGCTGATTCACTGGGCTAATCGGATCTCAGTGTTGTTTTTCCCCTGGTATCTGCTCTGGGCGTCTGTCACTGTTTTTGAGAATTTATCTTTCTCATCAGAACTTGGGTTTTTTCTTTCTTCATTCAGTGCCTGAAGGAGGAAAACATTAAAAAACGGTGTCCTTTTCTCAAAGCTGTGTTTGCTAGGCATAAGCCAGGATAAACTGCCACTTTATTCACATGGTGTGTGAGGCCCTGAGTCATATGGGGGTTTTGTGAGGCCTGGCTGATCAGAGTTATCTAACCAGTGTCTTTGATTAATGGGTTTTTGTCAGAGTTTTCAGTTACAGGTCCCCTATCCCAAAAGCAGTACGTTGGGTCCTGGCAATTGCTCCCTAGCCTCTTTCCTGTGTCACACTTCCTGTCGTAAGTGATACTACTATGCAGTAAGGTGTCAGCTATTCTGAAAGGGTTGTCTTGGGTCACTGAGGACTGGGAACTAGGATATTGAGCCTTTCTTTTCTAGGTCAACCTATTCCAATCAGAGCTAGGGTACAGTATGTTTGACTGAAACTGGTGGTTCCTCTGAGAATGATTTTGGGAGGCTCTTTTTCCAGTTCCCAGTGGGTAGGTGTCCACACCCCCAAATAACCCTGTCCCAAGTGGTGCTAATTATGGCTCCCTTGCTGACATTCTTATCAGAGTGGGGGCTAGGACTAAATGGACTATGGAGTCCAAAATCCCCTTTCACCCTTGTAATTCCACCATCTTGGATTGAGGCACATTCACGAGGTGTGAACTGGAGGTAGTTTATGACTCAGCGACCTCTTTGGTGTGCCAAACCTCCATGCTTTGCTGCAGTGGAAAAGGGGCTTAGGTTTTAGAGTTTATTGGATGCCAATTCGTGTGCTGTGAGTAATTTTCAGCAAGATACGCAAAGGAGGCTGTTTGATGGGTGTGAAACTTCTCATAAAGGGTGAGAGCTGTGCAAAACTCCATTGGCTAAATCTCTCTGTAAACATCAGCTGTTGTTAATTCCATCCTGGATTTTTACAAACAGAATTTCCTGTCTTTATATTTTGATTTTATGCAGCGGAGATTTTTAACTACATGAATGAACAAGAAATATTTGCACGATAAGTTAAATAACAATAATAAACCCCTGTTACTATTTGTATTACAGTAGTGCCTAAAGGGTCCCAATTATATTGGGGCTCCATTGTGCTAGGCACTATGGAGACACCTAGGGAGAGACAGTCCCAGCTCCAAATAGCTTCGTAGACAAGCCAGACAAATTTCAGGAGGGGAGAAAGAGGCACAGAGAGATGACGTGACTTCCCCCAAGGTCACATAGCAAGCTGGTAGTAGAGCCAGAAATAGAATCTAGGTTATCTGGCTCCCAGTCAAGCCATTAGACCATACTGAGTCTCAAAGATGAAGAGGTTTAATGATAAATAAAAGAACCTGCATAACCCTCAAGCGGCATGTAATAATATTGCTGTGGTCCTGTCTTTGCTCCCTCTCCCCTGCAATATTTTAACCTTCCTTCTTTATGACATGTCTGAACTTAGACTGCAAGCCCTTCATGGGGAGGATGTCATTCTTCTTGTCAGTAAAGCACTATTGCACATTTGTGGCACTATTTAATAAGGAGCAGAAGCTGATACCTATTTCCAGAGGCCTTTGGGTTCCGGGCACCCTATAAATAAAAATGTTCATTATTTTAAGTCATCGTAGAATTCAAAGAATGTTCTTAAGGATAAGTTTGTTGGTTTATAGCTATGTATCATTCAGTATTTTTGGGTGAGTGAGTTAATCATATCGGTGTGTTGTCAATGAAAAGAGCATTGTTTAAGTGTTCCCACGTACTTAAGTACTTCAAAGTACTTTACTGATGCTTTAAATACCTTTGATATTTAACTTTTTTTTATCTGCAGGCACATTTTCAAAATAATTTTTTGAAACTATCACATCCCTCCAATGGTCCTGGATTCTGGTTGGCCCCCATAGCCCACTCCTCCTCTTGGGAACTTCTGGCCCTCAGTTCCAGTGGCCAGGGATTTCTTTCTGTTGGTTCTGTTATTGCACTAGCCACAGAGGGTGATGGTCGCCCGCCCCCCTGCTTCACTTCTGATTGGTCCCTGCAACCAGTTGCAGGAAGACTGGTAGCCTGGCCCAGCAGAGGGGTGTGTGTGTGTGTTTGGGGGGAGGGGTGAAAGAACTGGGAGGAGGAAGGGCAGGACGGAGAAAGGCAGGCAGAGAGACACCTTTCAGTGTCCTGCATTGAGAGAATAAGACCAGTAGCTGTGTCCCCTGCAGGGTGGAATAGGAAAACAGCTACCAGCCACTGGTCTTGCTCCAGTGCTGAACAGACTTCTGGGAAATTGGGACCTAAGCAATTGCTTAATCTGCTTCTGCCTAGCACCACTACTGGTGGTTGTCATTGATGGTACTTCCCATTTCGTTTCCTGTTGAGTTGTAAATCGTTTCTGGGTGTTCTTTAATCCTGGAATATTTCTTCAGTCAATAATGGAGTCTGAAAATAAAGACAATCTCCATTTGCAGATTGTAGTGAGAGCTCCAAAGCACGGTTCTTGCTTGGCAGATGATTCTTCTTGAAGTCTTTAAATCATGATTTGAGGACTTTGGTAACTCAGCCAGAGGTTAGGGGCCTATTCAAGGAGTGGATGGGTAGGTTCTGTGGCCTGCAATGTGCAGGAGGTCAGACTAGATGACCATGATGGTCCCTTCTGGCCTTAAAGTCTATGAGATATCAGTGAAGATTATGGGGAAACAATTCGTGGACAATATAAGGCACTATCAAATTTCACCAAACATTGCAGGTAAATAATTATATATTAATTAAATATGGTTCATTTAATTTTTTGTTAGTTATATTTTCCCCTTGTTGAACATATTTATTATTTCTTCAAGTGCTGTTTTGATGTGTTTTCTGGCCAAAAAAGGCCACAAATACCATATTTATTCTAATTCCGTTAGTAAAACATAGGCACAAGCAGTACTTGTAGTATATGTGACTTTAGCATTTGTTTTCCTTTTGTATGGGATCGGAATAATAATTAAAAATTAATATATGCACAGCAGTGCTCAATAAAATAGTTATTTGTTTTGTAGAGAAACAGTGGAGAAAAATATTTGAAGATGACGCACAAAAGGAAGGATTTTGGAGGCGAGCAAGCTGGTGATGACTTGTTTTACAGTGTCTGAGGATATTCCAAAGTACAAGGCCCTCTATTTGGGTACTTTTCTGCACTAGTGTCCAAAGAAAAAATAGATAAGCTAATTCTCAATTTTGTTGTTAGTGATATGCTGCCCCTGTTGATTGTTGAAGCTTTTACATTTTACTTAATGGAATTATTCCCAAGGCCACTGTTATGTGTACAGAAACTTTAAGAAATAAATTAGTGGGACAGTACTGCATGGTTCTTGAAAGAGTTAAAAACAAACTGGCATCTGTGCCTTATGTTTGCACAACTGCAGATGTGTGGACATATCAAGCGAGACGCTACCTGGGTGTTACCTGTCACTGGATTGACTCAGCTAACCTAACAAGAGGGTCAGTAGTCTTAGGTTTCTAACACTTTGTTGGAACACATCCATGCAACAAGATCATTTCTCTAGCAACTGAGAAGCCACACATAGTTTGATCTGGCCTCAACAAAAATAACATGGTCACAGACAATGGTAGCAATTTTGTTAAAGCCCTCACACTGTTTTTGGGACCTGGAGTGCTGGAGGATGATGCTAGCAAACAAGTGGACAGGCCCAGATTCTGATATATATAGCCATGTGAGTACTGAAGTTCTGTCAAGCGATACTGATGACTGAATATTTTACTTACCGTCAATATGACCTGCTTTTTGCACACACTGGACTGGTAGCAACTATCAATGCTTGTAAGGCTCTTGCCAAGAATTCTCAATATAAGCATCTTTTCAGACGTATGCTGGGTAAGTGCTTTGCCTTAAGAAACGCTGCACACCAAAGTTCAGAGAGTGCTGAGATTGTGAATGACACACTTGGAAAAACAATCCCCAAACCTGCCTTTACACAATGGAATTCAGCGTTTGATTGCTTTCACCACATTTACGACATGCATGGTAGGATTAATATTGTGATGGAGTGACTTCAGCTGCCAAAATTCACCAACATAGAGCTGGAATTCTGAGGTGAGTGGCTGAAGGTGATGTCCCAGTTTCAACTGCACTTTACAGACTTCCGGTGGAAGAGAACATAGTCTTTCTATGGTACAGTTCTGTCTACTGTGCTTGTGCAGAAATCCAGACTTGACTTGTTTTCCCCAAAATACAGTTCTTGATTGGTAGATAATTTGAAGAAGTGACTTAGAAAATGATTTGGGCATATTTTGATTTTTGATGCAGCTGTGAGTAGCAGAAGTACAAAGTCATTCATCGTTATTTCTGTGTCATAGACCCATTTTTTAAGTTGCATTGGCTGCAGAATCAGGATTATAGAAAAACTGCAGAGGAACTTTTTTTTTATACAAGATCTGATTTGTTGTGACACCTGACCAAAGCCTATAGAACAAGTTAAACACCCAAAGCTGCCACTAATCTCTATGGCTTGGATGAGCAGGGGACACCTCCATCTTAAGGATTGTTGGGATGCAATACCTTAGTGATCCATCACATGAATTGAATCAACTGAAAAGATATCCATCAATTGCTAAGCTTTTTATCAAATGTAATACCACACTGCCAAGCGCTGCTCCTCTGGAAAGACTATTCAGTAGCGCTGGGCATATCCTTTTGCCAAGAAGGAACCGTCTCCAGGATGAGATGTTCAAGATTATGCTGCAATTGAAGAAAAATTTCTATTTCATGGAATGATGCTGTCTGTACAAAATATTGTAATAAATATATATATAAAGTGGAAGGGAAATTTATTTACATTTTTAAGAGATATTTTTGTTATTCCATGCTTATTTGTGTATATGGATAAAATTTCATTGTTGCTCTCTTTCTTTCTCTTCTACTATGTGCTTATATTATTTAGGTAGTTGTCCATATATTGACCAGACAGTTAATTTGGGAGTTGAAAGTACGTGAACTAGTACTTATGCTTTCGCTTGAAAATACATGCATACTGTTTCCACAGCATACTTATTTGTGCTTATAAGTACTTCTGTAATGGTGTTCTTGGCATTTGCACTTAAGTCCTTTTTATCAGTACTTATGGCAACACAAGATAAAGATATGGACCAAGGAGGCAATGTACTAACCTGGATTCGGCTATGGTTCAGCTTTTAGCTTGGAGAGAGAATCTGGATCCACTTTCAGTAGTATTGAAATGTTGAGACTCAGATTTCTGCCATCTTGAATATTGGAAATCTCATGAGATCGTCTTGAGAATTCTGCTATATTGGGATGAAATCTCATGATTTCTGTTTGGGATGTGGTCACACTGGAAAATAATCCCTTACTGGTTTTGGATCCAAGAACCAAATTTGTAGAGGTGGGTTTAAATCTGGGATTCAAATCCAAATCCCTTAATCTCTAAAACTCAAAGGGGTTGGATTCAACCCTAATATCATAGGGCCAGATTCTTATACCTATACTTACTCATGTTGGAGTAGCACCTTAGTCCAGGAGTGATCCAATTGCCCTCAATAGTATGATCCCTGGAGTAAGGCACTACTCAGCATGAGTAAGGGGGTTAGAATCTGACCTATGGTGTTTTTATTGTTATTAAATGGACTCCTTCCCGGGGTCTAGGTCACTTGTGCCATTGGGCCAATCTGTTATATTCTAGGAGTAAAGATTTCTGTAATTGTAGTGTTAGTCTTTCTGGGTGAGATTTTCAGAAGCACTCAACATTTGCCTAATTCTGCTGCTCGTGAAATCAATAGTGGTTTACTCTTGAGTTCAATCCTCTTTTGTGAGCAGTCAAAGAGGTAATGAGCAGAATAAGGGTGACTGACAGATGTGAATGAGGCTGCATGAGGGATGTATAGTTGGTGATCAAGACAGCTCGGATATTCCTCAGCAGAAACTTTTATTGATAGTACCACTGGGAAACTAAACAATATATCACTCTGGCACCATGAAGCCTATCTGGATAAACTGAGGAGAAAATGGAATCTGTGTTTGCAGCTATTTCTTCTAATGGCATAGCTCGCAGAACATGTCTTCTTGAGAAGAGCCTCATATTGTTATGTGCTGACTAGGGCAGTTTGTCACCAGTCTGGATGCAAGAGGTTTTTTGGTATATTGGGGATCCTGCTGAGAAACTTTTCCAGAGAGTGTGGGAGCATTTTGATGGGTTTAGAGGGTGTAGGAGATGTCAGCTGGAGGGTGGGGAAGTGGAGGTCAGGCCACGGTGTTTTTCTGGGAGATGCCTACTCATTGTCTCCTATCTAGCTCACAATGAACATGTACCATTCCTCTGATGGCCCATTTCTTTTTAGCCTCCAGACCTGCATGATTCTTGTCCTTTCCCCCTGCAACATCCCTCTTTCTCCTGAAAATAACCCCTGACCCATTTTCACAACTCTTAAAGGTGAACTGGGAGCCCAAGGCCTGCAAATATAAATGTGAAGGACAGTATTGAGGGTACCAAATCCTGGTCTCATGGGTCTGGTATGCGCCAAGGCGTGGAGCTTCCCACCATAGCAGTATGCACAGCTCACCCAGGGAACCCTATACAGAGGCAGCTGGATCCAGAGTTCATCTGCAAGTTAATAAGGGAGGATCTGCCCAGAGTACTGAATGGGGAGCACTGGCCAATCTATTTATTATAGTGAAACTAGGTCATAGCCTTCATTTCAGTATAATCATCCAGGACTCCAGCATGTTCCCATGAAATTGGGGCAGCTGCTTGTCCTGATTATCAAAAGGTTCCAATGGTGAGGATCCTCTATGTAAACCATCCCATTTTCCAGAGGTGCAAATTGATACCATCTGCAAACGATGCTGCACTCAACAGCTCAGGAAGTGGCAAGCACACACTGTGTTCAAAAACAAGACAGCAAAACTCCAGTGAAACAGTGAGTAGAAGCTAATCAGTAAGACAGACCTGGGTGTCTGAACATCTTGTGGAAGATAAGCCTGTGCTGCTAGATTCTTTTCAGTCTTTTTGGTGACTATGATAAGGAGGAGACAGTTGCTATGTCAGGGTTACTCGTGTTTTTAGAACAGTAAGTTCAGAAAAGACAAACATCTAAACTCCATTTTGGGAGAAACGTACCAGGCTTTGTGCTCAGATACCGGTTGGTTACTGGACACTGAGCATGTGTTGAAAGGCCCTGAGAAGGATTCACTGTAATAGCCTGCAATTCTTTATCTCCTTTTGTCCCAGTCAGTCTCAAAGCTCAGATCCAGATTTTCAAAAGAGCTCAGCATATTGGATTCTTCTGAAAATCTGTCCACTAGTGTCAGACTGAATGATACTGAACACTTTTGAAAATTTAGCCTTCCTGGGAACCTGAGCTCTTTTGAAAATCTGACCCCAATTGTGGGCACAGAGTACTTAAAAATCTGGCTTCACACACTCTTTAGGCCTGATCAAGACAGGTGCAGAACACCTGCAACTCTATATTGAAATCCACGGGAGTTGGACATGCTCTGCACTGTCAGAATAAGGCCTTTTATGTGGAGGAAATGCTTCATCCACTACTGAAATAGATCCACATTTTTTAGGGGAGGGTTTAAAAAGGTTGGCTGACTAAGAGTGTATGTGACACAACTATTTAAGACAGACAGTGAAGTAAAATTCCACATCCAACTTGAAAATACACAGAGACTTTAGCATGGCAGAATGTACTAATTATCCAAGTTGGAAATCATCCAAAGCAATAGGTAAATACTCCTGCTCTTGCAAAAAGTGCTATGAGAACTTTAATGGTTACAAACATTTAGGGCCTCTTTTTTTAAACCTCATCCTAAACACAGCGTCTCTTAACGTTGTGCGGGTGGTTTGATTCAGCACTGACTCAGAAGGAAGACCATTCCCTACTGAATCACCAAAACCACTTTCTCCAGTTCCTGGGTTTTCCGTGGAGGTCTCCCAATCTAATGACTAACCATGCTTTAGCTTGTGAGATCTGAATAAGATCCTAGCCTGAGCGTGTGGAAGTAAACAGGCACTGAATGGTTAGAACAGTCCCCAGTTGCCAGACGCTAAATTTGTGATAAGTGGATGTGACTTGTAATACAGTTGGAATGTCAGGGACTTGGGGAGTTTTCTTTGAGTTTTGTGACAAACCTAGAAAGGCTGAGGTATGGTCTGAATAAGCACCCAAAGACTGCAGGCCCATTGTGACATATATGGAAGAGCTGGAAGAGACTTCCCCGTGTGATTTTTTGGCTTCTATGTCTAGTGAGGATGGAAATATCACAGGAACTGTCTTTTGCCTGCACCCTGGAGACAGGGGAAAAATATGTAACAAAATTTCAAACCTCAGAAAAAGTTTGGTTCCTGCACAAGGAGACGGTCATCTATGTAGAACTTGATATCTGCATGTTAACAAGGTGGTATGGCCTGCTCTCTCAGCATGCTGATGTGGTGCACTGTCTGATTTTGTTCTATGCTACCCAATATCATAGCATGCTAACTGCTATCTCCGTTTTTCCTTCATTTTTTTATTTCACGGAGATCCAATTTAAGAGCCACAATATTGGTCTGTAGTCATCTACTAAGCCACCTTTGAGGTCTAATCAAGTTGACCATTTGGAAGATGATAGACAAATGACATTTATCTTAATTTTGGGAAGAGGGGTCCCAATAAGAGAAAGCGTGTGCATGTCTGTGTGCGCACATATATGTCCAGTCTCAATTTTCCAATCCAGAAAGCAGTGAGAATGAAGAGGGAAACAACTTTTAAACCTAATTTCTGGTGAGAGCCACACAATATTGTGATCTTCCATTCCCCAGGCTCAGGACTGGCTCCTAACAGACTTCCCACAACTATAGGTAGAGCATGAGAAGAGTCAAATGCTTGTCTGCTGAACAAAGGGGATTCATTCCCTAGAGCCACACTTCCTCCCAGAGAAGATTCTGCTTCATGAAATTGCAGTCTCATTCAGAGTCAGCTTATGCACCATGACTCCCAGTAACTAAGCAGGAACAGACATAGCCAGCAGTGTCTTGCACTGAACTGTGTGTTTAATTCTGCTAGTGTTCTGTGCTGAAATCAGGTGTAGTTCTGACATCCAAGAGGGATAGCTACTCTAGAACATATTGAAAACCAGTTTACTGGGTAGCTACAATAATCTGTCTGCTTTGAGATCCTTGGGTGAGAGGTTCTATATAAAGTCACAGTGAAATGGCCATTATTTATCTGTCCAGAATGATCACTTTTAAATGTCCCCCTTGTCGTCATCTAGCAAAGCTTTACACTAAAAACATAGTGGAGACAAGAAGGAGCTGAGGTCCCTCTGCAGTTCTAAGGAGTTGACTCATGGAATAAGCCCTCTTCTGACAAAACACTCTCCTCACCCCGATGTGTCTGCTAGTGGGATAATTCCTGAGGGATCATTCCTCCCTGACCCTAAATAGTCATCAGTTTAACCCTCAAGCAGTTAAGCATCTAATCCCATTTATACCCTGAGATACCAATTATTGTAAATAAAACACAAAAACTAGAGATGGGAAGGCCTAGTATTAGGTCCTCTAGTGCGTGCTGCTGCAGGCTTGGGGGTTATTCGATTAGTTGGGAATCCAAGTCACTAGCATGGTTATTTATTGTGTTAATTTCTTAGTCTTGGACCAATGATATAAGCCATTTTAGTATTTTGATGAGATATCCTCCGATAGCAGCTTTTAAAGGGTCAGGTATTGGGCACAGGGCATTTAACAGTGTCATCCTGAAGCAGCAGGAAGAGTAACTAACAGAGAAAAAACTGTTCCTGAAAGCAATGGATACACATGAATTAGTACTCCCTTCTCTTGCTGCATTAAACCCTACTTTGGGTGCTACTGGGTTTGGAAGTGTGTGGCTTGGGGGGATTTCCCAGATTTTACTGTGCCAGTTTAGCTACCTTTAAGAGTTGTTTTTGGAAAACGATGTAGCCTTTGTATCAAAGCCTTTGTGGGATTCCATCATCTCACCAGAATTTTTATTGTGTTCAACTGATGTGCTATGGGAATATAAATAATAGGCTTTGCCTGCAAACTTCCTCTTGGATGTTGTTTACTATGACCAGCATACCCCAAGTGGGAATGCATCTACTACAAGGGTCGTCAATTATTTTTTGTCAAGGTCCAAATTTCTTGGTCAAGGTATAGTCAAGGTCCAGACTCCAGAGAAACATATTTCACACTGTAATAACAATAAGAAGTAAATAAAAAGATTTTGTGGCCCATTTGAAAGCATCTGGCGCGCCAGATTTGGCCCACGGTCTGCCTATTGACTACCCCGATCTACTGTGTAGCTTGAATATACCTAGCATATCCCAGATGAAATGCACCTGCTGTGCAGCTGAATGCACTCTTCCACCCTCTGTTCTGGTTCATGCTGCCTCCCCAAATGCTCATCTCATCGCAACAACCCTTCCCCCCACCTCGCCCCCATTCCAGCACTTACTGCCTATCCCTTTCTAAAGACTGTATCTTCCTGGCTTGTAAGAGGCAGCTTGCACCAGCAGGGGAAGTCCTGAAGCTCACCCGAGCGCTGAACAGTGAAACTTTTTGTTGTCTCAAAGTCACGTTGACCTAACTGCTGCAGCGCAAGCACACACACAGCATCTGCTGCTGTCGTCTCACATGAGGGAGCTGCAGTCAAATATTAAAAAGGCAACAAGAGCATTAAATTATTCAGCAATGGAACATTGTCATCCCCCCCATAAAATTATTTTGACCTGTAGTTTTCTGCGGAGTCCATTGCTCTTAAATGTGCAATGAGAAAGGAAATTAAAAATTAATCTTTATTTCCATCTCAGAAGAAAACCTTAATTCTCTGCATTGAAATTATACTCGTAATCCAGGGTAATAAATTATAGTTTTTAATTGCAGCTAGTCACAGCCAATCAAATGTGGATGTCTCTCTCTCACTCCCTTTAACTTTGCTATGCAGAAGAACTCATGGAGTGCTAGAAAAAATTCATATACAAAGATCAGAGCTCCTAGCACCATCCAAGACAAGCCCAGGCCACCTCACAACAATAATACTTTACTGTTCTCTGGAGCCTTTTACCTGAGACACTTTGCAAACATTAATTTTCAATTGCATACGTAGTATGTGTTAGGCACTTACTATTTTCCTCATTTTAAAGAGTCGGAAACTGAGGCATAACACTGAGTATCTAGTTCAAGGTCACACAGTGAATCAAGTGGCAGAATGTGGAATAAAAACCCAGGAGTCCTGATTCCAATTCAGTTGCTCTTAACTACCTGACAACATTCCTCCCCAGAGCTGGGAATCATGACTCCCAGTTCCTTGCTCTGACCCCTAGATGGACTCTCTGGCCAACCAAGGCAATCTTCCAAATAGCTATCTGTGATGTCACTTCAGGAAGAGCTGCTTTTTGAAGAACAGGATGGCTATGTAAAGTTAAAATGACTGTTGTCGTGTGTGTTCTACCCTGGAGAGATGGGATCTTCAGGGGTTGTACACGTGCATGGAGAGAGGAGTCCAGTCACCCTGCAGGGTTGACTGCACGCAGGGGCTTGTGGGACAAGAGATGGAGAGCTCCCCCATTCTGCCTCTAGGTATTCAAAGGAACTCATCTGCATCACATATGTCCTTGATCATTTTTCTTACTCTTCTTTGAACACCCTCTCGTGCTTGTCAATGTCTTTCCAGTAATGTGGTGGCCAAAACAATCACTAGGCCAACTCTTATGGCACTTGAAACCAAAAGATACACTGATGTGGGATTTTAACTGCCTGGAAGTCTGTTGGATAACAAATACAGCCTCTCAAGCATCATCAAAGAGGTTTTGAAGCTGTGTGGAAGACAATTTATGATCCAGAAAGTAGAAATTTCAATTAGAGAAGAAGCTGTCCTGGATCTAATTCTTTCCAACAGAAAGCAACTAATGGAATTACAAGAATTCTAGGGGAAACACATACACATACACCAATCAACCTGTCGTAATCTCTATGGGATTAAGGGAAATAGCCAATAAATTTGCTGAACTACTGACAATTCCTTTTGATGTCATGGGCATCAGGAAGAGATGCCAGATGGCTGGAGAAAGGTAACTGTTGTACTGAGTTTCAAAAAAGAAAGAAGAGTGATCCTGGAAATTACTATCCTACAAGTCTAATTCTATACGTATATATTTTACCTAGCAAATAATAAAACAAGGATTAAGAGTAAAACAACAATTGTTAAACATCTAAATGATCTAAATGATCCAGACATAAGTAATAAGCAACAGTGGGTTATGAAGAATATGTTTTGCAGGAAAAGCTTGATTTTTTTTAAAATTTTATATAATTAAAAAATTAGTGAATAAAAGTAAAGAGGTAGGTATATTTGAATTTTAGTAAAGCATGTGAATGAATTTCATGAAGTCTTACCTGAAAAGAGTAATTCAGTTTGGCTTGGGTGAGAACACACAGAAAAGAAGGGCAAATTAGAGACCGGGAAAAGGAGAACATGAGAATTGAGGAGAATAGGTTGATGCAGAAAGAGAGGAGAGTTATGTGCTTATGTTTGGTTGACATTTGATTAAGAGAGAAGATAGCAGGGTGGATTGATTAAATCAAAGCAATTTAAGTCACCAATTTTAATCAGGATTTAAATCAACAAGCAGAAAAACTTGATTTAAATTATTGATTTTAATTGAGTTTTACATGTGTACTTTTTAGTTATTTTCCTAAAGAAAGGTTGATTCTCATTGGTTGGTAACCATTAAAACTTGTTTATTTGAAACTAAATATATTTAAACAACATAGCATAACTTTTTATCTGATTGAATTTTTACTTGCTGTTGGTGTCAAGTTGTATTTGGATAGAAATTCAAATTCAATTAACATGCACAAAAACAACATTTACATTTTTTTATTAAATAAAACTACCTTAAATATGCTTGATACATAAGGGGAGAAAAGTTTATCTGAACATGTTTTGCATTGAAAACTAATTAACTTACTAAATAATACTTCCTTTATTTGTAATTATGGAATTCAACTGACTGTTTCTGATCACAATGTTTTTCAAGACTTTAGAACTAGTAGATCTCATCCTCGTTGTTATTCCTAGGTTGGAAGAAGAAAACAAGCTTTCTTGCTTTTTCAGTCCCCAGCTGGTTCCTTAAATTTGAATGAACTAGTCATTGAATTGAACTAGTTGAATAAACTGAAATGAAGAAGATATTCTTTCTGCACCTGCAGAAGAGGCTACTGCTGACAAAAGCTGTTTTAGCACTTCAACGAACTCTGGTTCCAGGTGCTTAGCCAGTGATTTCCATCAGTTCAGTGGTCTGAGCTTCTTTAAAACTTGGCAGCAAACATGTACTGCTTAATGTTATTTTTTGTATTTAATTTAAATTATTTTAATAGATTATAATAATTTTAGGCCTTAATATAGGTTGTCATAATTTCAAATTTAATTTTAAATAGGTTTATTTAAAAACTCCTATATTTAATTTAAATGAAAACATTGATTTAAATTAAAAACATCTGTTTTTAAAAAATAATTTTTGTATCCACCCTAGTGATTAGGTTGGTAGCCTGGGATTTCAAAGACCTGGGTTCAATTCCCTTCTCTGCAATGCTCAAGTGGAAATGGTAGCCCTGTCCTATCTCCAAGGGTTATTGTAAAGATGAATGCATAAAAGATTGTGAGGTGCTCATATACTATGGTAGTGGGGACCATATAAGTACTGTGGCAAAGTTCCTCCTCTCCTCTAGTAGGTCCTGCACTTATTGGCGGATTTCTTCCCCTCAGTGGTTTTCCCCTTGGATGAAACCCATAGTCTGGATCAACTACTCCTATGTCTGATTAGGAGTAGCGGGGCTAGCGGGGAACCCGGGTCCGCCCTCTACTCCGGGTTCCAGCCCAGGGCCCTGTGAATTGCAGCAGTCTCTATAGTGCTACTTGTAACCGCTGCTTGACCGCTACAGCTCCCTGGGCTGCTTCCCCATAGCCTCCTTCAAACACCTTCTTTATCCTCACCACAGGATCCTCCTGGTGTCTGATGCTGCTTGATTGTATGGTGTTTTCCTCAATCCTCCAGTAGTACCTCCCTCTCAGTTCTTAGTTCCTTGTGTCTCTTGCTCCCAGCTCCTCATGCGCACTTCTTTCCTCTGGCTCCTCCTCCCTAGACTGGAGTAAGCTCCCCATTTTATACCAGGTGCCTTGATTAGCCTGTCCTGATTGGCTGCAGGTGCTCCAATCAATGTAGCTCTCTCAGGTGCCTTCTAGAAAGTTCTTAATTGGCCCCAGGTGCCTTGATTAGCCTGTTCTGATTGGCTGCAGGTGCTCCAATCAATGTAGCTCTCTCCGGTGCCTTCTAGAAAGTTCTTAATTGGCCCCAGGTGCCTTGATTAGCCTGGAGCAACTGCCATTTTGGTTCCCATGGTACTAGGGATTTGCTTAGCCTGGAGCTAACATACCTGCTCCTCAGTACTTTCCTGTAGCCATCCGGCCTTGCTCCATCACAGTACTTAAATTAGATTTTTCCCAGGCACTCTTGATGTGTTACTCATAACTTCTCTGTAGGTCTGACATGGATCTCACACACACAGGTTCTGATTCTCTGCTGCAGATCAGAATAGCAGCATTTTAAGCTCACTTTGTGCTGGCATAATTGATGACACAGGATGCAGGGCCAAAAAGTATCAGGCGTGGAGGTCCATAAGGCAATTGGCTAATGAACTTGTATGTTACATTTAACTATTCTGCGTCTGTGGTAGGCCATGACTCCTGTTCCTTGAACTTGGCCTAGAACGATGATGTGAGACACAGAGCGGGATAGATTGGGTTTTAAAAAACTCCCCACTGCCATGCAAGAGAGGGTAAATAATGCATTTGCTTCTCTTTTGGCCTGGTTTTGTGGTCGCTAAATAGAGCTCTAGATATGTAAGTGAAAGGGAGTAATTTCGGTACATCTGAAACTTCACTGGGAACAGTCAGGCTGCTTTTCTTCTCAGTAGTGTGAAGTAATGGGCGAAAGTGTCCTCTCTGTGCCACCGTTGACATGGGGAGACTGTGTGCGCTTCACATGTGCGTGCGCGCACACACGTATATATACTTAGATAGATAGGGTATATACAGATATTCTCTCTTGCGCACACACACATTGTACAACTCTCTCTTATGCACATTTTCTCCTGTATCAAACCATTCCCACCTTGAAAGCTTCTTTGGTTAACTGCTCATTTCAAAATCATTATTAGCGTGTTTGCTTGGGGATTTTGGAATTTAATTAGCCTCTTTTGAACTGCTCTTAGCATGTTTGACTAGAGAAACAGAAAATCCCTCCCTGACTTGTTTGCTTTCCTCCTTCATTGGTTTTTAACTGGAAGAGAAAGATATTGATGGGTTTTGCAGCCCTCCTGATGCAATTGGTGCTGCTTCGCAGGATAAACTCCCTGAAGAAAGCTGCTTATCCTTTGCGGCATCAAGGTCTCTATTGTAAGTGTGCAGGATGTGTTGATATCAATGTAGAAAGGCTCAGAACCCTCATTTAGCACAGCAGAACTAGACTAGCAGCTGATAGGCATCATGTAGTTAGGATTTGTGCAGTGTCCACACACAAGCCTGACCTGGAACGCCACCTCGTATTCCAGTCCCAGGATCCTGACAGCTCTGCCAATATAGCTCAATTCTCAGCTCCAGCAACACCTGGATGCCCAGGCAGCTCTGCTGGTGCACCTCTGTCCTGACCTGCTCTCTGATTTTTTTCAGCTATTCCCAAGCCTCTCCTGAAAAAAAGATTAGGAATTGTGTGGTGACTTTGCAAAGTTGATAAATGTTCACACAGAACCACGCTGAGGCCTCCAAAATCCTTTCACTTGCTGAGCTAAGATACATCTGAACATACACTTTGCCTCCAGAGGGAAAAAGGCTAGTGGATGCAGAACATTTTTCCATCCCTGATTTTGGTACCTATTTATTCATATCAGAAATGCCCTGGATCTGAATCTCAAACACCTACTCTCATAGTGACATGCTGCAGTGCAGGCCCACGGACATAGATTTTTTTAATTTAAGGTACCTCTTCAGAATTTTAATTTTGTCTGATACTAGTTTGAAAAACTAGATTCAGAAAAGTACAATCATGTGTCTGACAGTTGCTGCTTACACTTACACACACACACGTGTGCGCGCGCGCAAACAAACCACAGTGGTTGTGACCACTGCCTCTGGAACTGGTTGTATTGGTCCCGAATTGCGGAAGGATGACTAACTTAATTACTTGATAGTTTTGATTTCTAAAATTAAACAGCCCCTGTGGCCTGCCATATGTGCAACTCTGTTACTATATTTACACCAGCAGTTAGCAAACCGCATCGGCTGAGTGAGAGACTACAGCTGCAGCTAGTGTCTGTGCTGGAACTGTGTGTTCACAGATGGTGGTTTCCCCATTTTCTTGACTGTCCCTGATTGCAGCACCATAGGCAGCTACCATGCTTTTTTCTTATAAGAACAAATATCCAAGAGTTCGTGCAGCTTTTCCAGTTAATTCTCAGTGATTGGTCTTTAAATGTGCCCTGAGACTCCCTCACTGTGTATCAGCTTGAGAGAGAGTGGAGGTTAAAATGACACGATTTAGACCACGTTATAGAACGGCAAAGCAGAGTGCAGAGGTTCCTACCCAGAATGCAAAAGGAGATGCTTTCTGATATACAATTAAACTGCAGAATAGCCTCCCAGGGGAAATGGTGGAATCCCTCAACGCAGAGTCATTTAAAGGGGGCTGGATGAAGCATTGGGGAATGTATTGTAGTGTATGGCCCTGCACTGGTTGAGGGTGGTGGTGAGGAAATGAATGAGATAAGTTTCCCTTTCTACTTTATATGATTGCAATTAGTGGGACTACAAGCACTATACAGATTTATTTAAAATCAGATGAAATAGCAGACATAACTAATTGATAAAAACCAAAATGCAGTGTATTGCAATGGGGGGGATCATTGTCTAGTTCTCTGAGAGAGTGGCTGGGAGTCAGGACTGCTAAGTTCTTCTTCTGGTCAGGCAGTGTATCAATATGGCCCTAGGTAAGTCATTTAACCTCTCTTGTTCCCCAGTTTCCTCATCAGTAAAACAGACCTATCCCACAGAGGGATTAGGAGACATAATTCATATTTAAGTACTTTAAGATATTTGGACTTAGGTGCAATTGAATTGCAAAGTATTGTTAAGTATTAAATGTGATTTTGTTGATTGGTTGTAAGTTTTGTTGAGTGCTGGGATGCACAGGCCCTGGCTTGCCATTGCAGAGTTGCTTTGGACTGTAGATCAGCACACACCATTTCGTTGTTGTATGTACTTTGAGTAGCTGATACTGGGGGAAGGGGGTTAACTTTCAAAATACATACATTATTTTATTTTTAAGTGGCAAAACATAGATATTTGGATCATGCAAATTGATTTAAGGGAGAAGAAAGAGACGGTAGGTCAAGTTTGGAGTCTCCCAACCTTGACAGTCGCCCTTTGAGACTGGTAAATTAACAAACAAAAAAGCCCACAACAAAAGCTAACCTATATACAAATGTCATGTCTTACCAATGCAGTGACTTGACTTGCACCCACACCTGCATTTGAGAATGTTTCCCTCTGTGTTAGAAGCACAAAAGGAATTGAGCCAACAGAGCCCTTGTGATTCCTTGGAATTGTTTCTGGAATAGAGTGTTTCATAGCCTTTTATCTGGATCCACAAGTTCCAGTGTTTATCTTCAGCATCTTGATCACCATCTCATTGCTCCCAGCGAGTAACCATTGCCTGAATTCCATGGAAATATTGGTGGCTCCTGAGAAAGAAGGAAGAAAGGAAGGATAGTTTTGTGGCTAAAGCATTGGACGGGGAGTCAAGAGACCTTGGTTCTCTTCCTGGCTCTACCACTGACTTGCTCTGACATCTTGGGGAACACACTCAACCTCTCTGTGCCCAGTTTCTCCATCTGTCTTCTGGAAAATCTATTTACTAGCCTGCCACCAGGGGACACTGGCCTTTAAGAGGGAAGAGGCCAGTGCACCTGCAACTTGTCAGCTCACTCCAACTGATCTTATAAGAGAGCTCTTGGGCAGTAGAAAGGGGAGAGAGCTCTTGAGTCAGAGGTGCCTGAGAGCACTGACTGAGGCCTTGTCTACACTACAAGACTATTTCGAATCAACTTAGTTCGAATTTGTGGATTCGACCTTATGAAGTCGAATTTGTGTATCCATACTAAATACACTAATTTGAATTTCTGAGTCCACATTCACGGGGCCAGCGTCGACTTTGGAAGCGGTGCACTGTGGGAAGCTATCCCACAGCTCCCGCAGTCCCCGCTGCCCATTGGAATGCTGGGTAGAGCCCCCAATGCCTGCTGGGGGGAGAAATGTGTCGAGGGTGGTTTTGGGTAAGTGTCGTCATTGAACCGTCAATCACAACCTCCCTCCCTCCCTCCTTGAAAGCGCCTGCGGGCAATCTGTTCGTGCACTGTTCGTGCACTTTTCTGGTCAGTGACAGCGCGGACGCCACAGCACTGCAAGCATGGAGCCCGCTGCGATCATCGTCGTTTTCTCCTCCTCGCACTTTATCGTCCACCTCTTCCACAGTCAGCTGCTGAGAAATTGGGCCACTTTTCAATGGTGCTGCAAGCACTGGGGGACCATAGGGGACGTTTTACAAACATCAACGTCGGGTGGCCGGGCAAGGTTCATGATGCGTGTGTTTTCAGGAACTGTGGGCTGCTCAGACGCCTGCAGGAAGGTAGTTTCTTCCCGGACCACGAAATAACTGTTGTGGATGTGCAGATGCCTATAGTCATCCTCGGGGACCCAGCCTGCCCGCTAATGCACTTGCTCATGAAGCCCTATACAGGCGCCTGGGACAGCGACAAGGAACTCTTCAAATACCAGCGAGCAGCGTGACCTGTGACTGTTCAGTTTCTTTACAGAGAAGCTGAACCTGCCCCTGTTTCTTTACCCAGTTACTGTTGACTCTCCTCTTCGGTTACATACCCCGTTCACCCCGTTACCCCCACTTCCAGCACACGTGTAAAAATAAAATACATGTCCCATTATTACTTAACAAACGTTTCTTTATTCATGACTTTTCGTGAAAGGGTTGAAACTGGGATGCAGGCTGTGCTGGGTAGGGTGTGCGGTGATGTAAAGACCGCCTCTAAACTCAAGGAATGACAGGCTCCTGCTCCTAGAGCGGTCCGCAGTGCCGAATGCTTTTTCAACGGAGCCTGCCATTCCTCTTTATGGAATTCTGTGTGGCGGATATGTGACCTTGTGGTGGAGGAGGACGGATACAGATTCCTCAGCTGCGTGACTCAGCGGTCCAGGACAAGGACCGCTGTATAAGATCTGTAACCGCCTCCCTGCTGCAAAGTCACATCTCCCTGCCCACACAGATCCTGGAAACCACCTCCAAAACCGACCAGGGTGCCTACTGACTGCACCGTGTGTGTGACCCGCTGCTGATCCTGCCCCGTGTCTGTACCCTGGGAAAGGTGACTGTCCTATGCAATTAACCACCCCTTCCCACGCCCCCATTCAAACACAGTCTTCTTTGAAAAAACATAACGGAAACAGTAATTAACAGCAAAGCATTTTTATTAATTAAGTACACAGTTAGGGGATGGGACTGGGATTGGGACTACTGTGAGTGTGGAAGTGAAGGACTTCGGCAAAGGTAGGGTATGAGAGCTTTTGGGTACTTGAGCACTGTGCTGTGGTGCAGTGACAGTATTCACGTCCCCGGCCGCCCCTCCTCCTGATTACTTTCGTTGAGGGGGGTATGGGACTTTGTGGCAGGGGAGTGCGGTTGCAGATACACTGCAGGGTGTCTCTGTCCTCCTGCGGTCCTGCAGAACATCCACAAGGCGCCTGAGCGTGTCTGTTTGCTCCCTCACTAGTCCAAGCAGCGTTTCAGTCGCCTGCTTGTCTTCCTCACGCCACCTCTCCTCCCGTTCGCTGTGTGAGCGCTGGCACAGAGAGATGGTCTCTCTCCACTGGCTCTGCTGGTCCGCCTCTGCTAGGTAGCAGCCCATACGTTCCTCAAACATCTTGTCCCTTGTCTTTTTCTTTCACCGCCTAATCTTTGCCAGCCTCTGCGAGGGGGATGCTGTGGCAGGTCTGGAGACAGTGGAAGCTGTGAGATGGGAAACAGGGAGTGAATTCCTTGCAAAGATACATTTTGGCGAACAATTAACTGAGTCTAGGCTGTCTCTGTGAATTCTGGGTTGAGACCCCTGTGCCTGCTGGGGCACAAATCATTTTCGCGGTGGATTCTGGGTAAATGTCGCCAGTCATTCCTTCCTCCGGGAAAGCAACGGCAGACAATCATTTCAAACCCGTTTTCCCAGAATTGCCCTGGCATACGCCATAGCGTGGCAACCATGGACACTGTTTTGCCTTTTGTGTATGTCCCCGTATGTGTACTAGATGCCGCTGACAGAGGCCAGCAGCACTACACAGCAGCATGAGTTTGCTTTTGCATGACAGCAGAGATGGTTACCAGCCATATTGTACCATCAACCATACCATAAATTGGTAATAAGATGGTAATAAGATGGGCATGGTTACCTGTCCTTTTGCACTGCACCATTTGCTGCTGTCATAAGTGCCCCTGGCCGAGCAGCCAGGGCGCAAAGCAAAAACTGGGAATGACTCCCTGAGTCAATCCCTCCTTTTTGGTATCTAAAAATAGAATCAGTCCTGCCTAGATTATGGGCAAGTGTACTAGAGAACCACTGTATCATAGAACCAGAGAGCACAGCTGCTCTGTGTCCGATCCTGCATAAATTATGAGCTGTATGCTATTCACAGGGGGTGCTCCTGCAACAACACCACCTGTTCATTCCGTTCTTACCCCGGCCTTCCTGGGCTACCATACCATTGTCCCCCCACTTCTGTGATGAAGTAATAAATAATGCAGGAATAAGACACAGTGACTTGTTTGTGAGAAATGTCTGGAAGGAAGCCTCCAGCTGCAATGATAGTCCAGGCAGGACATTAAGGAGTGTGGATGAAGGAGCCCATCATCCCTCTGCTAGTCCAGGGGCAATTGACTCATTACTTTACAATGAAGGGTGGGGGCTGATGGAGCTCAGCCCCCTGTTGCAATGATGAGGACGGTTACCAGCCATATTGTACCATCAGCCATCAAAAATTAGGGACAGGCGCCCTTGATCGACCTTACTGATACTAGTCGGCATGGTTACCAGCCCTTTTGCACTGCCCCATGTGCCAAGAGGCTGATGATGAGGACGGATTTCCATCTTTTTGCACCATCAGCCATCCATAGCGTGGGGGGAGCAAGGATGTTGGTGTTGAGTGCTGCACCATCGCGTCTATCTGCAGCATTCAGTAAAGATAGGGTGACATGTAAAAGACTCAACAGAGGATTGTTTTCACTTCTGGTGGTGGGTGTGGTGTGTGCGCAAATTTCCGAACTATGCCCTGACCCACCGCAGACACTGTGTTTGACCCTAGAAGCATTTGGAGCTCATCCAAGAATGCAAATACTTTTCGGAGACAGCAGGAACTGTGGGATACCTTGCGTCCTCATTCCCCCCTCCCTCCATGAGCGTCCATTATATTCTTTGGCTTTCCGTTACGCTCGTCACGCAGCTGCGTGCTGAGTCTGTGCTATGCCGTGTGTCCGTAGATTTTTTAAAAATACTTTGGACCAGGCGTAACATTACAGTAATTACCTTAATTAGATGCAGGAGTCTCCGAGCGAGATCACCCTGAGGAGGGTCACTGAAGGAGATATAGAGCGCATGCTGCATGAAAGCTCGCCCGATGCAGCCGTGCTCGGGGAGCCAGTGCTCCCTGAGTACCTCATGAAAGCCTGGCGCGGAAAACTGTGCTACCACGGAGCACCCAATAAGGCAGCTCTCCCCAGGAACCTCCTGCGGAGGCTTTTCGATTACCTCCAGGAGAGCTTCGTGGAGATCTCCCAGGAGGATTTCTGTTCTATCCCCATATATATAGAGACCTCCTTTTCACATACTTCAGATTCCTGTTATATTAAGAATAAAAGTTTACATGTTTAAAGCACTTACCGACTGCTCCTTCCCCTGATTCAGGGTCCGGGTTAACGGCCGGGAAGGGTTGGTAGGGGATCTCCGTGAGGGTGATGAAGAGATCCTGGCTGTCAGGGAAACCAGCGTTGTAAGCGCTGTCGCCTGCCTCGTCCTCCACAAACCCTTCCTCATCTTCCCCGTCCGTGAACATCGCCGAGGAACTGGCCGTCGACACTGTCCCATCGTCAGAGTCCACGGTCACTGGTGGGGCAGTGGTTGCAGGCTCCGTAGCGTCCGTTTGCCGCTTTGATTTTTTGGTAGCCTTGTCTGGGGTCCTTGATTTTCATGCGGCGCTGCGTTGCATCCCGGCTGTATCCTCTGTCTCTCATGGCTTTGGAGACCTTCTCGTAGGTCTTCGCATTCCCTGTTTTGGAGCGCAGCGCTGAAAGCACAGACTCCTCGCCCCATACACCGATCAGATCGAAGAGTTCCCAGTCAGTCTATGCTGGGTCCCTCTTTCTATTCAGAGATTACATGAACTCCTCTGCTGGAGAGCTCTGCAGCGTTGCAGGTGCTGCGGAGCTCGCCCCGATGTCCAGCCAGGACGTCAGATTCAAAGTGCCCAGACAGGAAAATGAATTCAAATTTTCCCGGGTCATTTCCTGTGTGGCTGGTCAGAGAATCAAAGCTTGGACTGCTGTCCAGAGCGTCAACAGAGTGGTGCACTGTGGGGTAGCTCCCGGAGCTACTAAGTTCGATTAGCATCCACACCTAGCCTAATTCGAGCTAGCCATGTCGAATTTAGCGTTACTCCACCTGCCGGGGTGGAGTACCAAATTCGAACTAAAGAGCCCTCTAGTTCGAATTAAATGGCTTCCTGGTGTGGACGGTTGAGCGGTTAGTTCGAATTAACGCTGCTAAATTCGAATTAAAGTCCTAGTGTAGACCAGGCCTGAGAGAGACAGAGAAGGGCAGGTGACAGCTGCCTGAGAAGCAAAGGAGAGACCCAGGGAAGAGGAGGAGAAGCAGTAGCAGCACAGGAGAACTGGTACAGAGAACAATTGAGAAGGGTACAAGTTCAATGGTAAGGACTAGCCAGAGCTGGGGAACCTTTGCTGAGCTAAAGGAGAGCTTGTGCAGAAAGGGAAGAACCACCCTGGTTAGGAGAAGCTGAGTCCAACACAAGAGGGTTGGTGCTGGAGAGTGGATCTCAGGAGCAGGGGTAGGACTTACAGGTAGGGAATTCTGTTGCAGGAGAAGAAACAGGAGAGATACGAAGTCTTGGCACTCTCTGTTACAAGGCCTGGAGAGTGAGGCCTTGGAACAGAGGCAAAAGGAACTGTGACCGAGAGTAAGGGGGTAGCCGTGTTAGTCTGTATCCACAAAAACAATAAGGAGTCCGGTGGCACCTTAAAGACTAACAGATTTATTTGGGCATAAGCTTTGGGGGTAAAAAACCCACTTCTTCAGCTGCAACTGGTGTTTTCCTCCCAGCTGGAATGGTCTCTGAAAATGCCTAGACTTGCTTTGTTGACTGTGTGACTTGTAGATGAGCCTTGGCTAAAAGGAAAGAGTTCCTGCCAGTTGCAATTCCCAGGAACTCCAATCTCTTTTGAAATTCCCCTTTCTCGTAAGCATCTTCCTGTTGCAACATAGCAGCTAATATTTGTGTAACCTCATCGTTTTCACCCCACATTTTTTTGTCAGTGATGAAGTAAGACATAAAAAAATCCTCTACTCAGCCCAGGAGTCAACTCAACTAACAGCTGCTTTCATGAGTTGAGACCATTGCCATTGAGTCACTCTGGCTCCACTGGCCCTCCAGATGTGTTTGTGGGAGCCAGACTACGGTTCATCCATTATGCCTGATGAGTCTGCTTCCTACTGCGACAAGGCAAAGTGTCATGTATCTGCTGCTGTGGCGAGTCTCCTAGAAGTCCAGAAACAGGAGCTCATGACTGTCAATCCCATCTCTCCTGCTACAAATCTCCGTTTAAGAGCAGTGTGTCTGTCTGTGTGGGCCACAGAGAACAAAGTGGGAAATTGGGAGTAGAGTGGTGGGATACCCTGAGGTCTCTGAGGCAGGTCTTAGAGGAGCCCATTGTGGAAAGAAAAAAGATGGTGTGATATAGTATAGCCACAAAATTACAGGTGGAAAAGTCCTATAGGGTCCCATCTTGTCTAGCCCACTAAAGCCAAATTTTACACTCTTTTACTTCAGTGTAAATCCAGAGTAAAGCCATCATTTTTATTGGTGTTATTCCAGATTTGTATGGTGAAACAGAACAGAATTTGGCCCCTACACTCTATTTGATAGTGTAGTGTATTAGGTGTCCAAAGTGAGAGGGCTTCCATCTCTTCATTTGGTAGACTACACTACAATCTAAGTAAAATCTATGAAACTGCAACGCTTTTCTTCTTTCTACACTGCACCTTTACATTTCTAAGAATGCCGCCACTGGACAGAGTCAGCAGCCAGTTTGTTCTCAGAGGCAGCCTGTTCTGGAGGAGACACATGCACTCTGAGCTTTTCTGAAGACTTGACATTAGTTCTGTCTTGTTTTCTTAATCTAAAATCATTCAGATTGAGACCGTGTGTATGGAAAATCATACTATTAATAATCCCTCATGATTTATAATAAAACTCTATAATGCCTCCCATCCAAAGATCTCGAATAATAGCAGATCTCGCTGCTAGGAAGTGTTCGCTGGTTTTTGGGATGGTACTGCTTGGCTTAGGAAATGAGATGTCTACCTTAAGCAAACAGCATAAAGAATTATGCCCTGCTGAGCCCTCCTTCCCTCCCCCAGTCCACAAGTGTGCCGAAACCTCGAGCTTGGTGTAAAGTTCTTAAATAAGCTCCCAGGCAAAATAAGGGATCAAAAGGGGCCTAATTAGCTGCAGTCTGCTTATGAATTGTGGCTGTTCACCTAGTTTTATAAATTGACACTTTTAACATTAAAACTCAAAGCAAAAAGCGATGTAATTATTCCTTTTTTTGTGTGTGACGCTTAGGTTTAATATCTTTATTGAAAATTGGGTACTTCTCTTGAATCTCAAGATGCTTTATTCTATCAAATCTGGAGCAAGTCGTTTTTCATTTTGGATTGTAATGGTGTATAAATGATAACAGCCTGATTCAGAAAGCTTTCTCCCTCTCCTTCCCCATTGGCAGCCTGACGAGAAAGCTCATAGTCGAATCACAATAACTCTGAAGATAATCTACGGTTTGATTCTTTGTGAGACTGCCTACTTTATACAAGGGGGGGAAGAGTGGGATTTTAGCTCAGTGTTAGGATGCCCAAACCCGTTTTGTCTCCACAGGAATTTTTGTCAGACTAGGATTAGCACATGCCTGATCCCTCTGATGGGACCCTTTCTGGGCTGCTCTCATCAATAGCAGTGTTTGTTTAGCCCGTCTCTAATTTAGAGATGTAGTGTACGGTTGGATGGACCAGCACGCATAGTTAAGAGGTGGGAAAAGAGTGATACACAGATGATTTTTTTTCCAAAAGACTTTTTTCATTTTTGTTCTAATTTGACTTGGTCCATGTGTTTCACTTGCTGCTCTCTGATCACTTGGATGCACCATGTCGAATGAATTTTCATGTATTAAAACTCGCCTGTTTGCTGAATTTGACACCAATATTTGACACCTGAACTGGTGTGGGCTGATGGGGCAAGAAGGTCCCATTGTTTAGTCCTGGCCCATGGCATCAGATTATGATTTATATCACAGCAGCGCCCAAAAGGCTCAGCCTCAACGTCCGATAGTGCAGGTAATGCACAAATGCCTATGGTCATGGGCCCTGCCCCCAACACTGTACAACCTAAATAGACAAGCAGCATATGAAGGGTCTATGTGAGAGATGCAGTAGAAAAGGCCAATTTCTTACTGAACCTTAAGTATTTCAGATGTTTATCCAGAGGTTTGTGCAAACTGATCTGGAGTTCTTTGGTCTGGGAATCTCCTGAGAACTGTCTTTCTTATGGGAGTTTTTCTGCTCCTTGGCTTGTGTTGGAAATACCATGAGTGGGTTTTCCTTTGGGATTTTAGTATAGCCCAAGTTTTGCCGTGGGCTGGAAGTGAAGTGCAGCAATATCTATGCAATGCAAGAAAGCAAGAATAGACAAATTGCCATTTTCTTTTGTATCTTCCGAAAAATACTAATTTGAAAATCATAGATTCTGGCAAAGTTTCCAGGCTGTTAACATTTCATCTGAACTGATGGGCTTATCTCAAAGGGTGGAGAAAACTTTCACTATAGGGACGGAGTCTTTTCCTTAAATAATCCACTTTCTCATTGGATTTTAGGTCTTGGATTAGTGCTTCCTTATGAACCCAGAAAAGCTTTGCTTGCTTCCTACTCCCCCACCCCCCCCAATAAATCTCTGATCATTTGCAGTGATTAAAGAAGACCCCAGAGACATTTCTGCAAGAATTCCTTAAATTGCAGCTATGTCAATTACATTCTGGCTGCCCTGAGTACGCTCTATATTTTTCAGTTAGTAGAGCTGATTGAATAAAATACATAGCAATTTTGGCACATTTTTATCATTGATTCACAAATAAAAATTTCGACAATATGAGCAGGGTTGGTTTTTGTTATGTTGTTCTTTGCTATGTCTCCTAAACTGTTGTGGAGCATTAGTGGTAAACAAGCATAACATTCCCCTCCAGAGGTGGCTGCATTTCAGGAGTGGGTAAAACAGTATTTTTCTTCTTGCGCACTGTATGTATGGACTTTGGTGCCTGTAGCGGGTCAGTAACCCTGCTCCTGCCCTGAAGGGCTTAAAACAGCCCTGGGAGAGGGTTGTGGTAGGGGAAAAGCTGGGCTGATGGGGCACTGTAACCAGTGCAATCAGGGCCCAGCTGGCCCTTATAAGAGGGCAGTGGGCCAGAAGCACAGAGAGAGAGGGGCCTGGCTGCTGGGAAGCTCAGGGTACCTAGAGTCAGACAGGGCTGGGGAGCTCCAGGCTGGCAACTCCCCAGGCTGCAGGGCCTTGTCCAAGATCCCACAGAGGTACCGGGTTGCAGAGAAAGGCAACAGGTCCAAAACCCCCTTGCCTGTGATGAATGGCTTCTACTGCAGTCTGCCCCAGGGAGCGGGGGCTAGTTGGTGACTGGCAGTAGCCTACGACTGAGGCAAGGTGGGAATAGGGGATGGGGGTTCCCTGGGGAGGAGAGACCCCGAGACTGAGGGCTGTACTGCAAGGGGAAAGCACCCCAGATAATGAGGCACCAGAATCCTGAGAGGGACATGGGGGCCAAGCAGCAGCGGGACACCGACCTGCAGAGGGCGCTCCGGAGGCTGGAAATGCTAATTCCCGGAGAGGACCAGCAGGAGGCGCTGCAGGGGTAAGTGCTCGCACCGCTACAGGGCCATATGAAATACAGTCCAACCCTGCTTGCATTGCAGTTGGTGGCAAAACTCCCATTGACTTCAAAACACTGTCTCTGACCTGAGGAGCTTACGATCTAAGTAGACAAAGACCAAACACAAAAGCAGCTGCAGAGACTACTGCAGCTCTGAGGCTGCAATAGCAGCTGTAGAGCACGGCTACTCCTGCTGAGTGATTTTCCGGGGGGGGAGATTTCTTTCCTTCACCCCCACATGTACCTGTGGAATCCCAGTGCAGTGTTGGGCTGTGCATTGTGTCAGGGGTTTGACCTTTAGTAAATAGAATTTTAAACACTAGTTGGTGTTTGGAGCTACTTCATGGTGTCTGCCATTTCGCTAAACAAGTTACATCACTTGGGACAGCATCACAGAGAGGCTAGTTTCCAACAGAACAAAGCAGCTTCTGTCCTGGCTCTACTATTAGTGTAACAATCATTTTAAAAATTAATGTTTTGCAGCTTAACATTTGTGTTTAAATATTAAACAAAGCTTTTCCTTTAAGGTGATTTTGTTTAATCATTGGGTTAGATGGCTGACAAGGCTATAAGCACTATAAAAGTTTGCAAAATTCCTAAAATGCACCAGAGAATGAAAGTTCTTATGAATTAGTAAACTATGTGAGTGAAATACAGGTTGCAAACCCATCAAACCAGTTATCTGAGGAACGGAAACATGTATGTATAAGAGGACAGAGCATGACAGTCCCATCAGATTCCTTTCCATAGGCACCAAAATGATAGTTAGTGTGTAAATGAGCGGCGCTGAAAAAGAATGTCCCAGTTTATGGGAGTGCCAGTTGTAGCCAATTCTAACCTGACTGACCTGCCATGGCTCTGTAAAATGCTTGACAAGGTGGGCTTTGTCATGTGTGTATCTGATTTGTCCTTGTCTACACTGGCAAGTTTCTGTACAGTAAAGCAGCTTTCTGTGTTGTAACTCCCGAGCTGTACACACTGCCAAGCCACTTAGTGCACAGAAACTGAGCAGTTGCAGCGCTGTTAAAAAAACCACTTTGATGGGAGGTGCGGTGCCAGTATAGACACCCTGGGCGATTACAACACTGCGATCCCCCGCTTGGAGCAATGCCGAGCTGCTGGACCTCATCAGCATTTGGGGAGAGGAGGCTGTCCAGTTCCAGCTGCACTCCAGCCGTAGGAATTATGATACCTATGGACAGATTTCACGATGCATGACAGAAAGGGGCCAGGACCGGCTATGGAACGCCTACCACAAGGTGCAGGAGGCAAACCGCCGCTCCAGTGCTGCACCCTCAAGCTGCCGTTTCTACAAAGAGCTGGACACGATATTCGGTGACAACCACACCTCCACTACGAAGGCCACTGTGGATACTTCGGTGTCTCGTGTGCCAGTCAAGAGTGGACTGAGCCAGGAGGATGAAATCTTGGCCGAGGATGGGGAGGGGGACCCAGAGGCAGAGGACGAATTGGAGGTCAGAGATGCATGCAGCCCGGAGCTCTACCCTACCCCAGAGGAGGCTAGCCAATCACAGCTGTCGGATCTTGGTGAAGTGCAAACAGGAGAGAAGGCCCCTGGTAAGTGGCTTTGATTTTGGGAATCGCTGAAGCGAGTTGTTGGGGGCAGGAGGGTTGCAGAAAGCAGGCTTGTGTCTGGATGATGCGCCTACCACCAGATGCCTAGTATAAGTGGTAGAACAGGTTGTTGATTGACTCCCTCACTTCATGGGAATCTGTCTTAGAGGTCTCCAGGAAACTCCCATGGAGTTACTGGGCAATCACTGCTGCGGGCTTTTTGGCAGAGCTGCTTTGTTTCTTGCCCCATTAAGGGTAACTTTCCCATGCTATTCTGCCGTCACTAAGGGGGGGACCATTGCTGCACACAAGCAAGCCACATAAGGACCAGAGCAGAAGCCGCAGTCTTGGAGAAGACCCTCCCTTGATTCCCTGCTCACCCTCAGCAGCGAGATATCTTCCATAATGAACACAGCCTGTGGAAAATGTGGGGACAGAAATGATTATGAGCCCCCCACCCCAACAGTGCTGGCTCTCCCCAAGAGCCACCTGCCCAGTGTACAGTATGATCCTGGAACACTGATTTCACCTGCCCCTGCAGTTACTCACCATTTTGGGGGTCTTGTGGCTCATGTGTGCTTGCCTGGGGTCAGCCAGTTAGTGACAGGTATGTGAATAGTGGCTGTGTTTTAAATCTGTGATCTGTGTTTTGCAAGCAATACTGCTGTAAAATGTTGCCTTTTGGTTTCACAGATATGATCTTGGGAGTCCAACCTCCCTCTTTGTCATCACCAGCTAAATGGCTGCAGAGAATTAGAAAGCGGCCACGAAGAACTAAAGAGGACTTTCTGCATGAGGTCATGATGCACTCCGCCGCCGAAAAACAAGAATTGAAGGAGTGGCGGGACAGCGAGAAGAGGGACTGAAAGGAGAAGGCGGCACACCAGAAAGAAGCCATGGAGTGACTCTTAAATATTATGGCGCGCCAAGTGGACATCCTCCAGGCACTACTAGTACTACAAACCGAACAGCTCTGCGCCCGCACCCCCCTGCAGCTGCTGTCACAAAACTGTTTTCTGAGTGACCCCCAGACAATGCCAACACACTCTTGTCAACCTCCTGGCCCAGTCTGTACCTGCTACAGCACACGGCTATAAGCATAGGAATATTGTCATTGGCCAGGTCCAGCCTCTCGTATAGGCAGCACCAGCAGGCCTTTAAACAGCCAAAAACACACTCAACAGCCCTTCTGCACTTGCTCAGCCTGTTGTTGAACCGCTCCTTGCTGCTGTCAAGGTGCCCCGTGTCTGGCTTTGTAAGCTACGACATTAAGGGGTAGGGAGTGTTTCCCAGGATCACAATGGGCATTTCGACTTCCCCTACGGTGATCTTCTGGTCTGGGAAGAAAGTCCCTGCTTGCAGCTTCCTGAACAGGCCAGTGTTCTGAAAGATGCATGCATCATGCATCTTTCTGGACCAGCCTGCGTTAATGTCCATGAAACACCCACAGTGATCCACAAGCGCCTAGAGAACCATTGAAAAATACCCGTTCTGATTGATGGACTCAGTGGGTAGGTGGTCTGGTGCCAGAATTGGAATGTGTGTGCCATCTATCACCCCTCTGCAGTTAGGGAAGCCCATTTGTGCAAAGCCATCCACAATGTCACACACGTTGCCCAGAGTCACGGTCTTTAGGAGCAGGATGCGATAAATGGCCCTGCACACTTCCGTCAACACAAGTCCAACGGTCGACTTTCCCACTCCAAACTGGTTAGCGAGTGATCGGTAGCAGTCTGGAGTAGCAAGCTTCCGCAGTGCAATCGCCACACACTTCTCCGATGGCAGGGCAGCTCTTATTCTCATGTCCTTGCACCGCAGGGCTGGGGCGAGCTTTTCACACGGTACCATGAACTTGGCTTTCCTCATCCGAAAGTTCTGCAGCCACTGCTTGTCATCCCAAATGTGCATGACAATGACAATGTGATCCCACCACTCAGTGCTTGTTTCCCGAGCCCAAAAGCAGCGTTCCACTGTGGTCATCACCGCCATGAATGCCGCAAGCAATCTCGTGTTGTAGCTACCACGCGTAGCAAAATCAATGTCGCACTCCTTTTGCCTTTGTAGTTTAAGGAATAACTCCACTGCCACTTGTGATGTGTTGGTAAGAGTGAGCAGCATATTGGTCAACAGTGCGGGATCCATTCCTGCAGACCGAAGAGGCAGAGTGCACAGTACACAAACCATTGAAAGATGGTGCCAAATGCGGATGGAAGCACAGGGATTGCTGGGATGCGAAGCGATGCATCATAGGGCATTGGGACAGGACCCAGGATGCTCCACGACCCCCTCCTTTTTCCCACAACTCTTAGTGGCAGAAAAGGAAGAGATGCTCTGTGGGATAGCTGCCCAGAGTGCACCGCTCTGAATACTGCTGCAAGTGCCGCAAGTGTGAACACACTATTGCACAGGTAGCTGACAGTGTGTACACGCAATAGCGGGTTCCATTCAGCACTCTCTGAGCGGCACTGTAACTGCCGGCACTGTAACTCTGCCATTGTAGACATACTCTTAGATAGTTCACTGTTTTTTGGGCCTGGATGGTAGGGATCATTTAGGTAAACAATCATAATGGGAGCTCTTTAAATGATCCTTAACAGGATTCATCTTTTCTGCCCTTTCAATTTGTTCTAAATTTCCCTGCCTTAGTTTCATTGAGTGACCCCTTTTTCTTATACTGTGTCTGTTACACAAAAGATCTGATCCGTTTTCAGTAAGACCACTGTCAAAGCCCCTCTAACTCTCCATTTTTATAAGTGAAATTGTCTAGCTTTTGCAGTTTCTTGTCATATGTACGCCCTGTCTTGATTTCCCTTCATCATAACTATACTACTGTTTACCATTTTGGTCTCAGCAGCATAAGGAATCAGAATACTTTGTTTTCATCCTGTTTTACTGGAGATTGGCAAATAAAAAATACCCCATCAGATAATTTGTAGGTGTTGTTTTGGGAGAGGTCTGGACTGTGACAGATTTTTACAAGAAAGGTCTCTTCTGCACCTTCTGACGGATATGTGCCCTTTATGAGGTCCCCATTTAGGTGTGCTGAATTCCACTGATTATCTGGTTTTAGCAGTAGAGAGAAGAAGGTGGATTTTGAATTCACAACCTTCTCCTATTACACCTGGTCATCCTTTGTGTGTTTCTGGACTTGCTACCAGGGCCGGCTCCAGGCACCAGCATTCCAAGCTGGTGCTTGGGGCGGCATTCTGCAAGGGGCAGCAGTCCCTGTTGTTTCGGGGGGGGGGTCTGTGCGCCGTTAGGGCAGCAGGCGCATTTCAGCGGTGAGGCAATTTCGCGGCAGCTTCTATGTTTAGCTGTTAAGGGCACATGCCCTGCTTGTCTGGACTTGTCTGCATGTCCAGACTTATGAACATATCCTACTTCATAGGAACAGAAAAGAAGACTCCTCCTGATGAAGTAGGAGGGGCCACACTAAGAAGGAAGCTCTCTTTTACACATGGGGTACATCCCCAGAACAGACACACACATGCTTCAGCCTGACCTTTTCCTTCTTTTTCATCTCCGCAGGCTCTCATGGGATGATCAAGAAGTGACATGCATTTCCATCCTTCTCTTGTCAGACTTGTGGATAGAAATCTTCATCTCGGAGGTAGAAATCTGTCTGTCACTTGGGTAGTTGTTATGTGGGGGAGGTTGCATGTTACAGAGGACCCTCTTGTTAATTAGAAGTTTTTGAAGTTAGAAGTTCTGTTTTTGTCAATGATTACCTTGGCTTTTCAAGAGTTCTACCATAAGCATTGTGGTAACTTTTTTAAGGTTCTTTGGGAGCTATTAAAGTGTGATATAAATCAGATATTTCTGACAGAGATCAAAGACGCAGTTCAGTGATATGATGATAGGTGGCTAGAGTTCTCTACAGCATTCCCATCAGTATTGTTTAATGACCCAAGCTCTGTGACTGAGTTGGGTAATAACAGCTTTGACATGAATACAGAAGAGAATGTCTGGTGGCTCAAAATTTCTACAGTCTCAAAGCAGCAATAGTGCTAACTTGTCACCTCTGCTGTATTTCTCCTACCTTGCTCTGCTTTCTACGCTGTTAAAGTCCTAATGTTGTGGCTATCAGCTAGGCCTAGATGCTAGAGGGGGGATGACACCAATCCTAGTGGAGCTCTGCCTGGGGCATATGAATGACCCTTCTTCTCATCTGGCATTTCATGGGAATTTGGGGCAGGAGACAAGTTTGCTTCCTGAATCTTGTGCCTTTCATTAATATTCATTGCTTGAACCAGCCATGCTCTGCAACTGCATGAATCTCTTCCTTGTTTCTGCTGACCAACAGTCAACTTTTGAAATGAATTAACCCCGTCAGCAGAGTTTGCCGCGCAGTGGCCGAATGTGTGCATGTCATACTATATCATTTCTCTAAGGCTTTTGTTTGTCTCCAAACTCTGGAAGGAAACCTGGGACAGGTTTAGATGTCACTAAAGGTTATTGTTTTTATAAATTACATATAAAAACCTATATTAAAAGAACATTAAGGTTGCAAAATCAAACATTCAGAAGAGAATTTAGCTCCAAGCGCTCTCAAATCTCCAATGAGAATGTCTCAACTGTGATTTTAAAGAGGCTTATAAATTGGCCAAATTTGGGTGAATTTTACAGGGACGGCAAAAGGCACAACCCTGAACCAGAGTGACCTCCCTGCCAAATTACAAGTCCCTGCTCCGAAGCATTGAGGCGCTACAGCTTCTCAATGAAACAGTGGTAAGAATTTTTAACATGGGCAAAACAATATAATATAATTAGACACACATGGCTGGCCCATGCCAGCTGACTCAGGCTCAGGCTAAGGGTCTGTTTAATTGCCGTGTGGACACTTGGGCTCTAGTCCAAGCTCTGGGACCCTCCCACTTCACAGGACCCTAGAGCCCGGACTCCAGCCCAAACCCAAAGGTCTGTACCAGAGCCCTGTATGGGACTATTTTTTAAAATTCTACTCCCGTCCCACCCCGGAATACCCACTCCTGCGTTGTTTCTTGCATTTTTATCCTGCTCCCATATGCAAAAACCTTAAATCCTGCAAATCCCGCAAGAGAGACCAATTCCCCCCCAAAACAAACAAAGAAAAAACACAATTCAGACACAACTTTTATCACTAAAAGAATAAAATAAATCTTGCTTGCACCATGTTAAAAAGCAAGCTTGAACTCCTGTTATAATAGACATCAAATCTCTTTCTATCCGCCATTTAAATTCAAGTATTAAAACCTTTATTTAAAAAAAAAAGAAAGAAAAACTTGCTTTATATCGCTGAAATTCTATTTATGACAAATTGATGAGAGATTGTGTTTTCCTGCCAATTACCAAAGTCTGTTGGGGTTTTTTTTGGCCACCTAAGCCCACCCGCAACAAAGTACATTTTACCCACTCCCGCTATTATGGCAGCGGGTCCCTGTGGGACCCATGAGATCTCAGTCCCGCTACAGGGCTGTAGTCTGTGCTGTAGTTAAATAGTCTCTTAACCCAAGCCCAAGACGGCTGGCACAGGCCAGCCATGAGTTTTTAATTGCAGTGTAGACATACCCGTTATTAGTTATGTTACAGGTGGGAAACAGGTATAGATTAAGTGATTTGCCCATGGTGTCACAGGAAGCTTGTATCCTGAATCTCAATCCAGGCCCTTAACCCCAAAGCCAAGCTTCCTCTCCTCGTGTTTGTAGAGTCCGGCTATATCTCTCTTCCTTGCAGCGTGTTCAGTCACAGCTAGATCAGCTGTGAATAGTCACAGTTGGTATCCACACTGTGCAGTAGGAGAGGTGGGCCGTTTCCCGTTCCTTCTGCAGTGTTGCAGGGGACTGTCTTTCTACTGAGTTCAGATTCACCCTCCTGAGAGAGGGGTGGGAGGGTGTGTCTTGGCAGTGGGAAAACATAAACGTGGCAGGAGGTGGTGTTAGGTAGACATCAGCTTTCCTTTACCTGCTGCCTGTGAACAGATAGGCTCAAAGGGAAAGCTTGCATCATGAAAGGCTGCTTGTTGCAGCGGTTCGTGGCCAGTCAGCATGACAGCCTTCGGGGTAATTACCAAAGGGGAGAGAAGTAGGTTCTTGTCAGCAGACCTACAGGGCTACCGTTTAATGAAGCAGTGGCAGATATTCAGATAGATTGTTACAAAGGGCAGTTACGTTGTAGGTGAGTGACTTACACACATCCAGCAGGATTCATTCAGGCAGCTTTTGCCCTTTGGGTCTCCTGCCAGCTCCTGAGTACAACACAGAGCATGTGTCTGCTGCACTCCAAGCTATGCCCCTGGTTTGTGTAGATATCCCTGCCTAGCTTTACCCAGGCTAGCCTTTCTACAAATAGCAAGGAAGATGTGGCAGCAGCACGTGTTGTACAAGTCCGCCCGGAACCTGGGTACCTACTGGCGTTGCTGAAGCCTGGGCCGGCATATCTATACGGCTATTTTTATTAGCACTAGTGTGGGTAAAGCTAATACGAGGATGGCTGCCCAAGCTGCAATCAGAACTTGGATTGCAGCGTACACATACCCTAAACACGACTGTCTCTGTCTCCTGGGGTGATTTTCTCCCTGCTTTTTCTCTCCCTTTCTTGTCTGTTATCCTAAATCTTTCTCCACCTCTCTGTCTCCTCCTGTTCCCTTTTTTATTTCTTTCTTTCCCGTACTTTTCACCTTCTCTATTTTCTTCTCCGGTACCTGGCTCTTAGCCCCCTGCCCTTTCTTTCATGGCTCTTTTAGTCTTGTTTTTGTTTTCTTCTCTAGTTCACTCCGCTAAATGGCACTGAGTGATCATGTCATCGCCATTTCATAATGCAAAAATGCTGCAAGGTTCCTGGGTAGTGATATTTGAAGTGTGCCTGAGCTGTGACCTTCCTGCAGTATCCTGAGTGGGCTTGCATTGGAAATCCCACAGTCTGTCAGAAGGTCTGTTGGGTCTTATTTGGCTACTGTTTAGGAGTGATTGTTGTGTCCGTCCTCACCATCACCCTGCTGACTGAGACATAAAATCACCCTCCTGACCAGTTTTCACAAGTGTTGGGGTTGTTAGCTTGGGGGTCCTGGTGAAAAGTCTCTGCTTGTGTTGGGGTCCAAGCTCTGTGATGCTGGTAGTACAACTGTGGGGACAGTCTGCTACAGACATTTCACAAATGGAAAACCAGATTTTTTTCTACCCCTGTTATTTACTGGATTTTTCCCTTAAGATGATCCCTGTAAGACAATCATTCTTTGACAAAGCAATTTACATAAAATTTTGCAACCAAACACTTACCATTTACTTTTTAGAATAAATATAGATACACACGATAGTCTGTGGTATGAAAATGCACATAGAGAAAATAACCCTTTGACTTTCTGGACCACTTTCTGTGCCAGTATTTCAAAGGCTTTGTGAATATTAATGAATTTAGGCCTTTATCATTATTTCCATTTTACAGATGGGGAAACTGAAGCCGGAAGAGGGGAAGTGATTTGTCCAAGGTCACACAGGGAGTCTGTGGCAGGGCCAGGAGTCCTACATATGCACTGCTGTGAGAGATCACACTCTTGGAAAGAGCTCTTTTAAAAATAAAAAAAACTAGATGTCTGTTGGTTGTTGCTGATCTATTGGCTGCAGTGTCCGCCATGACGGAGAATAGATAGAGCTTGATTGTCATGAATATAATAGTGATTCTTTATTCAGGCTGCTGGGCACTGACAGGTCCTGTGGCTCTCTCTGATTCTTTTACTCGCATATTAACTAAACACACCTTGTGCCGTTTAGCATCACCACACAGGTCCTCCCTATGTCCTGGGCTGGATTTAGCATTCCTGAAAAGGACTGTCAACTGTATTGCAGAAACCAGCTCCTGTAACTGGCAGTTAGATTGCAACACCCTCCAAGAAATTATATTTTCAATGTATGTTGTTATAGGGACAACGTGTTCCTACGATAATTAATAATAAGTATGTTTTATGTGGCGTGGACACCTTTAGCTACAAGCTAATATGATACCTGACCTTTTCAACAGGTCAGATGCAATAGTTTGGATAGAGCCTCTGAAAAGAAACCTGAAGAAGAGAAGGTAAGCTTGAGACAGGAACTGCCTACTCATGTCGGCCAATGTCAGTTATGTGTATTACTCTGTTACAGATTTTTACCAATAATGTCAGTTGATTGTCAAAACCTCTTCCATATGGGCTGATGATTTTCCAGTGCCGCCAGAAGGAATATCCTAGTCCAAGGCATAGTCCAATAGCAGCATATTTTAAAAGTATCCTGCAGGACTGCGTTGGAAGAACTGTGTGGGGAGCCCAGTATTGGAACAGCAAGGAGTGTTGTGGGCCAGGACCAGGAGTGAAGTGCCTTGGCAGAAATTTTGGGCAAAGACTATATACAATGACTGCTTGACCTGTGCCTGATGGTTCCTGTCTATGGGGCAATCCTTTGGCATCTCTGCACACACAGAAGGGTATGACAGTTTGGGAAAAACACACGGTTCAGTTTCTGTGTTCCCAGGTCTCATACTCAATTGCTGGTAAGAGATTTTTTGCTGTGATATTGAGCAAACAGATTTTGGAAATGAGCCAGTCTTCCCTTCATTTCTCTCTCTCTCTCTCTCTCTCTGAATACTTCCCAAGCCACCTCACATGAAAATACTGAAAAAAATCTGGTAAATGGTTGTGCTACTGGACTGAGATCAAGCCCCAAATCCTAAGTGACTCTGATCCGTGTAGCAATAATGCTGGAATTTGATAATTGAAGCTGTGTTATCAGGTAGAGGCTCTGAACCTCTGAGTCTTGCTATCACTCCAGCTAACATGGTTCCATGTCCCCCCTCCTTCCCCTGCTCGGCTGTTTGCTATAATGACAGGCAATGGCCTTGAACGTAGTACCAATCCCATGATGATTTTTTGTTTTTTTAATGTTTTTTTTGCATATTGCCAAACGGATCAGGGCCATCCTTCAGATTCTGCAGGCCTGTACTGTCCTCTGGGAGGTGCATTTTGCTGAATAGTCACTTGATTACACTGGAGACAGCAGCAGCACCACCACCAGCTGCAGCAGGTATGGAAGCAGCAGTGGTGAAAGCACCAGAACGGGCTGCTGCAGCAGTGGAAGCACCAGAAGGAACAGCAGCTGCAGCAGCAGTGATGGAAGCACCAGAAGGAGCAGCTGCAACAGCTGTTGTGGAAGCATCAGAAGATGCAGCTGAAGCAGTAGTGGTGGAAGCACCAGAGGGAGTAGCAGTTGCAGCAGTGGCGGTGGAAGCACCAGAAGGTGCAGCTGAAGCAGTAGTGGTGGAAGCACCAGAGGGAGCAGCAGTTGCAGCAGCGGCGGTGAAAGCACCAGAAGGAGCAGCTGCAGCAGCAGCAGTGAAAACACAAGTAGCCAAAGCAGCAGAGAGGGTGGCAACAGCCGAAGTAGCCAAGGTGCTGCAGTCAGCAGCAGCAGAGGTAGCAATCATAGCAATGGGTCTCTAGCTTGGATGACTGTCAAGTGGATGTATATGGTGCCCCTTCCTACCTCCCCCCCCGCATTTTTTTATAATCATAGGCTCACAGACTCTTTGCCTGGCTGGTGTCCAGTAATATGGGGGGAGGGCATGGCTCCATAATTAAGAATAAATCTAGTCTTCCAAACTTGCCTTCCAAATGCACCTTGAATACTCAGCTGGTATGAACATGTTCATGCTTAGCCTCAAGCCAGGGGAGAATCTTTTCCTTTGGAAAGTTTGAAGTTCACTAAAATTGCTGCTTGGGATTATTCCTTCCTTTCCCATCTTGTTCCCTCTCTCTCTCATATGAGCTTTTCACTCATTACAGCAGTCATTTAATCGCATCCATTAGAGTTAAAGATGCAAAGTACTCTCCATTACAGCCACCTCCATTCACATGTTTCTCATGTTTTCAAACATTCATGTTTTGGGGTCAGAAAATGCCCATGTGTAGTGTTTGCCCCAAGGTGAATTTTTCTTTTAAGTTTCAGCAAAATCCTTTGTTGTTTGTGAGCTCACTGAGGGTGCAAAAACTACTTTTTGAGCCTGACTTTTAAAGTCGATGTTGTGGAGACAGATTTTCCAAGGGGCTTGGAGGCCAGATTTGCCAGGGCTCAGCACGCAGCAGGCTAGGTTTTCAGAAGTGCTCAGCAGCTCCTGCTGGGACGCTCACGTCAGACTTATCAAAGCCCTCCCACCCAGCCTGTTGAGTTCATTTGAAAATCTTGCCACATATTTTATTACCTCATTGGAAGCTGAACTCTTTGGAAAATCCATCCTCGATGGCAGAAGCTGACCACTTTCGACAATCTGGCTTTTGGTGCTTCCTTGTCTGTCCCTCCACAAGCCATTCAGAGTACATGTCGCCTCTATAGGCTATCACCTATTACCTTAGGACCCAATACAGGCAAATATCTTTATTCAGGATGGGCACTTTGGCGCATGCTTGACTTTAAGCATGTGCTTAAGTATCCTGGAAGTCAGCGGGTTGGGACCTGAATGGGGAAAAGTTTGAATTCTCAAGGGCATGATTTAACTGAATTTTCTGATGAATTTTCAGCTAAAATACAAAAGGAGGAGTGCAAGATTAAAGCTGAGGAGCCAGAGGAGAAGAGAGAAGAGGAAAAAGGAAGAAATGAAGGAAATGAAATGAAAATAGAGTCAATACCCTCAAAAAGAGATCAGGAAACACAATCCAATCCAACTGCTGTTTGAATGTGGTGATGTGAATCAATGTAGTCTTAGGGAGGGAGAGCCTTTAAAAAAAAAAAATAATAAATAAATAATCAAAATAAGTGTAGTAGATTTATATATTAGTTGGGGATTTGGGAGGCGTCTCTGTCCTGCAAAAAAACCTGGAAACCACTGAACTCTGAACTGAAACGGGAGAAGGGAGAAACACATTGATGAAACCACACATTGACAACACAACACAGTGGGTGCTGGAATGGTGAATGTGTGACTGTGACTGTGATATATAATTGATATATATATATCCTGCTTGGCCTGAGTTGAGTGTGGGACTAGGGGGCCCAGGCAAGCAAGATTTAGCCACATGTTCACACCGTACTGGCCACTGCACTGGCACACACACAGCCCTAATTGCCCACATCATCATAGGCATAGGGCAGGAGGAGGCTAGAGGCCTAGGAGGGCCCTATGGGCGGCGCGGACACGCACCCACCCACTTGGCTTTGGCAGTGGCAGTCTGCATGGGAATTTTTTTATTTTATATGATGCATGCAGGGTCTGTGAGGAGAGAGGGTGTGGGCTCTTTCACTCCAGCTTTCATCACAATCTCCCCCTCGACAGGAGACTAGACTGATGCCCCCCAGAGGCTCACCTCACACCACCACCCTGCCCTGCATGGCACATGGCATATATAAAAAGCTCATGTTCTGAGACAACTTCAACGGCTTGGGGCAGGGCTGCAGGGCAGGAGAGGGGGGGGGAGGGGGGGCTGGGGCAGCTGGGGCAGCCTAGGCCACAGGGCTGAGGGTGAGCAGCACTAGCTCTAGGCCTGGGGGGGCTGGCTGGGAGGAGGGAGGGAGGGAGAGGTGCCTGGCCTGCCGGGGGGGGGGGGGGGCCTGGGGGGTGGGGGGGGGGGATTTGGGGGGGGGGGGGGCTCAGGGCCACCCTTCCACCACCATTGTACATTGTCTCTGGTTCTGCCTAAAAAAAGTTTTTTTTTTTTGGTGGAAGAGAGGAGGAAAGTGTGTTTGTTTGTGTCCTGTTTGTTAATCAATAGAGGGAGGGAGCCCTTTGGAGACAGAATGATGATGTGGGTGGGGAAATGAAATGAGGAGGGAGGAGGTGCAAGGAGAAATTGGGGGGGGGAGGGGAGGAGCACATTCTCCAAAGGGGGGGAGCCACATTGCATTGATCTATAATGCCTTCTTCATTAATTTAATTATCCACTGCTGCTGCTGCTCATTCATCGCCAGACTCATATTTTGAGTGAGCGAAGGGAGACTTCCAGACTTGGGAAGAAGATTTTTTTTTCATGAAGTGAATGGGGGGAAGCCCTTGTCTTTGTGGATCTGAGAGACTCGGGTCATGTGGCATAGCCTTCATAATAAATGACTGAGGGTTAAGTGAGATGGAGAGTGCTTTATTGAGAGCAAAACTCATCCTAGTATTTCTGTCAGAGACCACTCATGGCCATTAAAGAACTACTTTTTGCAAAAGTAGAGATTGCTCCCCTTGTATTCTGTCCAAATTTCAATCTGGGTAATTATAATGTGCCTCTCCAAGTTCCCCTGTACGGGAGTTGCAGTTGGATGTGGTATTCTCCATATGCTTCACTTCCATTCTAGCACTGTTGTGCAGGTTCCTGGGAGAAATTAAATGGTGGTTCCATTCCACTCCAGAAGCAGCTGCATTTCAGTGGCAGGTGACTTATTCTCCTTTATCTGCTCTATACCGTGATTTTGGATCCTTCAGAACAAAAAGCTTAATATAAACAAAGGGTGGTATTGTTCTGTCTTTCTTCAGCTGAGTTAGCCAATGATGAAGAACCGTAGATTTCTTTCTTTTTTGGAGTGCCTGCCCCATTCTGCAGTGAACCCAAGGGCGTGCAATTCCAAACTCTTGTCTTTGCACCTTTATAGAATACTGCTGCGACCTATCTCATTCCTTTCCCGGTACTTTTGCACCACACCCTGACGCACCTAAACTGGGTTCGCTCTACTTTAAGCAACAGGCTCAGCTCGGGGAGGGGGATAGAACAGCAGCATTTGATTAAAGCTCAGCCCCCCTGGCCCTAGATCTAAGGAGACAGAGCTAGCCCTCCCCGCCCTTACAATAATTTTATTTTATTACAGAAAGGGCTCATATTAAAAAAGCTCATGATTATGTTTTCTGTTCACCAAGACTTTTCCTGTATTCGACCTTTGGATAACCTCCAAGGCTTGCAAACATTTGAAAGGAGTAAAGGAGCTCATTTTATTACAGGGCCTCAGCATACATTCTTTCCAGCCTATCTTTAACATCAGTTAACAAGACTTATATAATTGCAGTCTGTGATCCCTTTAAGGCTAAAACGTATTCGTTTTCCCTCAAAGAACACTTCAGGTTTCAGAGCTAAATGTATACTTTTTTTTTTTTAAGATTGCATGTTAAGTAGAAGAAATAGCCCTCAAATCCCAGCCTGTGTTTCCATTGCACATGAAAATTAATGGGCTTTGGAGAACACACATGAAGGAAAAAAACCTTTGGTGAAATCAAATACAATTTCAAGCTACCAAGTTCAAATCAGTCAAATTAGTATCCAGTACTATAGTGTTCTAGAGATGTTCTAGAGATGGGCAGCTAGAAGGATTGATTTAGATCTTATGTTTTGAAGGTATAAACTGATCATCTGCAGGGGTCAGGAAGAAATTTCTGTTCTCCCGCTGCAATTGCCTCTGCCACCATGTTGTCAGAAACATTGGATACCAGATACTCTGGATATAGAGCTGGGGGAATAATGAAAGGGGGGAAAAAAGGTCTATATTCATTCACTGGAATTTTAAAAGAGAATTAGCTGAGACCATGTTCACATTCTTCTTGCGTACAAGCCCCGTGAATGTTCTTGCCATTCAGTTATACTAGCATGAAGTAAATCAAATCCCAGAATTCAAATATCAAAATCACATGGAAGCCCAATGTGAAATTTGCATGTCAGAGGGTTTGGGCCCTGACATCCCTGTGTGCTCCTCCAGTCAGGGGACAGAAATGACACCATGCAACGGATCTGACCAGTCACTGCTCAAATAGCAAATTTGAAGTACTCACCGAGAACTGATCAACTGAAGCAGCTTTAAAAAATTACCAAAAAACCCAAACAAAAACAAACCTAAAGAAGCCCACTGAATAATTTTTTAATAATAAAAAATGAAGGAAATAATAGTCTGTTCATGGATGTTCTGCATGCAGAAAATGAGGCTAAATTCATCTAATAAATGATCTGTTACACACTATTCACTGAACTCTATTTAGAGACAGGAGACTGGGCGCCATGGACTGATTGTCTGATCTGCTATGATAAATGATACATTTCAGTATCAAATGTGGATTGAGCAAGAGGCTGGAATCCAGAGACTTGAGTTCTGTTCTTGACTGACCGACTTTATGACTTTGGGTAAGTCACATGGTCTCTCTGTGCCTCATCTGTAAAAAGAGGATGATTCTGGTTACCCACCTTCCTAAAGTGCTCAGATAAAAGAGCCTAGTAGTATTATAATTGGCACTTATAGTATACAGTAAAGATGATTCACATCTTCAAATACTGGGTTACTATGACATTAGGTGTAACAATGGGGCAGATTCAGTGGGGTTTAATGTATGCTCCCTAGGTGGAAGTACAGAAACCTTAGAGCGAGAGAATGCTGTAACTGAGAGATCCCTTTTATGAAACACGAGTCTGTAGCTGACAAAACTTGATACACATTAAATATATAGCATAAAAATGTTTTATAGTTGTGGCCAAAGTATCTTTTAACACACTAGTTTTCCTCATCTGTGCAGTTATTTCTGTAGTGTAGATAGGACCTTAGCATAATACCTGCTGCTGCACTGAAATGAAAATCTCAGGTCTGTTAAGCTCTTCCTTGCTTTTGGTTGCCCCTCTGGATCAACCAGTCACATTCTTGTTTCAGTTTCATGCAGGAGACTAGTTTACAAGGCAAGGTCCCCCTTGGATATCACAAGAGGTTTTCTTCCCCCTTTTCCCTCCCTTCCCGCTCCCCCAGTTAATCTGCTCTCCGATATGTCCATGTTACAAGAGAAATAAAAGACTTTAAGTGAGCGCAGAATTTTTCCCTCACCTTAGCACTCCAAGAGAGATGGCTGATATACAGAAACCACCATGTGGAAAAGTCTTCAAGTGGAATATCAGATGCTTGTGAGACAAAGCAAAAAGATAGCAGAGTATTCAGGTGTCATCTCTCTATCCAAAAGGGTCACATTCTGTCTGCTTTTAAGAAGTTTGGTTTATGGTGATTACAGGTATGTCTGCACTATGCAAGGCTATATTATACATCCAAGGCTGGGCATTTGTTCACCTTGTGACACAGAGTCCCACTGGTGGCTCACTACTCTGTGTCAGCAACTCTTGTCAGGCCTGACATACTCAGTGCATCGCAACTCACTGATATTAAGATATGGCATGTAATGTATCTCTGGAAAACTAATAACTCGCTGATCATTAATATGGATGGTAAACCAACAAGACTTTATAGATACGTGCTGCACATATGTTCTTAAAACATATTTAGCAAGCAGTGCCTAAGCCTTGCCTGTTCCAGACAAGGGAATGTAAATTAGACAAGGTGTGATCAAAGACAAAGAAAAGCAAATCTGTGTGCAAGGTAAGCAAAGCCATCAGGAGAGCCAGTGGGGGAAATTCAGAACTGGGAGGGTGTTGGGGTCACTGCCAAAAGTAACTGGGTGGTGTAAGCCAGGGTGTGAACTCGGCGCTTGTAGGCTGGCCGCTGGTGTCAGGGCTGTGAGCCACAGCAGCATAGCATTGAAGTCACCGAGAATTGCAGGACAGATGGTGACGCAACCCCTTGCTGGTCTGGGTTGAACCCCAAAGCATCACACACCTGTGGTCAATGAGTTTAGAATAACGATACAGCATTTATTTTCTATGGTATTTGTACATTTGTTCCAGTGAGACCACAATGATTAAGGTCCTGTCTCCTCTGTGGGACCTATACTTAATCCTGCCTCAGTACAGGGGGTGGACTCAGTGTTTCTCAAATGCAGCCACCAATGGATTTTTTTGTGGCCATGGCAGCCTCCAAAGCATGGGCGGAGATGTCGCGCAAACCAGTGGCCCCATCCCTGCTGTACCAAGCTGTTGGTCCTAAATAGTTGTTACCAAGGGCAGCGAGATGCATTCCCTTGGTGTTTGTGCTGGTGCCACCAGCAGGGATCAGTGACCTGCAGCCTTCTCGGGGGCTCCAGGCAGCGCCTCTGGAGACACGCGGGGCCAGTGTGTGTGATGCCAGAGGCAGCTCTTGTCAGTAGAGGCAGCTGTGGCGTTTGGTCCCCAGAGTGCTCCCCTGGGCAGCTCCCCTACTCCTGCCCATCTGGGCATGGGCAGTCTGGAACTCTACAGGCTGCTGATGAGTTCCTGAACCCCCTTCCCCAGGGTGGGCTCTCATTGAAGGGCTGTGGGAAGGAGGGACAGAGAGATTGGTTTGTCAGAGTGGCCATAAGCAAGAGTTGGTTGCCACACTTTGTGGCCACCAAAAAATTCATTGTGAGAACCCCTGGACTAGATGACCTCTTGAGATACCTTCCAGCCCTACATTTCTATGATTCTATGACATTACAGATCCCATAGCATTTCTCCTAAGAATTGTTGTTTGACCCAAGTGTCCTTGGACAATACAATTGTCCTTCCTGGCAATGGTATACAGCATGTTGTCCACCAACAGGCTTTACCCAAGAGGTGGCTGCATTTTAATTAGGTTGTTTATATAGAGAGAGTAAAGTATTTTAGGATCTCTGAGCACCATCTAAATACTTAGACAGATTAGATTATTTTACTGAAATCTGTATTAACCTTGTTTAAATGCCAACAGTTGATACCAATTTGTAATGAGGCATAAAAATTATGCAATGATAAATATTAGGGCTGTCAAGTGATTGATTAATCACACAATTAAAAATTAATCATGATTAATCGTGCGATTAATTGCACTGTTAAATAGTAACAAAATACCATTTATTTAAGTATTTTTGGATGTTTTCTACATTTCCAAATATATTGATTTGAGTTACAACACAGAATACAAAGTGTACAGTATTCACTTTATATTTATTTTTATTGCAAATATTTGCACTGTAAAAAAAAGAAATATTTTCAATTCACCTAATACAAGTACTTTAGTGCAATCTCTTTATCATGAAAGTTGAACTTACAGACGTAGAATTATATACAAAAGAAATAACTGCATTCAAAAACAAACTTTAAAACTTTAGAGCCTAAAAGTCCACTCAGTTCTCCTTCTTGTTCAGCCAATTGCTCAGACAAACAAGTTTGTTTACACTGGCAGGCGATAATGCTCCCCTCTTCTTGTTTACGTCACCTGAAAGTGAGAACAGGTGTTCGCATGGCGCTGTTGTAGCCAGCGAAGAAAAATATTTGTGCCAGATGCGCTAAAGATTCATATGTCCCTTCATGCTTCAACCAACATTCCAGAGGATATGCATCCATGCTGATGACGGGTTCGGCTTGATAAGGATCCAAATCAGTGTGGACTGACACATGTTCATTTTCATCACCTCAGTCAGTCAGATGCCACCAGCAGAAGGTTGATTTTCTTTTCTGGTGGTTCAAGTTCTGTAGTTTCTGTATCAGAGTGTTGGACTTTTAAGACTTTTGAAAGCCTGCTCCACACCTTGACCTTCTCGGATTTTGGAAGGCACCTCAGATTTTTAAACATTGGTTCGAGTGCTGTAGCTAGCTTTAGAAACATTACATTGGTACCTTTTTTTGCATTTTGTCAAATCTGCAGTGAAAGTGTTCTTAAAACGAGCAACATGTGCTGGGTCATCATCTGAGACTACTGTGATATGAAATATATGGCAGAATGCAGGTAAAACAGAGCAGGAGACATACAGTTCTCCCCCCAGGAGTTTAGTCACTAATTTAATTAACACTTTTTTTTTTTAATGTGCATCATCAGCATGGAAGCATGTCCTCTGGGATGGTGGCCAAACTATGAAATAGTATACGAATCTTTAGCATATCGGGCACATAAATACCTTGCAATGCCAGCTACAAAAATGCCATGTGAATGCCTGTTCTCACTTTCTGGTGACATTGTAAATAAGCGGGCAGCATTAACTCCTGTAAATGTAAACAAACTTGTTTCACTTAGCGTGACTGAACAAGAAGTAGGACTGAGTGGACTTGTAGGCTCTAACGTTTTACATTGTTTTATTTTGAGTTCAGTTATGTAACAAAAACAAATTCTACATTTGTAAGTTGTACTTTCACAATAAAGAGATTGCACTACAGTACTTGTATGAGGTGAACTGAAAAATACTATTTCTTTTGTTATTTTTACAGTGCAAATATTTGTAACCAAAAATAATAATAATAAAGTGAGCCCTGTCAACTTTGCATACTGTGTTGTAAGTGAAATCAATATATTTAAAAATATAGAAAAAATCCAAAAATATTTAATAAATTTAAATTGGCATTCTATTGTTTAACAGTGCGACTAAAACTGCGATTAATTGCAATTAATTTTTCTGATCGTGATTAATTTTTTGAGTTAATCACATGAGTTGACTGGGATTGACTGCCCTAATAAATTTAAATCTGTGTTGAATAATTTGTACTTAATGTATAAACAATTTTTTAGTTCTGATTGTCTTATATGTGGCAACTTATGTTTAAAGGGCTAGACTCTTAGCTGGTGTAAATCAGCATAGCTCCATTGAAGTCAGTGCTAATTTATACCAGGCGAAGGTCTGGCTCTTTAAATGTTTTGAGTTATATTTTCAATCCCTTATTTCAACTAAGTTTTAAAAACATGATTAAAATGACAATAGTGCCCAGCACTTTTCTGTATAATGCTTTATATCTCAGGGTGTCAAAGCACTTTACAAAGATGGATAATTATCATTATTCCCTTATTATTGGTTGGGATACTAATGTGCAGAGAAAGTAAATGGCTTGCCCACGGTAACAGAGAGAGAGTCAGTAGCATAGGTGGTAGTTAGAGCTCTGGTCTCTTGACACCAATTCTGTAGTCTTACTACTAAGAAGCCTGCTTCCCAGAACTATCTCTATCTCATCTCAATCTCGCTACATACACACAATAGAACCTTTGTAGTCTATGCTGTACACACGCTATTGATAGTTATATCAGCTGAAAGATAATTGTTGCTGTTCTAACTGTCTGCAGTTATGCACCGTACAGCCTCAATTATCTAAATGTAGTGGGGGAGCATTGAAGAATTTTGGATAATCAAATTTTCAGATAATGGAGGGAGTTTTCTATGTAATTAACAGATATTGTGGGACATAACGTTTCGGAGAGCAGTCAGCTTCGGATGTTTGAGGTTCAGATATCTGAGACTGAACTGTCTAGCCAGTCAATAAATAATAAGAACACTAGTTTTTTCTTCCTTCACTTCGTATTACAGAAGAAACAACAAACCCACTTCAAACATGTTGCCGTTATCCCTTTAAAACCAGTCAAGACTAATAAAGTCATCAGTTAACAGAAAGCTTCCTGTGTACACAGACAATTTAAAAATACCAGCAAACATGTATTTTATGCATACCCAGTACCCATGATCATATGTATACGGGGAATCATGTCAACTGCTAGGAAATGGAGGTTGTACCAGAGGTAATTTTTCCCTAAGATATGTAATCAGTTCTAGCATTTGAAGTATGACCTGGATACCACTGCTCCATGCAGGTAAAATACAGGAAAACAAATGTAAGATCTTATATATATGCTGGAATTGTATTAATTTATAAAGATAAAACTCAATAAGCAGAACCCATTAACTTCCAACATTTTATGTTTTTCCACTGAGTACTGCTCTTCTTCAGACAGAGATCTTTACTAGCACAGCCAAACCTAAAGTATGTTTTACTATGCTATTTAAGAGTGAGTTTTGCGCTGCTAAATAATATGTATCTAATTTAATTTGTTTCCAAAGGCAATGGGGTATAGCAACAAAGATAAAATGTGCAAAATACAATACTAAGAGTTATTACTTTGTGCATATGATTTTGCTAGGCTTTTCTCACACAGTAAGCTATTATAACTACTTATTTTTAAAAACAAACACTGTTTTCTGCATTGTATCACATTCAGAAATGAATGCCATTCTTACTCTGAAGCCTGTTTGAGCCAATAAATGGACCCAGATAAGATGGGGGAAACTGAGAGACCCTCAGAAAGGAATTAACTTTGACTGTTTTTATTAAATGTAATATTAGGCTGAAGATGTGTGTTCAGCATGGACAAACCTTGGCTTTGATCTGAAAGTCTGAATCCATTTGGAAACTGTTGCAATTGTATATCCTATGTCATTGAAATAGCAACGTGCGTTTTTATCATTATCAAAAAAAATTGTTTATGTTTATTTTGCTCTGTTAAACTGTCACCTGAGAGGATGCACTGGCATGCAGTAATTGTCATCTGAACATTTTTTTTTAAAAGGGTCAGTCTTCCCTTGGTTGTTTCATATTACGAACTCTAATTTTTCCCTTAAAGTTTACATTCCCACCCATATTAATCAGATGATTTAAATATCTGCAATATATGAAATGTTTGTGTGTGTGCATGAGTACCTGCACAACTGTATGTACATATGTGTAGGGAGTCCGTATGTCTGTCTGAAATACCAATCTCTCTCTCTCTCTCTCTCTCTCTCACACACACACACACACACACACACACACACACACACACACACACACACACACACACACACACACACACACACACTCTTACTTGTCTTTCTCATTATGCACCCACCTGTATATATGTATTTGTTGGAGTTTTGCCAGAGATCTCAGTGGGAGCAGCTTTGAACCCTACATCGTATATACATTATTAGAAGGAATAGCAATTTACTTTTTTAAATGACTACATTCGGAAATCTGATTCTAAACTCACATAGGTTTAATTTTCTGGCATTCATCTAGTGTTTCATAATCAGGGTAAAGACAGAATCAGGCCCCAAGAACATTTGTGCTACTTGAAGATGACTGTTCATCCTGATGCTGAATGCCAAGATATAATTACATATTAGCTTTATATGAGGACGGAAAAACCTTCTATATTAACCTTATATGAGAGAAGAGAATTAGCCTTATACGAGAATAGCAGGGTGCCCTCTTTTTGTCCAAGATGTAAGAAAACGATTGCAACGAGGTTACTTCTATTGAGACTCTGCAGCACTTCTTTTGCAGTTTTAATTTTGAGCACTTCCTCCCATCCTACAGCCCTTCATTTCCATCTCTTTAATTGCAACGAACCCTGCATCTTTTTAAATATCTGTACAGCTACTTTTGCATAAATCTTACTCTCCCTTTTCCTGGGTAGCCTCTATCACTTATCTGGGTCATTTCGTAGCACATAAATAAAGTAGAGAGATAAAGCACAAAGGGTCCTTGATAAAGTCCAAGTTTTGTTTAGCAGTTATGACAGTGAAAGTTTACAAGAGCTGCTCTGGGAAAGCTGTGTTGTGAACAGAGTTATTATCGCCACTATCAAATTGTTTAGACTGGTGGGCAAAACACAGGGGCTTCATATTTGTTTAAGGGCTTCATCACGCTGTATATTTTCATTCTCCTTTGGACTGTGTTGTCATCGGGATGAAAATGACATAATAAAAAGAATCAATGATTCCTTCAGGAAATCTGACAGGTCCCAGAAGTCATTAATTATCAAATTGTAGAGATTGAGTAGATCGGACCCTGGTTCTTCCTAAACTTCTCCTAGGGAACTTGCTTTTCAGATGCCAACAGAGGGCAGTAGTATCCTGTTTCTTTTCATGATAGCATTTGGATTGCATCAATCAGTGGAGCTGCAAATATAACTCCCTTTACTACGTTGTGCCGTACACTAGAGCGACAAGGAAATGATCAAATATTTTACTATTAAAATCATTGTATTTATCATATGTTCTCGGGGTTAAAATCCTACTAGTCTGATTTCTTTATAGTAAGATACCACTAACTGTTGTACTCTGGTTCAAATGAAGATGCATGGTGTTGGGGGAATATTTCTCCCAGAAAGTGAATTGCTATTTAACGTTTGCCAAAAATACTAACAAACTAGAAATGCAGTTGTAAAGCATGCAGCTAAAAGATCCTCCCAAGAACAATGCCTTTGCTTATTTTGCATAAAATATGTATTAGCATATGTTCTTGTATCTATCTGTGTACACGTGTGTATGTATTATATCTGTGTGTATAGTCTTAGCTATGAATATAGACTAGATAGAGAACTTATAGCTAATATGGTCATTCTTGCTGGTGCTCCCTAGTCTTTTAGTTATAGTCCATTGCAGTTATTTTATTAAAGGAAAAATCTTGCCAACTCTTGAACATTCTATTTCATTGCCAGTGAAGTAGATCCTTTAAAAATACACTTCCTGTGTTACATGTTGAACTATTAGTATTGTCATTTCTTATTTGTATAGGACAAGCAGTCTACTAGGAACTTCAGAGACAAGCATGGAGACAAGATCCTTGCCGTGGAGAGTTCACAGTCTGAATAGATGCCCTACAAACAAAGTTGGGTAAAATAGCATTGTGTGTGCATGATAATGTGGCAGGCAACTAGCCAGTTACATGATTTTGTATGTGTTTAATAGACTTTAATACACTTTTTTTTTACAGTACATTTTGATGATGGTCAATGTAATAATCCTTTCCTTTGTCTGTTGCGCCAAGAGCCACCATCTTCCACTTCTTGTCTCAGAGCCTGAAACACTGGCTGGCATTTTTCTTCTTTGATTTTTCTTCTTTTTTAATTATTCATGTATTTATTTGTTGTATTATTTGTTCTCCCATGTATTTATTGTTGAAGCAACCAGTACATTTTTCATGTTACAACAATCTCAGACCAAGTACCAATCACTGTAATCTCGCCTGGGGATTCTCCATCACTGTATTTTCATGGCTTGTGCTTTCAGTAAAATATATGTCTTGTCATTTCAGTAGAGCTCCCGAAGTGTGCTACAGCATCAAATTCAGATCAAAGAACCAGCAACGGGGTAGTCAGTGTGTGTGTGTGTGTGTGTTAGAAATGTAAAAATTCTTTAATGCATCAGAAAAATATATTTTAGGTCATTAGTGGTCTTGAAGATTTTTATCCTGATTATTTCAATGAGTCTTTGAGAACTATACTTGGCTAAACTAATCCCCCAAATGGACAGTAACCGCTTTTCCTGCAGTTTAACTGTGGCTTCTTCTATGTAGAAATACTTCTTGGTATTCAGACAAATAGTTTACTGAATATTTGTTGAACAGCAAATATGATTTGGGTCAGATTACTACCCAGATCACACTGTGAAGTACTCATGTTTTGTATTAAAAAAACTACATGAAGTTCTCCAGCACACGTACATTTCACTTTAAACAAGGAAATTTTCCCTGGAATACAATTAATCAGTTAACAAAAAATGCAAAACTGGCCCTGGTCAATAACTGAAGTTTGTTAAGACAGGACTGATGAGGCCATCATGTGAGATGAGGGCCCTTGTAAGTAGTAGATGTTCATTTTGGATTTTTTGGGTGGCTTAGTATTCAGGCAAAATGGATTGCTCAGAATAGCAAGTAATTAATCCTTTTTGTTAAAATTCCTACGTAGAGCACTGTACATCTACATAGCCCTTTAAAAGCTTAGCACCACACCTCTTACTAACGTGAACAATTCCTTCAACTTCATTGGGGCTACTCCCATGAGTAAGGGCCAATATCAGCCCGGGAAGGAAAATGTATTTTTTGCTCTAAAAGGCTTCCTGCCTTATTTCTATATGAACTGAATATTTCGCCCATTCCTAACACCCACAGGGCCCTATCCTGCAGTCCTTACTCCAGCAGAATTCCCATCAGCGCAAAGTCAGTCTTGTCAGACAGCCCATGGATTGTAGAATTTAGCCCATTTAAATGTAGTGGGAGTCTTAGCCTGCACAGTTTGCCCCCTAGTCATTTATTTTAAAGTGTTATCAGTAAAGTAGCTGATCACAGAAGCTTGGTTATCACTGAGATGATATTCCTTGCATTGCATTATCCATAGTTTCCCCTGTTGTTCTAGAAACTTTTCTCCTGGCTGGAACATTTTGCTGCAGCAAAATGAAGAGCCCTTCATTTGGTGGCACCAAAATTTGCATAAAATATCGCTCTAAGCATTGAAGGATCTTATTACATAGGGTTTGATGATAATCTTTGTTGAAATAATATTTAACACATGCTGCACTTTTAATTAAGTATCTGAATAATCTCAAATTAATGCCAGAGGTTTAAAAATAAGTTTTCATTTTAGTGAACTGTAACATAATAGCAGGCAGCGTGGCCATTTCCAGCTCCCCCCCTCCTTACCCTTTGATTTAATTAAATGCCCTACTGTGTGTTTCTTGTCACTTCAGAAATGCATATAAAGAAAACAGACCCAGAACATTTTATTTATGATTTCAACTTGTTCTATTTTGTGTGCGTTTTTTATTTTATTTCATTTTATATATTTTGTCTCCTGCATTCCTTGTGCTTTGATTAAGGCATTTAATTGGAATCAACTAGATTGGAGCTTTGCAACTCGCCTGCGTGTTCGAAAGGGCAATTACAACATGTCACATTTGTGTTGATGTTTCGGTGTATTGGTGCTGACACAAAAGTCAGTGTTTGGAAGCAGCAGTCTGTGGCGGTGAAGTGTTCTGTTTTATACAGTGTGTGTGTGTGTGTATGTGTGTGTGTGTAAAGAAGGATGCAGACTGTTAAATCCCTGGGCAGTTTGTATAGCACAGTTACACTCCAAAGAATGTTATGCTGTTGAAGTTTGATTATAAGGTAAAAGGGGCTTAACGGTTAGCATTTTCAGAGAGGAATCAAACCATAGCAAATAAATTCACATTTATTCTATTTATTTTTTCAAATTAAAAAGCCTTGATCTGGCAGATTTGTTTGCCTTCCAGTTAGGCTTGTGTGACAATCACTGCTTCATTATTCCATTTAAAGAAATTCCATTAACAACAACAAAAAAAGAAAGACTGACTTCACATGGACTTATGTCAGTGAGTTCTTCTGCTGTAGCTACTCTGCTCTGTGTGTGTGTGTGTTGGGAAGGGGTGCCTGTTTACTGTGTGTATAAAAAATATTCACACTTTGGGACTGGAGGGAGCAAGCAGGCTAGCTTTCAAGGTTTTCTGTTAGATTTTCCCTTTATCCCCCACCATCTATCATTGTAAAGGAGACATATATAACTGCCACACTTTGTATATCGAGGGGAGCTGCCTGCTTTTTCCCTTTGCTGAGATAATGACACTGAGGGTTGTTGACTGCTGTTATCTCTGATGACAGCCTTATCTGCATGGCTCTGATTCTAGCTTACAGAGTCAGAGATATACAGTACTTATGAAACTGACCAGTGCTCCAATTATGTCTGGGCACAAAACAATTCTTCAGCAGTTTGAAAAGCAAATATTTATGTGTATTTTTATTTATTTTTTTTTACAAATGTGCTATTCATTGTTCTTTTAATGCAAAAATGAAAAAGGAGATTCTGGGGTAAAAAGCAGCAAGTGGCTCAACCAAGGCTGAGTAAAAGGAAAACACCACCCAGCCCTCGGAAAACCGACTCCAAAGAGAGAGAAAGGAAAGGAAAATGTGCCAACCAATTGTTGAGTGGTGTTGGTGTAAATCTTGGTTTCCTCTGTAGCGTGAGCACCCCATCATTAAAGTAATTGGGAGTCATTTGCACAACAGCATTAGCCCTTGTGAGCTGTACCACAAAAGAATCCAGTAGTTTAGTTTAGTTTAATCTAAACACCATGATCTTCGCTGAATTGGCTAATGATTGCACAGTGCCATGAAGATGTAAAGTGCTATAATAACAGCAGTACTTTGCAATTTTATGCCTCTTTTCTCCTAAGGATCTGTAAGCAAATTCCAAACATATATGAATTTAGCCTCAGAATACTTCTGTGAGGTAAGGAAATATTCTCCTTGTTTTACGGATGCAGAACCTCAGATCCAGAGAGACTGTTGCTTGGCCAGGGTCACACAGAGAATCCACATCTCCAGACTTGCAGCCCAGTGCCTTAATCACAATATCCACCCAGTCACCCATATATAAATGCTATGTTTTATCATCATTCGCTTTAAGGTGCAACTGCACCCATTTTCCTCAACACAGATTTCTCCAAATTCCACTCACTACTCGGCATGAATGAGCAGCCATGTAATTCAGTTTAAAAATCTATGTTAAGAGAACTTCAGTTAAGGATGCAGAGTTAATCACTCAAAAAGCGATGCAAAAGTTAAGACTGCATGTGGAATCTTCGCTCTGTTCAGTGGACATGCATTATTATCTTTAATCACATTCTATTTCTCAAATACAATATATTATCAGTTTTTCTACAACCTACCACATCTTGTATTATATATTTCATTCTTGTATGCTTAGACCAATTTCATTGACATATGGTCCAGTATATCTGTATTGACTTAGCTCTTTTATATGATAAATTCTTTTCAATCTAAGCTTGCATTAGGTACAGCTCAGGGATAAGGCAATTAACTACAAAGAAAGCTTTATTGAAAACATAGGTAGTCTATATATGCCAGCAAATTTTCCCAATTAATGTGTGTTTTGATTAGAGCTAGTCAAAAAATGCTACTTTTTTCACTATTTTTTCCAGAAATATTTGGATGTTTTAGTTTTTCAATGAAAAAAACTAAATCAAAACCAGCATTTTTTTCAATTTTCAAAAAATTACTTTTAGTTAAAAAATGGTTTTCAAAAACTAAAATTTTAATGAAAATAGAAAATTTCTATTAATTCTGGGGAATTTTTTCTTTTGTAAAAAACAAAAACAAAAAAGGGATAAGTGAAAATTTTCTATGAAAATATTTGTTTTGCTTGAAAAAAAAGTTTTATTAACAAATTTCTCCCAGCTCCAGCTATGAAGTAACTGTGTGGTGTGCTGTATAATCATGGCTTACTGTTTGCTTTTTGTATCAAGGACGTTTGGACTCTCTTGTGTGACATACCCAGAGTAGTATTCAGTTACTACAAATGTTCTTCCAAGACTGCAGAATATTATTGGGAAAACATTAAGTTCAATAAAGGATGGTATACTAATTCAAGCACACAAGAGGGCAAAATTAAGGTTGTATGTGTAACTTTCTCATGGTAGAAAGTTACGAGTATCTGAAAACAGGGTTAGAATGGAAACTGTTATGCAACCTTTGTTGTAATAATAACATTTCTGTACACCTTTCATCCACAGTTCTCAAGCGTGTTACAAATGTTAATGCCTCACAGATTCCCTGCGAGATATCATCATACCCCATTTTACCGATGGGGAAACTGATGCACGGAGAAATAAAAGGACTTGTGCAAGGTCACACAGTAAGTCAGGGAAAAACTGGGCATAGAACTCAGGAGTTGTGGTTCCCAAGCCTCTGTAATGAACAAAATTCCCTTTCAAAGTCAGCCCAAGAACTGAAGGGTCGGATCCATTGACTCTAAGGAGTTACTCCAGTTCACACCAGCTGAGGACCTAGCCCCGGGTGACTTGACTGCTGGTCTCTTGCTGCAGTCACTCGACATACCACTTCCCGAAAACAACACAGCTTTTAATGAGGAGTGACACTTGAGTGGAAGTAGCTACCTTGCTGAAGACTGAACTTATTTGTGACACAGGCCCTAAGAACCCCAGGACCAAAGCGCGGAAACCAGTTATAAAATTTCATTTTAGCAAACAGAGCAATTCTATTGTTTAATACATTAACAAAATATTCCACCTTTAAGCAATACTGTATGTGATCGCTGTTCCACCAATACGGCTCCAGGATGGAAACTTTTCCCTTAATCTCCAACTCGTGGTGCCTCCCGGGTCCAGCGTGTGCCCTTGTTGACCACAAATGAGGTCACTTTTCGGCACAATAGCTCAGAAATTCCGATTGTAATTAAAACCATTCTCGTTGAATACACTTCATAGTTTCTTCACGATGGGGAACGCTGCTTTCTCACGTCAATGTCCTTCCCAGAGCTGCCACCTGCAAAACCGGGGACACTGTCACCTTAAAGGGTCTAGAGATCAGGGGAGCAGCACATAAGAGCCTGTTCCATTTTGAGCAGTGGAAACAGGAAATGTACAAGCAGAGTGAAGTCAGTATCCCTCTATATGTTTAAATTTTTCATTCTAAGGGAGGGAGATCTAGAAATAAAGCATGCCAAGGCACTATTCCTGGGATTATAGAGGGGAAATTTAAAAAACACAGCAAGCTGGGGGAATTGAGGTGTGACTGACAGAAGTAGCTACTGAAAAGGTCTTGTTCTTAAGAGAGGCAGTGTGGTTCAGCAGTTAGCAGAGGAGACTGCAGGGTTTGGCTAATCATCTGTTCTTACCATGGATGGTAAGGCCCAAAAGATTGTGGGTAGAGAGTGAGGAAGAGAGAGTCCTGCCAGGTTCCCAGCAGTGTGAACAAGCACAAGTTCTGTTCACCAACCTTCTGTGAGCCTTGGCTAAGGCTCCATGATCACTTCTAGCCTTGCACCCAAGGCTTATCTTTGGGTGGGCTTATGGTTCAGCATGGATGTTATCTCCAGCTCTGGTCAGGGCTGTTGGTTCTATTCCCAGCTCTGTCACTGATTCAGTGTCTGACCTTCAGTAAAGTACTTAACCCGTGTGCGCCTCTCTTTTCCCACATAAAATGGTGCTAAAAATCCTAACCCACTTCACTGGTTTAGCTCAGTGAGATTTGTAAGGTGCTTTCAGGTCTTCAGATGGGAGGCTCTGCAGAAGTGCATAAGATTATTAATAAAATACCCTGGGCCAAATTCCATTCTGTTTCACCAGCATAAATCCACTGAGTTCACTAAAGTTACTCCAGATTTGCCCCAGTGTAATTGAGAGCACTGAGATGTAAAAGTCAGGATAGCCAATAACTGCGTTAAATAGATTTCTAAGAGGACTGAAGCAGATGTTCGTGGGAGAGGAAGGTGCTGTCTGGCTCAAGGGAGATGCAGCAGCTATAATAGCATCCCCGCCAAGGGGGACCTGGACAGACCCAAATACTGTGTTAGCCATATTGAGAGCCTAGTTTTTAACCTTTTTTTGGTTACATGAGGTGACGGGGACACGCACACACACAATCTCTGCAGCCAAATGGCTTCAGATAGGCTGCCAGCTGCTCATGTGTTGTAGGAAAAAGCAACCCTCCTCTGAAATGTAGTTTCCATTTAAGTTTAGGATGACTCCTAGCCTCGGTGTGTCGGTGTTTATCTGTACTGAGTGTGAATGGGAATTGGAAAAGGGAAAAGAGAGAGTGGCTGCTTTTTAAAAAGCTAATTTAAAAGCAGACGCTGTCTTCTGTAAAGATGATTCTGATTGTCCAGAGCTCTTTTAAAGGGACAAGGTTAAATGCATTTGTATTGAGAACATGGAATTAGACACACACACAAAATGAACAACATCTTTATTTCATACTTAAATGGCCAAGAGTGTAAGTCAGTCTGTTCCTGATTGTTTGGGAACACTGAGGGATTTTCTGTGTTGTTTTTAGTTTCATAAAGCTCTTTATCTCCCTCTTTGGTATATTAGCTACAGTATTTCTAAATTGCTACAAACTTTCTTCTGTCCAGTATCCTAGTGTTGCCTGCAAATGGCATTGTCAAATGGAAATTACAGGTAAAATACATCAGACTGTATTCCAAAGTTCTGATTTTATGACACAAAACTGACTTGTATGGAAGTGAACATATCAAAACATTGATATTTAAGGAATTGGTTCTTACTGTGTATAATGCCTGTTATTGTAGAATTTGACATGTGTGTCATATAGGCATTTACGAGATACAATGGGGCAAAATCCCGGCTACTGGGAGATTAGCTACTGATTTCACTGACAGGGGCAGCTCCAGGCCCCAGCACGGCAAGTGCGTGCTTGGGGCGGGAAGCCGCAGGGGGCGCTCTGCCGGTGCCGTGAGGGCGGCAGGCAGGATGCCTTCGGCGGCTTGCCTGTGGAGGGTCCGCTGGTCCCACGAAGGACGGTCCTCTGAAGCCGCGGGACCAGCGGACCTTCCACAGGCGAGCCGCTGAAGGCAGCCTGCCTGCCATGCTTGGGGCGGCAAAATGCTTAGAGCCGCCCCTGTTCACTGGGGCCATGGTCCCTATCCAAAGAAAGTAACATTTTAAAGTGCAGATCCTGCCTCTATCCACAGAAGGTCCAATAAGCAGCAGCAGGGAGAGGTGGTGGTTCTGTTACATAGGTACTCAGGATATGGGGAGGCCACAGAGAGGATCTGGACCCCCTGAGTGTTGTAGAGCTGTGTTCTCTGGGACTCTGTGTGTCTGTGTAGAGGAAAGGTTGGGGAAGGGACATGGCCCAATGTGTCTGTGATTCTACAGATCCTGTGGCTGAACACTCTCCCATCCATGAATGGGGGGACGATACAGAAGCAAGGAATCTACTACAACCCTGAGACCTGAATTCTCTGTATCTCCTGTTCATCCTTTTGGTCCAGGATTATTCTTGCCAACTCTCCCAGTGTTATTGCCTGTCTCAAGATGTTTGCTATTCTTTGAAAAGCCCCAGCTCTTGGAGTCAAGGGACTAGGTAAGAATTTCAGCTTTCATTTTTTAAAAGGAAGTTTCTAGCCTTCATGATTATGAAGCAAAGTTTGAAAACATGACCAGCGTGCAGCCCACAGGTGTCAAACCAGAACAAAAAAAGCCCCCACATTTATTGTTGGTTTTTTAAATAATGAATTTTAAGCTAGTCAAGTAATTTTGGTGGAGCCTAACTCATGATTGTGTAACTCTTCAGGTTGGCAGTGTTGCAAGTTCAAGTGAGAATTTGTGATGATCACTGAAGTTAGTTGTGGGGTTCTTCCTATTAAGGCTCACAGAGCTTAAATTTAACAAAAAATTTTTTTTATCTTGGTAGAAGACAGTCACCAAGCCTGTTGTCTGCAGTACGCTAATGTCCCTGCAGTCAAGAGACCCACCTTCCAAGTGGAGGATTCCCTTTGGTCTGTGCAGTCACACTCACATCCAGCAATGATAGCTACTGTATACATTCTTCCCTTGTTATCAACAAGCCAATTGTCTGGGTTTGTGAGGGTTCTGGATATGGACACTGCAGGTCTCCATTCTCAGTCCTTGTTTTGCAATCGTAGTTCTCCTCATCCATCTTTAGAGGCACTTGCTTAAATTTTCTTTATAGGGCCCTTAGCACCAATGGTCAGAAAGGGTCCTGGAGGTCTGTATGAATTAAGGCTTTGGAGAATTCTTTAATGGTCAGTATCCCTCCACCTGAAGGTCTTCCTTCTGTAAGGCTTGGCGTCTGCTCCCAACTGTTTGGGGATGATCTCTAGTCCCTTTGTGTCCAGTTCCTTCAGGAGCAGTAGGGTTGCATTCAAGATGTCCTCCTTCCTTCTGCTACCAGCCATGTTCCTTGGGGAGAAAGAGGAAATTTCCTCTAACAGAAGGGGCTTCACGCCAAATTGCATTTGAATTTTGTTTATTTTCTTCAGGCTGATTTTAAAGGTTCTCCATTGTGGATTCAGTGGCACGGAGTTCAGTAGACACTGGGAAGCCATTGTCGATATTCCACTTAGCTGGCAGTGCAGTGGCTGCCGCCTTCTCTACCAGGACCTCTGACAGTTGCTCTGTGAAGTCAATGTTCAAAGCCTCATCACTGAAGCTATCAGTGGATTCCTTCCTTGCATTTACACTTTTCTTTTGCCTGCATTGTCTGTCGCAATGGTTGTACATAAGGCAGACTCGGCTCTTTGGCCTAAATGCTGAACATTGTCTCAAAAAGGGTAGGGCCTAGAGAGAGAGTTATTGTTGGATTCTCAGCACAGATGGGTTCTATTTTCTACCTATCTGCAAAACCCTCAGTGTTCTACAGCATAATCAAGGAAGGAGAACACACTGTGAAACATCCTTGAGTGTTCTACAGCATGAGATTAAAATGCAGTAGCAATAAATAATGAGGATTCTTTTTGTCTGCCTTCTTGTTTCTGAGCCTTTAGGAGGTACTTGGTTGTCAAGCTCTTCTCCACACCCATGAGGTTTAGAAACTCACTTTAAAAAATAAATGAAATCTGAAATTCTCACCTAATCACTTGCCTTCAAGGGCTGAGGCTTTAAGAAAAATACATCATATCATGAGATTCGTGATTAAAATTGCAAGAAGTGGCGAGACTGCAATATTGCCATAAAGTGTGGAGCTGCAGCAATTATAACTTAGGTATGGGGAAGGTGGCATTTGTCTGCAAATACGATTATTCAGTAGAGGTGCGTAAATACTGCAAAAATCATTCCCTGAATATTAGTTTAATTTTTAAACAAATCTGCTTTAGCCACATTCTTGTCCCTTTTTGTATTTGCTTTCTGAAAACATCTGCGCCATTGCTTTTCATTGGCATTAATGGTCATAGCAAGTAAATTTTAAATTTACGAGCATTCATCCCCAAAATCTGAGGATGAGTTCTGCCCATCTAACTGGGGAACAGAAACAATACCATGTTCTTTGTGGCCCATTCACAACTGAGCAATACAACAAGAACTGCAAGCCACAGTGTTCATGAAATTAACAAATAATGTAACTAAATAAATCTCAAGCAATCACAACTTGCTCACAGATATTCCACAAACCTAAAAGGTGGTCAGAACGGTTGGACACATTATTTACCTATTATTCAATCAGCTCTGGTGCTTATCCACCAAGATTAACAGTCTTGCTAGTTTCTGATTTTCATATGTTACTCCAGGCTACTAGCTTCTTTCTCTAATAGACTTGTGTGTCCAACAGATGGACCAGCTCATGAAGTTTGATCTTGATTTGAACCCAGATTGGAACATCCTCACTGTATGAAGGTGGTGTTTTGGGGATTTGCATTCAGTCCACTATGAAGAAAAGCCTAGGTTATTAAGTCCTGATGCAGAGCCATTCTTCCCCCAAAGAGCAGCCAGAAGGACCTGTCACAGGACTTGAAGTACTAAACTAGGTTACATGTATATAGGGTGACCAGAGAGCAAGTGTGAAGAATCAGGACGGGGGTGGAGGGGTAATAGGAGCCTATATAAGAAAAAGACCCCAAAATCAGGACTGTCCCTATAAAATCAGGACATCCGGTCACCCAACATGTATAGTATGGTAGTCCTAAAGAGTTTAACTCTTGTATCTGATGCTAATTGAATGGCTCAGGGGGTGAGTAAATGCAATACCTACCTTAGAACGCTAGAGGGAGTGCAGGGGAGAAGACAGAGCACAATAACAAGGTGGTAGAGGGACTACATTTTTGTGAGTGCTTGAAAGGACTCTAGTTTATTCCCGCTGCTTGCTTCAGTCACAACACTTATTGCAGGTTTGTCTGAGGCTCTGGGGAATTCAGGTGTTGTGCTTAAAGAGATTTCGAGAATGGATATTATGAAAAAATCTATGGGCTAAGATCTGCTCATGCCCAAATTTCAGATGAGTGGGGCCTCACTCCTAATTATTTTTTGCCTTTCCCAGAAACTAGATACCTCTCAGGGAGTGAAGCCGTTTCCCTGGTTCATTGCAGTTCTTGAGCCCTGGAAGGTTCTCTGAGACCTTTGGTTTCATGCCCTACAATCACATCCAAGACAGCAGCACGCGAGGTTTCCATTCTAACCATATGCCTCGCTGTGAGTCACTGATTACATGAGAACTGTTGCTTTATTATTATTATTATTTAATATTTATATTGCAATAGTGCCTACAGGCTAACCGGGCGAGGGCCCATTGTGCCAGATGCTGTGCAAGCAGATGACAACTCCCTGCCCCACAGATCACCTTGGAACTTGTTTGTTTCCATAGTGCAGGACTGCGCCCTGGGAAAAGCATGGAAGGCATATTAAGATTGCCATCCTGCAAGGACTGTTCTGAGGGAACCCTCAGATGCATAGAGACCTCCAGAACCTTTGTATAAATAATTCCTTTCCTACTGGACATATTCCAGCCCTCCTAGGTTCCTCTGGAATCCCCCACTTCGGAGACTCCATCCTGGAATCCCATCTGGTTTTCTATTTATCTCAGAGTGTGATGAAGAGTCACTCTCAGGAACAACTTAAGTTCTAGGATTGGACATTCTTTTGCCCTTCTGATATGGGAACTGCTTCAGTACCAACCCCGCCTGTCACTCTATGCCGTATTACAGTATCTCATCTTACTGAATTTAATTAACCCATGGAACAAGACACACGATCACATTGTGTACCGTGCATCAAAATCCACAGTCAGGGATTGCCTGTATCCATTTTCCACTCTGATACGAGCATTCCTCAGAGCGGTAAGAGATGAGTCCCTACAAGTGAGTAAAGAATCATTTCACACTCTAGGTGCCGGATGCACAGGGCAGCCCAGTGCACTGCATTCCTAGTCCATGCTGTGCCCTGCTCTTTGCTCGAACACAGGCAACAGTCTAACCCCACTTTATGCCAATATGTTTTAGCTTATCTATCCTCTTGTTTTAAAGAAATGCTGTCCAGGTAAAAATCATGTGTGAAGCAGGGAGCATGGTTGGGTGAATAGGGAATTAGCAAACCTGGAATCTATTCTCATCACTACCACTGCCACCAGACCCAAGCACCCCTGAATCTTGAGAAACTTTAGATCTTTCTCCAAACTTCTTCCGGATGCCACTTTTATTTGGGGGGAGTCTTTTTCCTCTTCAAACTATAAAATTAAGGTCTAAATTCACTTTCACAGTGTCACTTGTTAATTATTTACATGGTGGTGGCACCCAAAGGCTCCATTGTGCTGGATGCTGTCCAAACACAAAGGAAGGCATGGCCTTTATCCCCGGAGCTTCTAAGGCTCCATCCTGTAAAGACTGACACACGCTTAACTTTAAGCACCTGTATGAGTCTTTGCAGGATCAGGGTCTAGATTAGCGCCCCCAGGATGATGATTGTCTTCTGGATTCTAAAGTGAAGGATGGGAGAAAATATTGTTTGTCCTGAGTAGGGATAATAATGTAATGAATGATTCAGTCAATGTTACATCTTGTTTTGTGTATAGTCACAGAATGTGCATGAGCAGATTGGGATTTCCTCTGGTTTATTTATTTGAATGCTCTCAATTAATGTTTTGGTTTTTTTAAACTCCATAGCTAGATCTTGGACAGTTCATTGTGAGCGTTCAGTACACAATAGTCAACATTCAACCTTTGCTGGTTGGTTGTTGTTAATGCTAATGTTGTTAACTCAGCATCAGATGAGTCACGTGATATTGTTTGTGTTCCCTAATTGGATGAGTGGAACTCTTCTAGTCAGGAGGAGAGTTTGAAGAAGCCATGGGGCTTTGAAGCTCTTGGAGAGAGGAAGCAGATATGCAGGATTATGGAATTTAGAAAGTGTTAGACCTTTTCCTGTCCAAGCCTCACTGGCTTCTCTGAAACATCCTTCTTTAAAAAAAAATCAGGCTATGTAAGATGTATTGTGTAGGCCAAGGGGCAAACTTTTTAGCCTGAGAGAGACATCTGGGTATGGAAATTGTATGGCAGGCCATGAATGCTCACAAAATTGGGGGTTGGGGCATGGGAGGGGATGAGGGCTCTGGGGTGGAGCTGGAGATGAGGTGTTTGGGGTGCAGGAGGGTGCTCCAGGCTGGGACCAATGGGTTTGGAAGGTGGGAGGGGGATCAGGGCTGGGGCAGGGGGTTGGGGCGTGGGAGGAGGTCACAGGTGCAGGCTCCGGGCAGCACTTACCTCAAGCAGCTACCAGAAGCAGCGGCATGTCTCCCCTCCTGTGGAGGTGTGTCCAGGCAGCTCTGCACGCCGCCCCATCCGCAGGCGCCACCTCATCCGCAGGCGCCACCCCTGCAGCTCCCATTGGCCGCGGTTCCCAGCTAATGGGAGCTGCGGGGGTGGTGCTTGGGGTGGGGGCAGCGTGCAGAGCCCTCTGGCTGCCCCTACATTGGAGCCAGAATGGGGACATGCTGCTGCTTCCGGGAGCCATGTGGTGCCACAACATGTGCGGACAGGGCAAGCTGGAGCACTGGAGCAGGGCAAGCCCTGACCCCGTTCCCCTGCGAGAGCTCAATGGCCGGATGCGGCCCGTGGGCCTTTATTTTCCTACCCCTGGTCTAGGCACAGAGTTTACATTGAATTTTCTCCCAGCACATTCAGGTAAAAGCCAAGTCTGACTCCTCCATGTGCCTGGCCTCTGCTGAGGGGTTTAAGGAACCCTGTTTCGCTGCTGTGCCAAGCAGTGTCATATCCTACATATAATATACTAGCTCCACTGTGAATACTAGAGCGTGCAAGCTTACCTGTGATACAGCTTATGAGTGATCACAGAAGGGATGCAGGAACCAATGAAGCAAGTTCATTTCCAGCGTGAAAGCCATGAGCCAGGTCAAGAAGGGGAGAGCATTGACTAACACTGGGGAGTCAGGAAAGTGGAGTTCTGTCCTCAGCTCTGCCTGACTTACAATAATATCTGACCTTGGGCAAGTCACTCTTCTTGGCAGGTACTGTCATTTTCTTCATCTGTAATATGGGGATAATACGTGTGCATAATCCTGACTCTTGATAATACGTGTGCATAATTCTGACTCTTGATTCTGTTGCACTCTGAACATTGGAGGGCCTGGCAGGAACTGGGGGAAGCCTATTTCTGCCCTCTTGGGCTTATGTTTCCCAGCGGAGAGAGAACAGCCCACACTGGCACTGACCAACAGCGTTTAAGGGATTTGAAAGGGAAGACTTTGCATGCTGGCTTTGGCGAGGAACTTGTGTTCCGTGCTCCCACACGTCTCAGAAGAAAGCGGGGAGACAGCATGGATTCAGAGATCAGGGGACCCATGTGACACCAGGAAGGAGGGAGTCCTGGTGCAGTGGGATCCCTGATGCTGTGAATAGCTGGGCATGGCTGCCGCGACCTCCCACTCCCATCCATGTGCCCACCCCCTCTTCGCTTTGAAGCGACTACATTTTATGCGGAGCCTTTTCTATGGTGCTTGTTTGTAGAAGGTCCCTAAATTAAGAAATGCAAATGTAGTCATAACCTATTCCTTTCCAAAGGCAACTTGCCTCACTTGCTAATTCCCCACGTGGCTCCATAAAGACCCCCTCGCAAACACCTGCAGCTCCCCCTCCCCCCCCTTTGGGGGGTTTATTGAAAATCTTTTTTTCCCCGGTGCGGCAAAACTCGCTTTGCTCTTTTGCCTCCTTTTCTTTCCCCTTTTCACAGAATAAATACAGCTGATCCATCTCCAGGCCCTGCACACGTGCCAGAAGAATAAATCGCACGCCTCATCCCCCCCTTTAATTCTTTCCCCTGCTACTGTGTTTGCTTATTCTCACTGCAGCTGGAGGGCTGGTAGCAGGAGAGAGTTGACCTATTGCTGCCTTGTTTAGCAGTGGCCCTGCAAAGCCATTCCTCACCTTCCTCCCCTCCACCTCCCCCCCACCCCGCAACCCCAAAAGAGACTTTGAAATCAACTGTTGTAGCCCTTGCTGGCTTTTTTTTTTTAAGCGTTTGCCTTTGTTGCCAGTGCAAACAAACACACACACAGAGGAAACAGGAGGGGAGCACAGCCCCTGAAATATTGCACTGTCCAAAGCCCACGGGTTAAAACAAACATCAACACTGCGTCAAATAGTTTGCCCGTAAGAGTCTTTTGTTATGAAGATAAGCTTGTTATCTCTTTCATTCAGATTTTAATCTGACAGGTCATTTGCATACTGCCAGCTGACTTCAGGGTGTGCATTAGATCCACTTTGCATTTAAATCCCCTGTCACTCAGCAAAATTAAAAAAAAAAAAAACGAGGGGGGATGTTAAGGGGAAAAAGTAAAGAACCACTTTCTGTTCCTACATATTATGGCCATTACTTTTTTGTTGTAACTGATGAAAGGAAATGTCTTTCCAGCTCTTGGGTGTCTGTTGACTGTCCTTATAACATGAAGACTCACATGGAGTTAGTTGCATGTCCAAGTTGAAACTCAATTTGATTAGAGAGTATGCTGGCCCTCTATGCCTGAAACGTCCTCCTGGATCCTGTTTCTCATTCAAATCCCTCTTCAAGCCCCACTCATTTAGTCTCTTCTCCCCCAAACCAACCCTCCGACTCCAAATCCCACGCCCACTTAAGGCTTGATCATGACCCACTTCCGTTCAAAACGCCCATTGTTATGAACGGTGCAAGATCAAGCCTTCAGCAACATGAAATAAGAAACAACGGATGGGTGATGTGATGGGTGCACTGCAAAAACATGTAGCCTCATTACCTGCTACTGTGTAAACATACCCTACTCTCTCCCTTGTCTGATATGGCCTTTCCACATGTCCCATCATGTCTTATCTAGCTAGAGCCTGATCTTGCAATCCTTTCTTTCATGAGTCACCTTAGGCTTTAACCCTCTGTGTCTTTCCATTGAGGTTAATAGGACGGGACTAGATATTAGAGTAAAGGTTGAGGGTTCCTAAACTATAAGCTCTCCAAGGGCAGGGGCTGTGGGTCAACTCTTGTTCTCAGTTAGACCAGTGTAACTCCAGAGTAGCTGCATGGACTTACACTTCTGTAACGGGGAGCAGAAGGTGGCTCGCATGTCTTTTATGCCCATATAGCACCATGCAAACCTATGGCACTGTATAAATAACAGCAATGAAATAGTTATTAAAATCAGCAGCTACTGTGGTCCATGGATCCTGTTGGTGTTACTGGACTACAGTCTGAAACCTGCTCTTTCCCACAGGGAGTACAATGCATGGTAAATGCTGATGGCCCATCCATCGTTGATGGTACAGTAGGGTCCCATTTCAATGCAGCTGATGTATCAGCACAGGAGCACTGTTAATTGTCTCACTGTGATTCTCTGTGTCCCATCCCCTTAAGGGACCGTGCTGTGTCCCCCTATGCTGGGTAAAGAGCAGAACTGTAAGATGTTTGTTTTCTTCATCCCAAAAGGGGTTACGGGGTGGAGCTAGTGGAATGAGGTCTCCTAGAGGATAGCACTGAATAGAGCTGAATGAAGACTAAAGAGCAAATAATTGGACAGGTTTCATTTCTTCTTTTGTTCACAGCCTGTGATTTTCACAAATATATTCATTATTGAAGTTGTTCACCAAATGTCTCTAAATAATCCTGGCTATTTATTGTGATTATGAAATCTAACTCTGTGCTGGCAACTTTGGCTTCGGTGCATTCCCAGCGCAGGTAGATACTTGCACTGGGTCTGCTTGAGCTAGCATGCAAAAAAATAGCAGTCTGGACATTGCAGCCTGGGCGGTAGTTAAACGTCCGAGCTCAGGTGGCTCCCCAAGCCACTACAACATCCACGCTGCTTGTTTTTAGCACGCTCACTCACCTGGCGCTAGCGCAAGTCTGTCTATCTACACATCCCAGCTGCACTGTAGACATACCCACTGTTGCGAATGCTCACAAGTAGTTGCTGAAGTATTCATTATAATACATCTATTAAGAATGTATTTATTGTAGGGCTACTGAACATTCCATCAGAAATCACAGTACATAGGATAGATAATATAATGTCATGATATCAGCGAGTTTGCCTTCCAATGGACGTTGGCATCATGTGTTCTGTAACAGTGAACAGGGACAGGCCTATTGAGATGTCCAGTATGTTTTAGTGTTCTGCTGCTCAGAATAGCACTCCAGTGCACTTTCAGCTACTTACTATCCATTGGAACTGTTAGTGTTATCACAAGGGCAGAATAATGTGGCACGGCACAGAACAGAGTCCAGTGTTAGTTGGCAGAGTGAGAGAAGCAAGCATGTGACTTCCTGATGTTCACTTACAAAGAGGGAGTGAAATAATTGCCAAAAGCAGTAATCATTGGCCAATCACTGCGGGTATAACTGAACTCCCAATTCGGAGCCAGATGAGTAGAGTCTAGCGGGATTGTATTTCCTGCACAAACCAGCTAGACCCATCTCTTTAGGGGTGAAGAGATCTGGCTTTTTGGGAAGGACTTATCTCCAACTTCTGGGTTTTTTGGACTGGGATGAACTGAAAGGAAAGTTTAGTGAGGCTTAGATGCAAGTAGGGAAATTCAGGCTGGTTTTTCTTCCCCTCCCCCCCCTCCAGTTTTTCACTCATGCCCGAAGACAGACAACATTTAATGCTGGATTAAGTAAGGGCAATGAATGCAAAATGAGAGCTTTTCAAAATCCTTTTTGGTTTCAGGCCAGTTCTTTCTCTGTATCCCTGTTCTCTAGCATCATTCTTTCAGCCAAGTGAGCAAATCAATGGCTAGCTTTATTGCCAACATTTTTCCTAGTTGTTTCCTGCATCATTAATGGGGATACACATGTACTGGTTATCCATGCTTCGTTACCACCTTTGCTAGCTACTCACTGTATAAGTTACTTATATGGCCCCCATTACCATACTATCTGAGCACCTCACAATCTTTAATGTATTTATCCCCATTTTACAGATGGGGAAGTCAGAGGCTAAGCGATTGGCCCAAGATCACTCAGGAAAGTGGATGCAAAACAGGGACTTGAACCTGTGTCTCAGGCTAGTGCCCTCATTATTGGACCATCCTTTCTCTCGCTTGCCTTGTAGGATTATGAGTAGGTCAGTTGACCATCTTGTTGCCTCAGTTAGACTCCACTGGGAAACGAGGTCAGAAGCAGGACTTTCTCTGTAACACAGATGCCACATTGAACTAAGTATTCTCTTGAAAATAGATTTCAAATCCCTTCCACTCAACATTGCTCATGACATTGAGGGAAATGATACAGCCTGGGTTAATGGAAGGTCCCTCTGCACAGCGCTGCCTGTGCACCTTAATTATGCCCAGCAATACACTATGCTATTCCATTCTTGATCTGTGGCACCACCATTGCTCTTCCAAGAAACCCTCTGCCCACATTTGCAGGACCCAGTGGCAGCAGTCCAGGACCCTTCCACAGCTGTGCAAGAGTAAACAATGTTCTGCCTTCATTGTGCCCTGATATTGCAGTCCTGAGGCTTTCTTGACCAAAACATACAGTGACAGCCCTGGCTGAGCCCCCAGCCCCTCACCTGCCCCACCCCGTCCCCAGCAGCTGTCACCAGACTGTTGTTATCAGACCCAATCTTTGGATCCCATTTGGTTTCCAGCCAGCTAGGTCTGTGTGGAGTCCAGTCACTGTCTCTAATCTGGGTTTCTAGGGCACACACCCAGGGTACAGACTTCCTATCTGGCCTCCTTCTTTGGGATGTGGGACCCCACAGTTCAACTGCCCTGGGCCGTGAGATCAGAGCTGAACCTCACCAGCCTTTTCAGTAGCGTATGCATCTTCTCCTAGAGTTCACCACCACCATGGGGACTCTGGATTGTAGTTTAACTCTTCAAAGCAAGGATCATTCACAGACTTTGCAAAGGAACTTCTTAAACACACATGCACACTTTACTTATAGACAACACAAGAGAGTTACAGATCTAGCAAAACAACAAACTCCTATAGGCAATCCTCCTCTGTCTGCTTTTGCCTTCTGTTATAAGTCTGGTTCAGGTCATTAAGGGACCTGAACCTAGGGTGACCAGACAGAAAATGTGAAAAATCGGGATGGGGTTGGGGGAAATAGGAGCCTACATAAGAGAGAGCCCCCAAAATCAGGACTGTCTCTATAAAATCGGGACATCTGGTCACCCTACCTGAACTTCCTGCCTTCACTTCTCCTGCTGAGTCTTCTGGGTCTGGCAATGAAATGGCTGCCTGTGCTTAGCATGTCATGTTTATAAGCAGTCTGCAACACCTTTTCTTTGTTCCTGTCCTTCCGCTGGAATTTTCCATGCTGCAGCCCCAGAGTTGCTGGCAGAGTCATTAAAAGTCAGTGACTCTGCCTATAGCAACCCCATTGTTCTAGCGGGGTAGAGCTATTCAGTACTGATGACTCTTTGATGGCCCTGTTTCAGTTCCCCAGACACAGCCTGTTTTCTGCTACAAAACGGAAGTTCTAATCCATACTGAAGGTTACAATCATAAACGCTATTCATAAAACAAAGAGGAATTAATAACTGGACATAGACATATTCCCCGAATTGTCGTACACAACAGCAGCACCAGACTTTGCAATGGTTTTATGCCATGGACTAGGGATCTGTGACTCACTATTCTCATTTTTTTTGCTTGTTAACCCAAACCAGTGATCCTGGAGTAAGCTAGCAGGTCACTGGTTTGAAAGAGAAGGTTGACATTAAATGCAAAGTGGAAAGCAAGGAACTGTAGTGAACATGCTTTTGGAGGAGCCATTCACAGGAAAATATAGTGTATAATTCATGGGAATAAAAAGTGTTAGCCTACATCTTTTGAAAAATAATGTAGTCATATAAGCTGCTTTCCAGTCATTAATGCCCCCCAGGCCTTGGGAACGTGTTGCAGTGACCAGCCATTAATAGACACTGGGTGGCATCAGGACTCTTTTTGAATGCATAGATGATGTCCATACTGATGTGAGCACAGCTCTGGGCATCATTCATTAGTGGACCACAAAGGTTTCAGGAACTTTAGTTGTAACATTAAGTTGATGGTATTCTCTGTGTTCTCGCTGTGAATCCTGCCAAGCTTTGTAAGTGTGTTGGAGGGATAGAGGGAAAGGGAAGGGTGAGGTGCACCCATTCTGTTATGGCACATTACAGCCATAACATTGTTGCATGGTGCACAGCAGTATTCCATGAGGTGGTTTTGCTTTGGCACAACTGCAAGCACAAGCCATTTGTGGATGCGAGTGAGATTAAGTGCTTGGTATAGTCTTCTGCACTGAATAGTCTCAAGCCTCCTGCACGTTGGTGTCCTTATTCGCTGTGGGCATGGCAGAAAGGGGAGAGGGTTGGCGGAGAATGGGCATGTCTGAGAAGGCGTGGCCCTAAGTGTGCTCCTCCTCAGGTCAATGAGGCACTCAGCTGTGCTTTCTTCCTTCCCCCATCTCCCCAGGCCTCATTCTTGCTACTAGGCAGGAGGAGCTTGGTGACTAGCCAGCAGCAATATTAGGGTCTTCTGCACCTCCTGCCATGCTCGTTTCTTTATACCTTATGTTATACCTTTAACACTATGCACCTATGCTGGGTGGGCATGAACCTTTCCTGCTCACAACAACAACATTGGATACTTCCACTTTATAGGAGCTAGACTCTACTATATGAACCTATGATCCTAGGGATACAGTCCCTGGAGAGAAAGTGGACTGGTTCCAGTTTTGTATGGCAGCAATACAATCTTATTGGTGATTTCAAGATTGGTTATTGTTTAATTGAGCAATTCAATAAGTTTTCCTACGCCTTAAATTATAAGATTTCTGCTGCAATACAAAGACAGGCAGCAGGCAAATTCCAAAATGCTTGATTCATGACCCACAGAATGTTGCTTCAGAGTAAGAAAATGTCAGAATGTTAAATCCTATAATTACAATGTGCCTGATACAATACAGAAAATAGGAGCTATGGAAAAGATTGCAGCTCTGCTTTGAGAGTCCCAAGACCATGCTAATGTGAATTGAGCATTAGCCAGCTAGTAACTTCCAACATTTGAGAAACAAAGACAAATAACTGTGACTCCAAGACAAAACTCCACTATACTATATCTGGAAAGTTTTCGCTCTCATCTACATACTGAATCTGCCTAGTTATACAAGTATGAACATTTTGGATCAAATATTCTCCTAGGCATAAAGACTCCACCAATTACTTGTGGATCTCTGTGTATAACGATATGGTACCAAATACTTTTGTGTAACAATGCTGTCCCAATGGCATGTATAGTCTTACTGAACTGTATACAGAACAATGTTACGTGAAAGTAGCTGTATATAATATGGCATACTTGCTTGCCTCCCTTATGTTTTACATGCATCCTAACCTGTAAATATGCCTGTAAGCCACAAACAGTATATAGAAAATTGAGGCAACAGCAATGCAGAATCACATGACCTCATGGACCCTGTGTTGATGTGCTGGCCATCTTGCTCCAAATTGATGTGTGTTTTGTAGCAAGAGGTAAGTGACAGGGCAAATTTAGAGATGAAGTCGAAAATTGTATTAATTAAGCTTTGGCTGGTCTGGGGTAACTACAGTGGTGCAAAGCCGTACTGTAAACATAGTGTTCCAGTATAAGCTGTGACTTGCATGCTCTGAGGTCAGCAAGTCAGGGTTTACGCTAGTGCATTGCCTCTGCACTAATTGGCATTAGATCAGCATTGCTACAATGCTGTAACTATACTGGGGACTTAAACCCACTATAAGGGGTGAAATCCTGGTCCCACTGATATCATTGGCAAAATCCCATTGACTTCAGAGGAGCAAGGATTTCATCCAAGGTCTTAGACTCCCTTTAGTCTGGTTGATACACAAAGTTGTGCTGTTCGACTAAAGGTGGGATTTTTAAATCGATCTAGCTAAATTGATGCAAGTTTATGTATGAATGTTTCAAAACTGATTTAAAATTGACATATCCATTTATTTTGTAACTGTAAGCTTACAGACTAAACCAATAGTACCAGTTTTAAACTGATATAAGTGTGTCCACCCAGGGGGTTTAAATAAATCCGTTTTAAACCAGTTAACCAGTACAGCTCCTGCTTGTAGAAAAGCCTTTACTCTCCGGTTCCTTTAGTTCTGCTTATACACACTTAGGGCTTGTCTACACTTGCAAGTTAGAGCACATTAAACCATCCCCGGCGCCCTAACTCCTGAGGTGTCCACACTGGCAAGGCACATAGAGCACCTGGACTCTGCAGCTGGAGCATTCCTGGTAATCCATCTCCACAAGAAGCATAAAGCTTGCTGCGCCCTGGCTGAAATGCCCAGGTGTCAGTGTGGATGATGTGTTGCATTACTGCACTGCGATTGGCCTCCAGAAATGTCCCATAATCTCCTGAAGTCAAGTGGCCACTCTTCTCATTGTTTTGAGCTTGGCTGCAGGCATGTGGATATCCCCTTTCAAAGCTCCATTTCTGACATCCAGCATGCTTATCTACTCTGGGACAAAGCAAACCATTATTGTGGAATGCTGCTGGTGTGTGTGTGTGTGAGAGAGAGAGGCGGGGGGAAGGAGGTCTGCTGCTGTCTGAACTTACAAGACCGCATGCTGACACTCTTAGCTCCCCAAAACACACTTTCTCTCCCCCCACATACACACAAAACACCCCTTGTCACATGCCACCCCACTCTTTGAAAAGCACGCTGCAGCCACTTGCACACTGGGTTAGCTACCACAATGCACTGCTTTTTGTGGCATTGCAAGAGCTGCTAATGTGGCTATGCCAGTGCACTTGCAGCTGATAGTGTAAACACACAGCAGCATTTTCCCTGTTGTGGTCTCCGATGGCTGGTTTAACTCCCAGTGCTCTACATCTGCAAGTGTAGCCATGCCCTTAGTGAAGTACAGGGGAATCGATGTTGGTGTAATTTACACACTCAGGAGTCAGACGAAGATGTAAATTACAACGCAGTGTGGCTTAGTTTAATTTATATTTTCTTACAAGCCCTGTCAGACACTTTTCTGGCGATGCTCCTCTCTTGTGGCCCTTAGGTGCGTGAGTGAGTTATGCCATCTTAAACTCCTTTACACATCAACACAGCAGCTTTAAGGGAATCAGCAGTTCTAAATTTACACCACCTTATGCATCACTGGCATTATAAGCCTGGCCAGTCTTGAAACTGGTTTTCAAAGCTTCTCTGATGCGCACCACACCCTCCTGTACTTTGCTAACCACCCTGGTGTCTGGCTGCTCATAATCAACGGCCAGACGATTTGCCTCAACCTCCCACCCCGCCATAAACATCTCCCCCTTACTCTCACAGATATTGTGGAGTGCACAGCAAGCGGTAATAACAATGGGAATATTGGTTTCGCTGAGGTCTATCCAAGTCAGTAAACTGTGCCAGCGCACTTTTAAACATCCAAATGCACATTCTGCACTTGCTCAGCCTATAGTTGACCAGCTCCTGACTACTGTCCAGGCTGCCTGTGTATGGCTTCATAAACCATGGCATTAAGGGGTAGGCTGGGTCCCCAGGGATAACTATAGGCATTTCAACATCCCCAATGGTTATTTTCTGGTCTGGGAAGGAAGTCCCTTGCTGCAAATTTTGAAACAGACCAGAGTTCCTGGAGATGCGAGCATCATGTACCTTTCCCGGCCATCCCACGTTGATGTTAGTGAAATGTCCCTTGTGATCCAGCAGTGCTTGCAGCACCATTGAAAAGTACCCCTTTCAGTTTATGTACTCGCTGGCTTGGTGCTCCGGTGCCAAGATAGGGATATGGGTTCCGTCTATTGACCCACCACAGTTAGGGAATCCCATTGCAGCCAAGCCATCCACTATGACCTGCACATTTCCCAGAGTCACTACCCTTGATAGCAGCAGCTCTTTGATTGTGTTGGCTACTTGGATCACAGCAGCCCCCACAGTAGATTTGCCCACTCCAAATTGATGCCCGACTGACCGGTAGCTGTCTGGCGTTGCAAGCTTCCACGGGGCTATCACCACTCGCTTCTCAACTGTGAGGACTGCTCTCATCTTGGTATTCTTGTGCTTCAGGGCAGGGGAAAGCAAGTCACAAAGTTCCATGAAAGTGCCCTTATGCATGTAACTGTTTTGCAGCCATTGGGAATCGTCCCAGACCTGCAACACTATGCGGTCCCACCAGTCTGGGCTTGTTTCCCGGGCCCAGAATCAGCATTCCATGGCATGAACCTGCCCCATTAACACCATGATGTCCACATTGCTGGGGCCTGTACTTTGTGAGAAGTCTGTGCCCATGTCCCCATCACACTCATCACCGCACTGCCGTTGCCTCCTTACCTGGTTTTGCTTTTGCAGGTTCTGGTTCTGCATATACTGCAGGATAATGTGTGTGGTGTTTACATGCTCATAATTGTGGCAGTGATCTGAGAGGGCTCCATGCTTGCCGTGCTGTGGCATCTGCGCTGAAAAAAGGCACGAAACGATTGTCTGCTGTTGCTTTGGCGGAGGGAGGAGCAACTGATGACATGGCTTACAGGGTTGTCACATAGAATGGACCCCTCAAGGATTGAACCCAAAACCATGGGTTTAGCAGGCCAATGCTCAAACCACTGAACTATCCCTCCCCCCACTATTCATGGAGGGAGAGAGGGTGGGGTGGGGGTAAATGAATACAAAACAAATCTGGTCTCTTTATTGTTTTGATCCACTCCATCTCTCTTATACATCTTAGACTGGCAGCAGACAGTGCAGTACGACTGCTAGCCATCATCGTCTCCTGGCTGCTCACCAGAAGACGGTGCAGTACGACTGCTGGCCATCATCATCTCCCATTATGTCCAGGCGCCCCCGACTGACCTCACCAAGGGCGGTCAAGAGCACACATGTCTGCCCAGGCGCCCCCAACCGATCTCACCTAGGAGACGACGACGATGGCTACCAGTCGTAATGCACCATCTGCTGCCAAAAGGCAATGCGCTGCTGCTGTGTAGCGATGCAGTACCACGTCTGCCAGCACCCAGGAGACGTACGGTGACGGTGAGCTGAGCGAGCTCCATGCTTGCCGTGGTATGGCGTCTGCTCAGGTAACCCAGGAAAAAAGGTGAGAAACGATTTATTGCCATTGCTTTCACGGAGGGCCTGACGACATTTATCCAGAACCACCCGCGACAATCAGGCATTGGGAGTTCAACCCAGAATTCCAATGGGAAGCGGAGACTGCGGGAACTGTGGGATAGCTACCCACAGTGCAATGCTCCAAAAGTCGACGCTACCCTCGATACTGCAGACTCACTCTGCCGACTTAATGGTCTTAATGGTCTTAAGTGGGGACACACACAATCGACTATATAAAATCGATTTCTAAAAAATCGACATATACATTCGACCTAATTTCGTAGTGTAGACGTACTCATAGTCTTGGGGTCACTGCTGCAAACAGCATAGTCCTGGTCTGGTTTGTCTCTTCAATAGCCCATTGCCAAAATTTACTGTCCATAGCACAGGAGATTTTGTTTCCCATATGTAGCATTTAATGCTATGTCTTTTCTTTCCTATTCTGACAAAATAGATCAGGGAATACAAACATGTCCATCCATTTAGCTGTTGTCAGAAGTCCCCCTTCACCAGTTGTATCTTGTTTCACCTGCTGACTGTCTTGCTGCAATATTCCAGGTCGGTTGATTTATGATGGTTTGAAAATAGTGATTAGTGTCAAATGCTAGCTTCTAATGTTGAGAATTTCGTGCTGGATATCATTATACAGTGTGTGTGGAAACACGATATGCTCCCCAGTATGGAGACTGTGGTTTCAACGGGCAAAAGATCTTACATCACAAACGGAATATCCAAAGTGACAAATGCAATTATTTTTTTCAATTGTTATTTTGGCACAAAGCATGTAATGAACACTAAAGTTTTCTGAGCAGAATGTGGGTGTTGCCATTGCACAAGTAAATTCAGTGGTATGGTTAAGCAAATGTAGTAGCAATATAGGAGACAAATACAGTCCTGTAGTATATATTGTATATACCCACCAACATAAGGTTTGTGCCCCTACACAGAACTACCCCGAGAGGAGTGAAGTTTGCTTGCTTCATTTGGTTTCCTCCAGATTCTTCAGTGAAGGGGCTCAGATATGCCCTCTCCCTTGCAAAAGAAGTAGCGGGTGTTTGTCCCTCACATCCCATGCATCCATTGAGATCCACATGGACCTTGGGAGTTCTGCTTGGGATCAGAGCCATTGGTGCACAGACCCTTGGCCTTCACTCTGTCCCTGGGGGTATGTCAGAAACAGAAGCAAAAACCTGCGGCAGTGAGTCTCAGAGCCCAGATCTACATGACCGGCTCATGCTAGGGTGCTAAAAGTAGCGGTGTAGACATTTGGGCTCAGGGAGGAGCTTGGGCTTTGAAGCCCACCCCCATTTCCTAGGCTTCACAGCCTTGTCCAGCCTGAGCTCAAATGTCCACATGGCTATTTTTAGTGCCATAGTGTGAGCCTGAGTCTGCAGACCCAGACTCGCTGCCGTGGGCTGCTGCTTGCCATGTAGCTGTACCCTAAGTGACTCTGCCGTCTCCCTCTGGCTCATGGCTTTGCAGCTGCGTTTGGGCTGCATTGCTACTGACTCCTCTCTTGGCCGCTGGCCACAGTGGTAGGGTTGTACAGCACAAAGCGGATGAGGAGGAAAGTTAAACCAGCTTTAGGCTTCCCATGAGGGATTTTAAAGGCTGGGGCCCAGTCCTGCTCCCCTATCTCATACAAGCAGGCCATACTAAAGCTGTGCACCCACATTAATTTGACTAAAACCAGTGAGTTCACCTGAGGACTCATGACCCTTTCAGTTTGTTTCCTGTGATCATTCCTCCCAGTGAGTTTTCATGTGTAAGAATATTAGTGGAAATGAAAATCTCAAGCATAGGTCCATCCATGTGAAGTTGGAACTGGATGTGGTTTGCTCAAGCCATTCTCCTGCACTGTGAACAGTTCGATCACCCAGGCAAGGAACAGAAACAACACCATGGGGCTGATGTTCAGAGCAACCAACACAACAGTTGACTTCTGTAGAAGCTAAGAGTGCTCAGTACCTCTGAAAATCAGGCCAGCCACCTGTGGCTAAAGTAACAATCTCACAGCAAGAGTAACAAGTAGTTGAATGAATCACCTCAGCAAACAATTTGTGAGCTATATGGAAGTCAAAGTTCACATAAAACATTCATTAATTTAGCCCCATTGACTTCACTACAGTAAAGAATATTGGTGTGTCTGAGAGCCGCAGGATCAAGCCCGCGGAAGGCAAGTTTCCACTGGACCCTGAATCAACCAGGGAATTGGTGGAGTTGTGTGAAGAAGCAGGGGAGGTATGGTGGTCATACTTTGTACTTGTGAGGGAATGGGCCTTCTGGATGTGCTGGCATGAGGAGAGCTGGGACTTGGGGAATTACCATAGAGGAGAGAACTGCAATAGTAGGGACTAGAAGCAGAATGGCAGAAGCAGCCTCTGAAGCATTCAGTGCCGTGGAACTCCACAACCTTTTAATTGAGTTGAAGAAAAAGGCCGGCTGAGCTCCCACCATGGAAGTTAAAGTTTGTTTTAGCCGCCTTATCTAATCTCTCTCCTAACTTTTGCTGGGGGAAAGCGTTTATTGCTCGTATCATGTTACTTCATGAGCACTTGTTGGCTGTGGTTGTTTGCGTGTGTATGTAGATGTGAAGTTAGATAACTACAGGCCTTGCATTTTTATGGATCATTCAATCCAAACTTCTCCCACTGGCAGATGTGGTGATGTGCTGTGTTCGTTACCTGTGGGCCTTCTGTTATCAGGGTGTAAATCAGCAGAGCAGGACTCTGTTTATATACATAAATTGCCCCAATCTGACAGTTTAATACCCTCTTGACTTTTTACCCTCTGCGGGGGAGAGCCTGAAATTTCTTACAGTGCTAGTCACCCAAGCAATGACGGCAGTGCTGGGTGACTATAAAAGGACCAAGCATTCTTTTGTCCTGTACTTATGAAGTGATCCGACTCTTCTTCAGGGTTGGCCGCCTACCCATTTGTACCCTGGAGGAGAAAGGCCGTTGAAATATACCAGTCAAGCAGGAAATTATCTGCTCTCTCCTTGCTAAATTACTACCTGGAGAGCCAGTCACTAGGCCCCAAACAAGAGAATTCCATCCGTTCCCCAACAGACATGATTCCTAAGCACGCAAGACTCTGCACTGATGATTTGGTCAAGACAAGGACAGATCCACCAGCTGCTTCTCCACTGCAGGGAATTGTGCAATTTTGTATTTCATCATTTTCAGGGAGTGTCTAAACTTTGCCTGGCTGAAGGCAAAGGCTGGTGACTTTTCCTGAACAGCCACAGTGTAAAATTCTCCAGGCCTCCCTTTGGCCTCCTTTGAGGTATTTCGCCACTAGTGCTTCTTCAGGAAATATGAGAAAAATGAACAATCTCAGCAGATAAACCCAACAGACTAGAGGTGTTTCCCATGAGATGGGGTCACCAAGGAGGGTCAGTGCTGGCAGCAGGGAATGATTATAGGGCCTGTGACTGTCCCAGAGATGGGGATGGGCTGCCCTTGTGGAGCCTGAGTTTTTGTGAACCTCACAAACCACAGTGTGTGTTTATGCACACACTTGGATTTTTTGTTGGGGGTGGGGGAGGTGGGAAAGAGAGATTCCTGGGTTTATGGGAGCCCCTTTTGAAAATGTCCTAAACCCTTCCTAGCCTTCCCCCTCTATTGCTGGTCCCTCTTGGTGAGAGAACGTGTCACTCTGCTTTTTCATCCCCAAGCCCCTTGCTCAATTTCCTTTTCTTTTTTATTTATACTAGAGGATTCACATACCTCATCACACATCCCTCTGTAGTCTGTCAGAAAGAGAGATTCTCCTGCAGAAAGATCTCTACCAGGAAGTTCTCCTCACGCTGGGTACGCTCATGAGGTGACAACTTACCCACCACCACTAAACTTGTGGTAATGTGGGGAAAGCTAGCCTCAGGGCTTTGATCTCTGATAGGAGACAGCTTCTCTACCTTCTTGCTCTGAAGGTAGCTTTAACCTGGGAGCGTCCACGTTGCCACCAGCCCCAGTTGCAGAGCACATAATTCTTACTACAACATGCCTTTCAGGTTCGTTTTTAAAATGCAATTCTAGGTTGAAAATTGACTCTGTAAGAAATTGACCTTGTGGAATACTTCTGTCCCCCTGATCCCAGGTCATATGTTCTCAGTTTACAAGTCAAAAGATGCTGGTGCCCCAGACTTCCCCTGCAGCTGGGTTCTTTCTGTCTCCGATATCATCGCCCTCGTGGTAATAAAGATTCTGCAGTTGGAACTTTGCTGTGATTCTGTCAATGATGCACAAGAGAGCAGAATTTAGCTCACCCTCCTGCTGTTGCCTGCTCCTGTATTAGCCTGGGTAAATGTTTGCTAGGCAGCAGAGTATAGTGGGGAGTAGGGCGCTAGACTGGGAAGCAGGAGACTAGTTAGAGAGAAAGTGATTAAACTACATGAAGGTGCTATGAAAATGCTAGAAAAACTTCCACCTGCGATGGTTAGACACACACAAGGTTAACGAACCCCATTCTAGGGTTCTCAGACTAGCATGGGGGAGCTCTCCACAAAAATATTGCTGCAGTATTTTTCAGTAATGGTCCAAAGCATTAGAGCTTCCACTAGTAACCGTGCGGCGATGATGGCCAATACTGTAGAATAATAGGGTGTATTTCATAAGGTTATGGAGTGGGGCCCAATTTAGGCCTGTTGCTGTGTCTTTTCCCTCTGCCCCTAGGAGATGATCATACTTGTTTTTTTAGAATGAAGTTCACCCTACCCTTGCTTTGTGTGAAGAACTAGGCTGGAGAGTTGGGTGGAGGGAGAAGTGGAATTCACACCACTTCTTCCCAATTAAACCATATGGAGACAGGCTGCAGGGTTTTGACACAGCCCGTCCATGCCTGCTTTTCCAGTCAAGGGCTAGAATAACAGCCACTGCCTCTGTGCGAGGGTGTTTAAGACAGTCATTCCATATAAGAGTGGATCCTATGCTGTCTTCCCTACAGCTCCCAACTTCCCTACAGCTCCCAGCTCCCAACAGCTCCTTCTGTGCTACCGTTGAGCATAGAGATGCAGAAGACCCCTTTGTGGCTACCCTGCCTGGTTCTCTCCCCCACACCTTGGTAGAGACTTACCATGGGGTACAAATGGTACAGGGATCACTGCACGGACCCGTCCCTCACTGTGGTTCAATTTCACCTGGAACCTTCAAACATTTGCTTTTTAAACTCTCCAGGGCAACAGGCTCCTTAGCCCCTTTTGTTTTGGTTATATTTTAATCTTATTAATGTTGATATTAAAACCAAACTCCACATAACACCATGCAGGCCACAGGAGCAGATTCCCCCATATAATAGTGTGGGAGTAGCCTGAAAGCCAGATGAAGTCTGAGAAAACGGTCCAGGCTGCCATAGTAACAGGGCCAAAGCTGCTCCATTGTGGGGTTTCTGTCAATTGCCGGAAGCTTCAAGTAACAGGCAATTTCTCTTCATCTAGATGACCTAGTCCAATACACAGCTGAGAGGATACCGTCATGGGCTGTCACAAAGTTTGAGCATCTCCTCCTAGGAGCAAAGGAAACACAACCACCCGCTGACTTTGATGGGACTGGTGAGTGCCCAGCACCCCTCAGGACTGGAGCCTTTAAAATTATGTCTCTGTTTTAGATCAGAGGTTCCTCATGGCACAGACAGAAGCCTGGGGACCAAATTCAGCCCATGGTATAAATGGGCAGAACCCCTATTGAAAGCACCTGCTTACATCAAGGCTGAATTTGGCCCCTCATTTCTACCTGTTTGTACTGATTTCACAAGTAGACAATGGATGCATTGGTAGCTGGGAGTGGAGGACTCTTTATTTGGAATAATAGAAATCTAAACTTACTTGCCTTATTTTCCACTGTTTTGTGTCTGTGTGGCACATGTGTGTAGTGTGCACGTGTGTGTCTCCATTTCACGTATTCCTCACTCCAGGAAATCAGGCCAGTTTAAATAAAACCCACATCAGAACACAAAGTGGGTAGATGGAAAATGTTTCTTAAAAAAATATTAAAGATCATTCTAATTAGAATTGAAAAATCTGCAGCAGGGTTGACAGGGCTGCTGACAGGGCTCCCTTTCCTGAAATGCCCTGCCTGGGCTTTTTCGTCTTGCAAGCAGAATATTTTGACGTTTGTGCTTGCTTGGCTCTGTTTTTGGAGCCCCGTGGAACCTGCAGCCTAATTAAATGTAACAATTCCTGAAAATGAGGGTTATTTTTTTCCTAAGGACAATAATAGAGTTTAAAAAAGCAAAAGACAGAATTAATCTATTTACTCCAGGCTGCCTGCTTCCTGACCTGGCCTCAGCACCTGAGGGGACAGGAGCAGAACAAATTAGACAGGGATTTAGTCACTGGAAAACATGAGGGGGGGTCGGAGTGAGGGTGCGCACGCACCCCCACTCTCCACTTGAAGAACCTAATGATGCAAGGTTAGGTGGCCATAATTTCCCCTTGCAATTGACTTTTTTGTAGCTCAGCACTATGGGTTTTAAGCTGGTGTCACACACAGCTGGTTTTAAAGAGGCCTGAAAGCAATGCTGCAGGGCTACATGGTCCAGTCTCTGGCTTTCCCACCTCAATTCACCAGTCCTGCCGTTGGCGCACGGCTTTTTGAATCCTGGGGCTTGCAAGCTGATCAGTAATTATAAGACCATTGTAACAGGAGTTATATCAAACAAGGAAGCAGAGGAGAAATAAAATGCAGGTCAGAATTACTGAGTATTAGATAAGCCCAACTGTTCATTAATAATCCTGAACACTTACTGCATAGAGTTCTTTTCCTTCCAGAGCTTTTACTAGGAATATTTTATTTTCACGCTGATGCAGCACACAGTCCCCAAGATGAGCTCCTTCCTTTCTGTAACATGTGAAGAAACACAGCTAAAGTTTACTGGAGAATATACTCACCTGTATGTGTAAGGCCAACAGACCCCGATCGTCAGCAGGCACGATCAAACTGGGGACCTTTGGAGCTTAGTGCGTGAGCCTCTACCGCATGAGCTAAGAGTCAACTTGCTGTTAGCTAAGGTTGTAGAGCAGACTCATTAATCTCTCTCGCTCTCTCATTGGTCTCGGTGCCACTAGATGGGACAGAGCACCACACCCAGAGAATGTGTGGGTTACATATGGAGTCTGTATTTCCTGCACCTGCCTTTCACAGTCAGGTCACTGATTCCGGTGCAGGTCAGAGGGCTAGATAACCCAGGAGACTAGGGATAGGCTAGAGACCTTTCACATTCAGTTCACCAGCTCCAATTTGGGATGGGTCAACACTAGTGACTGGAAATTGTGTCTGTTCGATAGCCCATTTGAGATCGATGGCTAGAGTCTACTTTCCAGTGGGTGGGTGTAGACATTAAAAAACCCACCATCCATCACAACTGGCAGCAGAGCAGCCAGCTATTGCTTGGACCAGGGAGACTGAGCTCCTCTCTCACCCTTCCAGGAGCGTCATCTCCTTAGTTCTGGGCTGATGCACAATGCCTCTGTGTGTGTGTGTGTGTGTGTGTGTGTGAGAGAGAGAGAGAGAGACTTGCACAGCTGCTGCCTGTGGTATAGCCAGTCTATGGGCAGAAGATGGTGTCCCTGGGACTATCAGCTCTGGTATGACTGATCAAAATCCTCTCAAAACCTTGAAGCCAGCTGATATTGCCCATTACTCAACTGAAGACCTTCTGGGTGCGCGAAACTTCTGCTGAGTTCAGCTTGGCCACAGACTCTCTTTCCCTGCCTTGTTTCTCCTGCTAGTTTCCCATTTCTGTGGCCCTATTCTCCCACATCACTTCAGTGCGCATTATGCATATCCTGCGGTGGGAGAATTGGGCTTTGCAAGTTTTACATGCCCGGACCCTCCCACCCTAAGTAACAGAGCTCCGCCTGAGAGCCCAAAAGTTTAGGTCCCCTTTTGGCATGCTGGTCTTGTTTGCCCTCATCCGGCCATGACTGTGCCTGCAAATGGGTGCCTGATATCTTTTCAAACCGGCAGCCTGATGGCAGCAATGAACCAGCAGCCAGTGGACTTGTCAAAGGCATTCCTTCACTTTAATCCTATTGACAGGGGCTGCTGCCTGGAACAGGAACTGCGGGGTGAGCCATGTCAACAGCAGATTCTTATTACAGATAATATTGATGGGGCCTTTACTTGAATAATGAAGGGAAGAGCCCTCTGCTTTGACGTTTGTCTCCAAAACCTAGAATTACTAAGAGTTTAAACATCGGAGGGGAGCTTAAGATAGTCACATCTTAAAGGATCTGCTTTCTTGTCGCCTTCAAGGCTAGGGAAAGGAGTTTAGTCCGTATGCCGGGAGCTCCGCACTGACCTTTTCACTCCTCTTAATAAATGTTACAGTTAAATAAAGTCGGATGGATTTTTCTATCTACTGTAATATGTTATCCAGAAAAAAAAGGGGGGGGAAAAAGCTCAAATCCCTGTTTAATATCAGTGTTACTCATTATCTTTGCTAGCTGCAGGGCGAAAGGGAAGCAAGAAGGGCAGGGACAGGACAATTCAGTCTGTATTATCAGGGTAATTCCTATCACTGCACATGATTGTGTGTGTGTCTCTGTATAGACTAGCAAAGGGTGAACCAGGTCTCCATGAATTAAGCCCCATTCATTGTGGACTTCTGGCTAAAACACAGATCAGAACCCAAACCTTGTTTGGTTAACTTTTCCACCCATTCTTTTTCATTTTTCTACTGTATCTGTATTGCCTGGTTCTGGCTGGGAACAGAGATGCCAAAATTCCAGGGGAGAGGCTGTTTGGTGTGCTATTTGGGATCCAGACGAAGGCAGTAAGTGTCAGAAGTGTCACGAAAGAGCCTGTCCTTGCAAGGTTTTTGCAAGCCCATTGTGTTTGGGCTTAGATATCCCAGTTACAGGTACCATACTCAAAATATCACTGAAACAGAGCTGGGGCTGGTTAGTGTGATAGCATGTCTCTGTTGGGGAGTCTAAATGCGATTGGGAGTTCAAAAATATCCCGAAGGGCTGTTCTCTCTGAGAGTGCTGGAGCAATATGGAAAAAGGGTTCGATCTTCCTGCTCATGCCCAGTGCAGCTGAGAAGGGCAGGAGGCAAAATTAGCCCTAGCCATCTTTCTGCCACCCTGGTTTTGAGGCTGGCTATGGGCCACACTAGCACCCAGTGTCTGTTACAGCAGCCAGAGGGCTGCTCTGACTTAAGCCAGTTAGGGACTGTTCTGCCAGTCAAGGATTGCTGGAGTATAGCATGACCCCATAGTGCCTCCAGCCCACCCTAGAGCAACCCAAAGACAGAGGGCAAGAGAACAGATGACACGAAGTGTTGGGGGAATTCCTAGTTGCCCCTTTAGGGCAGCTTTAACTCTCATTTACTGTGCTGGGAGTTTGGGAATTTGACCAGAGCTTAGGATCTAGCCCAAGAAGTCTGTGATGGGGAATCTGTTCTCATGAAGTTCCCGGTCAGATTTTGCAGAGTCAAGAGTTTTGGATTGTTCCCAAGCATCTGAGTTTTGGGTTCTTTTTCTGCAATGACCTGTTAGATATTTTCCATACACAAAGAGCAGCCAGAGGCTGTTGGTATGAATTACTTCTGTTATAGATGAAGGGAAATGACAAAACGAAAGTAAAGTTTCCAAGTGTGCGCTTGCATTCTGTTTGTATTTCCCCTCTGCAACAGGCTACTGCCCCGTGGAGAACAAAATGGCTGCTTTCTCTATAAACAGGCAGAGTTCTTAAGGTAAATGTGTGATACACATGAAAACAAAGGGCTCAATCCAGTACCCATTGCAGTTAATGGAAAAACTCCCATTGACTTCAGCTGGCATTGGATCGGCCGCAAAGGGCATCAGAGTTTTGTTAGCTGAGTACATTGTATGAACCTCTGAATCTTTTGGGCTTGGTTCAGTGTCAGCATCTCCCTACTGGGGTTTAGTCTCCACAAATCTCTGCCCATTTAATACACCAAACTGTGTGGCTCAACTGGGCACTAATTTTTATATTCTAAATAAGTGAAAGCTCTTCAGGGCCGTCTCCTGGAGCAGTTTTACAAACCTATTGAACTGCAGACTGCTTTCCCTTCCAGCAGAGATTTATGCAGTCTAACTTCCTGAAAGCTGAGGTGTGGCATATAAACTCAGCCCTTCTCATAATAACTGGGGACAATTGAACTGGGCCTGCTCTGACGTCACCAAGTCTAGCTACACGAGGAGCCTTTCCCAGGAGGAACAGACATGTGGCGCACGCAGCTAGGGAGCGTTCCTGAAAACGCCAGACTGCTCTGTGCCAGCCAGTGCCAGGCAGGAAGCAAACCAGACGTCTCTCTGCTGCTACGGCTCTTGTTTTGAGGGGGAAAGTAGTTGGCATCCAAAGAGCAGCATGGTAGGGAGGGGATGCTGGCCACAAAAAAAGTCAGCTGATGAATACACAAGGAGCCAAAAATGAAGGCAAACATATCACTGTATATGTGACACACTTGTGTCTGCAGTGTGGGGGTCCTATGTTAATACAGTGAGAATACAGGCCTGGTGGTGAAAATGGCAGGTACAGGGTTGGAGCAGGAAAGGTCCAAAGTGGAATGAATCCCCAAAAGGTGGATCTGGGTTTCCCTCCCCCCCAAGCATTGCATTGTGTAGGCACTACTATAGCAAGGCTTGACATTTAGCTGTTTAAGATCGTTCCAGCCTGTGGCGGGCTCTTCTCTCTGTTGGTTTGTTCCAAACTATTACAACCTTTGAGGAGGTAGGATTTCACCCAGGAATTGCTCCATTGCACAGATCTATCCCAGTACTTTTACTAGAATGTAAATGCCATTGAAAAGAATAGTCAGTCAATGGAAATATGACATAAAATCCCACATGCCTAAAAGGAATTCTGCCTCCCTCCATCTTGACTGTTCTCCAGCCTCAGTTCTGGATGAAGACACCTTCCCTTTGGGCAGTTCTTCCATGCCCTGCAGGCTCTAATTTAGGCAGCTCTGTGGGCCTCTACCCCAGCCCTGTGCTCAGGTTCCATTTCCCTGCCGTCTGCCCAGTTCCTTCTCCAGCCGGAGCCCGATCCCCCAGAGGAGAGCTAGCAGTAGGGGCAGGATCTCCTGATAGCTCTCTAGCCACCCAGGGCTTGGGGAAGGCGGTGGAAAGTAGGGCTGGCCTGGCTGGGAACCCAGAGCTGGCTGAAAATTGGAATTTCCAGCCCATGGGAAATTCCAAAGTTTCTAAATTTGTTTTTGTCTTAAACTGGGAGGGGAAAAAAAGTCAAAATCTCGAAATTTTTCATGGAACTGAAAGATCTGAACATTTTTTATTTGGAAATATTGAACCAAAATGTTTTTATTTGGGTCAACGTGGCTTAAAAAGAAATATTCCATTTAGATTTTTCCAATGGAAAACAATAATAAAAAAAATCAGCAAAATTGAAATTTTCCAATAGAAAATTCAGATTTTGTGACTAGTGCATTTTTCATTGAAAAAATATTTTGATGGAAAATTTCTGACTAGCGTTACTTTTTAGAGTTGTACAATTGTGGATGCAAAACCCACTCTTCCCATATGTACTCTATAAAACATTTGCTTTTGCAAGCTCCAATTACAGCTAAGACGAGACTCTTCATTGCTGAAGACAGAAAAACAATTCAGTTTTTAAAGGAAATTGCTTTGGCAGTTTTAAAGCTGTGGAAGTTTAAAATTGGTATCTTTGCAAACATATATTACATTCTTAACTTTTCTTTTTCCCTGCTTATTTCTAAGGATGCTATATTTAAGGACGTATTTGTTATGCATAGTTCAGGTAAAGCCAAATGGTTAAGGATGTCAGTTGTAAGGAGGTAATTGTTGCAAGCATCTAAGTCAAGGATGGCTGGAATAAGTAGGAATCTCTTTAGGACTGATGAGGTAAAAGGTACCTGGTGGAATTTAGGGTTCCTCAATTAAAGATGCCTGAATTAAAGTGATTTCAGTTTAGAATGTATCATTTGCATTTGTAAACTGTGGTTTAATGACACTTTTCCCTTTTGTTTTTAAACTTTATTTTTGTATTTACTTACATCTCATTTTTATTAAGAAAACTAAGGAAATTAAATGCAAAATCTAGTGTTAGTGCAATATCAAGGCTAAGTAATCAAGTGTTGAAAAGTGAAAAAATTCCAGAAGCTAAGATTCCTAGCACAACTTCATTGCACACATGTAGCATTTTCTCCTTCTGTTTTCTTTGCTAAGTCCCCAATTCTGCAAATAACTCTATGGACAGATAATTGTTTTAATAAGATATTTGCAAATATTTTAAGTGATGCTGTCCCGCAAATGTAAACGTTGTAGATTCCAATTCAGTCCTTTCCCCGCCCCCCCACACACAAATAAAGCTGTAGTCCATGTACCAAATAAAGTTAATTGAAAGTACAATGTATTCAGAATTTCTCATTTGCATAATGTCCAGAATGCAATGCAGTAGAGGACTTGATTTGAAACATTAAAATAGATTATAAGAAAGTCATGCTATAGAATCATTTATATATATTTCAAACAACCACCACTTAAAAAAAAAACAAAAAAAAACAACCTTTAATTAACACAATAGATAAGAGCAACTGTGACACTCTCCATAAATTAGATGTGTTTGATTTTGAAGTAAGGTGTAAGATTGTGTGGCTGTGTTCAAAGGAGCATGTGGTAAGTGTTTAAAATGGGGAAATACTATAGATCATCTTTAAAAAAAAAAAAAAACCCACAGAATTACCCCACTCCTAATTGACTTCAAAATAGAATCGTGTAGAAAATGGGACATATAATAATTAAAAGAATGCTGACAAAAGGGAATCCTGATAGGAAAGTTTTATCTAGAACATGTTAACTGTATGTATGTGATTCCATACTAATAATAATACAGGGGGGATGTGTCCTATGATAAAATAACTACAAAAACTCCCTGAAGTAATGCTATCTCCTTACATTTTTAGAAATAGGGTGTAAGGATATAGAAGACACTGGAATTAAATGTAATAAATTCAAAAGTAATTATTTAGACTGTTGGACAAAAATGGAGACCTGGTGACCTGTCCAATTCTAAGACCTAGTTACCTGGTTTATGATGTGTAATTCCAGGTCCTGGTTTAGACCAAGCTGTCATGGAGTGGGAAATGCTACAAATCTTGGCCTTCTCTGAGACATTCTGTAACGGGACCAGAAACAGACAATACTGCTGTATAAGGGGAAAGGGAAACTTCCAGACAGTGGTAGATTCCTTTCTGGGGTGACCAGTAATGGAGAGTTTTAATGAATGAAAAATTAGTACCAAATAATAAAACTTGGCCAACTCCTGGGGTGCTTTGTTATGTCCTCATTGTTATTCAGGCAAAACTCTCATTAATTCAGTAAGTGTTTGCCTAAGTAAGGACTGATAGATTTTTGGCCCCTTATATTTCTGATTTCTTACTTCCTAAAAGATTCCTAGGTATTTCACAGAGAGCAAATATAAAAATGACTCACCTACCGCTGAAGAGCATCAGCCTCTGGAGTGGAATGTAGCCGCTGTTTAACAGTGCATAGCAACACATCGCAACAGGTTTGGACAGGTGGTGAAGAATCCCATATCTAGCTGAAACTGCAAGAGCAATATAGGTTGGCAGAATGTAATAAACCAGGGTATGATCTGGATAGGACACCCTTAGGCATTGGTACAGAACTAACTCAGCGCACCACCTACTGAAATACCGCATTGCTTCCTACAGCACATTGGGATTTTCCTTGGAGGTCTCCCATCTGACCCAGTTCTGCTCATGAGATTGACAAGATAACAGCCTGAAGTAGCTGGATAATCGCTATAAAATGTTTAATTTAAATGAATGGAAATAATCTTCTTTGTAAATGCCTAAGACGCTCAAAGAGTCATTTCTTTGTAACCAAAGACTATAAACATGACACTGTCTTAGAATATTATTGATCATATTCATTCCCTCATGCATATAAGGATGAACATAAACTCAAACAACTATCATTTATTTCCTTCCTAGCCTCTGGGTCATCCACCCTCCTCTGATTGAAGTTGGATAAAAAATTCTATCATGGTGCAAATAACTACAATATGTCTCTTTGTGGGTGTGTGTATATATATGTATTTTCAAGCCTCAAACTCAGGAGAAGAAAAAAGGCAGGTGGTTTTTTTTTTTTTTTTTTTTTTTAAAAAATATAAATAATAATATAGGACATAGGATTATATGTAATAATTGGTGGGGGGATGGGGGAGGAGTTTCCAGCCAAGTTGGTTATACCTGGTGGCAATGAAAAAAAATAGCCAAAATCTTGTGGTGTTTATATTTCAGTTGGAGAGTGCACATCAATCTTTTCATCCTCCTCTTCCTCTTCTCTCTTACCCCCATCCCTTTCTGCTTTCCCATCACTGTGCTCACAAACTGTTCTCTGTTCCCTAAAAGACTCTCTTCTATTGTATCTCTCCATTCCCCTCACCTCCTCACTTAAACCTCTCTCTATCCTTGGTTCTTTGTCCTCAGGCCTCTATCTCTCTCCTTCTCTCTTTGGCTACATCAACACAGGATGAAGGAAGTAGAAGAGAATAGACAATAGAGGTTCATTTTTTTTTACACACACACACTACTACTTTTACTTCCTGTCTGTTGATCATCTAGGGGGGGAAAAAACATGGTAAAAACTTGCCTGTCCATGCCACAACCTCCACCACTGCTACCACCTGTGGAGCAGCCTCACCTCTGGCTGTCAGCCTCCCATCTCGTCTGCCAGATTTGCTCACTTGATTTGCAACAAAGAATGGAGATGGGTCTGTCCGGTCATTTTTTTGCTGGAAGATTTTTTTGTCTTATTTATTCACTAAAGTTCAGCTCAGATCTAATATCTCATTTCCTTTTTCTTTATTACATTTTCAGGGTGGTGTTGGCATGCTCCATCCTGAGTCAGCACTGAAGCAATCCACCATCATTGGCTTGTGGCAAGAAAGGCACTGTGATTCAGGTGATATTCTCTTCAGGGCCTGACCACTTGTAGACATTAAAGACCTCATGGCATTAATTTTTTTCCCATCATTAGAGCAGTTAATCCCAGCATCCTCTCTCAAATACAGTAAGGGTGTTTGCATTCTGTCACCCTCCATGCAGTTTCAATGCAGCATCCTTGTTCGCTTCTTGTTCTAAACTGCATTGTTAAACATGCTGCTACCTACTACCCCAGCAACATTGCATTTCAATGGTGGGTGAAGTGATTCCTGGACATAGTTTACAGTGCACTGGGAGCTTTGGGGATGAAAGGAGCTACAGAAATATAATATCAAGATGGTGAAAGGTGCTGGTCTAACAGAGCTAGACTAAAATTTTCTGTTTAGCTCCAGGACAGTTACCCTATGATATTCCCCTGCACTCCACTCCCCAAAACCTCTGCTAGTGCGTCAGTTTTTAGAGGTGTTTCTGCTTTCGATCCAATTTTCCAGCTGGGCTGAATGGCAAACTGTGAGGAGCAGGTTACCTTCCATTGACTCAGCTGGGATGAAGGACCCAAGAAGCTGTTGGCTCCTGGCCTTTTTGTTCTCACTTCTCCATCCTGCCCCCCACCCCTGTGTGCCCTCTTGACTCTTCTGCTGGTCAGATTTGGTGGCTTGTTCTTCATTCCCAGGCCGATAAGTGGGTTCCAGTTGTAGAGTTCTCTGTCTGCAATTTTTCCTGTGGTAAATCAGAGCCCCCTGGGATCTGTTATTGTGCTTTCTTTTTTTTCCAGGTATTTTTGTCTGTGAACCACAGAGAACTGAATAGCAGGAAATGAAGTGCAGATTGAGAGCATGGTTCAGTGCACTTGCTAAAATAAAACATGGGGGAAAGGGATTCTTTTATAAATAGAAAATGAAGAGTGTTTATTTTTTTATTGATGAAGTATTTAATTGCACTGAGAACTTGAGGGATGTTGATAGAGGCAATTCAGGAGGTGCAATCACTAGAAATGCCAATAGGTCTCTTATGCAAATGTCTTGCTAGCTCTAAATCAACAGACTCAGCAGCTGTCTGTCTGTTTTATGACTGAGGGGTGTGACAGGATTTTTATGGTGATCCGTGACATTCCAGGCCCTCACCAACTAGGGGAAGAGAAATCTACTGGCATCATTTAAAACTGGGCTAGAAAAAGTAGATGAACACACTGCTGGGAATAAGCTTTGTCCTGGCTCAGGGAGGAATGAATTAAATGAGACCTCAGATGTGTCTTCCAGCTCTAAAGGTGTGTCTACATTGCTGCTGGGAGGTGTGATTTCCAGTGCAGGTAGACAGACTCACACTGGCTCAGAATGAGCTAGCGAACTAAAAATAGCTCAGGTTAGCTGGCAAGCCTGGCTGATACTCTGGGTCTGAGCGTGGGAGGCTCGCCTGAGCGTCCACCATCCACACTGCTTTATTTGGTGTTCTAGCTTGAGCGAGTTTGTCTGCCTGGGCTGGGAATCACGTCTCCCAGCTGCAATGTGAACATACCTTAATTTCCTTGTGCGTAGGTGTAAGAATTCAATGCTGGTGAGAGGTGCCCAGACTGACAGCCCTGGAGACGGCACTTCTGTTGAACCATCTGCCTTTGGCTATAGAGGTGCATACCTCCCTATGTTGCCCCTGGCCAACATGCTTGAGCCTGGCTGGGATTGATCACTGTTGGGAGTAAGAGGTGACTTTGGTCTCAATGGCCCATTCAGCTTTTGGCGTCTCTGCTGAGACTGCCACCAGAGCAAGCCGATGATTACAGACTCTTTGGGTATGTACTCTGCAATAAATAGCTTGTGGCACCGAGTCTCAGAGCCCGGGCCAGCTCACTTGGGCTCACAGGGCTCAGCTGCAGGGCTAAAAATAGGAGCCTAGAGGCTTGGGCTCAGATTGGAGCCCCCTCGTGGGGTTTCAGAACCCTGGATCTGAGACACCCCCCTCCTCACAGAGTCAGAATCCAGGCTCCAGACCCAGCCTGAACATCAACACTGCAATTTTATAGCCTCGCAGCCTGAGCTCAGGTCAGCTGACCTGGGCCAACTGCAGCTGTGCCCCAGGTCTTTTACTGCAGCGTATACATACCCTTTGGGCAGGCAGCCTCTCAGCCCTGGTAGACAGAGTAGCACTATCTCAGCTTGAGTAGCCTGCTAAAAATAAGTGTGGACATTACAGCTCAGGCAGCCACTTGGGTTCTCAAGCCCACCTGACCCCCTGGGTCTGAGCTTGGGTGGCTAACCTGAGTCTTTGCCACAGCCACAATGCCCACCTGGCTATTTTTAGCATGTTAGCTCAAGCCCAGATGCTGTCAGGCTGGCTACACAGGCTGGCTCGGAGGCTTGCTCCCAGCTGCAGTGTAGATGTCCCCTTTGAAGCGCAGTTCTGTTCTGTTACACCTATGTAACTCGATTAAAGTTGAGTTTGTATGGAGATGACTTTTAGGTCATCCAGCCCATCTCCAAACAAAGTCAGGATTGTTCCAGTTAGGGTGGTGGTTTTTAGGAAGTAGACACATGTCCACTGGGGACGGGAGCAACTTATATCACACAGCCATCAAATGGGGGTACCTTCCAGTCACTGCCATCCTGGGCTGCCTGGTGACCTACGAGTGAGTGTCTACGTCTCACATTCAGGCTCCTGAGACATCCTCTCCTCCCATGGGTGTAGTTTGGGAGGCAAGGGAAGGCTATGCCCCCACCCTGCACATGCACACACATTGCTGTCTGTCTTGGAGAGTCCTCTCACCCCTCCCAAACTGGAAGGCAGCTTTATTTAATCCAATGACTGTGAGGCTGCCCTGTACACAGGCAGGGAAACCCAGAATGTGTGGAGCCAATTGTCCCCTGCAGGAAACAGTGCATGGAACAGAGATGTATATAGCAAATCATCGTATTTACTTCTTTCATTATATAAAATGTCCCTGATTCAAGAAAGCGCTTAAGCATGTGGTCAGTTAAAAGCACATGCTTAAGTCTTATTGAAGTCAACAGTAATTAGCCACATGCTTAAGTGATTTCCTGAATTTGATCCTAAATGCACGTACGGTAATATGGCACATAAATTACATCACAAAAGGACAAATCCTGATCGACCCAGACACTGTCTGTCAATCAAAGGTCCCAAGCAAAATGATAATTAAGGAACTTCGTACAAATCTCCACTTCTCCAAAGGACTTCCCCTTTCCACTCGCTCTCTAGGTAAAATATTAATTCCCTCCGTTCATGTAGGAATCCCTAGACCCCTGGCTGCAGGGCCATGCGTTTCAGCTGCTGCCATTTTATGTCCTCCCGGAGCGCTGCTGCAGACTATGGTTGTAAAAGCTGCAAAGAACGGCTTCCCAGTCAGATGGAAGCTGCATAGAAAATGTTTAGGGAGACCTTTGTCAAAAGGGTAAAGACTGAAAGGTGCAGATTGGTCTTTATTTGATCTGAACCAGTCCTGTCCCTATCCCTTACTCCTGGTCCTGAAGACTGGTGGTTGAGTGACACAGTATGTCCATGGGGCTGGACCTGTCTGTATCATCTGTCTAATCTAAACTATTATTTCTACTGTGTGTGTCACCATACTGTTTAGGTGGGATATTATCTATAGCTGTTAGGGTTTGAATTTTCGGCTAATATAGTAATCAGGCTGCCATACAGACACTCTTATTACCCAACCTATTAACCATTCCTCCCATTCTTGCGGGGCTGTGAAGATGGGTATAGAACCCTGGAGCAGAACTGCATCTTGTGCTGAGCTCCCAAGCGAGATGCTGAATGCTCTCAGATGGGAGAGGCGGCTGCCACGTCTGCATGTACCCCAGCAGCTGGTGACAAGTTTAAGAGGGGAGCTCGGACAGCGGAGAAACAGAAGAAAGAATGGTCGATGCAAGAAATTCCCTGGAATGTTTCAGAAATCAAACTCTTCCCTCTCAGCCAACCCACCTAAACAATGCCCTTTGTGGGCTATTTTGGAAAGGAGTCCATGCCTGGGGAATTTTTGGCTGATGCTTATGACTTCTGGAGGTTTCTGGGAGATCAGACAAATGGAAACAGGAACCAGATGGGAGTCCTAGTGCTGGAAAGAAAGAAAGAAAGAAAGAAAGAGAGAAAATCCATCCCTTGTTGAAAATATGAAGGACACTTGTTCACCGGGGGGATTTCTTTCTCCTTTGGTTTGTCACTTTTAAGCCTTTTGCCCCATTCGGAAAGAAAAAAACTTTCCTGACAACGCCACACACAAACAAGAAATGCCTGTGCAGTTCCACCAAAGTCACAAACTGGGTTTATTTTAAATTTTGGGGTTTTATTTGTTTTTGTTTGTAATACAACCCCCACTTACTCTCCCCCTCAAAAAAACCCTGATGACAGTGATTGGCTATGTTCTTCTGCAGCAGCCTCTGCCTACACAGGCCTCTCAGCCACTGAGTTTATCTCACATCCTGTGCTCTGGAGATTCAGGGGGGGAAAGAACACAGGGAAAAATCAGGGATGGTTTGAGTCTGGATCCCATTTTATCCAAACTCCCAAAGTCTGGGAGTGGGGGAGAGCTATGGATAATTGGTTTCAGTATTGGCCCATCTCTTTTTCAAGAATGCACTGATGGAATTGGGCACAGAGTTGGATTTGTGACATCCTGATGGTTGAGTTTTTGCTTTGTAGATCCCCAAAATGGGTGGTTTAAATCCAAGTGCCATTTTAACTGACCCCCCAACCTCCTAACAAAAAAGTTTTGGGGAGAGGATGCAGATAAATACATTTGGATCTGGCCCATCTCTAGGAGAGATCTCATAGAAGGAGTCTCATTCCTCACATGCAAATAAGAAGGCAGAGCAGACACCACCAGAGAGGTGAAGGTAACTGAGTATTAACATATATCCATGTTGTGGCATCACTTTTCCCCTATGGAGTTCCACCATCACACCTTTATGTTGGCAAGCTGTGACTGTGATTTCCCTTATGCATGTTTTCATTTCTCTCTTCCTAAATATAAGCCAAACCCTCTGATCTTCTAATAATTTTCACTGCTTCTCTCTGAACCCCCTTCAGTCTGTCTATATCTTTCTGGTAACACGATGCTCAGATCTGAATGCAGTAGTACAAGTATCAGAGTAGCTGTGTCAGTCTGGATCTGTAAAAGCAGCAAAGAGTCCTGTGGCACCTTATAGACTAACAGACGTATTGGAGCATGAGCGTTTGTGGGTGAATACCCACTTCGTCGGATGCATGTGACATGCATCCGACGAAGTGGGTATTCACCCACAAACACTCATGCTCCAATACGTCTGTTAGTCTATAAGGTGCCACAGGACTCTTTTTGCTGCTAGTACAAGTATGATTGCCCTAGAGCAGTGTGTCTCAACCTTTCTAGACTACTGTACCCATTTCAGGAGTCTGATTTGTCTTGCATACCCCCAAGTTACATCTCACTTAAAACCTGCTTAAAAATACAAAAGTGTCACAACACACTATTACTGAAACATTGCTTATGCTCTCATTTTTACCATATAATTCTAAAATAAATCGATTGGAATACAGATATTGTACTTAGATTTCAGTGTATAGTATATAGAGCAGTATAAACAAGTCACTGTCTGTATGACATTGTAGTTTGTACTGACTTCACTAATTCTTTTTATGTAGTCCATTGTAAAACTAGGCAAATATCTAGATGAGTTGATGTACCCCCTAGAAGACCTCTGCGTAGCCCAGGGGTACGGGTGTACCCCTGGTTGAGAACCATTGCCCTAGAGGTATACAAAGAAGAACTATTCCCCACCCTGCCTCCTGACATGATGCCGTAATGCATGCAAAATTTCACTGGCATTTTTTCCCAGGCATATCCCACTGCAAACTCATATCCTGACTAAAGCACTATTTGCTATCCCTCTTTGCTCCCTTCAGCCATGACTACTTCCAGGTTGCTCCTTCTCACTTGATTATTTTTTTTGTTGGATTATTTTTTCTCCAGAAATATTAGCTGTACTTTTTTCCAAGTCAAACCTCGTTTTGTTGTTTTATGCCATGCCCCGTGTTTCTTACATTACGAGGATCCTTTGTATTATTTCGCTCTGGTATTTATAACTCTTCCCAATTTAGTATCATCTGGGTCAACTAGCAAACCTTGACTAACTTCCTGCCCAGTTTCAGTATGGTCACCACAGTGAAGATCTATTGGTGAGATCTATTGGGCTGTGAAACAGTCTATGAAGGATAGGTGTAGCTGTGTACACCCCAGGATATTAGAGAGACAAGGTGGGTGAGGTCAGAGATGACCCTTGGGTAGGGTGAATCAGGGTGACTGCCGCAAGCCCTGTGCTTTGATAAAATTGGGACTGTCCCAATTTAGCCCTTTGTCCCGTGTCCTCACCGATGTACGATTGGGATGCCATTTGTCCAGATATTCAGGTGAGGAGGCGGGCAGGGAGGTGAGGCGGGAGGGTGAGCGGGGTGAGGAGGCCAACAGAGAGGTGAGCAGCAGGTAGGATGGGGGTGAGGAGGCAGGCGGGCAGATGGTGAGGAGGAGAGCAGAAGGCAGGCGGATGTGGGGGGCACACTGGATGGACGGTGAGGAGACTAGCAGAGAGGCGAGTGGTGGGCAGGCGGGTGAGCAGGCAAGAGGCAGGCCGGGAGGGGGTTGAGGATGCAGGTGAGTGGGCAGACAGCGAGGAGGAGGGGCCACCGAACAGAGGGCGAGGAGAGTAGCAGTGAGGTGAGTGGCAGGCAGGCATGTGGACGGGGAGGAGGAGAGCGGCAGATGGGTGGGCATGCCTGGTGGACGGCAAGGAGACTAGCAGGGAGGCTGATTTGTCCCGGGCCCCACACACGCCTTTTACTGGACCATTACTCTGCTAGACACCCAAAATCATGGACTGAACAGAGACACTGGATTTATGGTTTATTACAACATTCTGTAACCCACTAACCCCCTCTTTTTATCCTAGGACTGCAGAGGCATTAACGGCCCACTCTACCTTGAATGGTCCCTTACAATATGTGCTAGCTACTTATGCTAAACAATCTGCTGTACCTTGCATTTTGCTGTGAGGCTGGGAGTTCCTTTCCCAGACCAGAAGAAGAGCTCTGTGTGGCTGGAAAGTTTGTCTCTCTCACCAATCAAAGTTGATCCAATAAAAGATATATCCTCACCCACCTTGTCTCAGTGAAACAGTATGTCAGATGAAGTGACTGTATTTGGAAGCATCATTTTGAGGTAATTTAAGACTGGAGAAAGCACTGTGGAATATATAGGCTTCAATACTGTATTGGGCTGGGGCGGGAGAGAATTGATGGACAACATCGTTTAATTAGAGATGTTTTTGAGATGCAATATTTGGATCAGGATCTGAATTTCAAACCCTCAAAGTTCATGATTGTTTGGACCAGGGTATTGGCTACAGCACATGGCCTTATTATATTGGAGGCCTGTATTATATTGACTGGCTGATTAGATTAGGTGCAGATTTTGAATGCCCTAAAATACAGGTTTATTTGGAACCAGGGTTTTGGTTTAAACTCCTAATTCCCACTCTGATTTTTATGGTTTTATGCTCCTGTACGATGTACTGCAGTAGACTGGGTGCTAATAATTATTTTTTGATCTGTACCCAGAGCACAGTATGGGTGACAATAGGTATATTTTAGAAATATGAAGAAAGAAGAAAGCAATTCAGTGGGTTTGGCTCACAGTGTTTGCACAAGTGTTTTTAGTTTTGTTTTTGCTTGTTTTGGGATTATTTTTTTCTGTAATGTAGGTCTCATGCACACAATTCTGGCAAACTTTATTTCCTGGCTCCAGTAACATGACCTGCGGTAAGGCTCCAAAGCCAAGTACCCTGTCGTGTGACCCCATTGGGTCCTGTCATGATGAGGTGTGTGTCATCCTTACAGTTTCACTCGAATTAGGCTCAGACAAAAGTTAGACAAATGAGGCAAGTTTCATCTGATTTTGCTTTGGCTTCCCGTGTCATTTTGAATCAACCCAAGTTTGCTCCAAGTTTGCTCCAGTTCTCCAGAAATTTGGTTCCCAGTTTGCTGAAATATTCATTAGCCCTAGTTACAGATGCTGGATTTTTTTATTACAGATTTTTTAAACAGATCTGTTATAGACTGAAGCAGAGGCACTGACTTTCTGAGTTCCTGGGGGGCGCTTGACCCCCACTCCACCCCGGGCCCTGCCTCTACTCCGCCCCTTCCCCCAAGCCCCTATCCCTGCCCTGCCTCTTCCCACCCCCACCCCACCTCTTCCCATCCCATTTTGCCCCCCTACCTCTTCCTGCTCCCACTTATCCGTCTCCCCCTCAGCATCTCCTACATGCTGCTGAATAGCTGCTTGTGGGCAGGAGGTGTTGTGGGGAAAGGGAGAAGCTGGTGGGCGGGAGGTGCTGGAAGGGAGGGGGAGATGCTGATTGGTGGGGGCCGTAAGTGGGTGGGAGGTGCTGGGAGGGAGGGGGAGAAGCTGATCAGCAGGGCCCATCGGTGAGCGGGAGACGCTACGGGGAAGGGGAGAAGCTGATCAATGGGGCTGCTGGTGGGTAGTCAGCACCCACTATTTTTTTCCAAGGATGCTTCAGCCCCGGAACATTCATTGAGTCAGTACCTATGGACTGAAGGGCCCATTTATTTGGGAGAAGCAAATACTTTGGTTACTGCCCTTGTGTTACAGGTTATAAATGCATCTGCAGTGAGTTACACCTAGCAAGGGACATAAAAGGCAGTAAGAAGAGGTTCTATAACTGCATTAGGAGAAAGAGAAAGGAATGTGTAGGTCCAGGACTTAGTGGGGAAAGGAGAGCTAAAAACCAGGGGCGGCTCCAGACCCCAGCACGCCAAGCGTGTGCTTGGGGTGACATGCCACGGGAGGCGCTCTGCCGGTCACTAGGAGGGCGGCAGGCGGCTCCGGTGGACCTCCCGCAGGCGTGCCTGTGGAGGGTCCGCTGGTCCCACGGCTTCGGTGGAGCTGCGGGAGGTCCACCGGAGCTGCGGGACCGGCGACCAGCAGAGCGCCCCCCGTGGCATGCCGCCGTGCTTGGGGCGGCGAAATGTCTAGAGCCGCCCCTGCTAAAAACAGATGACATCAAGAAAGCAGAGGTGTTTGTTGCCTGTTTTGCTTAAGTCTTCATTAAATGGGTTAATTGTGACCAGATACTTAACACAATTAATATTAACAAGGGGAAGGAACAGAAGCCAGAACAGAGAAACAACAGATTAAATAATATTTAGATAAATTAGATGTATTCAAATTGTCAGTGACTGATTAAATTCATTCACGGGAATTTAAGGAACTAGCTGAAGCAATCTCAGAACTGTTAGCAATTATCTTTGAGTATTCGTAGAGGATGAGTCAGGTCCCAGAAGACTGGAGAAGGGCAAACAAAAAGGAGATGAGGAATTATAGATCAGTCAGCCTAATTTTGTTATCTGGAAAGATACTGGAAGAAATGATTAAATAATCCTGCATAAATCATGCCAAACCAACCTATTTTTCCTCCTTTGACAGGGTTACTGGCCTAGTGGATGGGGGAAGCTGTAGACGTGATATATCTTGAATTTAGTAAGGCTTTTGAGACTATCCCATGTAACAGTCTCATTAGCAAACTAGGGGAAAATGGTCTAGATGAAATTACTATTGGGTGGGTACATAACTGGTTGAAAAACCATGTCTACTCTTAGAGCTAGGAGTGTGATTGCCAGCTCATGTAGACGGACCCACACTAGCTCTGCTCAAGTTAGCACACTAAAAATAGTAGTGTAGCAGGGCAGCAAGGAGTGGTGTCATAGGCTAGTCACCTCAAGTATATACCCCCGGGATCCAGGCAGGTTTGTACTTGGGAAGGGGGGGCTAGCCCATACCACCACATGCTGCTGCCCATGTTACTGCAGCTACGCTACTATTTTTAGCATGACAACTCGAGCAGAGCTAGCACAGGTACACCTATGAAAGTTGGGAAACTCACCTCCAGCTCCAAGTGTAGATGTACCCAAAGCATGGTTGTAAATGGTTTGTGATCAGACTGGGAGGATGTATGTAATGAGATTCCACAGGAATCTATTCAATATTTTCAATAATGACTTGGATAATGCAATGGAGAGTATGTTTATAAAATTTACAGATGACACCAAGCTGGGAGGGGTTGCTAGAACTTTGGAGGACAGGATTAGAATTCAAAATAACTAACATATTGGAGCATCAGTCTGAAATCAACATGCTTAAATTAAATAAAAACAAGTGAAAAGTACGTCACTTAGAAAGGAAGAATCAAGTGCATCATTACAAAATGGGGAATGATTGGCTAGGCAGTAGTACTTCTGAAAAGGATATGGGGTTGTAGTGGATCATAAGTTGAATATGAGCCAACAAGATGATTCAGTTGCGAAAAAGGCTAATATGTTGACGTGTAATAAAAAGAGCATCATACATAAAATGTGAGATAATTGTCCCACTCTATTCAGCACTGGTGAGGCCACAGCTGGAGTACTGTGTCCAGTTCTAGGTGTCACACTTTGGGAAGGATATGGACAAATTGGGGACAGTCCAGAAGAGAGTTACAAAAATGATAGAAGCTTTAGAAAGCTGACTGATGAGAGAAGGTTAAGAAAACTGGGCATGTTTAGTCTTGAGAAAAGAAGACTGAGTGGGGACTTGATAACAGTCTCCAAATATGTTAATGGCTGTTATAAAGAGGATTGTGATCAATTGTTCTCCATGTCCACTAAAAGTAGGACAAGAAATAATCAGATTAATCTGCAGCAAGGGAGATTTAGGTGAGATATTAGGGAACATTTTCCAACTGTAAGAATAGCTAAGCATTGGAATAGGCTTCCAACAGAAGTTGTGGAATCCCCATCACTGGAAGTTTTTAAGGGCAGGTTAGACAACCATTTGTTGGATAGTCTAGTTATATTTGATTCTGCTCAGCAGAGGAGGCTGGAGTAGATGACCTGTTGAGGTCCCTTCCAGTCCTATATTTCTATGATTTTATGCTCAGATGTGTGATGTGTAAATGAACAATACCTCCCTCTGTTTCATAAAAGATTTTCTTTATTTTCTGTTATATCACTCTTTTGTTTCTCTTTTTAAAAAATTCCATGAGCCACACATTGATGACCAAGATGTCAAAAGGCTGAGGGACAGACTTTTTACTGGAATAATAGATATTGGATGCTGAACTGCACATCAGAAAATGCAGTGTCTTCAAATGAAGTTAAATAGGTGGAAGCAGGCAGTGAAAATTCCTCAGATTTGCATGACCGATTAGCTTATCTACTAGTTAGTATCTGTCTGTTTATTTGTAATGAGAATCTTCAAAGAGTGCTCTATATTAGACATCTGGCTAATTTTTGTTTATATAATTCTGTTCCCAAATACGACAGTGAGGAGTGCCATACCTAGACAGATAGACTTATTATTCTATACTGGACCACGCACTAGTACTCATTCTTTAGGCAATAATTCTGAATTGGTAAGGATGAATTTGATGACCTATGGACTAGATAAACAAAATATCTTTTCCACCTCTACCTTCAAGGATTGGGGCTAATTTTCAGAAATGGTAGGCAGCCACAACTCCAGCTGAATTTAATGGGAGCTTCAGGTTCTCAGCACGTCTGACAGCCAGGCTCTAGATTTAAAGCGGGAAGTTTGAGTTGTGCGTTCTCTCAGCCTTTAGGGCATGTCTACACTTACCGTGAATTGACACTGCTGAAATTGATCCACCGGGGGGGGGGGTGGTGTGTGTGTCAATTTAGCGTATCTAGTGACTCTGATACTCCACCGGAATGAGAAGCATAAGGTAAGGAGCCAGCACGGTGTAGACACTGCAATAAGTTGACCTAAGCTACCTCGACTCCAGTTGACTTAACCCCGTAGTGTAGACCCGCCTTTAAACACACACATGTTCCTTCCCTGGAGGTCATTAACATATGCAAGAATTTTTGTATATAGTTATAGTTTCTTCACTGTAATATGGGGCTTTATAAGGTAAATAACCCCAGTCATAATTTTTTAAAACTTTCAGGTCTGCCTTATGCATCTTAAAGAATCTGAAAAGGGCACATGCCCAATTTAAAACAAAAAGTTCTTTGAAGGTCACCTTTAATAGCACCACTGTATTGCATGTCACATAAATATTTACAATAATCATTTTGTGACTGATGGACAGGGGGCTTAAAGCTCATACGCCCAAAGCAGCATATCCAAAAGCGCATCATCTTCTTGTCCTGAAAGGGACATGGCTGGCTTAAAAATGAGACCTTTTTAAAGTCTTTATTACTGTTATTCCCTTAGATTAAGAAGTCAGAGAGAATGTTTCGGTCTGGTTCATTTTTGACTAATTTTGCTGTTTGTTTACTTTTTGGTATTTTACTCTGCCTAGATAGTGGAACCAGATAGGTCAGTTTCACTTCCTGTTTAGTTTTCTAGTTCTAGTGTTCTGACACTTTCATAGTATATGAACATGAGTTCACATAATGGTAGGCAAAAGTTTAAATTTAGGGGTGAAAAAAAGTCTCTAATTTTTTTTTAAATAAATCATGAAAACCTTTTTAACCTTGTGAGACCTTTCTCTTTAAAATACATAAATAAAATCTACAGTTGAGGCCTAAATTACTGGCAGTGTCCCTCTATTCAAGCCTGACATCATTGTGAGGCTGAGCCTGTTGGTTCAATTCAATGATATTTCATTGGTATGACGAGTGTTGTCAAAGTTTGAGAGGCAGAACCCTCTGGGTATGTGTCAGAGATAGGTACATTCTGCCTAGAATCAGGCTTCCCACTATATTAGCGATTTTATCTATTGTGCCACATTGTCATTGTTGTCCATTTCTTATGTGGGGCAAGCTATATATGGTGTGGTAACGGCTGTATCTTTTCCTTTCTCTAAGGGATGTCTATACTACCCACCGGATTGGCGGGCAGCGATCGATCCAGCGAGGGTCGATTTATCGTGTCTAGTCTAGATGTGATAAATCGACCCCCGAACACTCTCCCGTCGACTCCTGTACTCAACCACCACGAGAGGCACAGGCAGAGTCAATGGAGGAGCAGCAGCAGTCGACTCACCACGGTGAGGACACCATGGTAAGTTGATCTAAGAATGTCGACTTCAGCCACATTATTCACGGAGCTGAAGTTGCGTAACTTAGATCGATCCCCCTCCCCCACTCCCATGTAGACCAGGCCTAAGTGTCTGTCTGTCCTTTGCATGAGTTTGCTCTATGGTTTATAGAACTGATAGAATATTATTCAGGTGTCTGAAATGTATGCAAGGCTTTCTGTTATAGCTGTCTGTTGAATGGACAGCAAAGCTTGTGACAGAATCTCCCTGAAATAGTGTTCAAATTTATGCTGCATTCAATATACGGCTTGCCTCAAAGGTTTCCCAGAGCTGGAAATGAGGAAATTTTGGTGGGTGGGTCTAGGTGATCCTCTAATAAGTCAGGGTCAAGAGAACTTGAGTGAATGTGTCATAATTCCCAAGGAAATAGAGAGGGGATAGATTCTAGTCCTACTGTACACGTACAGTACAGGGAGATTGGAGGCAGGGAAAGGAAGGAGAGAGAGGGAGGAATAATGCTAAGAAAAGGCCAGCTTTCAGCTCTGCTCTGACAAGTTCGCAAGGGCCCTGATTCAGCAAAACACATAGGCACATGCTTCACTCTAAGCAGAAGAGTCATCCCGCTGACTTCACTGGAACTATGTTGAAAGCAGCGTCTGTGCTTATGTGTTTGGGTGAATTAGGACTGAGGCCCTGAGCCCAGCCACAGGGACGTGCCCCCTTCGACTCGCTCTTTCTAGCACCGCACTGTACAATTGGCCCTTCTCTCCACACTGGAGGACGTTACGAAATCCTGACCCTGACAGAGTGCAGATGCATTATTGGGATGCCCTCGGGTCAGGGGAGGGCTAATAGTCACATTCCTGGCTGTGATGGCGAAAGATTTACGCTGGGTGCTCGCTCGCCTCGCCCTGCACCAGGCTGGCTCCCTGTCTCACCGGCCCCCTCGGCTTTAATTGTTGTGTTAATGGCCCTTTTATTTGAAGCAGATCCCCTGGCTTACAGAGGAGAATGTCATTATGTCGTATTTTAGATGTATTTACATTCTCCTTGCCACAGGGATAACATTCTAATTATTTTCTATAGCTGACAGCACTAGCGTCTGCTGGTATTATGGACCCCCTTAGACCTGATTACATGGTCTGTTTTTCTTCAAATCACCCACAAATGACACTGTGGAGCAGGTTTATTATCAATTGGCGTACCTTTGCTTAGCGCAACCCGCTCCTGAAACAAATGTACTGAAAAGATAATACATGTTTAGAGCTTGCGTCTTTGCCTGCATGAAGGCAGATGGGCTTAGAAAGGTTAAGCCAACAGTTAACCTCCTCTGACTCTTAAACCTTCACCACACACCCCTACGGAGACAGGCACACACAGGCAGTAGAGGACCATTCTGCCTAACGTTTCTCATGCAAACAGTATCCCAGTTGATGGGGCTGCTGTAAATCAGATGGGTACAGAGTTAAAGAATAAATAACAACGGAGGGATGAAACAAGTTCAGATGTTTAAGGGAAGGGGGGAAGAGGATGATTTCAGTCCTGTTTTGCAGTGAGATGGAGGGATGTATGGGGCAAGTTCTAGATAGCAGGATCTTCAAGGTGGGAAGGATCTTCCGTCTAATGGGCAGGTCATGTGGAAGGGCAGAAGGAAGTGGGAATGGAGTACTGAGAAGAGAGCGAATAAGTCCCTGGACAGTTAGAAGTGTAATTTTGTACCAAATTCTGAAATGAATGGGGAGCTAGTTTAGTTATTTGAGGGCAAACATGATGATTTCACAGCTGTGTCCATGGGAGAAGGTGAATAGTGGCATTGTGCATGGCTGGTGGCTGGAAAGCAGGGACTCCACAGAGAAAAGAGTTACAACTATTGAAGTGATGGGAGGAGGTCCTGGCTACACAGATCAACAGGGGGGGTGGTGCTGAGACTGTGGAAGGGTATAGGAGTAGGTAGATCTCTGAACATCAGGGGAGAAGATTGGTTCAGAGTCAAGGACAATGCCTAAGTTATGGTCAGTGGGGGCAAATGGACAATCTGGTTGAGGAGGGTAATAGAAAAGAATGATTTATTCAACAAATTTCATTTTTTTCTGTTTATGGAATGTTCCTGGCCAGATTGAGACAGGCTCAGAATTGATCAACAAAATGTTTGTTGCTTCTGCTGCGTCTTTCGTTTTTCCTCTGTGACCTGGTTTACCAAATTGGAGTTTTGTTGCTGAGTTGTGATGGGTCAAGTAAGTCAGTGCTTCTGTTCTGTGACTGGATTATTACAATTCTTAGGCTATACGTCTACATTACAGTTTATGTCAGCAGAATTTATGTCACTCGGGGTGGGGGGGAATAAGCCACCCCCGAGTGACATAAATTATACCTACCTAAGCACCAGTGTGGATAGCACTATGTCGGCAGGAGAAGTTCTTACAGGACATAGCTTCTGCCACTCGTGGGGGCTGGAGTAGTTAAAACGTCGGGAGAGTTCTCTCCCATCTACTTAGTGTGGCTACATTAGAGAGTTTATAGCAGCGCAGCTGCATCGGTGAAGCTGCACCACTGTGAACTCTCTACTGTAGCCGTGTCCTTACAAACAGGTTTCTGATGTGAATGTTTCCCCAAGGTCAGACTTAAATTTGTTTTCCATGTGTATTCAAAGTGCAAATGTGAAATGCACATTCCATGAGCATTCATGCTAGTAAAACCCAATCACGTAAATTCTTGCGCACACTGAACACTTGGGGCCCAAACATTGCTGAGGCAAATTCATTCAAGAATTCAACTGTATATTTATGGGAATTTTTTCTCACAGCTCTAGAGATTGAGTATTTTATATTTATGGCATAATAGGCATGCATGGCATTTTACAGTCAATTAAAAAGGCAAGGTCACTAGCCCAAGGAAAATCTAAATTAGACCAAAGCGCAATGAAAGTGATGGCAGACCATGGGTGTGAGGAGAGAAGAAATAACCTTAAACAACAGGAGGGTCGCTACGCTCTCTGAGAAGCCTGGTTTCCTAGGGGGTTGGATCAGATAAATTCTTTTTTCACATGTTTTTTGTGTCAATTGTTCATGTATAGTTTAACTGCATGTCTTTGGGAGCCTTGGGTTTGGGGATGCTGCTCTTGCCCCAAAGAGGCATGTGTAGGTACACAGATACATAGCATCTCCCAGCTTGTGCAGGTAATGCACATTTGGGGGGGGGGGGGCTGTTGATGTGATGAACAGAGGAGCAAGGCAATATATCAGTGGGAGAGGAAGAGAAAGGGTGTAGAATCACCTTAATAACAACTCTTTGTATTTAGACTGGATAAGAAGCTCAGGGTAGGAATATCTGCTACCCAAACTAGCCCTGATTAAGTCCGACAAGCCGGGTGAGGTAATATCTTTTATTGGACCAAGCTTTCAAGCTACACAGGGGTGCATACCCATGATCTCTCGAGACTGCAGGAGGCCTGCTTCTACTTTCAAGCTACACAGGGCCTGAAGAAAAGCTCTGGGTCCCTTGAAAACTTTTCTCTTTCACCCACAGTTGGTCCAATGAAAGATATTACCTCACCCACTTGTCTCTCTAATATCCTGGGACCGACAATGCAAGCAACAGTTGATTAAATCAGTCAGTCCCAATGTTGCAGACAGTGCTGAGTTGAGTGGAAAGAATTTTCAACCAATTTTCATTTGTGTCTGAAAATGACATTCCATTTTACCATATTCATGACCCTTCCCCATTCACTGTCTATGAATGCTTGAGCCCTAGAGCTTTTTTAGGGTGTGCACCAGGGAAATTTGAATATTTGACTCCAACACTTGAATATTGGCCTAAAGTGAATTTCAAATTGTATATTCAGTCGGTAATTGAAAATTCATGCTACCTTTGCTAGTCACAGAAGTCATGTGATTTTGTTTTTATTCCCTGATTGGATGACTTACAGTGTCTAACCAACAGAGAACATATTGCAAATAATCGCAAGGCACTGTTCACAAACCCTCTGCAAAAGTTAACTTATTCAGGGAAGAAATTTGTGAATCATTTTGAATAATGAATAAACTCCAGGATGTTGTGATCTGTTCATAGACAATCAGCAAACAGATGATTTAAAAAAGAAAAATCCATTCACTTGTTTGCTAAAAATTATTTGCTCACCTCTAATTTCAAATTGTGTGTGACAGACAGTTTTATTGCCAGTGATAAGAGAATCTCAAAAAAATTCTAGGGTCGGTTCATTTTAAAAACCTGGACATTTAAATGCTGATCAGATCAGCAGATAGATTGATAATAAGAATAATACTATACACTTCTGTAGTGCTTTTCACTGAGGAGTGATTCACAAGCCATGTATACATAGCACCATTAAGTTGCAGCCAGCTCTGGAACAACAGTGTGGGGAGGGAAACTTTTGCCAAAGAGAATGGCAGCAAAGAGCTCCATGGGATCCTTAATGTGTGCACAGAGCAGTCAGTCTCATCTGAAAGACCCCCCAACCCAATAAGGTTTTTTCTACTCTAGGAAAATTGGGGTCCATAAATCACTACAGCTGCAGCTCCACTAGTGACACAGTAGAAGCTGTAGAGTAGACAGAGCTCAGGGGGACTTTACCAGCCTGTCATCTAGCTGAATTCAGTCTCTACTACAGTGTCCACCATTGCTACCTTCAAGGGGTGAAGGGGTGCACTGTTGGAGAATTACATGTACCCGTTTTCCTAATGTAGATGCAGCTTAAGTTGCATTGAGCTCACTTTAACTATGTTGAAAGGCTGAGTCAACCCTGCTGGGATTTGAACCTGTGGTTCCAGGGAGTCTGGGTATTTCAAACCTAAGGCTGGGTCCACTAATCATCCCCTTATCTAAACTGCCTAACAGCTGAGTCTGCCAAATTGGGCTGGAAAACTCACACAAACATGCTTCCCCCACCCCCCGGCATTTGTACTCCAGGTGCCAAGAGAGCCCAGAAGTGCAGAGGGGCTCAAAGATTAAACAGTCATAGTTTTGAAAAGTTGTTATAATGGTTTGGAACCAATTTGAGTTTTGGTTGAAAGTTCAGTGATTTGATCCAAGCTGGTTCACCCAGTCCTAATTGACATCTTTTAGAAGTGTGTGTGGTGGGGCTGTGATACTGAGCTATCACACTGAGATGCAAATATTATTATCTTGTGTCACTGGCCTAGAAAAGCCCAGTCCCCAGAAGTCCATTGCTGGATCACTTGGAGCAGGAAGGGTCTGCTTGGATCCCTGCCACTTATCAAGAAATTCTTTCTCATTTCATGTGCCCATCCCCTGAGCATGGGCAGAAGAAGAATTTCAGGTTCAAGTTTGCCAAACACAGTGATCAATCACAGAAGACAAAGACAAACCACTCCAGATTCCCCCTCGCATACAGTCATTGAAAGCATCTTATGAAAGTCTCAAATGCACCCAGACTGTGTAGAAACAATTCTGTTTTGTTTATCATGTTTTCATTGGCTTCCCTTATCTGTATGGAAGTTGCCATTTCAATGCCAAAAGCAAACAAACAAAAACCACTGCCGCCACCACCACAATTTTGGGATATTCCATGGCTTAGTGCCACCGTCAGATATTGTGGTACAACACAGAGGATGCAGTTTCAAATTCTCCACCCTTGTATGGAAAGTAGATTGGCATACATCATTCATAAGAAATAATATAATCTCTCTGGTTTCTTTTAGAATATCCATGAGCAGATGCAGGATAAATTCCTTACTTGAAATGATTCAGCAAATTCCTGTCAGAGCCCCTTTGATCATCCAACGCAAACACTTCGAAGACTCCTTCCAATAGTACTCCCCCAGCTTTACTGGCAGATAGGAGCCTCAGGAGATCCCTGTCACCGGGACCATCTTCTTTGAGTCTAAAGACATCGGATCAATCACGGTCTCAGAAACATAACTTGGCATCGGGCTCCTCAAAGACAAGAATGTGGCATTCCTACACAGGAGTTCGTTCCAATACTGGCAGTAGAGTGCATCCTGTCCTTCAGCTGTCTGCTCTCCAGTACTGGCTCATGCTAATAGACCTGAGTCAGTAACTCCAGCGCCTTCCCAGGAGCCACTGAAACTGGTTACTTCATCAACTGTGACTGATCAGACATCTCTGATCACGGCAGGGCACCCAACAATATATCAGTACCCAGAATGCCAGAGGCCTACGCAGAAACTCAAGACTTCTTATGCCTGTCAGTAGCACCATTGCCATTAATTCAGGGTGAAGACCCTCATCCAGCACCAGGGTCTGAGAACTTCAGCTCTGGCACCACTCTGTGGTGGATTCATTGACTATCGCTTCAACCTTATCCGGTCTGGTATCAGCTCCACCCTGCCACAGGGCACCAGCAGCTAGGAAGCCTTCTATGCTTCTTCTGGTGCCACATTCCCAGCATAGATCCCAGTTACAGTCACCAAGGACTTCCCTTGGTACTGTACCTCCTTGGCTCTCTAAATACTCCTATTCTTCATCAGACTCCAAGGTGGGCTCTCAAGTCCCACACTACCAGGAGTCCAGGGCTTCCTCCAGGTTTCATTCACATATTTATGGATGCAAATCTGACAGGAGTATAGTCAGGGTTTGGGAATCTTGGGTCAGATACAAATAGGACCTAGTACCATACCAACCTCCTCAATGGCAGTATTGGATATCCTGGAGGATACTCCCAGCATCCAGATCAACATTACCTCTACCTCATAGGAGCAGATCCCCTAGGAGACAGCCTTCTCCAGTCTATACCAAGAGGCTTGTCTCAGTTGGTACCAAGCAACCTATGGACTTACAATCACAGAACTTACCTCAACCCGCTTGGGAGCTGCAGCCTATGCTGGCACCACAGGGCCAACCTTGGGAATGTTCTCTCTTGCCTTCCCTTCATGGATCCTCCTCATCACATGATGAGGCCCTGGGCCAGAGGCATCCTCCCCAGTACCAGATGATTTTAAGAGCTCCTACCAAGTACCAAGAGCTTCTCAGGAGAATGGCTGCTTCTCTTGGTATACAAGTAAAGCTAGAGGAGGAGAATACTTACAAACCGATGGTTATATGCAGTGTTGTTGTAGCCATGTTGGTCCCAACATATCAGAGAGACAAGGTGTGTGAGGTAATATCTTTTACTGGACCAACTTCTGTTGGTGAGAGAGACAAGCTTTCAAGCTGCTCAGAGCTGAAGAAGAACTTGTCTCTCTCACCAATGGAATTTGGTCCAGTGAAAGATATTATCTCACCCACTTTGTTTCACAAACTGACTGATGTTTTACATCCAGCAATAGCAGGCAAGGTAGCCCTGCCTATAAATGATGCCATTTTGCAACCTATTCAAACAGTGAGTGTAAGCCCCTTTCTCAATTCCACCAGTGGCCAAATGAATGGAACACAAATACCAGGCTCTATCCCAGGGATTTGAGCAGTTTTATTCACATCCTATGCCAGGCTCGCTAGTAGTGGCCATGGTGAACAAAAGGAGTTGTCAGGGCTGGGATAAAGCTACTCTCAAACAAAAAGATGCCGAGAAGCTTGATCTCTCTAGGAGAAATATTTTAGTGTATGGCAAGTTTACAGCTCGTCATTGCCAATCGCCAGGCCCTATTGTCCTGTTACAATTATTCTAACTGGGAGGCAATCTCTCAGTTTGCAAATAAACTGCTGGAAAACTCTAGAGAAAAGTTTCAGTCCCTTGTTGCGGAAGGCTGCCTGGTCTCTCAATCAGCTCCGCAGGCTTTCTTGTAAACTGCGGATTCTACTGCCAGGGCTATGACTACAGCAGTGACTATGCGCTGTCCCTCCTGGTTGCCCTCCTCAGGGATTCCTGCAGCAGTGTAACACGTAATTGGAGACCTTCACTTTGAAGGCTGTGCTTCATTCTCATACAAAATTGATGTAGTATTACACACACAAAGGTATGTCTACCCTGCAGCTAGGAGTCAGTCTCCCAGGCTAGCTGGGCGGACTAGCACTAGCTTGCTTCAAGCTAGCATGTTAAAAATAACAATCTGGATGTTGTGGCTCTGGTGGAGACTCGGGCTAGCCACCCAAGCTCAGACCCAGCTCAGGTGGGTCCACGTGTGGGTGGCTACCCCAAGCATCTGCTTGTGTAGCAACATTCACACCGCTATTTTTAGCATATTAGCTCAAGTCCCACTAGCGCAAGTCTGTCTATCCCATCTGGAAGGCTTGTTCCTGGCTGCAGTGTAGACATACCCTAAAAGACTCTAGAGCAGTTCAAAGTTTTCAGGCCTCTACACACCAGCTACAAAGAGGACAAAATATCATCCTCAATACTAGCCTAGGCAGCAATATTTCCCCTTCTGTCAAGCTGACCAGTCCAGGAGAAAGCATAGGTCTGAGAGAAGAAGGGCTCTGTCTTTTACTTTCTCGATCTCATATAGATATCCTCAGTCCTTGAAGCAGCCAGTTTGAGTCTCATGTTAAAGACAGCATAGTATCCAGCCTTCAACATACTGGCCCTTCTGCTTTCCAAAACAGGTTACCACATTTCCTACATGCGTGGCAGTCCACCTCCTCCAACAAATGGTGTTAAGAGCACAGTGGAATTTGGGGTATACCCTGCATTTTCTTTCTATCCCCCCACACCCTCACCTTCCCTATGCCACTTCAGCAACCCCTTTCACAAGCCTGTACTAGGACAAGAAGTGCAGACTTCTACTTCTTTGGGAGCTAGAAAAGAAGTTTCACCTCTTCGTGAGAGCAGAGGGTTTTATTCCTGATACTTCCTAATACCCAAAGCCAGAGGAGATCTCAGACCCATTCCAGACCTTCAGAACCTGAAAAAGAAGATAAAGTCCTGTAGGGTGTCCCTGGCTATGATTATCCCTTTCCTAGTTCTGGTATGCTGCCCTGGACTGCCAGGATGCCTACTTTCATGTGGCAATCCACCCTGGCCACAGGACGTTCCCAAAGTTTATCATAGAAGATTATCATTACCAAGTCACCTTTCTGCCCTCTGGCCTTTCATCGGCGCCAAGGTCTTTTACAAAATACATGGAGGTGGCAACGGCCTACCTCTGCCAGAGAGACGTCCATATGTATCCTTACCTGGATGACTGGTTGTTCCAGGGTCTCTCCAGACCCCAGGCATCCTGGGCCTGAAAATAAACAAAGAAAAGTCAACGTTGTCACCTGCACAAAGAATAGAGTTCATTGGAGTGGTCCTATACTCAACTGCTGCCAGGATTGTTCTGCCTATTTCCAGATGGCAGACAATATGGAATCTCTGGCACTTACTACAGCGGCGAGCTGGGTCAGAGCTCGGAGTTGAACTCTTCGAGTCTATCTCGCGCTCGCTCTGACGCGACTCGAGACGACGAGAAGCCATCGAACTCCTCCACTCCCACTGCAAAAGCGCGGAGTTGGAGTTGACCTTGGAGCCGCGGACTTCGATTCTGCGGCGTCTGGACGGGTGAGTAGTTCGAACTAGGGTACTTCGAATTCAGCTATGCTATTCACGTAGCTGAATTTGCGTACCCTAGTTCGACCCCGCTTCTTAGTGTGGACCAGCCCTCTGTGTGTCCCTCAAGGACCAACCGTGCAGTTCCGGTGAGAAATTGCCTCAGGCTTCTGGGTCATGTGACTGCATGTACATAAGCGACCCCTCATGTCACAGCATGCTTCATCACTAGTTAAATGCAGAAGATGCGTACTGTTTACTGGCAGTCCAGAAAGTCTTTTTTAATAGTGGAAAATCTACAAGAGCTGCTTACATGAGTAAGAGAAAGCATTTCTCCATCTGAGCAACCTCCCGTAATGTGTCCCTGACTGTCTAAGATCCAAACAGTTATGGACTATTTCTTACATCTTAAAGAATCGGATGCAGCCCTCATCTCCACTAGGGTGCATCTGGCTGCTATTTCAATGTTTCACCCTCAGATTGATGTTAGAACTGTATTTACTTATCATGACCATGTTCCTGAAAGGTCTGGATAGATTGTTCTCACCTATCCAGGATCCAGCATGAATTTGGGATTTGAATTTAGTGTTGCCTGCTGTTAGAGACCCTCAGGCTTCCTGCTTGCTTCTACACCTTCTGGGGAAGATAGCCTTCTTAGTGCCTATCACTTCCACTAGGAGAGTGGGAGAGCTAAATACACTTGTCATTGACCATCCATATACCATCTTCTACAAAGACAAGGTCCAGCTTAGGCTGCACTCTAAGTTTCTCTCAAAGTTGGTATCTGATTTTACCTGAAGCAGCCCATACACTTACCAGTTTTCTTTCCAAAGCCACGTGCTCACAAAGATTAACAAAATTGGCATACTCTGGATGTGTGTCATTGAGCTTTGGCTTACCAAGATATGACAAAGCCCTTTCAGGTTTCTTCCCAGTTCTTTATTTCAAATGCAGAGTTTATGAGAGGTTAGCCAAGTACAGCACAGCGACTCTCAAAATGGATCACCCGCTGCATCACTATGTGCTATGCTGCCAAGGGTGTAACAGCACCACCTGAGAAACTGACAGCCCACTCAACCAGAGCACATTCAGCCTCTGCAGCATTTGCGGACATCTGCCGGGCAGCAACGTGATCGCTACACACATGCACCAGACGTTATGTACTGGCTGCTGCATCAAGAGAAGATGCAAATGTAGGAAGAGCAGTCCTACAGTCCCTCTTCCCGTGAGACTCCAAGCTCCATCACTTTGGATAACAACTTGGGAGCCACCTACAGTGTAATGGACATACGCACGCACTGGATGAAGAAAAAATGATTACTTGCTGTCTCCTACCTGTTGTTCTTCAAGATATGTTGCCTATGTCCATTAAGCAGTCCACCCTCTCTCCTAAACACATTGGAATCTACTAGCTTTCCAGAGTGAGGGGCAGGGCAGCTACACCCTTTATACCCTCCACTCAGAGCATGAGGATCTGGGGTGTGGGTGGGGTCACCTTTTCCAGGTACCCCTAGAGAAAACTCTGTGGCACTGATGCACAGCACATGCATGCACCTACATTGTAATGGACATATGCAACATGTTACAGTTATGAGAAGGTGAGTAAGTGTTTTTTTTGGTCAGATAGGCTGCATATCCCTCATCAGGATGACACTTGCAAACGTAAACTTTCAGTTTCAACCAATTCTTGTGCAAGCAGCTCTGAAATTCACTTTCCATAAACTTTAATCCTTGGAAAGGCCCAGCCACTGGGATGCTTGTGAAAGAGAAATATGCAAATGACACAAAGTAGGCAAAACTGAATCCATGTGAAAAAGTGGAGTGAATATTTGTGGGAATTTCCCCCCCACCATTCTCCCAGCTCTTCTGGAAACTCCAGAAGCATCTTGCATTGCAAATGACTTTCCTCTCTTCTAACTGCCCTCTCTCCTCAGTACTTTTCCTTCTGAAGAAGGAGTGTTGCCCTGGGCATGTTGTCTTCCAATCAGATAGAAACTACTGGTTTTACAGCATCTGCCTGCATTATATGAACTTCTGCGCCATAGTTATTGGCCTGCTGTAAAACACTTTTCCTTTCCTTGATAAATTAAATTCTAAAATGATATTGTCTGTTTCATCATCCCTCCTTGAGGCATACTTCTTCTGTGAGGCCTTCCAACAAAAGTTCCGGTGCAGAAGTTAAAATCATAAATATAATTAATTAATTCCAAACATTAATTAAAAGTCTGAGCAACCAGCAAGAAACATGTGAATCTAATCAACTCAAAGATCTTCTCTCTGTGGGAATAAATCCCCTTCCCCAAGAGCAGTTCTTTCCTCCTTTTGTTTACTGATGTTTTTCCTCCCACTCTTCCCTATCCCTATCCACCATGGTCTGTTGTAGTTTTTGTGTTGTGTTCTTGATCTAATTTAGATTGTAAGCTCCAAGGGGCAGGGATCTTGTCTGCACATTTGCCTGTGAAATGCAATGCACACCTATTGTGCTATAGAAATGGTAATCATTTATAGAGTTGATTGCATGGCATGCTCTGGATCTGGACTTCCCCAGAGTTTTAGGGGTAGTGAGTGGTTGGGTCTGAGGTTTAGGTTTGTTTCCATTTTTAGTAATTTATATAATGCCTATTGCTAACCTCATCTAAGGCCTGTACCTGCAAAATTCAGAGTGCTCGCAACTCCTATTAACTTAACTGGGAGACAAGGCACTCAGCACCTTGCAGAATTGACTCTCCCATAATGTGGAAATGTGCCAGTGGCCTCCAGCAATGGAGCTTTCCAACTGAAAATGGGTAACACTGCAAATGTAGGATCCAGATTATGCATTTCATAGAATTTTAACAAGTCAGTTATCAATTTCAAATAAATACCAAATTATGAATTAGAAATACATGCCGGGGGGGGGGGGGGGGAGGCACTAGCTCTATAGGATAGTTTACTACACGGTAAATATATATACTGCTGATTAACACCCAATAACTGTCTGACGTGGAAAGGGAGAACGGAAAGCCTGGGCTGATTTCTTGATCCGCTGGGCCCTTAGGAATAACTACATTTTACCACTGCTCTTGGCTATATGCGGCACCATTTGCAAATGGTCTGCTCTTGGGCCACTGCCGTGATCTGCACCCTGCGGTCATTTAGGCAGCAAAGGCAGTGGCGTGATTTACCCAGTGGTGGCGTCTGTCGCCATACTCTGCTCTCAGGCCTCTCCCGTCCTTTGAAGATTCCCTGTTGTTTGGGCTATTAACATACTTTCTGGGTGGATGTTTATCTTCTTTGAAACTTTTACAGCAGGCGCACTGTGAAAGAAAACCCTGAGAAGCTCTTTCTAAACCAAGCAGCGGCAGAATCCTTCAGCAAGCGTAATGCAACCCAGCCAGTGCTCTCTCCTTTATTTCATCAGCCTCTAATACCTAACAGTTCTGTAAGTAAACATTTATAGATCAAATCAAAAGCCTGCAAAAGGAAGCACTCTGGATAGATTAGAAGCTAAACTGATGTAAATTAGAAGAGATGCAGAGATAACCTTGCCAGTCTAAAAAGCATATACTATCGGTTGCACGCAGATAATTAAATGAATGAGCCCTTTTCTATTGAACAACTGATGTGCGATTGATAAACTTAATTAATAATTAACTTTTTAATTAAATATCAATTTAAAACAAGTGTGGTAATATGCCGCTTGCATTTAATTTTGCTGCTTTTTCTTCATTAAAGGGGCATCATTAGGGTTACAGGTATCTGTTTAAGATGCTGCTGTGTGCCACAGAGGGAATAAATGTGTCCACTGGGTGCTTGCCAATGACGACAGGGTGATAAACAAGAGCAACCAAAGACAAAGCCAGCATCCAACTTCAGAGATGCAATGGAAGTTGCGATTAAAGAGAATGTTCTGGGCCACTAACTTTTCTCACAGTGAAGGTCTCAACACACATGTGTGTGACTTCATTTGGTATTAAAGTGGGGTTGCAATGCACACAGAAGGGCTGACACCCTGAAGCTTTCACTCTTGGTAGACATTCTAATCACAGCTTCATGAATGAAGAATGAGTCAGCTTGACTTTGTTCAGATTCTAGCTACAGAGCTTGGCCTAGGTGAGGAGTGAAAGAACTGGGAGTTATTGTTTGTCTGAGCATAAGATTTACTAAGAAAATAAGGGAAAGCGTCTTTATATTTGAGGTTGTCTTTTCCTCACAATGCATCAGTGTTACTCTTGTTAATGCTAATAGGAGTAGTTGGCTTCCCTCAGTTGGAGCTCCCATTAATAGGGGCTCCTCTCAATGCATCCATAACTTGCTTTGTGAGTGTAAATCGCATTAGTCTTAACAGAGATCTTTTCTGCCCTCAATTTACACATACAAGTCCTATGAACAGAAATGGTGGATCTCATTTCTTTTTCAGAATCACAGATAGAGACAATTGACTTCTTTAAAATGGTGTTTGCAGACATTCATTTGTGTTGCACTGCCATTCTAATGACCATGTTTGTGTCCGCTAGCTAGTCAGTGTCTTCACAAAGAAGTGTACTTCTTATTCACTATTCTCCTGTTTAAAAAGTTACTTGGGGAGCTGTGCCTTGTGACTTAAGTGACTAATCATACACCACAAGTAATGAAAAATGAATAGAAAAAGTCTGACTCAAACAGCTCATGAACAACCCACAAGCTGAAAGTTGTTTCTTCAAATGGTCCAGCCAGCAGTTACGAAAAATAAATATGGCTGAAGAAATCAGGGGAAATGTGTGAATGACTTGCAAACAAGGAAAAGAAAAGTTGCAAGAAATAATTCAACCAGCTCTACATATAACTTCTGTTAAACTTCCCTATCCTGATGCTCCACTGGAAGTCTTTTTAGCACTAGTGGAGAATTTGAGTGAAGATTCAGGGTAGTATTGTTTTGTCCCCACTCTCATCCACCTGGAGTAAGTAGTGCGTATAGTCTGTGGTATACTCTCCAATCTTCTTCTGCTACAGGGCATTTACTGGCAGATGGAAAATATGGCTCCTGAGATGGCGCCATCTTGGACTGAGCATCAGACTCAACTATCCAGTGGGAATTACTCTGCTGGTGAGAGGATTATTTCTTTTCCTGATATGTCTCATTAGAGAACATTCTCACATCTCTGCATGTGAAGGGAAGATGAGTTCCTCCCATAGGGAATGTTAGCCCTGGCCATGGCTTCCTTTCTGAAAACCTCATTTGAAAAAGAGGAAATAGTTGGTGGAGGAAGTTCCTGAAAAGGAATCTTTTCAGATCCTTATTTTTGTCAGTTTTTTGGGGACACCCAAAAGACGGAAATAAGTGGCCAGGGCTGCCTTGAGTTATGGAAAAATTACAGTAAACTGTAAAGGGTGTGACAGCAAGAAAACCAGCTTATTCTCCATTTATTGTACAATATTTATCATCAACCCATTTTGTATATTTTGCTTTCTTTTGTGTAATCTTATCACTGGGGCTAAAAACGATGTGATTTTTTGCTCCTTTGAGTAGCTGCCAAAAAAGCACTTACGTCGGAGTTATGTGTATCATTTGGCTAGCACATCACATAATGGTTTTTTTACAGCGAGTATTTAACCATGTTTTCATCCTGTGGGAAAGAGTGATGAGTCTGTTTTGTAAAAATAAGACCTTGTGGCAATGTGGACATGCAAGAGATAGAAACATAATGCAACAAATTGGTTTCAACACAGAAATGAAGTAGTCCAGGCCACATACATGCTGCAATATTGGGTTTTGGTGCGTGCTCTCTCTCTCTTTCTCCCTCCTGTCTTTCTCTTATTTTGAATTGTTCTAATTTGTGGGCAAAAGTATGCAGGAACAATTAATTTGGGGCACAAATGATTGAATTTAGCCAGCTATCTACCTAATTTTGGGGTGCAAAAGATTGTATGTATATGTCAATGTGTTTGTGTGTATGTATATTCGGTATAGAAGGTATAGTACCAGGTATATGGGATCAGATTCATCAGTGATGTAACACTATGCAAGCCCATGGAGTTACATCAAGAATGAAGTTAACGCTACAATAGGTCTGGAAAATTTACATTGGACTCTAGTAACGGAAACGATAAGATATAGGAGAATAAATCTGACCATTCAAATATCATCATGGAAAATGGAGCCATTGGAAAAACTGGTTTTATTTCTAGGTACCCAAGAAATACTCTAGCAATTAACTGATTACAATTTGAAGCGGTCTTGAGCACCTTTTCCCATCAAACCTATTCCAAATGGTGGCTAGGAGATGCTTTGTTTTACTTCCATGCCAAGCACCGTTAACTTGAAATACATTAATACTCAAATCCCTCCCCACAACTTGCACATTTTATAATTTACACAAAATAATCGTCAGTCTCTCCTTCCTCCCTCAGCAAGATGTAATAGGAGATGCTGTAGAGAAGTCTCTTGTTACTAAAACTGCAGTATTTTGAACTCTGCCTTCTGTTTATTTTTATCTCAAACTTTATAGTGCTGTATGCTAGCCTTCGCTGAGTAACCAAATAATCTTGATGCTGTCCCTCGCCCTTCTTTCCACACACCCTTGCCCTGCTGCTCTGTTAAGCACACATTCCTGTTGTACCATGTCTGAATTTAGGCCCTGATCTGAAACTGCTTAAGTATGTGCTTAACTTTATTCACGGGAGCTATGAGAAGTCCACAGAGGTGAGTAAAATTAGGCACATGCCCAAGTGTTAGTTTGTAGGCTCACTGGGGCAAGGATCAAGTCACCTTAACTTTATTGTAAAGCACCTAGTACGCTCCTGATCACTATAAAATAAAAAAACCCACAATCGTGAACTCATAAATGTGCACTGTACACCTTGTGATGCATTATCCTTGCTCTTTTGTGTGTGCTGCTTCACCACATTCAGTAATGCTAGCTCTCCCGGGGCTTTGATCCTGAGAGGTGTTGGGCATCCATACCACCCGCTGACTTTAAAGGGAGACTAAGGTGCTCAACACCTGTTGGTCTCCAACCCCTAAATCATTAGTGTGAATTAGCAAGATTTTATTGTACCACAGCAGAGTTAGACAAGGTCTTCTCAAACTGTGAGAGCTCCTTGGGGCAGGGATTATTACTTCTTGAAAGTCTGGAAAGCACCCACTACATAATGGGTATTGCCATAAACAAAGAATAATAATAATAATTAGGTGATGGGGAAAACTCTTAAATTCTTTCTACAGCTTTCTCTATTGCTACCACAGGTAGAACTGCACTTGTGATGGTTTATGGCTTTAAAGTTGCTAATATAGACAAGCCTTATTGGAAATCAAACTTTTCCCCACCAACTTGCTTTACTGGTTGGGTGAGCAGAGATCATCCACTTCCAAGCATGAATAGAGCTTCACCCCGATATGTATCACAAGAAGTGAGATTAAAGGAGCAAACAATATGAGAGAAGGCCAGTCAGAGTTGGAAGAATGGTCATTAGAGAGAGACTGACTTCATTTTGGCTGACAAACCCTGTTTCTTCCAAAAGACACCCATCTCCATGTTACAGCATTTAATCTTTCTATCATATAGCAGGAGAGAAGAGGAAAGAGATCCCACATAATGAGATCATAATGGGATAGGGTCTGGAAAGTTGGTAGGTCTTCATGTCTGCCCCCTGAGCATTGACAGTCCTGGTAATAACAAGCCATGTTAGAGAAAAGATTCACTGCTTTCAGTAGAGATACAAATTTGATGGGAAAGCTGAGATACTGTCTTAGCAATGCCAAGAATTGGGCAATGCAAGTGATACCCATGAAAAAGTTACAATGGGGAAAAGTGCTAGAGACAGGACCCTGCCTTCAGGATGTATTCAGGCAATGAGAGTTGGCAATGCCTCTAGCGTTTTAAAAAATGGATGATGTCACGCTTGATGGACATCCTGTTGGAAATTTGGACGTGGTGGCTCTGTGAGATGGTACAAAGGTTTTTCTCTACCACGTGCACACATCTAGTTCAAGTTAGCTCTTGCTAAACTCTTTCGTTATTTTTGTATCAAGTTTCCAAACCATCAGTTGCTGTTGCTCCAAACACAACACTTTTTGAGATTTTATTTTTCCTAAGCAAGATTTACTCCACCTACATCAAGCCTGGTCAGTCACGGTCTATATGAATGGAGTGCAGGGAGATTGGATAGGTGAAACTCATCCCCTCCAACCCAAACCCAGGGCATGGGACTGCCACACAGACCCTGTGGCTGTTACTCTAGTCTAGAGGCAGGAATATCAATCCCAGTCTTCTTGCACAGAGCTGATTCTCAAAAAATGTGAATCCGTGGTTAATCTTCTGGACTGATCCCAACCAACCCTGCAAGGGACCATCTGTGAGTGGGTCGGGGGAGGAGAAGGAGGTACGCAGGCACCTCTGCACATGCATTCAATTGTATGGCCCCCTACATGAGGCTTAAGTGGTGTGGTCCTCTGCACTAGAGGTGAATTTTACCCTTTGATTGTGTACATACTTCTAACACTACATACAATAATCATTTAAATAGGTGTCCATGCATGGAGAAATTTATGCTTTAAAAATCAGGTATTTTTTCAATCATCTCACTTTTTTTAAACTGAAGATAAATGCCCAGTAAATTAAAACTAATTTTCAAGAAATGTATTTTTTCAGGAATTTCAAGATAACTAGACTGTTGGGGATATGTAATGCCCCATCACAAATTCAGAATGCCCACGGCTGGATTAATAAACCCTCAGAGGTGGCTGAGTTGTCCTGTTTAATTTGATTATTTAAATGGCTAGCCCATTTCTCACATAGAAATTTTTCTAGATATTATATTTTGTCTCCATATGCTGAAACTTTTTTCTAAATTGCCTTTTTTACTGCATAATGTTTTGGATAAATTGTTGTTTCTGATTTTTCATCTATAATTCCATCAATGGAAAGAAAATATGTAATTTTTAATAAAAGAATCTTAAATGCAATTATGTTAAAAACAAACAAAAAAAAAGTTTACCTTGCCTGAACTTACACTCCTTTTGTGTTGCCTTTTCATAAATATTCCACTGGAATACCAGGTTACTATCAGAGAATACAAATGAGTCAATTTTGAACTCTTGTAAATCTGAGTATTTTCCAAGGAAATCTTGTCCTAAAAGTTTTTGTCATCCAGTAAGGAGACAGAAATAAGACCTTGTGACCTAGGTGTCCAATCAAAGTTAGCCAAAACAATTTAAATTTTGATTTTCATATACCAGCTATTCCAACGAACAATGTACATATCAAGAATTAGCTGAAGAAATAACAAATTCAAGAGAATTGCAGACTGCACCCCTGAAAATTGCAGCTAGATAAAGGCAAAATTAATTGAGTAACTTATTTGTTACAAATTTGAACAGTAGTAAATGAAGCCAATAGAGTCTGAGGGGGTGTGTAGCTCAGGGAAATTTACACACATGCAAATGTCCCTAAACTAGATAAGCCTTCAATGGAATTAGATCAGCAATGAATTTGGCCCAGGGTCTGATAACCACCAGGCCTTCATTTGTTCTGTTGGAGATATGGTTGCAAGAAGCACAATGCAGCAAGATTTTCTACGAGGCTGATTTTTGCTCAGCTGAAAGCAGGAAGTACTAGAAATCTCATTAGACATTATTCTGTTCTCTTGAGATTTCCAGTCCAATGCTGCAGAAACTTTTAGGGGATATCTTCAAGTTGGCAGAGTTAACTTGGGTGTTGGGCACCTAGGTCAGAGCACCTGGGTTTGCTGAGGAATGGCTTTACAGTGTGGCTGCTCAGACTTGAGTTACTGTGTGCTCACTGGTGCTGTGCTCCCCCACGTGTCGCTAGCACTTGTGGGGGCCTATCCCATGGTTCTTTGTGCTGCAGTAAGCTGAGCCGCTCTATTATTCTTTCCCAGTGAATTGTGGGACAACCTGCCTGACCTCCTGGGCACAGGGGGGACACTGTGGGAAGGCATCAGAGGACGATCAGCACTTAAGTGATTTAGGCTGCATCATCACTGCAAAGTGGGTGGGCTATCAGCCCGAGCTGAAGCAAGGCCCAAGCTCTAGATCATGGGCAGCCCGCCTATGGCACACGTGCCAAAGGCAGCATGCGAGCTGATTTTCAGTGGCACTCACACTGCCCGGGCCTGGCCACCAGTCTGGGGGGCTCTGCATTTTAATTTAATTTTAAATGAAGCTTCTTAAACATTTTTAAAACCTTATTTACTTTACATACAACAATAGTTTAGTTCTATATTATAGACTTATAGAAAGAGACCTTAAATCTGAGTGAATAAATGAAGACTCGGCCCACCACTTCTGAAAGGTTGCCGACCCCTGCTCTAGATTCTACTCCAGCCAGGCCAGTTAGTCTAAATTGAAAACTGTAGTGAGAGGGGTTTGTGTACGGTTAGGAAAGGATTAGCAGCAATACATGAGTAAGAGCCAAAGATAACTGTGCAGTGAAGACACACCCTTAGATTCTTATGTGAATCTGAACCTCTTCTGAACATTTTTTGGTGAAACTGTCATTGTCCTTGTGTCTATGTTAATCAGTGTATTCCAGATTTAACCTCCTGCAATAGCAACAAATAGCTCTTGAACCATTAAAATAAGCAGACATTGTTTGGAATCTGCTTATAGCGGCATACGGGATGTATTCTTTGACATTGATCTAAAGGGCACCAGTAACCTCTGCTATAATGAATGCTGTCTTGGTTCTGCAATTCTATATTAATCTCACCCTCCTCTCAGATGCGTGAACCAATTTGGTTTGTAAGGTTAGGGACAGGCCCATTCCTGAACTTGCTCAGGTACATTATAGGCATTTGACACTATGAATTAACCAGAGACAAACAACTCCCAGCCCATTATCTTCTTTTAACTGCTCTGCCACTGTTCTGCATCAGGCTACTTAAACCCATTTGTTTGGCAACAAGCGAAACTTGACACTGATGGAGATGAGCAAAGTGAAGGGAGGGACCTGTAATTTCCAAGGAGGAATCTTAATTGGCAGGATTGATGCTCACTCTTGAACCCTTTGGGAAAACTTTGCTAGATGTCTTGGGATGTTACCGTTGGGAATGGGCCCAAGCTGCAAAATTCATATCTGGATCAGAATTTCCCCTGGTTGTTGAAGATATTCAGATCTGGGTGTTTGGTTTGGCCCCTTACAGATTTGAGGGCCAGTTTTAAGAGCTAGTGCTCCCCCACATGCACAGTCATGACAAAGCGGAGTCTTCTCTTACCTCTCCCTGATGTGGTCACTAAGAACTAGCAGAATAGACTTCTTGGTGGAGTGTAAATTCCTTCATCTTCACCCTGATAGCTCTGTCTGGGGCTAGAGAGATGGGTCAAGGACATCATGGTTTGGTTTTGATCTGTGCTCCAATTCAACCAAATCACCAAAGCAATGGTGCACAAGTCAGAATAGAATCCAGCTTATGTCATGCCTGGGTGGAGGGTGAAAGGGCAATTCAGAGACAGTATTCCCATTTTATCCCATTTCTAAAATATGTAAACAAGGGTGGTTTTGGTTTTGCACGCTGAAAACCAGATGCAATGTGGGTCCTGGTTCTATTTCATGCAAATCACTAAAGTTTGGAAAGATTCAAATAAAAGGTTTTGGTTTGTGCGGAGTAGGAAGAGTCCCAATCAATGCAGTCAAACACAGCAAATTTCAGTGTCCTACATAAAATTCAGGACTATCTCACAAACTAAGGGACCCCTTTGGCAATAAGTTTTGTGTGTCACAGAAGCTGGTTCTGATGGTCACCTTTAGAGTCACCATCTGTCAGCATTTCCTTCAGAGACCACCATTTACAATAGCTTGTATCCAGGCCTTGCACAAATCCCACTGGGCTGAAACTTGGCCCTACACTAGGTTGGCCTGGATGCAATTAACAAACAAAAAAAGTATACAATTTAGTTTGGCCAAAAATATAACATTCTTTTGTTTGCAGATGCAGAAGTTCAGTTGCCTTTCCAGACTTATCAGGGATGAGTGAACTAGTTTGGGGAAAACAACAACTGACCTCAATCTGAGCCCAAAATTCAAATTGAACTAGAAATCCAAACACCAAATATAGTCTGAGGTTCAAAAAAGTAGAGTCAACTGTTTTTCCTATTTTTATTTTTAACTGCTATCTCAGAACTTCATTGTTCCAGCTGGGACGCAGAAACAGAAGGACTGAAATATCACAAAGGAAAGGCTGGTTTCTGCAGTATTTCTGGAACCAACAAGAAGCAGGAAGTACCAGAAAGCTCACGAGAAATGTGCAAACTCAAGAGATTTGGAGAAGCATCTGAACAAAAGTTCTGGAGTTTTGAGGTTCCAAACACATCCAAATCACTTTGGTCTGGAGATCTGGCTGGAAATCTTGTAAGATGAAGGTCTATATATCCATCTTGAATGTTCACTCAGGCCCTTGATTTTTACTCTTATCTGCCAGATCCAAACATGGTAAATCTCCTGGTGCCCAATTTATTGACTTCAGAAGGATGAAGGACTGAGTCAGTCCTAACAGTATCCACATCTTTGCTTGCTGATTCCAAACCTCACATTAAACTGCTAAGCCATTCAATTTATTTCCATCATTCACATGGGCACTCTCTGGCTATAAAACAAAACGTACATCTGAGGAAAGTGCCTTATTCAAACACTTTTTACCTCCATGATTATTTCTGTTTTTAGTTACTTCGATGGTGCCCAACACTGTACAGTTTGAGTGCCTCTATACAGAATATGTAACAAAGCCACAGTCCCCAGTATGGCAGAGGCGTATCACTATGCTGCAAGTTGTAGTCATTTGATACTTCACAGCAACAGCAGGAATAGCATGTAGATCTTCATTCTCTAAAAACACAGGCCTTCTACCTCTTGAGTTAAAGGAGATCTTCTGTTAGCTGTGAACAGTATTGGGCCTATGACACACACACACACACACACGATTCCAGCCAAGAGGAGGCAGTAGTGCATACAGACACTAGTTAATATGTTATAATATATACAGAACTCACCTATTTTGCATTATTCTTTGAAAAAGCAATAACACTGGAGCATTTTTAATTAATTTAGGGTACTGGCAATTCACATTTTCCTAACAGGTATCAACTCAGCAAACACCCAGCTGAATCGGGGAAATTCAGTCCGTCTGCCCCTCACTTCCTAAATCTCACTTCAGTTATTGAGGGTGGAGGGCAGATTGAATGTGATAAATCCAAATGATGCCCTCAGAAGAAACAGGGCCCCTCGCCATCAGATTAGTTAGTATGCAGCAGCCGCAGTTCCTCTGCCATCTTCATTCACCTTAGAAATGTGGAGTTTGAATGGTTTATCTCTATTAATCACCAGCTCAAACAGCTTTGTGCACCACGGGCCGCAGATAATTAACTTCACTATACTGCTTGTCTTATCAGTATCAACCTCTTGTCCTCCTGTGAAATAGTTAAAACCATCAGCCCCTTTTTACTTTTCCATTTAACTCTAATGCTTTAACACTGATGTTCTAAATGGCCCTGCGATTCATACTTATTAGACAAACCTTTCTTTCTGCATCTCTTATATTTTTGATAATTGGTCATGTATGTTTCTAAGGGGCTCAACAGCTTTTCATGCCACTATACTAATAATTAAAGGTTTTCCGCAGCCTTTCAGATTTCTCTTTACCTTCTTTTCTTTGATAAGTATAATTTGCTGTTTAATTTGGAAAAAAAAGAAGAAAAAGAAGAAGTGAGACGCTGGCTGAATAGGAGATGATTTTGTTTAAAAAAATCTTTCATTATTTTTAACTCATATTCATTGCTTCCACGTCTTTGCCCCTCCTTCACCTCAAGCTTCCCTCCCTCCTGCGTTGCAGTGCGCAGCAACAAGAGAAAAGAAGGAGTGAAAGGAAATTGTGCTGTCAGGGACAGCAGATTTGTATACTTTTTGGTGGTGCCCAGAATGGGTCCAAGTCCCACCCCTGCCTATCCAGACAGGATAAGCCTCCTTGGAGTAGCCTGCCGGAGGAGTGGGGGCATGCCACTGCACTTCCTCCTCTTCAAGTCAGCCTGCTGCCAGCGCCACTCCCTTAGCCAGCAGCGGCCAGTGAGGGAGTGCAGCGTGCAGCTGTAGGGGGCAGCCATCCACTGCCCAGGGCGCAGATGAGGCAGAGATGCTCAGGGGAGGTGCATAGGGGCAGCAGGCGGGGCAGGGGGATACTCTGGGGGAGGCATGCAGAGATGTCAGGCAGGACCGGAGGAGAGACCCGGCCCCGAACATCGGTGGAGCCAGGCCCCCAGCCCTGAATTTGCTGGAGCATGGGCACCACGGGCCCATACAACTTGCCACCCCTGTGTGCTCTGTGTGTGAGTGAGTGAGTCCGAATGGTTAAAGCATGGGACTGGGAGGCTGGAGATCTCAGTTCTATTCCCAGCTCTGTCACTGACTTACCACTTGACTTCTCTTTTGTCCCAGTTTCCCCATCTGTAAAAGAAAGCCCTTGTTGAAAGCAGGAGGGGAGAAGCTGGCAGGAAACCCAGATCTCCATTTTCCCTGCCTGAGCTAGTCCTCATAACTCCCATCGGTACTTCGCTGTGCAGACAGCGGAGTTGACTTTAGTCATCAGCTGCAGCCCAGCGTAGTCAGCCAACCATTCCAGCAGCAGCCCCTCTCTGCCCACAGGCATCACCACCTCAGGGCTCGGCTACACTTACAAGTTGCAGCGCTGGGAGTTACAGCGCTGGTCATGCAGCTGTGTAGGGCCAGCGCTGGAGTGTGGCCACACTGACAGCTACCAGCGCTGCAGTGTGGCCACACTTGCAGCATTTCCAGCACTGTATTGAGAGGTGCATTGTGGGCAGCTATCCCACAGAGCACCTCGTTCCATTTTGGCGCTGAGTATTGTGGGAAGGGGAAGGAAGTGTGTGGCTCATTCCGCTTCCTGTGCCAATGCCCCGTGGTGCATCGCTTCACATCCCAGCAGTCACAGTCTTTCCGGCCACGTTTGGCGCCATTGTGAGTCTCTTTCTGTTTTTTACTCTCTGTCTGTGAATCGCGATTTCTGTGGGAAATGGAGCCCGAGCTGCTGAGGACTGTGATGATGAGTGTCGTCAGCACAACACATTTGGCAGTTGAGCTATTCCTTCAGCTCCAAAGTGACAGTGAGGAGTCCGATATCGAAGATATCGAGTCGCCTGCCGCGTGTGACACTACAGTGCTTGTGGCATTCACGGAAATGCTCAGCACCGTTGAACGCCGCTTTTGGGCTCGGAAAACAAGCACTGAGTGGTGGGATCACATTGTCATGGAAGTCTGGGATGACGAGCTGTGGCTGCAGAACTTTCGTATGAGAAAAGCCACTTTCATGGGACTGTGTGCTGAGCTTGCCCCCACCCTGCGGCGCAAGGACACAAGATTGAGAGCTGCCCTGATGGTGGAAAAGCAGGTGGTTATTGCAATCTGGAAGCTGGCAACTCCAGACAGCTACCGGTCAGTCGGGAACCAGTTTGGAGTGGGAAAGTCGACCGTTGGAATCGTGTTGATGCAAGTTTGCAGGGCCATTAATCGCATCCTGCTAAGAAGAACCGTGACTCTGGGGAACGTGCAGGACATTGTGGATGGCTTTGCACAAATGGGTTTCCCTAACTGTGGAGGGGTGATAGATGGGACGCATATTCCTATTCTGGCACCCCCCCACCTAGCATCAGAGTACGTTAATTGGAAGGGGTATTTCTCTATGGTTCTCCAGGCGCTTGTGGATCACCGTGGGCGTTTCATTGACATTTACACAGGTTGGCCTGGAAAGGTGCATGATGCACGCATCTTTCGGAACAGTGGCCTGTTCAGGAAGATGCAGGCAGGGACTTATTTCCCAGACAGGAAGATCACAGTAGGGGATGTCGAAATGCCCATTGTGATCCTTGGAGACCCCGCTTACCCGTTACTGCCTTGGCTCATGAAACCCTATACAGGGAAGCTTGACAGGAGCAAGGACCGGTTCAATTACAGGCTGAGCCGGTGCCGAATGACTGTGGAGTGTGCTTTTGGGCGTTTAAAAGCCCGCTGGCGGTCCTTGTATGGGAAGCTAGACTTGGGGGAAAGCAGCATCCCCGCGGTTATATCCGCATGCTGTACCCTCCATAATATTTGTGAAGGGAAGGGTGAAACATTCAGTCAGGCATGGACCACTGAGGTTCAAGTCCTGGAGGCTGAATTTGCACAGCCAGAGAGCAGGGCTATTAGAGAAGCCCAGCACAGGGCTACAAGGATTAGGGATGCCTTGAGGGAAGAATTTGAGGCTGAAAGCCAACAGTAATGTTTGCTGCCTTGCATGGGAGTGAAGTGCAGTGGTTACACTGTTAGGATTCTATTATCCCTAACATGATTTCCAGTGACTGTTTCTTTACTGGGATAAGGTATCTTTCACTATGCAATAATAAAGACTATTTTCAAAGCCAAGATTTATTTTATTGAATAGAAAAATACTTCATTGACCGACACAACATTTCAGGAACCTAGGGCAGGGGGGTGGGTGGGTGAACTGTACAGTCACAAGTTTGCATATGTCCTGTCTGCAGTGCTGTGCAATGGCTGCTGCACTTCAGGGTGCATATACTGCATGCTGATGGGGGTTGAGTGCAGAGGGTAAGGGTCGTAGTTCTCAGGGCTGGTTGGTGAACGTACAGGTGTTGGAGGCAGCTGGTGGTGGTAAGAACCTGGATGCTGGGGAAGGGGGTTTGGAGCTAACATTGGGGCAGAAGAGAATAAAATTTGGGACGGGGGGGCTGTGGGGCAGCACGGGACTGCTCTGCCTGCATAGCTACGAGTGCCTGGAGAGAGTCCGCTTGGCACGCCAGGATGCCTAGCAGCTGGTCTGTGCTTTTCCTCTTTGCCACAGCGTTTCTCCGCCAATGTCTCTGGCGGATCCTGCTGTCCCTCTGGCGGATCCTGCTTTCCTTTTCTCTCCACCCCTGCAGCTGTTTACTCTCTCGAGCAGAGTGATCAATAACTGTTTTCAGCATGTCTTCCCTGGTTTTTCGAGGCTTTTTCCTCAGATTCTGTAGTCTCTGTGCTGTGGTAGATCTGGGCAGTCCAGCAGTCAAGGTCACTTCTTGAAGGCAAAAATGGCAACATTTAACAGGGTAGCATTGTTAATTATCTCATCCAAACAGTAATTCCCACACACTGAAGGAGTTTTCAGTGTTCACTTTAGCATTCTTTCCCCATACCAAATAAGAGCACACATAACACAACAGGAGACAGGAAATGGTGAGTAAGGGGTACTGAGATTGCTTCAGGGCTGTGCAGGGGTTTCTGTGCGTTGGGGACAGCAAACAGCTGCATGGGGGATCTGCACTAAACAGTCTCCCAACATTTTCCACAGGAGTTACTCCTGGAAGATATCTTCCTGCTGCGGGTCACTAGGGAAGAGCGGGAAGGTCTTCTACAGCAATGCAGATTCCGCCCTGGCCCCTATGCAGCTTGCCTGTGTGCAGCAATGGTCCCCCCACCCCTCGCGGCACAGTGGCGCGGACGCGTTAGCCTGACTGGGACAAGGACCACAGTGGCTGTCCCTATAAACCTGCGCAGGCACATTGCCCACGCTCTGGCTGAAGCTTTTGAGGAGATTACTGCAGCCAATTACCGCGACGTGATAGACCACATCAATGGGCTATTCCACATCTAGGCATGCATGCATGCAGCCTTAACCACCCCCCCCTCTCCTCTCCCGAAACATTTCCATCCTGAAAATAAAAGCCGCTTACCGGTAACCCGCTCCTCTGCTTGTCCTTCACCAAGTGCTGGCTGCTGCGATTGGCTACCTTCCTCCTGGCTTGGGAGGGGCGCCTGGCTACATGCCTCCTGGGACTCTGGGGTGTCTTCCCCCATCCCAGTAGCTTCACTCGCGGTTTCCACCCCCCCGCCGCCTCCTCCTCCTCCTCCTGCTGCTCCTGTCCCCCACCCTGCTCAGAAGTGTCCATCGTGGTCCTCGGATTGGCAGTGGGGTCACCCCCAAGTATCGCGTCCATCTCCCTGTAAAAACGGCAGGTCGTGGGGGCAGCGCCGGATCGGCGGTTCCCCTCGCGGGCTTTGTAATAGGCACTCCGCAGCTCGTTTACTTTAACCCTGCATTGCAGCGCGTCCCGATCATGGCCCCTATCCAGCATGGACCTTGATACCTACTCAAAGATATCATAATTCCTATGGCTGGAGCGCAGCTGGGACTGCACAGCTTCCTCCCCCCAAACACTAATGAGGTCCAGCAACTCGCCATTGCTCCATGCTGGGGCTCGTTTGCCGCGTGGAGGCATGGTCACCTGGAAAGATTCACTGATTGCACTCCACACCTGGCTGCAGCAAACAGGAAGGGGATTTTTAAAATTCCCGGGGCACTTAAAGGGTGGGTCACCTGAGGCCAGAGCAGTAGAGTGCATACTGATGAGCAGAGTGGCTGAACAGGAATTCTGGGATATCTCCTTATTCCCTGGAGGCCAATTAAAGCGCTGGTGTGTGTCCACACCTGATGAGCAGCGCTGGATCACCAGCGCTGCATTCCTTATACCCCAACCCGAACGGGTGCACAGCCAGCACTGCAGCCAGGGAGTTGCAGCGCTGGATGTGCCTTGCAAGTGTGGACGGAGAATAATTGCAGCGCTGGAAAGCCTCCACCAGCGCTGCAACTTGCAAGGGTAGCCAAGCCCTCAGTCTCTCCTGAGCTGGCCCAGCCCAGTCGTCATTCTCCATGAGGGGCTTCAGGCCCTGAGCCTTCCTGTCCAGCAACAATGCTAATCTCAGGCTCTCGGGGGATTACCAGCACTACAGTACCATTGTGACAGGCTCTTGCATGGAGGTGTGAGGGTGGAAAAGCTCTCTGCACTTGTCTCCGCCTCCTCTCTCCCATGCAGGAGTGGATCAGAATCTAGACTACAGAATTTTGAATGCCCTCTAGTGGTAGTCCTAATTACAGTACTACTTAGAACAGGAAGTGCCTCTTGGTCTACACTACCCACAATCCCTAACAGAGAATTGTGTGGATATGTGTTTCAAGAATAAAAAGCAAAGCCTCATGGATTCTGCAGGATCCCTTTAGTTTCTTACAAACAAAATCCTATATGTGTACACCTGGCATCATTCTTCATGCCACACGCCAATAAAACCAGATAACACATTCTGTGAGCTTCCAGCTCCTTCTGGGATTTTTTTCTTGGAGGATTGTGCTGGACTAGAATGGAAGGAGGCTGTTTTTGAGAATCTTACCCCAGCATCCAGCTTTGCACCCGTAATTAACTGCTAGCACAAATGACAGCACTCAGCCCTCCCTCTAACTTACCTGATTTGTGGCCACCATCAGTCACTATCATTTGCAAGAGATCTAGCTGGAAACTGGTCAGTACGAAATTCTAGGCATGTCCAATTGGATTCCATGGGAACCTGAATAGAGCTAAAATTAGCCCTATTTCAGGTCAATCGGAATAACACCAAAACCCTGGCTGTATTTGAGTTCCTGCAGACCTAGAATGCTGGATGGCTGGTCTGCGCTTCCTGCTCCTGTTGTCATGCAGTAAACATGGAAAGGCTAGATCTCATGTTGTCTCCTTGATCCCAGGGACTGGACTAAGAGAATAACCATGTGGTTATTTCCTCCTTGAGACAACGTAAGCTGGCCAGATCTCAAAGGACTGAAACCAACCCCTCTGCAGGGAGTCACTGTGAGCGTTGTGGGCTGCCAGTCCTGTTTAGATGTATTTGGTAGTGTTCTCTTTGTAATATGAGTTCAGTCCAATCATCTGCAGTCTTGTTGGAGACTGCTCTGCTTTGTCCTCCTGCTGTCCACCAGCGCAGTTGTCTCTGCTATTTGCCAGCCACAGCCTGCTTCCCTGCTCAGGTTCCCAGCTTTTTCAGGCCCCCGCTTTCTACCTGGCCTTCTCTCTGTGTCCAGACTGCTGCTGCCAGCCAGCTGCTTACTTTCACACTCAACCTTCTCGACTGTCTCCCTGTGCCTGATTCCCCCTGCCATTTGTCACAGGCTTCCTGTTAAGATTGTTGTAGGTCCAGAAATCTGGAGAATTTATGCAAATGATGTAATTTCCCTCAATTTGCACATTTTATCATTAAGCATTGCCTCATTTGCAGAATATTTTCCCCTTTGTCTCTCTCCCAAAGATTCTCCCCACACACTGTTCTATCTGGTTCTTCCTCTTAAGTCGTCCTTCAGATCCCTCTCTCGTGCTGGCTGGCTTTCCCTTTTCCTCTTCAGTTTCCCCATTTCTCTCTCTGTTCGCCTCCCCACTTCCCATCTCAAATTTCCCCACTTACGCACACCTATCTTTTGGTCCACCCCTTCTCTGCCTACCCTCTCCCTCATATTTTTCCTTATATCTGCACAATCAGCTCCCTGACCATAGAGACCCCTCCTAGTGCATGGTCACCAACCTGCTGTTGGTTACAGAGATGCAACTAGTGACCTCTTACATAGTGCCACTCTATCACATTGCCCAATCCTAGCCCTATCTCTATGGCTGCAAGCGTGTTGAGGACTATATGGTTAGAGTCCTAGAGGACATGTAAGGATCTCTATGGTTTACAATCCTAGAGCAGTTCTCCAGGACCCTAACCATAGAGACCTTGCATGGAGCATGTACCACCTAGTTGATCTGTGAGACTTAAAAGCTCTGATATCACTTCCTTTTCCTGTTCACTGGACATCATGGAGTCCTCTACTAGCCAGGTGTTGAACTGGGGCCCTTTCTCCCCACAAGACAGACCTGTGGCCCAGTCCTCTGTTCCAGCTCACCCTGCTGTATTTCTGGCCTATAGAGCACCTTGGATCAGTGGTCATTTGCAGGGTCAGCTGTATGGGAAGGAGTGCTGGGAGGGGAGTGAGACCGGAGGCTGACTATAAATCCAGACTTTTGTGGGGAAATCTCAGCATTTCACTGAGAGAATCCTGTCTGGAAAAAACTACCTTCATTGTGAATAGAGTGGTCCTTTTAAAGGCCAAGATGGGTTTTAGCCAAACTTGTTATCCCTTCCAGTTGTCTGAAGCTGAGGACGAGTGGCATACAGTGATGTCCGTATGGCATGCAAGCTGAATCCAGCACCAAATAAATAGTTATTGTGATCCAGAAAAGACCTACTACTGCCATTGGCTGCTCAGTTTTCTTATTCTTTGTGTAATTTGTCTTTGGGATGGGGTTGTGGAATGCCTCCCTCTGCCCGGTTGGTGTACGTGTCTGGGATAGATGATGCTGAATATCCCTTTAGCCTAACTGGAGGGTAGAAATTCTTTTTTGGCTCCTCCCCTTTTCTGAGGCGGGGTGGCCAATCTGGTTCTCATGAGTTGGCCCTCTCAGGGGCCCATCCTCCCAAGAGAGTTCAGATAAACCAGTCCCTTTCCCCAGCACTAAAGCTACACAGAAAAAAGTTATGCATTAACTTCCTTTTGATTTTTTAAATGGTCACTCCAATTGTGTGTGTCTCCTTCTGGGTTTCGTTTCCACAAACATTCTAATGTATAAATTAACAGTTAGGAATGTTTGTTGAAAAAAACAATTCATCCAGAAATAATGGAGACTATTCCCAGGAAGAGAGTTTCGAATTCATAATCTAGAGTATTCCATCTGATTCTAGCCAGTGTTGCCATCTCTTGCAAGTCTCTCACAATATTTCATATTTATTTTTGGACTTTTAGCTCCTGAAGTCATGTGGAGAGAATTTTAGCTTTTGTTTACTTATTTATTTTTTAAACGAAGTTTCTAGCCCTCATGGGTGTGGAGAAAAGTGTGAAAATGTGACTCAAGTGCACCCTAAAGGCACCAAAATCAGAAGGCCGAGTAAAAGAACCCTAGCTATCCATTTAAAGTCTCATGATATTTTGGTGGCTGACTTGTGATGTTTGAATGTTTAGGGTTGGCATATTGTGTTATACTCCATCCAGTCAGGGAATGGGAACAGCACCATGTGACTTAAACCTCCAATCAAGATAGCTGGAGTTTTGAAATGCAAAACAAGCTCACCCAAAGCAGTCTCTGAATAATTCTGAGTAACGCAGTCATGGAACAGTCTAAATTCAGCTAATCATGTTTCTGCTGGGAATAATTCATGAGCATGGATATTGGGTGGCATATTTAGCTGGGTTACTACTCGAGGGGCGGAGAGGTGAGAATGACTCCCATACTTTTGTTAGTTATTGGGGGTTAAGGGGACATTCCACACACACATACACGGTCTAAGTAGGCTCAGGGGGCATTCAGCACATCGTGACTTAAAATCTTACCTATTTTATCCCTTTCAGGTTTGGGGAAATCCTGCTGCTTTTGGGCAACTGACTTATCCTCAGCGCTGAAGCCCCAGCATACACCAGGCTAGTAAAGCCCTAGCCACTACCAAAGTCCATCTGGAGATGAAGCTGTTGCCATCTAGGCGACGGGTACAGTAATGGCTGTTTTTTAAATTATATTGGGGTGAGGAGGTGCTGAGGTTGTTATTATTTAGATTCTATAGCCCAAGTGGTCACCAAATAGTCATATAAAAGAAAAGAAAGCTGGATAGAAAACAGACGGCATAGTTAGCTAATGATGTGACCCGTCCCTTTTGCCACCCTATCCAAGATGTTTTGAAGGCATTCATTTCCAGGGATTTTTTATTTTAAAAACCAATCCCTGTGTCAATCTGCATTGAATTTCTACAGCATAGCAAAACACTACACTTTATCCCAGGAGTTGCTGTGGTATTTGGGACTGTTCCTGCAGGATACTGAAGGTACTTTTTGGATTAGACTATCTGTTAAGGGAATAGAAACCCAACCATCCCTGTGCATTGTTGTTAGTCGCAGCAAGGGGCTTTTAAAATGTTTGCTTCATAATTTGAATAGTGATCCCTTTCTGAACTGAGACCATCATCTTGGGAATTTGCACTGAAGCTTCAGTTGTCTCCTAATCACCAGAACCTACTCTTTGAGGGCAATTATCTTATCTCTACTTGTTTTGCCATTACATCTTATGCAGCAGCTCCAGTCTCTCTCCTGCTCAGTAGCATGTCTGTATGTGTCTCCCCTTTCCTCCTCCTCAGCTGTCTTTCTGTCTTCCTCTATTTCTTCATCATCAGCTGCCTGTCTGCCTATGTCTCTTATTTCTTCCTCCTTTTCAGTGTTCTGTCCATTTGTCATTTTCCTTTTCCTTCTCAGTAGTCTCTGTCTCCTTCTCTCCCACTTCTTCTCTGGCTCTCATTTCTCCCTTGTTTGTCTCTCATTTTCCCCCCTAGTGTTGGAACTTCTTTCTTTTATCCACCCCCAACCCCCCACCTCCCACCCTTTATAGTGCTGTTATCTGTGATTTTGGCAAAGAGCACATTTATTGGGGAGGAATATCCCCATGGCAACGCAGCAGATGGTGACTTTTGATTAGCTTGGCTCCCCCTTTGCCCCCCCACCCGACTGCCAAATCACAATCCGTCTTTGAAATTAAATCAGGCTGCGATAGCATCAGTTGTTCTGGAGAGGGGACGAGAGAGAAACGAGACTGAAGTATTACAGCAGGAGCCAGGATGTAATGCAAATTTGTGTTTTTTAACCCCAGCAATAAAAATCCCTGTTCGTTCTGGGAGCTGGAGGAACCACAAGAGTGAGAATAATAAAATAAAAAATAAGATTAAAAAAATGTTATCGCCACACGCGGGTTCCTCACGTCTACCATGTTCACGTTGGCATATTTGTCTTCAGTAACACTGATGTCATTCATCGCTGACTCACCTGGTGCTGCTGGGCCTAATCCTGCTGCTGTTTAAGCACTGTTGGGGATTCTCCTCAGGCAAATCAAAACACAGGCCAGAGACACTCCATCACTGACTGCTTAGAACCTGAGCCTGCTGGCTTGGTGTGTCCAGTGCGCTCTGATCAAAATAGTCTGTAGGCATCGTATGTATGCATCCTTTCTCCTCAGAGGTCGGGATGTTGTGAGGAGTTTAGCAGGCAGATGCTGCTTGGAAGACATTCAACAAGGGCCTGGGAAAATGCCCTTTTCTGGACACAGTGGGAGGATACCAGGTTGATGGCTGGGAGTGATGCAGGTAATTATTTATTCATATGAGAGCAGTGTCCAAAGTAGGAAGAGAAAAGTCAGGGAACGCCTGTATGCCAAGCAGAAGGAAAGAAAGGAGCACCTGTAAGACTTCAGCATAGATTTGAGGTAAGAAGCAGAGTACAGGGTGAAATGGAAGGCCGGGGAGTTCATTATACTGTAATGCAGATCTGAGCCAGGGAGCAGAGAATGGAGAGATGAGGGACATGGGAAAGGAGGGGAGCTCCTGTAATGTTGCATGGCAGGGCTGGGCCATGGCACAGGGAAGATGGAAATGCAGACAATGGAAGAAAAACAATAAAGAACTTTTTTTAAAACTTTACAAGTGCTGATGCTCCACCCTGTGAGCTCCTGTGCTCTTCGGGCAATACAGAGGTGACCAATAAGTGAATAAAGATACATGTGAATCCCAGCTAAAGAGAAAAGGAAGGTTTTAAGATGAACTGAGGTGAACAGGGGAAATGACTAATGATCCAACAGCCTCATGGGAAGAGTGTGTTGGAAATTGGTGCAAAAGAGTTTTTGCGTGTGGTGAACTGAGACAGCTGCCGCTGATTTTTATTGAACTTCCCCATGTAGGTGTTAGAAAATGGAAGCTAAGTCTTCGACTCCTTTGAGGCAGTAGGCTCCACCCCAAACAGTCAGGAGAAATGATGGGTCAAATTCAATCCTAGTGTGACTCCACTGAAGTTGGTGGAGTTACAGCAGAGATTAATCTGGCCCACTATGTCTCTGAGAATTTAGCATCTTTCCTATTCAAGTTATACCCATTATGTTCTGGTTATGAGCGGTATTCAACTCACACACTGCTGGAGACACTGGAGTCTGTGTCACTGAAATCCTCTTCAGCCTTTTAAGGGCACCATAGGAGTTTTAACTTTCTCCTGAGCAGAGGTCCTGAACACAGCACCTGCCCTTCCTCCATCCCTCCCACTCCTTCATAACTGCCTCCTTCCTTCCATCCACCCATCTCCATCATAATATGTTCTCTTTCTACAGATTGCACCCTTTTCTGTTTGTTCTTCCCTCTTGTAATGAGATGTCCCACTCATCCCTCTCTTAGCCCACAGGAGCAGGGACTGAGAGCTCCTGTGTTCTGTCCCAACAGCTCATGGCTAAGTACATGTACCTCGCACTGTGCAGTCGATCTCAATAGTAATAATGTGGAATATGTGGGCTTTCAACCTATGTGTATTCGTCCAGCCATGCAAAAGAAATACATTGTGACACCATGTCACAGCGTTTGCATCGTCATGGGTTGACACTACATCATCATTTGTCACTAGATCAAAACAGAATCAGAATGATTTAATTTCCTACAGATCATAGAATGAGGCCATGAAAACAGAGACTTTCCTTAA